>NC_086449.1:358681538-359355538 GCF_028390025.1 Pseudophryne corroboree
ACTTCAGGAACTGAAGCTAGTTCTTTTTGGAAGAATATTGACAGGGCCGAAATTTGAACCTTAATGGACCCTAATTTGAGGCCCATAGACAGTCCTGTTTGCAGGAAATGCAGGAATCGACCCAGTTGAAATTCCTCTGTAGGGGCCTTCCTGGCCTCACACCACGCAACATATTTACGCCAAATACGGTGATAATGTTGCACAGTTACATCCTTCCTGGCTTTGATCAGGGTAGGGATAACTTCATCCGGAATGCCTTTTTCCTTCAGGATCCGGCGTTCAACCGCCATGCCGTCAAACGCAGCCGCGGTAAGTCTTGGAACAGACATGGTCCCTGCTGGAGCAGGTCCTTTCTTAGAGGTAGAGGCCACGGGTCTTCCGTGAGCATCTCTTGAATTTCCGGGTACCAAGTCCTTCTTGGCCAATCCGGAGCCACGAGTATAGTCTTTACACCTCTCCTTCTTATGATTCTCAGTACCTTGGGTATGAGAGGCAGAGGAGGGAACACATATACTGACTGGTACACCCATAGTGTTACCAGAGCGTCCACAGCTATTGCCTGAGGGTCCCTTGACCTGGCGCAATATCTGTCCAGTTTTTTGTTGAGGCGGGACGCCATCATGTCCAACTTTGGTTTTTCCCAACGGTTCACAATCACGTGGAAGACTTCTGGGTGAAGTCCCCACTCCCCCGGGTGAAGATCGTGTCTGCTGAGGAAGTCTGCTTCCCAGTTGTCCACTCCCGGAATGAACACTGCTGACAGTGCTATCACATGATTTTCCGCCCAGCGAAGAATCCTTGCAACTTCCGTCATTGCCCTCCTGCTTCTTGTGCCGCCCTGTCTGTTTACGTGGGCGACTGCCGTGATGTTGTCCGACTGGATCAACACCGGCTGACCCTGAAGCAGAGGCCTTGCCTGACTTAGGGCATTGTAAATGGCCCTTAGTTCCAGGATATTTATGTGAAGTGACGTTTCCATGCTTGACCACAAGCCCTGGAAATTTTTTCCCTGTGTGACTGCTCCCCAGCCTCTCAGGCTGGCATCCGTGGTCACCAGGACCCAATCCTGAATGCCGAATCTGCGGCCCTCTAGGAGATGAGCACTCTGTAACCACCACAGGAGAGACACCCTTGTCCTTGGAGACAGGGTTATCCGCTGATGCATTTGAAGATGCGATCCGGACCATTTGTCCAGCAGATCCCACTGAAAAGTTCTTGCGTGGAATCTGCCGAATGGAATCGCTTCGTAAGAAGCAACCATCTTTCCCAGGACCCTTGTGCATTGATGCACTGGCACTTGGCCTGGTCTTAGGAGGTTCCTGCCTAGGTCGGATAACTCCCTGGCTTTCTCCTCCGGGAGAAACACCTTTTTCTGTACTGTGTCCAGAATCATCCCTAGGAACAGCAGACGTGTCGTCGGAATCAGCTGCGATTTTGGAATATTTAGAATCCATCCGTGCTGTCGTAGTACTACTTGAGATAGTGCTACTCCGACCTCTAACTGTTCTCTGGACCTTGCCCTTATCAGGAGATCGTCCAAGTAAGGGATAATTAAGACGCCTTTTCTTCGAAGAAGAATCATCATTTCGGCCATTACCTTGGTAAAGACCCGGGGTGCCGTGGACAATCCAAACGGCAGCGTCTGAAACTGATAGTGACAGTTCTGTACCACAAACCTGAGGTACCCTTGGTGAGAAGGGCAAATTGGGACATGGAGGTAAGCATCCTTGATGTCTAGAGACACCATATAGTCCCCTTCTTCCAGGTTCGCTATCACTGCTCTGAGTGACTCCATCTTGAACTTGAACCTTTTTATGTAAGTGTTCAAGGATTTCAGATTTAAAATGGGTCTCACCGAGCCGTCCGGCTTCGGTACCACAAACAGCGTGGAATAATACCCCTTTCCCTGTTGTAGGAGGGGTACCTTGATTATCACCTGCTGGGAATACAGCTTGTGAATGGCTTCCAATACCGCCTCCCTGTCGGGGGGAGACGTTGGTAAAGCAGACTTCAGGAACCGGCGAGGGGGAGACGTCTCGAATTCCAATTTGTACCCCTGAGATACTACCTGCAGGATCCAGGGGTCCACTTGCGAGTGAGCCCACTGCGCGCTGAAATTCTTGAGATGGGCCCCCACCGTGCCTGAGTCCGCTTGTAAGGCCCCAGCGTCATGCTGAGGACTTGGCAGAAGCGGGGGAGGGCTTTTGTTCGTGGGAAGAGGCTGTCTGCTGCAGACTTTTTCCCCTTCCTCTGCCCCGGGGCAGATATGAGTGGCCTTTTGCCCGCTTGCCCTTATGGGGACGAAAGGACTGAGCCTGAAAAGACGGTATCTTTTTCTGCTGAGAGGTGACCTGGGGTAAAAAGGTGGATTTCCCAGCTGTTGCCGTGGCCACCAGGTCCGATAGACCGACCCCAAATAACTCCTCCCCTTTATACGGCAATACTTCCATATGCCGTTTGGAATCCGCATCACCTGACCACTGTCGCGTCCATAACCCTCTTCTGGCAGAAATGGACATCGCACTTACTCTTGATGCCAGAGTGCAAATATCCCTCTGTGCATCTCGCATATATAGAAATGCATCCTTTAAATGCTCTATAGTCAATAATATATTGTCCCTGTCCAGGGTATCAATATTTTCAGTCAGGGAATCCGACCAAGCCACCCCAGCACTGCACATCCAGGCTGAGGCGATTGCTGGTCGCAGTATAATACCAGTATGTGTGTATATACTTTTTAGGATATTTTCCAGCTTCCTATCAGCTGGTTCCTTGAGGGCGGCCGTATCAGGAGACTGTAACGCCACTTGTTTTGATAAGCGTGTGAGCGCCTTATCTACCCTAGGGGGTGTTTCCCAACGTGCCCTAACCTCTGGCGGGAAAGGGTATAATGCCAATAATTTTTTAGGAATTAGCAGTTTTTTATCGGGGGAAACCCACGCTTCATCACACACCTCATTTAATTCATCTGATTCAGGAAAAACTACGGGTAGTTTTTTCACACCCCACATAATACCCTTTTTTGTGGTACTTGTAGTATCAGAAATGTTCAAAACCTCCTTCATTGCCGTGATCATGTAACGTGTGGCCCTACTGGAAAATACGTTTGTTTCCTCACCGTCGACACTGGAGTCAGTGTCCGTGTCAGTGTCTGTATCGACCTGAGGTAACGGGCGTTTTAGAGCCCCTGACGGTGTTTGAGACGCCTGTACAGGTATTAACTGATTTGCCGGCTGTCTCATGTCGTCAACAGTCTTTTGTAAAGTGCTGACACTATCACGTAATTCTTTCCATAAGACCATCGAGTCAGGTGTCGACTCCCTAGGGGGTGACATCACTAACACAGGCAATTGCTCCGCCTCCACACCATTTTCCTCCTCATACATGTCGACACAACGTACCGACACACAGCACACACACAGGGAATGCTCTGACAGAGGACAGGACCCCACTAGCCCTTTGGGGAGACAGAGGGAGAGTTTGCCAGCACACACCAGAGCGCTATATATATATATAGGGATAACCTTATATAAGTGTTTTTCCCTGATATAGCTGCTGTATATATTTATCTGCCAAATTAGTGCCCCCCCTCTTTTGTTTTACCCTGTTTCTGTAGTTCAGGACTGCAGGGGAGAGTCAGGGAGCCTTCCTCCAACGGAGCTGTGAGGAAAAAATGGCGCCAGTGTGCTGAGGAGATAGGCTCCGCCCCCTTCTCGACGGCCTTTCTCCCGCTTTTTTATGGAGAAATTGGCAGGGGTTAAATGCATCCATATAGCCCAGGAGCTATATGTGATGTATTTTTTGCCAAAAAAGGTGTTTTTATTGCGTCTCAGGGCGCCCCCCCCCAGCGCCCTGCACCCTCAGTGACCGGAGTGTGAAGTGTGCTGAGAGCAATGGCGCACAGCTGCGGCGCTGTGCGCTACCTTATTGAAGACAGGACGTCTTCTGCCGCCGATTTTCCGGACCTCTTCAGTCTTCTGGCTCTGTAAGGGGGCCGGCGGCGCGGCTCTGGGACCCATCCATGGCTGGGCCTGTGATCGTCACTCTGGAGCTAATGTCCAGTAGCCTAAGAAGCCCAATCCACTCTGCACGCAGGTGAGTTCGCTTCTTCTCCCCTTAGTCCCTCGGTGCAGTGAGCCTGTTGCCAGCAGGTCTCACTGAAAATAAAAAACCTACTTTAAACTTTTACTCTAAGCAGCTCAGGAGAGCCACCTAGATTGCACCCTTCTCGTTCGGGCACAAAAATCTAACTGAGGCTTGGAGGAGGGTCATGGGGGGAGGAGCCAGTGCACACCAGGTAGTCCTAAAGCTTTTTACTTTTGTGCCCAGTCTCCTGCGGAGCCGCTATCCCCCATGATCCTTTCGGAGTCCCCAGCATCCACTAGGACGTTAGAGAAAGAAGACTTCAAAGGCGGCAGAAGACTTCTGATCTTCACAGAGGTACCGCGCCATTGCTCCCACACATTCACACACTGACGGCACTGTAAGGGTGCAGGGCGCAAGGGAGGGGGTGCCCTGGGAAGCAAAATTAACCTCTAGGGACACTGGCATATATATATATATATATATATATATATATATATATATATATACATATACTGCGGAGGCAGTATATTACACAAACCCCCGCCAGTATAAAGATTTGAGCGGGACCGAAGCCCGCCGTTGAGGGGGCGGAGCTTGATCCTCCAGCACTAACCAGCGCCATTTTCTCCACAGCACGCTGCAGTGAAGCTGGCTCCCCGGACTCTCCCCTGCTGAACACAAGTACAGAGGGCACAAAAGTGTGTGTGTGGGGGGGGGGGGGGGGCACATTTATTTGGCGCAGGGAGTGTAACTAATATATCTAATAAGGTCAGTGTAACGTTGTAATTTTGTTTAAAATTTTAGCTATTCCTTGAACTGATGTCCTTCGAATTGATGGACCCATGGCCCGACTTGGCCCAGGAGTTGTCAGGTGGATTGGCTCTGGAGTCTCCTGTTCATTTATGTTAACCATAGTGCTGGTTTCTGGTTTTATTGCATTTGGAGTGGGTGAGAAAGACTCTTTTTTTTAATTTAGGTCCAAAATTGTACACGTAATAAATATTTTTTATTTTGACAAAATGTTGTATATGTCTTATTATTTGTGATTGATATTGTTTAGGCTTATGTAAAATTATGCTGCAAAATAAAGGGTCTTTTCAGGTATATTTAATTTAGTTAGCTTGGGGTTATTTTAACAATATTATGCTTTTGTGCATGAACACTTATGTTAAGGGTGATGTTTGTGATCTATTCACAGAATGAAAAAAGTACATATGTTGTAAAAGCTATTTAGTAATATTCCAAAACAATGGGGTAATTCAGATCAGATCGCTGGGTTGCGTTTTTTGCTGCCCTGCGATCATATAGTCGCCACCTACAGGGGGAGGGGAAAACGCTGTGCAAGTGTGCAATCACTTCGTTAGCAGAGCTGCACAAAAATCAGTTTGTGCAGTCTCTGCACAGCCCAGGATTTACTCAGCCGCTGCGATTGTATCCTGCTGATCAGGGCCGGAGCTGACGTCAGACACCCTCCCTGAAAACGCCTGAGACCGCCTGCGTTTTTCCAGACACTCATGGAAAACGGTCAATTGTCACCCACCAATGGCCTCTTCCTGTCAATCTTCTTGCGAACGCCTGTGCATTCTGATTTTTTGCTAGACACGATGCCTAGTGCCGTTGTGCGACACTGGTGCATTGCGGCTCACACGCATGCGCAGTACAGATCTGATCGCACACTGTGGAAAACGCACAGCAGCGATCAGGTCTGAATTACCCCCTATGTTCTGTGTGCTACAAATGCTTGTGTCATTTTATTTCGAGTGTCCGTAAATTTGAAGATTATGGTACATACTGTTTAAGGGTACACATTGTTTTTAAGGTGCAACATAATTACACGCCTTGACCTATACAGTAACATTTTTCTTTTTAATTTAAAGTTTATTAAATAAAATAAATGCATAAGTGTAGCTGAATATGATAAAGTTAAATAAATAAATATATGACAGCCTTATGGGCCCTACACACTTGCGATCCACCGCCGAGCTGCCCTACGGCGGATAAGGCCGACGGGCGACTCGGCGGCGGGGGAATGGGGGGGGGGGGGGGCAGTGACGGGGGGAGTAAAGTTTCTTTACTCCCCCGTCACCCGGCTCCATAGCAGTGCTAGCAAATATGGACGAGATTGTCCATATTGGCCTGCATGCACAAGCGACGGGGCAGCAACGATGAACGAGCGCGGGGCCGCGCATCGTTCATCGTTGGTGCCTACACACTGAAAGATATGAACGGTATCTCGTTCATTAATGAACGAGAACGTCCATATCTTTCAGTTTTATCGCCCAGTGTGTAGGGCACATAAGTGTATGTGAAATAGGTATATGTGAACCTCATATAGTCAAGATTTTCTTTAAAAATATAAAAGTGCAAATGGATACATTCCGACCACATCTCCATGTTGTGTATGTTGCCTAGGCTAGTTTATGTGTATTATATGGACTGGGTGGAATGTACATTAGATGTCAAATCAAGAGCATCAAAGTTTTTTGATATATAGCTGCCATACATCACTACTTTGACCACTACAGAAAAAGATAACATCAGGAAACATGTTCGACTGACCACATGGTATAAGATGTATGTACTGGAAAATGGGACTCCTCTATTTTGATAAGGTCTTTATTTAATTGTGCCAGGTTGGGCTTACCGGATTGTACTCTATAACTATAGATTGAATCTTTTTACCTGTTTTTCTGTATGTACCTGCCTTGAATTATAATGTACTTATGTTTTCCTTTATATTTCTCAATAAATATATATATATATATATATATATATATATATATATATAAAAAATTTTTATGTATGGTTGCCTAGAGCAGAGGTTCTCAAACGCAGTCCTCAAGGGACTCCAACGGTCCGTGTTTCAAGTACATCCACTGCTGGGGGAATGATGTGTATAAGCAGCACTACTACTGTGGAGCATTATGTGTATAGGTGGCACTACTACTGGGGGCATTATGTGTATAAGCAGCACTACTATGTGCAGTGTGCTATGAATAAGATTGTGCCACTGTGTGGCATAATTTAAAATAGGGGCAATATTTTGTGTCCACGCCCCTACCTTGTGAGACAACACCCCTTTTCTTGATGCACGCCAAGGGCATGCACAGAGTCGGACTGGGCAAGAAAGGCCCACCGAGGAAATGCAGTGGTAGGGGCCCATGCTTAAGGATGTGGCCAGGCAGTAGTGGAGGTGTGGCCAACCACCACAGAGGCCCACCTAACCGTAAGAGAGTGCATGGGCTGGTCCCATAGTCCTGTGCCGTATAAGGTAACTTCAGGGGCATTTCTACAGAGGAGGGGGCCCGTGTGCACCTCCGGGTGGGCCCCCTCCTCTGCACACCGCTGTAGACTCCGGCACTGTGCCGGAGTCTACTGCACATGTGCAGGTCTCCGGAAACATGGTGCCCGCCATGATCCGGAGACTACTTTGGCTACCGCGCATGCGCTGCGGCCATTTTGGCTGCGATTTCCGGCGCGATCACAGCTCATGGTGCTGGACTCCGGAAAGGTAAGTATTAAAATGGGTGCAATGGGTGCGGTGTGGGCCCCCTCTGGACCCAGGGGCCTGTGTGCACTGCACCCATTATAGAAACGCCAATGGGTAACATATGTATAATGTATAATTAAAGTGCACTAGGATACAGCCTGAAACCTAATCCCTAGAGGAGGAGGTGGGCCCACAGGCAGTGGTGCCCACCAGTGGTTTCCCCTGTGGGCCAGTCCGACCCTGCATGCACATTCCCTTTGTAAAGTAGGTGAGGGCACACATTTACAGTCTGCAGGGGGGAGCAGTACACCCTAGCACTAACCCTGAGTGCAAGATTGTCAGTGTGTTTCTGTGGTTGGGATTTGTGTGTGACTGTCAGCCACTCACAGCAGTGACATGGTACACACATGTAGAGCAGATATATTTTGGTGTATGTGGCTGCTGGGCTGGCACTCTTTCAAGTCAATGCAGCAGCATGTGTGAACTGGGCAGCATGCAGTGGCACAGAACATCAGTAGCAGCATGCAGTGACAATCCAGCAGCAGCAGCAGCACACTGTGGCAAATCATGATATCAACTATATTTATAATTGTTAGAGTTATTATGGATAACACTGGCCAATGTTACCTGTTTGACACAGAATATGAGGAATCAGCCTCTAGCTATGATAACAACCTGCACTAGTTATTCCACTTCTCCATACCACAACAGAGAGGAAAGGACTTCCGACCTTTAGACACAGTAAACATAAAACCAAGGAAAGGTGTAAGAGTTTTACTTTTACTTTTTCGAATGCGCACTTAATATTTCTGGACACTCAGCAATGTTAAAGATGAAATATGACAGCAGCTTTTCACAGTACAGGTTGAGTATCCCTTAGTCAAAATGCTTAGGAAAAGAAGTATTTTGGATATCGGATTTTTCCGTATTTTGGAATAATTGCATACTGTAATGAGATCATGGCGATGGGACAAGGGCTGGTTCTAGGTATTTTGGCGCCCCGGGCGGAGAATAGGGGTGTGGCTTCAAACAGGGGGCGTGGTCAGTTACGCCCCTTGTAGAGTTGTGCCCCCATTTGTGCCCCCTGTAGCGTAGCGCCGCTTGCACACACACACACACACAAAAAAAAAATAATACTTACAATCCCCGCTCCTGACCGCTGCAGACCTCTGCCGGCGCCGCTCCTCTCCTCGGATCTATGGGAGAGACGTCATGATGTCTCTCCCATAGTACAGCATACACAGACACTAGAGGTCAAATATGACCCCTAGCGTCTGTCAGTCCCACAATGCTGTGCGGTGCGCGATGACGCCATCGCGCACCGCACAGCAAAGGTCGTCTCCAGGAAGGGAAACTAGACGCGTAGCGTCTAGTTCCCTTCACTGCGGGGTACACAGCGGGACACAGCGGGGGGCACAGTAGCGGATCTTGCCATGGTGCGGTGCCCTCAGGATGGCGCCGGCGCCCTGGGCAAAAGTCCTGCTTGCCCGTGGCAAGATCCACTACTAGATGGGACCTAAGTCTAAGCACAGAATGCATTTATGTATCATTTACACCTTATACATACAGCCTGAAGGTAATTTTAGCCAATATTTTTAATAGCTTTGTACATTAAACAAAATGTGTGTACATTCACACAATTCATTTATGTTTCATATAACCCTTATACACGCAGCTGAATGTATACAAGATAGGAGATTACAAGTGTGCGCAATACAGCTGCCAACCCTGGCTCTATGTTCCACACGAAGGTTCCCTCACACCTTCACCAACTACAGTGCATAAGAAAAGTGAAACAGAACCTTGTCGGCGCTTATGTTAATAGTTGAAATAATCCTGCACGATAGGCTTCGGCTCAATAGAAAGGAGATGAGTGTATATAGTGAAGTAAGTTTTTTTAATAACACATATCACAAACAGTTAAACGGTTTGGGCATTCCCATTATAGCATAAAACTTATTTTTAAAAGTCTCTTTATACAGCATCTATCCACAGAGGATCAG
Organism: Pseudophryne corroboree; assembly: GCF_028390025.1. Taxonomy (NCBI): domain Eukaryota; kingdom Metazoa; phylum Chordata; class Amphibia; order Anura; family Myobatrachidae; genus Pseudophryne; species Pseudophryne corroboree. The sequence continues at coordinate 358,691,118 of NC_086449.1, forward strand.
AATTGATCACAATTACCGGAGGTGATGTGAACCGTATATAGACACTTCAAATAGTGCCTGGTTAAGTGAGCTCCGGATCCACCGTCCCAGCTCGCAGTATCACCACCGCCTGGTCAGTGTGCAGCTCTGCCCCCAAGCAGAGCCGGCCATAGGCATAGGCAAACTAGGCAATTGCCTAGGGCATTTGACATGCCTAGGGGCATCAGCAGCTTCTGCTGATTAAAATGATATGCGGCATGCCTATATTCTGTGTGTAGCATTTCTTATGCAGATACAGCCACAGTCTCACACAATATATAGGCATGCTGCATATCATTTTAATCAGCAGAATCTGCTTGTGCATCCTAGCCACATTGCAATGCAAATAAGATGCATTTTCATAAAAAGGTGCCCGACGTTAGCATTGAGGCAAGATTTATGAGGACACATCTGTATCCAAGCAGAGGCAGAGGTCACAGTGATAGTGGCAGTGTGAGTGCTGTGTGCATGTGAGTGAGTTGGTTGTGCAGTAGAGTTCGGAATGTGTGTCATGTAAAAATGCATTAATGTGCAACATATGTGTAAGGGGCACTATGTGTGTCATTATGTGTATAAGTGCATTAATAATGTGCAGCATATATGTAAGGGACATTATGTGTAAAAGGGCATTAATAAAGGTTGTCATAATGTGTAAGGCGCATTATGTTTATAAGGACATTAATAATGTGTAAGGGGAATTACTGTGTGGAATTATGTGTATAAATGCATTACTAATGTGTGGCATTATGTGTATAAGGTGCTCTACTATGTGGCGTTGCGTATAGAAAGGGCACTACTGTGTCGTCTAATATGAATAAAGAGCAATAGGGTGTGGTGTAATGTGAATAAGGAGCAATTCAGTGTGATGTAATGTGAATAAGGGGCACTACTGTGAGGAGTAATGTTTATAAGGTAAAGTAATACTACTGTGGGATGTAATATGAATTACAGACACTATCGCATGATCAAATGTGAATAAAGTTGCAGTACTGTGTGGCGTAATTGGAATTGGGGTTACTATTGTGTGGCCATGCCCCTTGCTTGCAAAAACACACCCATTTTTGGGCTGTGCGCCAAATGTGCGAACTGTTCCTAATTAAAATATAGGGGGTACAAACACCAAAATAAGGACTGCTATGGGTGAGGGGTGATGGTGCTGGAAAAGAGGTGCATGGTCAGAGGCGGAACCAGCGGTGGTGCTAGGGGGCACCAGCCAAAATCTTGCCTAGGGCATCATATTGGTTAGAGCCGGCTCTGCCCCCAAGTGGATATCAGTCAAGTCCAACGCGTTTCTTCCCCTTCTGATTCCTGTGTTGAGATCTGATCTGAAAGGCTTGTCAGGACCCAGTTCAAGCCTTGCCTTCAGGCTGTTATAAAGAGACTTTTAAAAATAAGTTTTATGCTATAATGGGAATGCCCAAACCTTTTAACTGTTTGTGATATGTGTTATTAAAAAATTGGGCAGCCCGCCGTATGTGATGCGACCTGGCCAGGTAACGTACTCCTGGCTGTGGTCACATCACATGCGACATAGCCAGGCAAGAAGCCAATGTGATAAATGTAAAAAAAAAAAAAAAAAAACTACAAATTTATTTTTTGTAAAAAAATAAAACTTTACTTTGTTATCTGGGGCTGGTGGGTGGAGTGTGGAATGAGGGGATGGACAGAACACACACACATATGTACATATTTATATACACATATGTACATATTTACACACACACACACACACACACACACACACACACACACACACACACACACACACACACTTTTCTTGTATTGTTAACACCAGCAGGGGAGGGGTACAAAGGTAAATGGGAGGCATTGCAGATCTGGCAGGACGAGGACATGCTGGGCAACACAGCCGCCAGAGATGCTGAGGATGTGCTGCGGGATTTACCGATCACTGCTGAGCAGAGTGATCGGGACACACTGATGGGCGGAGCCGTGGCTTCTCTTTGAAGTGAGGGAGAGCCGTGGCTACGAGAGCGCTGCTGCTGCACAACAGAGCTGGCTGGGGAGAGGGGGGCTGCCACAAACGTGCCCGATCACTGTAGCCAGCAGTGATCGGGACACATAGGATGCAGGCTGCGGGTGCAGGGGGACCAGAAGATCCCTCTGATATAGGTGACTACTGAAAGATTATCTTCCAGCAGCCGCCTAGTGGGCATTTCTGACTGGTCGCATCAGATGCGACCATGTCAGGGAAAGCCCAGCCTGGTGTGGTTGCATCTGATGCGACCATGCCAGGAAAGTGGTTAAGACACGTCATCATACTCCCATCTAGTGGCGGCTGCTGTCCCTGGCTCCAGCGCCATCCGAAGTGTGCAGGGGGAGCTGGCCAGGACATATGAACATACATATGAAGTTGTATGTAACATATGTCCTGGCTTCCATCCCAGGGAATCAGCAGCCGCCACAGCATGCCACACACTGCTCAGCTGTGCCAACTCCCATTGGCTGTTTTAACAGGTATCCGGGTGTGGGCTTAAAAATTATTGACAGGCTGTGCAGTTCTTGGCATGCTGCAGTGGCTGAGTCCCGTGGAAGGAAGCCAGGACATATGTTATATACAACTTCACATGTATTTTCATATGACCAGTTCCACCCCGCACACCTTGGATGGGGCTGCAGCCCAGGGGAAGCAGCCACTGCTGCTTCCATCAGTCTCACACTTATCACTGCAACAGTCTCATGGAGGGGCAGAATGACAGTCTGACCTAAAATCACGCCCACGGCATGACCATATTTAGCTAGCCACATGTTATCTACCAGCAACGTCCCACCGAAGCTGCCTGTTTGCTTCCAAATTCATACTGCTTCCACCAGTGCTAACCATCAGGATAAGCAGGGGCATAACTAGACCTTTGTGGGCCCCACAGCAAAATTCTGAAAGGGCCCCCCAGCACACCGCAAGAATGAGGGGGTTAGGGGTCAGAAAAGCAGAGAATAAAGGATGGAAGGTCTGACAGAGTAGAGGGCGGGACCAGAAAGGATGGAGACTGAGGGTTCAGTTATACTAAAATATATATATACTGGTACAGCAGCTAGTATATATTATACTAATATATATATATATATATATATATATATATATATATATATATATATATATATATATATAATATATTAGCCATTCTACCCGCCCTTCGCACAGGAGTTTCTGATTTTCACAGTTGTAAATATAAATATGTTAAAAATTTGATAACTCTATAAAGATGTAAATTTGAGATGTCTTAATGTAAGTAAATATGAATCTATGGTTCTTGGTTTTACCCGTGGAGCACCCGTAGCAGACACAGTAAAAAGTGACAGGACCATTTTGGTAGTTTATGAAATTCTACACACTGGAGGTGCAATCCAAATTTTGATCCGATTGTGCGTTTGGGCGTTATCGTTCCCGCAACGCAAGCCACGCATCGGTAATGACGTCATTATGTCAACCCCCTGTTCATCCCCTTAAGGGAGGTTTATTAATATTCTAATTACATAGTTTTCCTATTTCCCACCTGAAGAATACTTATGTTACATAATCATTTCAGCTTTCTGACATACAGTATATTAGAGAATTAGTGATGAGCCAGTGAGTGAGTGAGTGAGTGAGGGCTTTCGCATTTATATTTTTTACACATATATATTAAAAATGTTTACGCAATTAGAGATGAGCGCCTGAAATTTTTCGGGTTTTGTGTTTTGGTTTTGGGTTCGGTTCCGCGGCCGTGTTTTGGGTTCGACCGCGTTTTGGCAAAACCTCACCGAATTTTTTTTGTCGGATTCGGGTGTGTTTTGGATTCGGGTGTTTTTTTCAAAAAACCCTAAAAAACAGCTTAAATCATAGAATTTGGGGGTCATTTTGATCCCATATTATTATTAACCTCAAAAACCATAATTTCCACTCATTTTCAGTCTATTCTGAATACCTCACACCTCACAATATTATTTTTAGTCCTAAAATTTGCACCAAGGTCGCTGGATGACTAAGCTAAGCGACACTAGTGGCCGACACAAACACCTGGCCCATCTAGGAGTGGCACTGCAGTGTCACGCAGGATGTCCCTTCCAAAAAACCCTCCCCAATCAGCACATGACGCAAAGAAAAAAAGAGGCGCAATGAGGTAGCTGACTGTGTGAGTAAGATAAGCGACCCTAGTGGCCGACACAAACACCGGGCCCATTTAGGAGTGGCACTGCAGTGTCACGCAGGATGTCCCTTCCAAAAAACCCTCCCCAATCAGCACATGACGCAAAGAAAAAAAGAGGCGCAATGAGGTAGCTGACTGTGTGAGTAAGATTAGCGACCCTAGTGGCCGACACAAACACCGGGCCCATTTAGGAGTGGCACTGCAGTGTCACGCAGGATGTCCCTTCCAAAAAACCCTCCCCAATCAGCACATGACGCAAAGAAAAAAAGAGGCGCAATGAGGTAGCTGACTGTGTGAGTAAGATTAGCGACCCTAGTGGCCGACACAAACACCGGGCCCATTTAGGAGTGGCACTGCAGTGTCACGCAGGATGTCCCTTCCAAAAAACCCTCCCCAATCAGCACATGACGCAAAGAAAAAAAGAGGCGCAATGAGGTAGCTGACTGTGTGAGTAAGATTAGCGACCCTAGTGGCCGACACAAACACCGGGCCCATTTAGGAGTGGCACTGCAGTGTCACGCAGGATGTCCCTTCCAAAAAACCCTCCCCAATCAGCACATGACGCAAAGAAAAAAAGAGGCGCAATGAGGTAGCTGACTGTGTGAGTAAGATTAGCGACCCTAGTGGCCGACACAAACACCGGGCCCATTTAGGAGTGGCACTGCAGTGTCACGCAGGATGTCCCTTCCAAAAAACCCTCCCCAATCAGCACATGACGCAAAGAAAAAAAGAGGCGCAATGAGGTAGCTGACTGTGTGAGTAAGATTAGCGACCCTAGTGGCCGACACAAACACCGGGCCCATTTAGGAGTGGCACTGCAGTGTCACGCAGGATGTCCCTTCCAAAAAACCCTCCCCAATCAGCACATGACGCAAAGAAAAAAAGAGGCGCAATGAGGTAGCTGACTGTGTGAGTAAGATTAGCGACCCTAGTGGCCGACACAAACACCGGGCCCATTTAGGAGTGGCACTGCAGTGTCACGCAGGATGTCCCTTCCAAAAAACCCTCCCCAATCAGCACATGACGCAAAGAAAAAAAGAGGCGCAATGAGGTAGCTGACTGTGTGAGTAAGATTAGCGACCCTAGTGGCCGACACAAACACCGGGCCCATTTAGGAGTGGCACTGCAGTGTCACGCAGGATGTCCCTTCCAAAAAACCCTCCCCAATCAGCACATGACGCAAAGAAAAAAAGAGGCGCAATGAGGTAGCTGACTGTGTGAGTAAGATTAGCTACCCTAGTGGCCGACACAAACACCGGGCCCATTTAGGAGTGGCACTGCAGTGTCACGCAGGATGTCCCTTCCAAAAAACCCTCCCCAATCAGCACATGACGCAAAGAAAAAAAGAGGCGCAATGAGGTAGCTGACTGTGTGAGTAAGATTAGCGACCCTAGTGGCCGACACAAACACCGGGCCCATTTAGGAGTGGCACTGCAGTGTCACGCAGGATGTCCCTTCCAAAAAAACCTCCCCAATCAGCACATGACGCAAAGAAAAAAAGAGGCGCAATGAGGTAGCTGACTGTGTGAGTAAGATTAGCGACCCTAGTGGCCGACACAAACACCGGGCCCATTTAGGAGTGGCACTGCAGTGTCACGCAGGATGTCCCTTCCAAAAAACCCTCCCCAATCAGCACATGACGCAAAGAAAAAAAGAGGCGCAATGAGGTAGCTGACTGTGTGAGTAAGATTAGCGACCCTAGTGGCCGACACAAACACCGGGCCCATTTAGGAGTGGCACTGCAGTGTCACGCAGGATGTCCCTTCCAAAAAACCCTCCCCAATCAGCACATGACGCAAAGAAAAAAAGAGGCGCAATGAGGTAGCTGACTGTGTGAGTAAGATTAGCGACCCTAGTGGCCGACACAAACACCGGGCCCATTTAGGAGTGGCACTGCAGTGTCACGCAGGATGTCCCTTCCAAAAAACCCTCCTCAATCAGCACATGACGCAAAGAAAAAAAGAGGCGCAATGAGGTAGCTGACTGTGTGAGTAAGATTAGCGACCCTAGTGGCCGACACAAACACCGGGCCCATTTAGGAGTGGCACTGCAGTGTCACGCAGGATGTCCCTTCCAAAAAACCCTCCCCAATCAGCACATGACGCAAAGAAAAAAAGAGGCGCAATGAGGTAGCTGACTGTGTGAGTAAGATTAGCGACCCTAGTGGCCGACACAAACACCGGGCCCATTTAGGAGTGGCACTGCAGTGTCACGCAGGATGTCCCTTCCAAAAAACCCTCCCCAATCAGCACATGACGCAAAGAAAAAAAGAGGCGCAATGAGGTAGCTGACTGTGTGAGTAAGATTAGCGACCCTAGTGGCCGACACAAACACCGGGCCCATTTAGGAGTGGCACTGCAGTGTCACGCAGGATGTCCCTTCCAAAAAACCCTCCCCAATCAGCACATGACGCAAAGAAAAAAAGAGGCGCAATGAGGTAGCTGACTGTGTGAGTAAGATTAGCGACCCTAGTGGCCGACACAAACACCGGGCCCATTTAGGAGTGGCACTGCAGTGTCACGCAGGATGTCCCTTCCAAAAAACCCTCCCCAATCAGCACATGACGCAAAGAAAAAAAGAGGCGCAATGAGGTAGCTGACTGTGTGAGTAAGATTAGCGACCCTAGTGGCCGACACAAACACCGGGCCCATTTAGGAGTGGCACTGCAGTGTCACGCAGGATGTCCCTTCCAAAAAACCCTCCCCAATCAGCACATGACGCAAAGAAAAAAAGAGGCGCAATGAGGTAGCTGACTGTGTGAGTAAGATTAGCGACCCTAGTGGCCGACACAAACACCGGGCCCATTTAGGAGTGGCACTGCAGTGTCACGCAGGATGTCCCTTCCAAAAAAACCTCCCCAATCAGCACATGACGCAAAGAAAAAAAGAGGCGCAATGAGGTAGCTGACTGTGTGAGTAAGATTAGCGACCCTAGTGGCCGACACAAACACCGGGCCCATTTAGGAGTGGCACTGCAGTGTCACGCAGGATGTCCCTTCCAAAAAACCCTCCCCAAACAGCACATGACGCAAAGAAAAATAAAAGAAAAAAGAGGTGCAAGATGGAATTGTCCTTGGGCCCTCCCACCCACCCTTATGTTGTATAAACAAAACAGGACATGCACACTTTAACCAACCCATCATTTCAGTGACAGGGTCTGCCACACGACTGTGACTGATATGACGGGTTGGTTTGGACCCCCCCAAAAAAAGAAGCAATTAATCTCTCCTTGCACAAACTGGCTCTACAGAGGCAAGATGTCCACCTCATCATCACCCTCCGATATATCACCGTGTACATCCCCCTCCTCACAGATTATCAATTCGTCCCCACTGGAATCCACCATCTCAGCTCCCTGTGTACTTTGTGGAGGCAATTGCTGCTGGTCAATGTCTCCGCGGAGGAATTGATTATAATTCATTTTAATGAACATCATCTTCTCCACATTTTCTGGATGTAACCTCGTACGCCGATTGCTGACAAGGTGAGCGGCGGCACTAAACACTCTTTCGGAGTACACACTTGTGGGAGGGCAACTTAGGTAGAATAAAGCCAGTTTGTGCAATGGCCTCCAAATTGCCTCTTTTTCCTGCCAGTATAAGTATGGACTGTGTGACGTGCCTACTTGGATGCGGTCACTCATATAATCCTCCACCATTCTTTCAATGGTGAGAGAATCATATGCAGTGACAGTAGACGACATGTCCGTAATCGTTGTCAGGTCCTTCAGTCCGGACCAGATGTCAGCATCAGCAGTCGCTCCAGACTGCCCTGCATCACCGCCAGCGGGTGGGCTCGGAATTCTGAGCCTTTTCCTCGCACCCCCAGTTGCGGGAGAATGTGAAGGAGGAGATGTTGACAGGTCGCGTTCCGCTTGACTTGACAATTTTCTCACCAGCAGGTCTTTCAACCCCAGCAGACTTGTGTCTGCCGGAAAGAGAGATCCAAGGTAGGCTTTAAATCTAGGATCGAGCACGGTGGCCAAAATGTAGTGCTCTGATTTCAACAGATTGACCACCCGTGAATCCTTGTTAAGCGAATTAAGGGCTCCATCCACAAGTCCCACATGCCTAGCGGAATCGCTCCGTGTTAGCTCCTCCTTCAATGTCTCCAGCTTCTTCTGCAAAAGCCTGATGAGGGGAATGACCTGACTCAGGCTGGCAGTGTCTGAACTGACTTCACGTGTGGCAAGTTCAAAGGGCATCAGAACCTTGCACAACGTTGAAATCATTCTCCACTGCGCTTGAGACAGGTGCATTCCACCTCCTATATCGTGCTCAATTGTATAGGCTTGAATGGCCTTTTGCTGCTCCTCCAACCTCTGAAGCATATAGAGGGTTGAATTCCACCTCGTTACCACTTCTTGCTTCAGATGATGGCAGGGCAGGTTCAGTAGTTTTTGGTGGTGCTCCAGTCTTCTGTACGTGGTGCCTGTACGCCGAAAGTGTCCCGCAATTTTTCTGGCCACCGACAGCATCTCTTGCACGCCCCTGTCGTTTTTTAAATAATTCTGCACCACCAAATTCAAGGTATGTGCAAAACATGGGACGTGCTGGAATTTGCCCATATTTAATGCACACACAATATTGCTGGCGTTGTCCGATGCCACAAATCCACAGGAGAGTCCAATTGGGGTAAGCCATTCCGCGATGATCTTCCTCAGTTGCCGTAAGAGGTTTTCAGCTGTGTGCGTATTCTGGAAACCGGTGATACAAAGCGTAGCCTGCCTAGGAAAGAGTTGGCGTTTGCGAGATGCTGCTACTGGTGCCGCCGCTGCTGTTCTTGCGGCGGGAGTCCATACATCAACCCAGTGGGCTGTCACAGTCATATAGTCCTGACCCTGCCCTGCTCCACTTGTCCACATGTCCGTGGTTAAGTGGACATTGGGTACAACTGCATTTTTTAGGACACTGGTGAGTCTTTTTCTGACATCCGTGTACATTCTCGGTATCGCCTGCCTAGAGAAGTGGAACCTAGATGGTATTTGGTAACGGGGGCACACTGCCTCAATAAATTGTCTAGTTCCCTGTGAACTAACGGCGGATACCGGATGCACGTCTAACACCAACATAGTTGTCAAGGCCTCAGTTATCCGCTTTGCAGCAGGATGACTGCTGTGATATTTCATCTTCCTCGCAAAGGACTGTTGAACAGTCAATTGCTTACTGGAAGTAGTACAAGTGGGCTTACGACTTCCCCTCTGGGATGACCATCGACTCCCAGCAGCAACAACAGCAGCGCCAGCAGCAGTAGGCGTTACACGCAAGGATGCATCGGAGGAATCCCAGGCAGGAGAGGACTCGTCAGAATTGCCAGTGACATTGCCTGCAGGACTATTGGCATTCCTGGGGAAGGAGGAAATTGACACTGAGGGAGTTGGTGGGGTGGTTTGCGTGAGCTTGGTTACAAGAGGAAGGGATTTACTGGTCAGTGGACTGCTTCCGCTGTCACCCAAAGTTTTTGAACTTGTCACTGACTTATTATGAATGCGCTGCAGGTGACGTATAAGGGAGGATGTTCCGAGGTGGTTAACGTCCTTACCCCTACTTATTACAGCTTGACAAAGGGAACACACGGCTTGACACCTGTTGTCCGCATTTCTGTTGAAATAGTTCCACACCGAAGAGCTGATTTTTTTGGTATTTTCACCAGGCATGTCAACGGCCATATTCCTCCCACGGACAACAGGTGTCTCCCCGGGTGCCTGACTTAAACAAACCACCTCACCATCAGAATCCTCCTGGTCAATTTCCTCCCCAGCGCCAGCAACACCCATATCCTCCTCATCCTGGTGTACTTCAACACTGACATCTTCAATCTGACTATCAGGAACTGGACTGCGGGTGCTCCTTCCAGCACTTGCAGGGGGCGTGCAAATGGTGGAAGGCGCATGCTCTTCACGTCCAGTGTTGGGAAGGTCAGGCATCGCAACCGACACAATTGGACTCTCCTTGTGGATTTGGGATTTCGAAGAACGCACAGTTCTTTGCGGTGCTACTGCTTTTGCCAGCTTGAGTCTTTTCATTTTTCTAGCGAGAGGCTGAGTGCCTCCATCCTCATGTGAAGCTGAACCACTAGCCATGAACATAGGCCAGGGCCTCAGCCGTTCCTTGCCACTCCGTGTGGTAAATGGCATATTGGCAAGTTTACGCTTCTCCGACGACAATTTTATTTTAGGTTTTGGAGTCCTTTTTTTACTGATATTTGGTGTTTTGGATTTGACATGCTCTGTACTATGACATTGGGCATCGGCCTTGGCAGACGACGTTGCTGGCATTTCATCGTCTCGGCCATGACTAGTGGCAGCAGCTTCAGCACGAGGTGGAAGTGGATCTTGATCTTTCCCTAATTTTGGAACCTCAACATTTTTGTTCTCCATATTTTAATAGGCACAACTAAAAGGCACCTCAGGTAAACAATGGAGATGGATGGATACTAGTATACAATTATGGACGGACTGCCGAGTGCCGACACAGAGGTAGCTACAGCCGTGAACTACCGTACTGTGTCTGCTGCTAATATAGACTGGTTGATAAAGAGATGTCGTAGTATGTATGTATGAAGAAGAAAGAAAAAAAAACCACGGTTAGGTGGTATACAATTATGGACGGACTGCCGAGTGCCGACACAGAGGTAGCCACAGCCGTGAACTACCGTACTGTACTGTGTCTGCTGCTAATATAGACTGGTTGATAAAGAGATGTCGTAGTATGTATGTATGAAGAAGAAAGAAAAAAAAACCACGGTTAGGTGGTATACAATTATGGACGGACTGCCGAGTGCCGACACAGAGGTAGCCACAGCCGTGAACTACCGTACTGTACTGTGTCTGCTGCTAATATAGACTGGTTGATAAAGAGATGTAGTAGTATGTATGTATAAAGAAGAAAGAAAAAAAAACCACGGGTAGGTGGTATACAATTATGGACGGACTGCCGAGTGCCGACACAGAGGTAGCCACAGCCGTGAACTACCGTACTGTACTGTGTCTGCTGCTAATATAGACTGGTTGATAAAGAGATGTCGTAGTATGTATGTATAAAGAAGAAAGAAAAAAAAACCACGGTTAGGTGGTATACAATTATGGACGGACTGCCGAGTGCCGACACAGAGGTAGCCACAGCCGTGAACTACCGTACTGTACTGTGTCTGCTGCTAATATAGACTGGTTGATAAAGAGATGTCGTAGTATGTATGTATGAAGAAGAAAGAAAAAAAAACCACGGTTAGGTGGTATACAATTATGGACGGACTGCCGAGTGCCGACACAGAGGTAGCCACAGCCGTGAACTACCGTACTGTACTGTGTCTGCTGCTAATATAGACTGGTTGATAAAGAGATGTCGTAGTATGTATGTATGTATAAAGAAGAAAGAAAAAAAAACCACGGTTAGGTGGTATACAATTATGGACGGACTGCCGAGTGCCGACACAGAGGTAGCCACAGCCGTGAACTACCGTACTGTACTGTGTCTGCTGCTAATATAGACTGGTTGATAAAGAGATGTAGTAGTATGTATGTATAAAGAAGAAAGAAAAAAAAACCACGGGTAGGTGGTATACAATTATGGATGGACTGCCGAGTGCCGACACAGAGGTAGCTACAGCCGTGAACTACCGTACTGTGTCTGCTGCGACTGGATGATAAATAATGATATAAAAAATATATATATATCACTACTGCAGCCGGACAGGTATATATATTATATAATGACGGACCTGCTGGACACTGTCTGTCAGCAGAATGAGTTTTTTATAGAATAAAAAAAAAAACACCACACAAGTGAAGTCACACGACGAGTGTTTAACTTTTTCAGGCAATCACAATATAGTATACTACTAACTATACTGGTGGTCAGTGTGGTCAGGTCACTGGTCAGTCACACTGGCAGTGGCACTCCTGCAGCAAAAGTGTGCACTGTTTAATTTTAATATAATATGTACTCCTGGCTCCTGCTATAACCTATAACTGGCACTGCAGTGCTCCCCAGTCTCCCCCACAATTATAAGCTGTGTGAGCTGAGCACAGTCAGATATATAATATATACATAGATGATGCAGCACACTGGGCTGAGCAGTGCACACAGATATGGTATGTGACTGTCTTGTACTCCTGGCTCCTGCTATAACCTATAACTGGCACTGCAGTGCTCCCCAGTCTCCCCCACAATTATAAGCTGTGTGAGCTGAGCACAGTCATATATATAATATATACATAGATGATGCAGGCATGCAGCACACTGGGCTGAGCAGTGCACACAGATATGGTATGTGACTGAGTCACTGTGTGTACCGTTTTTTTCAGGCAGAGAACGGATATATTAAATAAAACAACTGCACTGCTGGTGGTCACTGTGGTCAGTCACTAAACTCTGCACTCTCTTCTACAGTATCAGCCTCAGGTCAATCTCTCTCTCTCTCTCCTAATCTAAATGGAGAGGACGCCAGCCACGTCCTCTCCCTATCAATCTCAATGCACGTGTGAAAATGGCGGCGACGCGCGGCTCCTTATATAGAATCCGAGTCTCGCGAGAATCCGACAGCGTCATGATGACGTTCGGGTGCGCTCGGGTTAACCGAGCAAGGCGGGAAGATCCGAGTCGCTCGGACCCGTGAAAAAAAACATGAAGTTCGTGCGGGTTCGGATTCAGAGAAACCGAACCCGCTCATCTCTATACGCAATACAAATAAATGCTAACAATCTCTGATTTTAATTTCTTTAAATAAACAAACAAATAAAGGAAGGAGCGTTAAAAAAGTTTAATAACATATTTTATTTGCCAATGTTTTGCTACAGGGGGTTGTAGGTGCTGGTTGGGGAGGGAGACACTGGGCTGGCAAGGTGTCAGACATTGAGATGGGGGGGTTAGTGTGCACTGGATTAGTGGGGGAGGGAGGATATACAGTATATGGTGGATCCTGGGTTTCAGGGGGTTCTAGTTGGGGGGCAGTGAAATGGGGATGTGGGCTGGATAGGGAGGGAGGGGGGGGGATACTGTGGTGGCAGGGTGTGAGACACTGAGATGGGCTGATCAGAGAGCAAGTGGGGGCCACTGGACTGGAGAGGCCAGAGGAGGGAGATATATGGTGATGCCACTGTGCTGGATGAAAAGAGAGGCAGTGAAATGGAGATGGGAGGGGCAAACACTAAGCTGGAAAAGAGGGGACAATGGTGGTCATTCCGAGTTGATCACTAGCTGCATTCGTTCGCTGTGCAGCGATGAGTAAAAAAAAAGGCACTTCTGCACATGCGGCGCAATGCGCACGTGCTACGTACTATTACAACGGCCGATGCAGTTTCACACAGGGTCTAGCAAAGCTTTTCAGTCGCACTGCAGACCGCAGAGTGATTGACATGAAGTGGGGGTTTCTGGGTGTCAACTGACCGTTTTCAGGGAGTGCTCGAAAAAACGCAGGCGTGGCAGGAAAAACGCAGGCGTGGCTGGGGGAACGCTGGGCGGGTTTGTGCCGTCAAAACAGGAACTGAATAGTCTGAAATGATCGCAAGCGCTGAGTAGGTCTGAGGTGTAAACGTCGATTTACATACAGGACTAAAAGCAACACTTTAAAAATACATTAAATACACTTTAAAATGGAGCCGCTGTGGCCGCTGTGATCAAACCTTAGCCTACGTACTTATGACACCGCTAGCATACAAAGCCCCGTACCATGTACGCACTTTGCGTACAAACACTGCACTGGCCGTACAAAGTACACGCAGTGCGTACACACCCAAAGACACGCCGTGAGCACTTTGCAGCTACACGTGTGACTGAAATACACTTATAACCTTTAGCAGGGAAAAGAGACACGACACCAGATTGTATTTAAGATGCTGGGTTCCGACACACCAACATATAATTGCTGAAAAGGGGGTTACAATAAACAACAATACAATCCAATAGAAAAATGGCTACAGTCAATGGTACATACGTTTTGGTTTCGCCTGCGCTTCCCGTCCTGTCCTCAGTCATCAAGGTAGATGACCTTCAGAGTCTGTGATAGTGACCTGGCCTGCAGCTGGCTTTTTATACATTTGTCCAAAACCTAACACAATGGAGACTGTAATCTCTTTGTCCATTGGACACAGGGATGGTAATTTACAGTACAGGAGAGGTCATAGGTCAGTTTGAATAGTTGGGCGATGTCTGTTCCAGGTGCAGTTGTAGATGTTCTCCTCTGGGTTCCCGCCTCATATCAAGAGCACAGTACATACAGTTAATGTTTATATTCTGCTCCTGCGCATAACTATACGCAGGAGCGTGCAATCTTCTGCAAACCAACACCGGAATATTGCCCTTAACATACCCTACAGCTGGATACCAAACACCACCTTATAACCCAGTACTGTCCCCTCCTATCCTGTAAAGGTGAATCCCTTTGTTCTGATACCATTTAAACTAGTGTAACTTGTGCTGGTGTGATGCAGGGAGACTATGTGTACATTGTGCACTATTTGGATTAAATATGTAATGTGTTTTTATGGCTTTTCCATGCGACTACAAACACTACCGTAAATACTCATACCACGCACTAATGCGCAGGACCGCGGGAGCGACCATACGCAAATTGCGAATATGCGCACGCACGGCAGAGCAAGTACGCGCACAGAGGCCATCTGTGTGTAGTTTGTACGTGATGTGTGTACTGCAATATTTTTCGACTTCGACAGAATCTACTCTAAAACTGCACAACATTATTTTGTAGCCACTCTGCGATCCTTTCGTTCGCACTTCTGCTAAGCTAAAATACACTCCCAGTGGGAGGCGGCATAGCGTTTCCACGGCTGCTAAAAACTGCTAGCGAGCGAACAACTCGGAATGACCACCAATGTGCTGAATGAGACTGAAGGGCACTATGACTGTATTGGCTGGGATGCTTAGGTGGGCGGGCAGTTGGCCTATTGAGGAGACACTGGATTGGTGTGGCCCGGGGCCCCAAGGTATGTGTATACATACAGGTGTCATGGCCCGGGGCCCCCATGGTGGGGAAGTGCTGCTACTGTGGCCGGTCCCAGGGGAGGAGGTGCGCAGTGCCCAACAACTGGCAGTGACGGCAACAAAGTGCATACTGCCCCCTGCCAACTGCTGTAGCTTTACTGGCTCCGATGTCACTGCGATCCCTCCCGGCCACTACCAATACTGCAGCGGCTCCTCCTCACTGCGCTCTGCCACACACATACACAGGCAGAGCCTCAGGAGATGAGATGAAGCATTGTAGTGCTGCAGCGTGACTGACTTGGTGCGGGTGGAGTGGCGGGCCCTGAGCTCCTGTGACATCCCCTGGACCTATGGTAGATGCGCCACTGCTCATAAGCAGTGCGACTCAGACTCATGCATAGACTGGAAACAGCTGATTTGTGTACGATGCCACAACTGGCCCCAGCTCTGATCGGGGCTCTCTACCTCTATGTTTTTAAGCACAAATTCTGCACCAACTTACTTGTGTTTCTCAGCAGCTTCTGTTACCAGCAGAGGGCTTTTGCACGCTTGATAGATCTGTAACTTTCCCCTGCACAAACTGAAAAAGTCTGGCTCTAATGGGGTAATGTTAGTACCTGTCAGTGGCATCCTCTCTCAACCTCTCATCACTTTACTCATGCTTGAGTCTCACCTCTGATGGGTGTGGTATGTTAGATAGAATAGACTTAGGTCAACAGTGTCTAGGTCGACCACTGTTGGTCGACAGTAAGTAGGTCAACATGGTTTCTAGGTCGACAGGGACTCTAGGTCGACATGAAAAAAGGTTGACATGAGGTTTTTTTACATTTGTTTGGTGTTGTTTTCTTTGTACAGTGACGGGGAACCCCAATTAGTGCACTGTATACCCTCGCATGGCATACTTCGCTCGCTATGCTTCGGGCGCGGTGTCTCGCTGCGCTCGGCACAGGTTACCGTTCCCAATTGTAGTCCACGTGGAACGTAAAGTATAAATAACTTCACAAAATGAAATTTTTTTTAACTCATGTCGACCTTTTGTCATGTCAACCGGCTAGTACATGTCGACCTAGAGTCCCTGTCGACCTAGAAACCATGTTGATGTACTTACTGTCGACCAATAGTGGTCGACCTAGAGACCGAATCACCCTCTGATTGACTCTTCTGTCCTCCTTCCAAGTTCCAACTGTCAGTTGTATGTGTTTATATCTTGGCTCCCTATGGCCTCAATTACGATAAGGAGGGTGTGTGTGTGCTGTGTGTGTGTGTGTGTGTGTGTGTGTGTGTGTGTGTGTGTGTGTGTGTGTGTGTGTGTGTGTGTGTCTCGACACCAGTAGATAACCATGTTGAGCTCGGTGTATGCCATTCTTTGAACTTGTTCTGGAGGCAGATCATTTGTGTTACTCATTTAAGCGAATACCTTATCCTTTGCAGCAGGTATGGTCAGCAGCAGAGGGCCAGCAGTTCTCATTTCCAAGAGAACCGCAGAATGAGTATGACCAAGGGCGTAGCTACCATAGATGCAGGGAGTGCAGCTGCTATGAGGCCTAGAGCTGAGAGGGGCCCACCTTCTTTGCAAAAGTTAAATGTGTTATATACATTTTTCACCACTGGGTGATACATTGGTGCCCTACCAAACTTTTGCCTAAAGGGTCCCATACACTAGAACGAAAATGACCGATTTTAGCCAATTTAGGGAATTCGGGTGTATATGTATACGATGCGATGCGCGTTCCTGTGAGGGTCGGATCGGCTCCCCTAGATCGTTAGTGCTATACTTGTGATATGTCAGTTCCCGCAGGCATGGCTGGGATTGCATACGATATATTGCATGCAAAATGTACCAAATCGTATGGAATCGTATGGAACCACTCCCGGGACACTCCCAGCAGAGTTCAAGGGAAATCGCCTCCGACTTCAGCCTCAGACATATCGTTCTAGTATATGGGGCTCTTTAGGATCTGCAATATATCTTGGTATACCCTGGACCAGTTCTGGTATGAACGGTCAACCATATTAAGGTCGACATAGACATGGTCGACATGGACTTATAGTCGACACATGAAAATGGTCGCCACATGGCAGGTCAACACATTAAAATGACGACATGGATTTTTTAACTGTTTTTGGTGTCATTTTTTCCATAACATGACCAGGAACCCCAATTAGTGTACCATAGGGGTAATTCCAAGTTGATCGCAGCAGGATTTTTGTTAGCAATTGGGCAAAACCATGTGCACTGCAGGGGAGGCAGATATAACATGTGCAGAGAGAGTTAGATTTGGGTATGGGGGGTAATTCCAAGTTGATCGCAGCAGGAAATTTTTTAGCAGTTGGGCAAAACCATGTGCACTGCAGGGGGGGCAGATATAACATTTTCAGAGAGAGTTAGATTTGGGTGGGTTATTTTGTTTCTGTGCAGGGTAAGTACTGGCTGCTTTATTTTTACACTGCAATTTAGATTGCAGATTGAACTCACCACACCCAAATCTAACTCTCTCTGCACATGTTACATCTGCCCCCCTGCAGTGCACATGGTTTTGCCCAACTGCTAAAAAAATTCCTGCTGCGATCAACTTGGAATTACCCCCATGGTGTGTTCAATCTGCAATCTAATTTGCAGTGTAAAAATAAACCAGCCAGTATTTACCCTGCACAGAAATAAAATAACCCATGCAAATCTAACTCTTTCTGCACATGTTATATCTGCCTCCCCTGCAGTGCACATGGTTTTGCCCAATTGCTATCAAAAATCCTGCTGCGATCAACTTGGAATTACCCCCCATGTCCCCTTTCATGCGGGCAAGGTTACCGTTCCCAGTTGTAGTCCACGTGGATGGTAAAGTATGAAAAAGTTAAGAATCTATTTAAAAAAAAAGCCATATCGACCTCTTCATGTGTCGACCTGTCACGTGTCAACCATTTGTCCATGTCGACCATTTCAATGTCGACCTAATGATTGTCAACCTTAACATGGTCGACCATCCAAAAGGATACCTCCTGGACTGGCTTATTGTAATGTGGTATAAAATAAACTGGAGGACATTATAATGTTACATAATATGAATTGGGGCAATGCAATGTGCCAAATATGAAGTGGAGGCACTACAGTGTGGCATAATGTGAACTGGGGGCACTTTAGTGTGGCATAATGTGTATTGGCAGCCCTACAATGTTACATAATGTGAACTAGTGCACTACTATTGTTCAGAAAATGCACCAGGGCACTATTATGTGGCATACAATGAACAAATGCTCTAGAAAGGAGTCTCTCTTGAACCACATGGACAAGGCCCCCTTCAATATGTTGCTATGGGGCTCACAAAGTTCTGGCTACGCCCCTGAGTGTGACACAAACCGGGATGGGATCGGGAAGGTCATTACTCCAAAAACTTAGGGAATTTAGCATACTAAGGGCATTTGTTTCTGTCTGTAAGGTCACAGTATGATTCTTTTGAGAGATGATGAGCACATTGGCTCAGAGGATGAATATAGAAGCAATAAGGAAGCAAATACTTCTCCTATTCATACTAATGGCAGAAAATAATTTTATAGTGCTCAATACTGTGCTCAAATGTTCTGTGACTCATGGTTATGGGTTAAAGAAAGTTTTGTTGGTGTTGATCATAAAACTAAATGAAGTGGAATCCTCCATAGCTTTTAAAAATACATTTGGCAAATCTTTCCTTATAAAACATGGGCAGAGTAATGCTCATAGTAACAACATGGAAGCTTTGTCCAGGTGCCAATCTGCTTGTTTAGACATACAGTACTCCCACAAACAGCAACTATAGACTAAACAGAGACAATGCTTCTGGGAGCTAACGTGTAGTTTTATGCTAGAACAAGACATGTCAGTGTTGAAATTAGAGGCTTTTCTAAAGTTTCTAAAGAGTTTGCTGAAGAAAGAAGTAATAGAAAAGTCCAAGCTAGGAAAGCACGCTGTGGGTCGTCAAAGTATTGCAATTATATTTTGTGAACAACTTTGAATAATCAGGTATTTTTTGTTGTGATAGACGAGACAACTGATATTTCTTTTATAAAAAAAACAGCTTGCATTTTGTGTTCTTTTTTGTGACAATAATATTGACAATAAAAGAGATCTGTTAGATCTTGTGGAAATTGCTGACTAATGAAAATTATATATTTTTGGCAAAGAAGAACAGTAGCACCCCCCCACCCCCCTCTTATTGACCACATTTTTTTTCCAGAGACAGACGTGTCTCTGTCGTTCCAATGGCCGCAGGCCCGGCTGGGCAGCGCGCTCACAGATCTGAGCTCTGAGAGGGAGGATCTCCACCGCCAAGCAGTCCAGCAGGGTCACGAAGGAAGTCCACAGCTTCTATTGCAGCATCAAAGGACAAGCTTTATGAATACCCAGAAACCACCACCACATGGGATAATTGTTTTACATTTCACAATGGCTATGAGAGCATGCACTATGTTATTAGGGGGCCAATAACACATGTTCCATTGTATCCCAGTCCTCTCCTAATAGACCTGTGAATCACTGCATTTTGCAGTGAGTGAGAGGTGCCTACTAACATGGCACCCAGTCCTGCCCATTAGCAACCTGCAGGTGCTGAAAGGTATGTGTGTTAGATTTATGACATATACATGTGTGCCATATAGATAGATAGATAGATAGATAGATAGATAGATAGATAGATAGATAGATAGATAGATATACATCTGTGTATGACCGGCGCTCAATATCATCTGTGCAATAGCCCCGGTGCATTCGCTTGCTGCATGCAATAACGAGTTTTATGGTAAGAACTTACCTTTGTTAAAACTCTTTCTGCGAGGTACACCGGGCTCCACAAGGATAGATATAGGGGGCTGTAGAGTAGGATCTTGATCCGAGGCACCAACAGGCCGAAAAGCTTTAATTGTTCCCAGAATGCATAGCGCCACCTCCTCTATAACCCCGCCTTCCTGCACAGGAGCTCAGTTTTTAGTTAACCAGCCCAATGCAGTAGCAGGAAAAGAGACGACAACGGTTAGTAGCCACATACACCACACTCTCACGACAGGAGAAGTGTCAGCGGCTATACTCGTTTTCTGCTGCGGGGTACACTGGGCTACACAAGGATAGACATAGGGGATGTCCTAAAGCAGTTCCTTATGGGATGGGATGCACTGTAGCGGGCACAAGAACCCTGCGTCCAAAGAAAGCATCCTGGGAAGCGGCAGTATCGAAGGCATAGAACCTTATGAACATGTTCACAGAGGACCACGTAGCCGCCTTGCACAATTGTTCAAGGGTCGCACCACGGCGGGCCGCCCAAGAAGGTCCAACAGACCGAGTAGAATGGGCCGTAATGTGAGCAGGAGCCGAGAGACCAGCCCTCACATAAGCATGTGCAATCACCATTCTAATCCATCTGGCCAAAGCTTGCTTGTGAGCAGGCCAGCCCCGTTTGTGAAATCCAAACAGCACAAAGAGAGAATCAGATTTTCTAATAGAAGCAGTTCTCTTCACATAGATACGGAGAGCCCGTACCACATCCAAAGACCGCTCTTTGGGAGACAGATCAGGAGAAACAATGCCGGAACCACAATCTCTTGGTTAAGGTGGAACGAAGAAACCACCTTAGGTAAATATCCTGGACGAGTCCTAAGAACCGCCCGGTCACGGTGAAATACCAGATATGGGGAACTACAGGACAAGGCACCCAAATCCGACACTCTTCTAGCTGAAGCAATAGCCAGCAGAAACACCACCTTAAGGGAAAGCCACTTAAGATCAGCTGAAACAAGAGGTTCAAACGGAGACTCTTGTAATGCCTCCAAAACCACAGACAAGTCCCAAGGAGCCACAGGCGGGACATAGGGAGGTTGGATACGTACACACCCTGAGTAAAGGTATGCACATCAGATAAGGTCGCAATCTTTCTCTGAAACCACACCGACAAGGCAGGTATTTGAACCTTGAGGGAGGCCAGACGCAGGCCTAAGTCCAGGCCCTGCTGAAGAAAAGCCAACAACTTGGCTATACTAAACTTGGAAGCGTCATAATTGTTAGATGCGCACCAAACAAAGTAAGAATGCCAGACCCTATAGTAAATCCGAGCCGAAGCCGGTTTCCGGGCCCTCAACATAGTTTGAATGACCGCCTCAGAAAACCCTTTAGCCCTTAAGACGGAAGCTTCAAGAGCCACGCCGTCAAAGACAGCCGGGCTAGGTCCTGGTAGACACAGGGGCCCTGAACGAGGAGGTCTGGGTGTTGTGGAAGTAGAATTGGATGCTCTGACGATAGGCCTTGCAGGTCTGAGAACCAGTGCTGTCTGGGCCACGCTGGAGCTATGAGGAGCAGAATTCCTTTTTCTTGCTTGAACTTCTGAATTACCCTGGGCAGGAGTGACACTGGAGGGAAAACGTACGGCAGTTGAAACCTCCACGGCACCGCCAGCGCATCCACGAATGCTGCATGAGGATCCCTTGTCCTTGCTCCGAAGCCCGGTACCTTGTGATTGTGTCGAGATGCCATCAGATCTACGTCTGGAAGGCCACACTTTTCCACTAGGAGTCCGCTTCCAAATTCAGGACTCCCGGAATGAATATTGCCGATATGGCCGGTAGATGGCGTTCCGCCCAATGTAGAATCTGTGAGACTTCCTTCATTGCCAAACGGCTTCGAGTGCCGCCTTGATGATTTATGTAAGCCACTGTGGTGGCGTTGTCCGACTGTACTTGAACAGGACGGTTCTGAATTAAATGCTGGCCCAGGTTCAACGCATTGAAGACCACCCGCAATTCCAGAATGTTGATCGAAAGGAGGGATTCCTCCTTGGTCCACCGACTCTGAAGGGAGTGTTGCTCCAGCACCGCGCCCCAACCTCTTAGACTGGCATCTGTTGTCAACAGGACCCAGTCGGATATCTAGAAGGGACGGCCCCTGCACAATTGTCGGTCCTGGAGCCACCAGAGCAGTGACAGACGGACCTCTGGAGTCAATGAGATCATGTGAGACCTGATCCGGTGAGTCAAGCCATCCCACTTGGCTAGAATCAGCTTCTGGAGGGGGCGAGAATGGAATTGAGCATACTCCACCATGTCGAATGCTGACACCATGAGGCCCAGCACCTCCATCGCCGAATGTATCGACACTTGCGGACGAGAAAGGAAGCAACGAATCCTGTCCTGAAGCTTCAGGACTTTCTTCTGAGACAAGAACAACCTCTGGTTGTGAATGTCCAATAGCGCTCCCAGGTGCACCATGCTCTGAGCAGGGACCAGGGAGGATTTCTTCCAGTTGATGAGCCACCCGTGGGCTTATAGAAACCGGACAGTCATATCCAGATGACGTAGGAGAAGTTCTGGGGAATTTGCCAGGATTAACAAGTCATCCAGAAATGGCAGTATCCTGACCCCTTGACGGCGGAGTACCACCGTCATAACTTTGGTGAAGACTCGCGGAGCCATAGTTAAACCAAAAGGTAACGCCTGAAACTGGTAATGGAGGTTGCCAATCGCAAACCTCAGGTATTGCTGATGTGACGCTGCTATAGGAATATGCAGGTAAGCATCCTGTATGTCCAGGGAGACCATGTAGTCCCCAGGTTCCAAGGCCAGAACTATAAAGCGAAGGGTTTCCATACAGAACTTGGAAACCTTCACAAACCTGTTCAATGCCTTGAGGTTGAGAATGGGCCGGGAGGACCCATTCGGTTTTGGGACTAGAAACAGCGGAGAATAGTACCCCCGGCTCCTCTGCGCAAGAGGCACCTGTACTACGACTCCTGTATCCAGGAGGGTCTGTACCACCGAATGTAAAGCGTTTGCCTTTGTCCGGTCCAACGGGACGTCTGTCCGGCAAAATCGATGAGGGGGTCGGTTTTTGAAGGCTATGGCGTAACCTCGAGTGACGACTTCCCGTACCCAGGCATCTGAAGTGGTCTTCAACCATATACCCTAGAAGCCAGCCCCCCACACTAGGATCCCCCAAGGGGAGGCCCGCCCCGTCATGCGGCAGGCTTATCGGTCTTGGAAGCTGGCTGACAGGCCGCCCAGGCTCTTTTGGGCTTCGACTTACCAGGTTTGGAAGTTCGGGCCTGCTTGTTGTACGCCTGACCTTTTGCTGTACCTGAAGGATGAAAGGGGCGAAAGGAAGTACCTTTAGCCTTCGACACCGAAGGAGCGGTACTTGGCAGACATGCAGTTTTGGCAGTAGCCAAGTCAGCCACTATCTTATTTAAGTTCTCCCCAAGCAGAATATCTCCCTTGAAAGGGAGTACCTCCAGGGTTTTTCTAGAGTCCAGATCCACAGACCAGGATCTCAGCCACAATATCCGGCGAACCAGTACTGATGTAGTAGAGGCCTTGGCTGCTAAGATACAGGCATCAGAAGCCACCTCTTTAATATAGCGAGAAACTGTGACAATATATGACAAGCATTGTCTAGCATGGTCAGAGGAGATTTCAGTTTCTAACTCCAAGGCCCATGCTTCAGTAGCCTCTGCAGCCCATGTTGCTGCAATAGTGGGCCTGTGTGCAGAACCCGTGAGGGTGTAAATCGCTTTCAGACAACCCTCCACACGTTTATCCGTAGGCTCTTTTAGAGATGTGACGGTAGTGACAGGTAGAGCTGAGGAAACCACCATCCTAGCCACATGTGAGTCTACTGGAGGAGGCGTTTCCCAATTTTTAAACAGCTCTGGAGCGAGGGGATAGCGAGCGAGCATCTTTTTTTGAGGCAGAAACTTCTTACCCTGGTTTACCCAGGGTTCCTGACGTATATCCACTAGGTGGTCAGAGTGAGGTAAAACTTGTTTAACCACCTTCTGACGCTTGAACCTATCTGGTTTCTTAGGAGGGATGGATGGCTCGGGATCATCCGTAATCTGTAAAATTAATTTAATAGCCTCCAAAAGATCAGGAACATCCACATGTGAACTACCCTCCCCATCAGCAGTATCTGTGTCAGAATCTGTGGGGTCAGTGTAAGTGCCATCTTCATCAGACGAGGTGTCAGTGATAGCAGTGGATTGTGAGGAGATAAGAGCTCGCTTAGAGGACCCCTTGGGTTTAGGCGAGCGAGGGTCAGACTTTTTAGTAGTCACGGACTGGTTCAACTTCTTCAATTGAGCAGATAAATTGTCCGCCCACGGCGGGTTAGCTGCAGGGACCACATACGGTTGCACCGGCATAGAGGGTCACATAGGGGGTGTTAGTTTATTAACTAGCGTATGTAGAAGTGTGGAAAAAGCAGCCCACGGTGGGTCATTATGTACCTCCGTTGCCACAGTCCCACTGGGGGGCAAGGAGCCCCCAGAACCAGAGCCCACAGCTGCTATATTCTCCTCATATGGATCTGTGGCTTCAGCAACACCGGCAGTGTGTTCCGCCCCAGAACCGTTACCTTCAGAAGCAGACATGATATAACTTGCAGTATCAGGTAACACAGTACAATTGGTAGGCAGCACAGTACCTCTTACCCAAACCCCTGCGCAGTGTAGTCAGCACAACCAGAGATATAGGAGAGATATGGTGACTAAAATCACAGAAAAATACGTATCAGAGTATATCTTGTGAAAATCCTATATAAATGTAAAAACCTGACGCACCAAGCCCCCTATAGAATATAGGGATAGCAAGTTGAGTGAGAGACACGAATGGAAACCACTCAGCAAGCTAATGCACACACATATAGGGCCAGATGTACTAAGCCTGAAAAGTGATAAATATCACAGAGATAAAGTACCAGCCAATCGGCTCCTAACTGTCATTTTTCAAACACAGCCTGTGACATGGCAGTTAGGAGCTGATTGGCTGCTACTTTATCACAGTGATATTTATCACTTTTCAGGCTTAGTACATCTCCCCCATAGTCACATTTGTACAATGCAGAGGTTATTACTAACAATAATACTGCACTGGACCAGCTTTTATAGCTATGTAGTCAATAGATATAACACTGCACAGTAAGAACTGGATGTATATCACAGGGTAATTGTACTAGAAATCCTTGCCTAAATGCACTCTTTCTTAACTAACACTGTCTAATTGACAGGTAGAATACTTAAGTGTCATGTAAAGTCACAGTGTAGCTGAGAGAAATGGTGCCCAAACACTGACAGGGAGTGAGGGAGAGACAGATATGCAGCTCCAGGGCGGGAACATTTGCGGGAAATGGCGCCCTGGGGCTGGGGGAGGGGCTCCAGGTCTAAGCCTTATCCCCCTGCTGGCAAAACTAACGGGTACTGCGGGCTACTAGTAAAATGGTTTTAAGGGAAAACCTTACCTGCACCCATGCCCTGGTGATCTAGTGGGATCGCCTGTACTGCCACAGTGTCCACCGCCAGCGCGCGCGGCCCGCCTCCCACTGACCGCGCCGGATCGCGATAAAGTACGGGTCCCGCAAGCGGGACCCACTCACCATCTCCCGAAGCGCGGCCACGTGATCCCGGAGAGCCCCCGTCGTGTGTGCCTGACCATAGAAGAAAACCGGAGCCTCCTGCTGTAGTTACCCGGCAACCAGGGCTCAGGAGTGTACAGCACCGCTGGGGAGAGATGGAGCTGCAGCAGTGGATTTCACTAGATATGTACACACTGCTGCAGCCCTTGAAGTCTTCCCTTTTCTTCTCAAAAGCTCTACTTAGGGCTTCCCAGAGCAGCCCCTCTGTTATGTGCCTGCTATCTGCGGCACCAACTACAAAACTGGGCTCCTGTGCAGGAAGGCGGGGTTATAGAGGAGGCGGCGCTATGCATTCTGGGAACAGTCAAAGCTTTTCGGCCTGTTGGTGCCTCGGATCAAGATCCTACTCTACACCCCCCTATGTCTATCCTTGTGGAGCCCAGTGTACCCCGCAGCAGGAAGTATGTATAGAGAAATGGGCGGCACTCACAGAGGAATGAACAACCAAAGTAAACACGGAGACTATGCTCTCTATTGCGTTAACGTTTCAGTTATATTTGAACTTTCGTCAGACCAACAGAACATTAACAATGTCATACCTTTGTACCTCCCTCGAACCTCGTGCAGCGTCCTTCTCGGACCGGTGCGCCGGCGGGGATAGATCATGCCATCGCTCATCACCGTGTGAGACATGCTCACATCCCCTGCCACGTTCCGGTAACCTGGGCAACCCATAAACAAAAAGACATAGTGTGAAACAAACCAATCCATTACATGAAACAAAGTACTGTCAGAAGAAAATACAAAATATTTAAAAAAGAAGATATAAACAGATTGTTACACAAGAGGACATATTAAACCAATGTCGTTAAATATAACAGTTCAATACCAACTGTTAATTAAGTCCTGCTAGAGATATTGTATTGAGGCGATGGATCCATCTTGCCGCTCGCTGTAATAGCAACTTATTCCTGTTGCCACCCCAAATATTTTCTGGCTGCTGTTCAGTAATTTAATATTTCAGGCTAGACAAATTATGTTTATACCTGGCAAAATGCCGTGCCATTGGTTGTGCCTGACTCTCCCCGCCTAATGCTGCCCTTATTGCGGACCTGTGCATGGCCATCCTCTCTCGAAATTGTCGGGCTGTCTTCCCCACGTACAGAAGCCCACATGGGCAGCGAATAAAATATATAACGTGGGTGCAAGTAAAAGTCAAAACTTTGTCTATTTTAGTAAATCTGCCTGAGTGTGGATGCGAGAAGCCGGGTCCTACTTCCATGTAGCTGCATGTAGTACAGCCTACACATCTGTAGCACCCCGGCTTCTTGGTAAGAAATGTCCTTACAGGGATAGATTTATAACCTGAAATATCGTTATGTACGAACAGATCTTTCAAATTTCTATTCCTAGTATAACTGGGTAATAGTGACTTATCTTTCAGTGCCTCTAAATCCTTGTCATTGGTTATTACTGGCCATGTCTCCTTCACATGTTTATTAATATCCCTACTAATCGCAGAAAATCTCTGTACAAAGAGAATCTTATTGTGAAGTGTTCCTACTTTTTTAGTAGACTCCTGAAGTAAAATCCTTCTATCAATGCCCAAGACCTTCTTCTTGGTACGCATTAATTCTGTCCAGTCATAACCCCTCGTCCTAAAACTCAGAGCCATTGCCTGGATCTCAGACTCTGTGTTAATGAGATTGTCCGATATCCTATGGCCCCTGAGAAATTGAGAAAACGGTAAACTATATTTCGTAGATGGAGGGTGAAAGCTAGCCGCTTGTAACAAATACAATATCTCCAGCAGGACTTAATGAACAATTGGTATTGAACGGTTATATTTAACTACAGTGGTTTAATATGTCCTCTTGTGTAACAATCTGTTTATATCTGCTTTTTTTAATTGTTTGTATTTTCTTCTGACAGTACTTTGTTTCATGTAATGGATTGGTTTGTGTCACACTATGTCTTTTTGTTTATGGGTTGCCCAGGTTACCGGAACGTGGCAGGGGATGTGAGCGTGTTGCACACGGTGATGAGCGATGACGTCATCTATCCCCGCCGGCACACTGGGCCGGGAAGGACGCTGCATGAGGTTCGGGGGAGATATAAAGGTATGACATTGTAAATGTTCTGTTGGTCTAACGAAAGTTAAAATATAACTGAAACGTTACCGCAATAGAGAGCATAGTCTCCGTGTTTACTTTGGTTGTTTCAGTCCTCTGTGAGTGCCGCCCATTTCTCTCTCTCTCTCTCTCTATATATATATATAACAGCAGTCAGACGCTACTCACGGCGAGAAGAAAGAAACACAGACACCTTGCGGAGCTGTCAACGTTTCAATGCATACAATACATTTTCGTCAGGACAACAAGGCATAAGAAACCAACATACCTAAATAGTCTTCTCCGTCTGTGCATGGCGCCGTCCGCCCGCCGCGTCCCGCTCAGCCGAATGACGTCATCCACAGGCGCCGGCGTCCGGCGTCATGACAACCAGACAAGATTCACCATACATCTAGTACAAAAAGAAGGAAATTACATACACACAGTGCTCATATAGAAAAATCTAAAAGCACCATACAGAATCAGCTATCTCCGCAAGTCTGTGTACAGTAAATCTATAGCTACTAGGAGATTTCTATACAAAATAAACTTCAATAACTTATATAGTAAATACATAGTACCAATTCCGCAATAGGAGCACTTCTCCTTGTTGCAGAGTTGGTCCAACAATCCAGCAAGAGATTTCGGCAGGTATATGTACCAAGACAAGTTTATGACAAAGTACAACAGAAAATCATAAAAGAATATAAATTAATAAACAGTGAAAAACATATGGAGAACATCCAAACACCACACCTAACAAAAAAATATGAAAAAATGAAAAAGAAAAAAACCCACAAGGTTATGACTGTAGAACACAGGTATCAGATAAACCCAGATGAATCAAGTAAGATAGACCAACCCATGATGTATCAAATAAAGCAGGCTAGCCCATGATGTTCGTTAAGGCCCCGAGGGGATAACGTATCTAATAAGTGAATCCACTTCGCTTCCCTTTTTAACAAAAGCAGACCTCTATCCCCACCCCGTTTAAGGGGCGGAATGTGGTCTATAATACGGTAACGCAATTGTGCCAAGGAATGGCGTGCTTCAATAAAGTGGCGGGGTACCGGCTGGTCACTTTTACCTGTATTTAAAGCTGCCCTAATGGAGGACCTATGAGCTGCCATTCGCTCTTTGAAGGCACATTCCGTCTTCCCTATATAGTGAAGACCACAAGGGCAGCTGAGTAAATACACCACAAATCTGGTGGTGCATGTCACCCGATGTAGAATCTTGAATTTTTTCCCGGAATAGGGATGATGGAAACTATCCCCCGCAATCATATGGCTGCAAGTTGTGCAACCTAAACATTTGAAGCAGCCCAAACGGGCGGGGTTAAGGAAACCTACATCCCTAACATTACTCAATGGTGGAAACTGTATGTCTGTTTTTATAACAAGGTCTCTAATGTTCCTTCCCCTTTTATAAGCTGGCATAATTCTGGTTTTATTGAGGCTCCTAAGCTGTTTGTCTGATCTGACTATACGCCATAAGGATTTACTGAGATTATTGACCTGATTACTTTGGCTGTGAAACTTGTTAACCCAGATCAAGCGATTCTCAGTTTTCTTCACAGCAGGGGTTAGTGCCACAGATCTAGGAATCTTAAGCACCTTAGTCTTAGTTGCCAGAAGATCCTCTAGGGGGTAGCCTCTCCGGTGGAACTTAGTTACCATAGAATCTAATATATTCTCTACCTGGCTCTCCTCATTGATAATTCTGTGCACCCGCAGCATCTGTGAATAGGGAAGGCCTTTTTTAAGGGATACAGGGTGATGGCTCGAAGCCAACAGCATGTTATTCCTGTTGGTAGGCTTCACATAGAGCCCAGTGTTAACCTTTCCATCATTGATGGTAATGCGTACATTCAGAAAATTGACACTATTATGGTCAATGGTATGGGTAAGCTTTACAGGAGAGTCCGAAGAGTTATGATCTATAATCAAAGACTCAAGATCCTCACGTGGCCCTCCCCATAAGACCAATAGATCGTCGATATATCGTACATATAGTACGATCTGTCTGCTGATTCGTGGGCATTTAAAGAACAAGGACTCCTCCACCGCAAACATGTAACTGTTCGCGAATGAAGGGGCCACATTGCTGCCCATGGCACAACCCTGGAGTTGGAGGTAGTACGCATTATTGAACATGAAATCATTCCATTGCAGTGCCAGTTCAAGTAAACGCATGAAAAGGTTAACATCTGGACCCTTGTACAATGGATTATCCTCAATGAGTGATCTAACCGCCAATAACCCCTCCTGATGGGGTATGCATGTGTACAAGCTCTTAACGTCAATAGTAGCCAAAAGACAATCAATAGGGATGTCATGAAGCTCATCCAGCCTTTTTTAAAGCATGGTGGTATCCTTCAAGTATGACGCCTTGGCCTGTACACATGGCTGGAGAAAATAATCCAAATATATGGAAATTTTCTGATACATAGATCCTCTAGCCGATATAATGGGCCTAGCAGGGGGACAGCAAGGATCTTTGTGGAGTTTGGGTAGCGAATAAAGTAATGGTGTTACCGGGAAGGTAGTGGTCAAGGCATCACAGGTAGACTGTAAAATAAACCCATCAGAAACCGCACCCTTCAAAATTAGATCCAATTCTACTTTGAAACTTGAGGTGGGATCCGAAGGAAATTTACAATAGACACTGCCATCACTCAATTGTTTATCTAGTTCCAAAACATAGTCGGGTACATTTTGAATGACTATGGCCCCGCCTTTATTGGCGGGCCTAATAACGATATCATCATATTTACTGAGTGACTTCAGTGCCTCCCACTCTTCACGTGAAAGATTGGAATGTTTCATAGTAGGATTAGATGTAAGCTGTTGTACAGAGCTATCTAAAGTACGACAAAAGATCTTAATAGATTGATTATGGGAAACAGGATCAAACCTTGATTTTTTACGTAATGCCAGAGGGAGATCAACACAAGAATCTGAAGTTATAGACTTATCATTAAAGTATTCCTTGAGACGTAGCTGTCTCCCTAACTTGTGCTGTTCAATCTTCCACTCAAACGGGTCAAACCGGTTGGTGGGTACAAAGTTAAGTTCCTTGGATAATACCAAGGTTTCCGCAGGTGTCAGAGTTCTCCCTGATAAGTTAAATATTACTTGTTCTTCTTCTTGTAACGGGGACGTCCGGCCCCTCGACCTTTTGTTCTGCCCCCCCTCCGCGTGCGTTGCCTCCGGGATTTGCCAGCTGGGCTCTTGTAAGCACCCCTAAAGGGGGACGACCAGAGATGTTCCCTTGTAAATCCACATCACTTGCAGATCCATTCCCATCCGTGGAGGTATCTGTATCCAATGGGATCTGGTTATTATGATGGGGGTATCGTCTTCTGGTAAACCTGGCTGAATTTGATGTGCCAGTAATCCATGGATACACTTGCTTGCGGGTATAGTCCATATTGACTTTTTCAAGCTTGTTACGTTTATATTGGATAAGCTCCTTTCTGTATTTATCCACTTGCGTGGACAAGCTTCCCAACCAATCATTAGTTTGATCTGCCGTGAGAGTAGATTTGTGGGAATTTTCAAATATCTCTATTTGAGCTCTGATACTAGCCAACTCACGTGTGACCTCTTCTATCACCAATAAAATTAAGTCGTAAGAACACTTGTTCAAAATGGAGATCCATTTTTTGCAGAATGGTACATTGAAGCGACCAATGGTGGGAACATTTTTTATCCGAAAACCCCGGGGAATTTTCCCATCCCGGTGGTAGTCGGACAGTGTTACACCATGATAGTAGTAGTCCAATTCGCGCTTTTTTAATTTCAATAGATCTCTAAACAAGTGTAAATTGTCAACAGCACCACTCGTGGTGCTCAATTTATCTTTAAATCGAATGGAATCTGCGTCCCCATCTGAGTAACTGAAGGTCTCACCCTGTGTGAGATCAATAACAGCCAATAATGCGTCCAAATCTGTGTCAGCATGATATGTCATAATGCCAAAGTACACAGCCGTGTCCCAGCTGACTCACAGGATGATGCAACAAACAAACAGTGATAGTGAGCTAAAATCACGTCCGACCAGAGAAGATCCAAATGCTATAATGCAATGGCGGGTGCCTTCCACAGGTTCATTCAAACAAGCTTGCTTGTAAACGAACCATATCCACCCTGCATATCAGGCGGCACTCCATAAACTCGAAGTATAATCAGTAATGCCGGTGCCCTCCACAGGGAAAAGGGACAATCCCCCTCCAAATGTATAACAGCAGTCAGGCAGCACTCACGGCGAGAAGAAAGAAACACAGACACCTTGCGGAGCTGTCAACGTTTCAATGCATACAATACATTTTCGTCAGGACAACAAGGCATAAGAAACCAACATACCTAAATAGTCTTCTCCGTCTGTGCATGGCGCGGTCCGCCCGCCGCGTCCCGCTCAGCCGAATGACGTCATCCGCAGGCGCCGGCATCCGGCGTCATGACAACCAGACAAGATTCACCATACATCTAGTACAAAAAGAAGGAAATTACATACACACAGTGATCATATAGAAAAATCTAAAAGCACCATACAGAATCAGCTATCTCCGCAAGTCTGTGTACAGTAAATCTATAGCTACTAGGAGATTGCTATACAAAATAAACTTCAATAACTTATATAGTAAATACATAGTACCAATTCCACAATAGGAGCACTTCTCCTTGTTGCAGAGTTGGTCCAACAATCCAGCAAGAGATTTCGGCAGGTATATGTACCAAGACAAGTGTTTCTTTCTTCTCGCCGTGAGTGCCGCCTGACTGCTGTTGTACATTTGGAGGGGGATTGTCCCTTTTCCCTGTGGAGGGCACCGGCATTACTGATTATACTTCGAGTTTATGGAGTGCCGCCTGACATGCAGGGTGGATATGGTTCGTTTACAAGCAAGCTTGTTTGAATGAACCTGTGGAAGGCACCCGCCATTGCATTATAGCATTTGGATCTTCTCTGGTCGGACGTGATTTTAGCTCACTATCACTGTTTGTTTGTTGCATCATCCTGTGAGTCAGCTGGGACACGGCTGTGTACTTTGGCATTATGACATATCATGCTGACACAGATTTGGACGCATTATTGGCTGTTATTGATCTCACACAGGGTGAGACCTTCAGTTACTCAGATGGGGACGCAGATTCCATTCGATTTAAAGATAAATTGAGCACCACGAGTGGTGCTGTTGACAATTTACACTTTTTAGAGCTCTATTGAAATTAAAAAAGCGCGAATTGGACTACTACTATCATGGTGTAACACTGTCTGACTACCACCGGGATGGGAAAATTCCCCGGGGTTTTCGGATAAAAAATGTTCCCACCATTGGTCGCTTCAATGTACCATTCTGCAAAAAATGGATCTCCATTTTGAACAAGTGTTCTTACGACTTAATTTTATTGGTGATAGAAGAGGTCACACGTGAGTTGGCTAGTATCAGAGCTCAAATAGAGATATTTGAAAATTCCCACAAATCTACTCTCACGGCAGATCAAACTAATGATTGGTTGGGAAGCTTGTCCACGCAAGTGGATAAATACAGAAAGGAGCTTATCTAATATAAACGTAACAAGCTTGAAAAAGTCAATATGGACTATACCCGCAAGCAAGTGTATCCATGGATTACTGGCACATCAAATTCAGCCAGGTTTACCAGAAGACGATACCCCCATCATAATAACCAGATCCCATTGGATACAGATACCTCCACGGATGGGAATGGATCTGCAAGTGATGTGGATTTACAAGGGAACATCTCTGGTCGTCCCCCTTTAGGGGTGCTTACAAGAGCCCAGCTGGCAAATCCCGGAGGCAACGCACGCGGAGGGGGGGGGGGGGGGCAGAACAAAAGGTCGAAGGGCCGGACGTCCCTGTTACAAGAAGAAGAACAAGTTATATTTAACTTATCAGGGAGAACTCTGACACCTGCTGAAACCTTGGTATTATCCAAGGGACTTAACTTTGTACCCACCAACCGGTTTGACCCGTTTGAGTGGAAGATTGAACAGCACAAGTTAGGGAGACAGCTACGTCTCAAGGAATACTTTAATGATAAGTCTATAACTTCAGATTCTTGTGTTGATCTCCCTCTGGCATTACGTAAAAAATCAAGGTTTGATCCTGTTTCCCATAATCAATCTATTAAGATCTTTTGTCGTACTTTAGATAGCTCTGTACAACAGCTTACATCTAATCCTACTATGAAACATTCCAATCTTTCACGTGAAGAGTGGGAGGCACTGAAGTCACTCAGTAAATATGATGATATCGTTATTAGGCCCGCCGATAAAGGCGGGGCCATAGTCATTCAAAATGTATCCGACTATGTTTTGGAACTAGATAAACAATTGAGTGATGGCAGTGTCTATTGTAAACTTCCTTCGGATCCCACCTCACGTTTCAAAGTAGAATTGGATCTAATTTTGAAGGGTGCGGTTTCTGATGGGTTTATTTTACAGTCTACCTGTGATGCCTTGACCACTACCTTCCCGGTAACACCATTACTTTATTCGCTACCCAAACTCCACAAAGATCCTTGCTGTCCCCCTGCTAGGCCCATTATATCGGCTAGAGGATCTATGTATCAGAAAATTTTCATGTATTTGGATTATTTTCTCCAACCATGTGTACAGGCCAAGGCATCATACTTGAAGGATACCACCATGCTTTTAAAAAGGCTGGATGAGCTTCATGACATCCCTATTGATTGTCTTTTGGCTACTATTGATGTTAAGAGCTTGTACACATGCATACCCCATCAGGAGGGGTTATTGGCGGTTAGATCACTCATTGAGGATAATCCATTGTCCAAGGGTCCAGATGTTAACCTTTTCATGCGTTTACTTGAACTGACACTGCAACGGAATTATTTCATGTGCAATAATGCGTACTACCTCCAACTCCAGGGCTGTGCCATGGGCAGCAATGTGGCCCCTTCATTCGCGAACAGTTACATGTTTGCGGTGGAGGAGTCCTTGTTCTTTAAATGCCCACGAATCAGCAGACAGATCGTACTATATGTACGATATATCGACGATCTATTGGTCTTATGGGGAGGGCCACGTGAGGATCTTGAGTCTTTGATTATAGATCATAACTCTTCGGACTCTCCTGTAAAGCTTACCCATACCATTGACCATAATAGTGTCAATTTTCTGGACGTACGCATTACCATCAATGATGGAAAGGTTAACACTGGGCTCTATGTGAAGCCTACCAACAGGAATAACATGCTGTTGGCTTCGAGCCATCACCCTGTATCCCTTAAAAAAGGCCTTCCCTATTCACAGATGCTGCGGGTGCGCAGAATTATCAATGAGGAGAGCCAGGTAGAGAATATATTAGATTCTATGGTAACTAAGTTCCACCGGAGAGGCTACCCCCTAGAAGATCTTCTGGCAACTAAGACTAAGGTGCTTAAGATTCCTAGATCTGTGGCACTAACCCCTGCTGTGAAGAAAACTGAGAATCGCTTGATCTGGGTTAACAAGTTTCACAGCCAAAGTAATCAGGTCAATAATCTCAGTAAATCCTTATGGCGTATAGTCAGATCAGACAAACAGCTTAGGAGCCTCAATAAAACCAGAATTATGCCAGCTTATAAAAGGGGAAGGAACATTAGAGACCTTGTTATGAAAACAGACATACAGTTTCCACCATTGAGTAATGTTAGGGATGTAGGTTTCCTTAACCCCGCCCGTTTGGGCTGCTTCAAATGTTTAGGCTGCACAACTTGCAGCCATATGATTGCGGGGGATAGTTTCCATCATCCCTATTCCGGGAAAAAATTCAAGATTCTACATCGGGTGACATGCACCACCAGATTTGTGGTGTATTTACTCAGCTGCCCTTGTGGTCTTCACTATATAGGGAAGACGGAATGTGCCTTCAAAGAGCGAATGGCAGCTCATAGGTCCTCCATTAGGGCAGCTTTAAATACAGGTAAAAGTGACCAGCCGGTACCCCGCCACTTTATTGAAGCAAGCCATTCCTTGGCACAATTGCGTTACCGTATTATAGACCACATTCCGCCCCTTAAACGGGGTGGGGATAGAGGTCTGCTTTTGTTAAAAAGGGAAGCGAAGTGGATTCACTTATTAGATACGTTATCCCCTCTGGGCCTTAACGAACATCATGGGCTAGCCTGCTTTATTTGATACATCATGGGTTGGTCTATCTTACTTGATTCATCTGGGTTTATCTGATACCTGTGTTCTACAGTCATAACCTTGTGGGTTTTTTTCTTTTTCTTTTTTTCATATTTTTTTGTTAGGTGTGGAGTTTGGATGTTCTCCATATGTTTTTCACTGTTTATTAATTTATATTCTTTTATGATTTTCTGTTGTACTTTGTCATAAACTTGTCTTGGTACATATACCTGCCGAAATCTCTTGCTGGATTGTTGGACCAACTCTGCAACAAGGAGAAGTGCTCCTATTGCGGAATTGGTACTATGTATTTACTATATAAGTTATTGAAGTTTATTTTGTATAGAAATCTCCTAGTAGCTATAGATTTACTGTACACAGACTTGCGGAGATAGCTGATTCTGTATGGTGCTTTTAGATTTTTCTATATGATCACTGTGTGTATGTAATTTCCTTCTTTTTGTACTAGATGTATGGTGAATCTTGTCTGGTTGTCATGACGCCGGACGCCGGCGCCTGCGGATGACGTCATTCGGCTGAGCGGGACGCGGCGGGCGGACCGCGCCATGCACAGACGGAGAAGACTATTTAGGTATGTTGGTTTCTTATGCCTTGTTGTCCTGACGAAAATGTATTGTATGCATTGAAACGTTGACAGCTCCGCAAGGTGTCTGTGTTTCTTTCTTCTCGCCGTGAGTGCCGCCTGACTGCTGTTATACATTTGGAGGGGGATTGTCCCTTTTCCCTGTGGAGGGCACCGGCATTACTGATTATACTTCGAGTTTATGGAGTGCCGCCTGACATGCAGGGTATATATATATATATATATATATATATATATATATATACTTCATACTTGCCTACTTTCCTGGAGTGGCACTCCCGACCACCTGGAAGAGAAGGCAAGTCTCCCGGAGATGGTCTGATGCCGGCTCCATCCCTACATTCGCCTGCACCCCCCCCCCCCCACTCCCCTCCAACATCCGCCCTCACACTGCCCGCGTGTAGACTAAAAGAGGGTGGGTTGATGATGCAACTTGTGCTGAATCGCGTCATCGTAACCCTGTCCCCCACTTTGCAAGCCGTTAATCTCTGCATTTTAAAGCGCTGGGGGAGCCACGATTGCATCTCCATGCCCCTATATATGGGTGCTTCAATAAGCAAGATAACAAGACCTCTCACTTGTGTAATGTTCTCTATTGTATTCTCATTTCCCTCCAGGCCAGAGCAGGTAGACCACTGCTCCCCCCTCACGGCCATTAGACTGCGCCTTATATCAGTCATACTGTCCCAACATCAGTGTAAGATGGCGGGGATGGTGGAAACATGGTCAAACATTGAGGCGCAAAGTGTGATCAGATTTCTGCGTGTAAAGGGCACATCAGCAGCTGAAATTAATGACCAACTAATTACGGTGTACATATATAATATAATCGGCAGGATGTACTAATTGACATCACCGTCAATCATGCGATGCTAATCGCATATGCACTTACATATGTGATTAGTATTTTGAAGGACAGTTCTTCTGATAACAGCTGTCCTTCATGATCTCCGGCGAGCCCTGGACTTCCATTTTTGACCTGGGACTCGTTCTGCGCATACGCAGAGTAACGAGGTGGCCGCTGGGCATGTTGGGATCCCTCACACCAGCGCTGCAGAGAGAAGCCCATAGGCTTCTACGGGATAACAGTAGCAAAGGTTGGCGTTCCCATCCGCGGCAGTGCCCAGTGCATTTGGAAAATGTGGTAAACGGGGGTTTTACCGCATTTTCCATTTAGTAAATCCTGCCCCATGTCACAGAAACAGGTTTGGGTTTGGTGCACTGCCTTTGATAACAGCAGCACATACATTCAAGACGCCAAGCACTAAACTGTTATGTAAGTACAATTAAGTTTACCAAGCAATAACACATACACAAGTAACAGAATTGTTTTGACAATGGAATTACCACAAAAGTCTTATGTTATCCTCGGGAATATGCATTTGCAATTTTTGCAAAATACAAAAGTCAGTTATAACAAAATCTGTATTTGAATTTAAATTCACTTAATTCCAGCAGTAGCTCCAGCCACTGGTACACACAGCACTGCTGATCCCCATGGGAACCAGCCAGCACATATACTACATACATCAGAACATGTATGTTTATATGTGCTAAGTAGTTCCCCCCTGCACTATAAGGTTGGCACTGCAGCCCAGGGATTGCACCACTGCTTAATTCTGGGATTTTATGAGGGTCAGTCTCTATATGGGTATTTACTATTTAGCATAGGGAGGGGGTGGAGACAGGACACGAAAGGCGAAAGGAATGGGGAGGGGTAGAGTAGTTGAACAGTGCAAGCAACAGCAGGAATCTAGTCACTGTAGCTTTTTGTTGCTGACTGCAATAACAAAGAAAATCATACAGAGATTTTCATTTTGTACATTCTGAGATTACATTTGGCTTTTAAAGCATCTATTGCAGTGTTTTAACTGAACGGAATGTACAGAGTAAAAAAAAAAGGGAATTCTGAGATTTTGACCAGGGAAAACAGGTCACACCAGGGAATTCTGAGATTTCAAAGAGAAAACACTGAAGGTAATTGAACACATCGATTATGTGTGTACAACAGCAGCAGCCTCTTCTCCCAGCCTCTATAACTACTCCCTGAGGCGGGGAGAGAAGCAGAGACCCTGCACAATACACACACACACACACACACACACACACACACACACACACACACACACACACGTCTAGAGAGGAGGAGATCATGGCATTGTCACTTCCATCTCGCAAACAGGAAGTAACAATCACATGAGGTAAATGAGAAATGGGCAGGACGCCTGAAGCAGGGGACAAGGACATCAGCAATATCATTGGTTGGATCCCTGTTGGTACTTTTTAGAGAATACTACAATTCCCTATATACTTTGCGACCTGCTGACTGGATGAGGAGACAGCTAAGGTACTTAATACTACTACTACTACTACTACTACTACTACTACTACTACTACTACTACTAATGATGATGATGCCAGGGCATGAATTTGTAAACCATACAGGGAAGTGACAATACTGATATTTATATAGTCAGGCCCTTATGGCACAATGCACACTGTTTACATACAGAACTATTCCAGGAGGGACAAAATGCTCTGTTCCTGGACTCCCTTCTTAAATTAGGATTGCCGTCACGTCTGGTGAAACACCTTTATTATTAATATCCTAATTCAACACAGGTGATGGCAATCCTAAATTAAGAGGGCCCAGGAACAGAGCATTCTTTTCCTCCTGGAATGGGTCATGTTGGGAGGTATGTGTGTGTTTGGAATGATGCTGCAGAAAGTTGCTTGGAACGCTGATCTATACACAGTGAGTGGAAGCAATCACTGATGTCATGCTGCCACCTCTCTGCCGCAGCTGCTGTTCTATTATGTTGCTGCTTTGCTCTCATACTTCTACAGCAGAGGTTCTCAAACGCAGTCCTCAAGGTAACCCATTGGTCCAGGTTTTAAGTATGTTCATGACTCAGCACAAATGTTTAAATCAAATTGACTGAGGTACTAATTAAGTCACCTATGGCCAAGCATAGATTTAGTTAAAACCTGGACCATTGTTGTGCCTTGAGGACCACATTTGAGAACCTCTGATCTACAGTACATTAGTCCTCTCCTCTTTACCTTGGTTACTGGTATCAGTTCCTAATGATGTCTAACTTTGTCTTATGCCAGCAGTGTATTTCCTTCTCTCTGAGCGCTCAGACTTCTTTTCTGTTGGTAAGAGAAGAGACAAGGAAGCAGTTCTGCATTCCCCACACAAAGAAACACTAAACATGACACCCTGGATCATCTGTACAGTTGGGTTTCTTCTCTGCCCTGTTGTATCATCTGACCCCCCAAACATCATCCTGATACTTGCTGATGATCTGGGCTATGGTGACTTAGGGTGCTATGGACACCCAAGTTCCCTGACTCCTAACCTTGACCTAATGGCAGCAAAAGGACTACGGTTTACAGATTTCTACTCTACGGGTGCTGTGTGTTCACCTTCCAGGTAAGATATTCATTAATTCTATCCATCCATCCATCCATATGTGTGCTTATCATAATTTCCCACATTAATCCTCATTGTTTAGGACTAGTTCTCAGGATTGGAGGCTACAATACAGATTTTATAATATGTTCCTTGGAGACTGGGGGGGTATTTATCAAAGCTTGGCAAGAGATAAAATTGTGAGAGATAAAGTACCAACCAATCAGCGCCTAACTGTCATTTTTCAAACACAGCCTGTAACATGTAAATAAGAAGCTGTTTTGTTAGTACTTTATCCCTGACAATTTTATCATTCTTCAAGCTTTGATAAATACCCCCCAAGGGGCCTATTTATCAAGTGGCAAAAAGTCCCTTTTTCCCTGAGTTTTTTTTGCAAGAAAATGCTCTGTTCTTCCACTTCCCAGTGGACTGGTGGTCTGCACGGAGGTCTCCTGCTCTGATGAAACACCTCTGAGAGACCAACAAACAATTTATAGTTATAGTTTATGTTGTAACTTTAATGTACTTAAGTACATTTTAGATGATAATTTCTATATTTAAATATAAACAAATATGCCAAGTAGGACAAAAATGTAAATTGTGAAAGCAGATATACACAGTTTTTTATGATACATGATAATTTTATTCATTTTCTTGTTTTCATTAATTTTCTTGTTTAAAGCAATGTTTACACCACTACCTTAAACTGCAAGACCCATAAAACAGGGTGGGTGCACAATATATAGTACATATAGCATATAGCACCTACTTTGCTGCCTTGCATGTACAAAAGAACGCGGCCATAGTACACTTGCATTTCTGATCTTGGGGGTCATTCCGAGTTGATAGCACGTAGCAACTTTTTGCTGCCCGTGCGATCAACTAGACGCCGCCTATGGGGAGGGCTTTTTAGCATAGCAAGGCTGCGAACGTTTGTGCATCCCTGCTGTGGAAAAAATGTTTTGTGTAGAAGTAGAGCAGGGTAAGAGTTACTTACCCTGTGCGATCGATCCAGCAATGTAGGTCCCGGAATTGACGTTAGACATCTGCCCTCCAAACGCCTGGACACGCCTGCGTTCAGCGCACCACTCCCAGAAAACGATCAGTTGACACCCCTGAACGCCTTCCTCCTGTCAATATTCTTGCGGTCGCCACTGCAACCGCTTTCTTCATTCGCGGCGTCACTGCCCGACGACGGCTGTCGCCAGGCAACGACATGCCTGTGCAATGCGGCCACCACGTATGCGCATTTCTGAACCAATCGCAAGGCTGCGAAGAACTGCAGCGTGCGATCGGGCTAGAATGACCCCCCTTGGACAAAGTATAAAGTCAGTCCTGATCTCTTAGACCAACCCTTAATTACGTTCAAGTGTTTTCCTTTTTATTTTTTAATATAATTTTTTTTATTATAAAATACAACATCTTGAATACTCGCTTAGGTCTTAAATCATGAGAATAATTATCTAAATTTTTTGTGATTGAAAAATATTTAAATCACAAAAAGTCATATATAAAGTATACTGGCCTTTTTAACCCCTTCACCACTGAGGCTTTTCTCACTGAACCTATTTTGTCACTTGGAACTTGTGACATACCAACATCAATATCCATATACACAAATGACACCTTGTTTATTTTTTCAAAATATTTATTTTCAGAAAATACTATTAATTTGTTTCATATGTCCACAAAAATGGCAAAAAAGAGGGCAAGTAAGCCCTCCCCCTTTGAGCTCCTACAGTGTTTAGGCCAAGTTTTGATGAATATTTTGAGGACGGGTTGCACTTGTCTATATAACTGATGTTGTTAAAATTTAAAGCCACGGCCTATTTCCACTATAACTCAGAACATGAAGGGAAGACATTTTACTTTATCCTTGGTTTCTTGCAGAGCCAGTCTTCTGACAGGTCGCTTTCAGACTCGTTCTGGAGTGTACCCTGGGGTGTTCTACCCCAGCTCAGTAGGTGGACTTCCTCTCAGTGAGATAACAATTGCTGAGCTACTAAAATCGCATGGATATGCCACAGCCATGGCAGGCAAATGGCATCTGGGCCTAGGGCAAAATGGAAGTTTCTTGCCCACGCAACAGGGATTTGAGCACTTCTTGGGGGTTCCCTATTCACATGATCAGGTAAATGGCTGGCTTGAAGACTGTACGTTTATTTTGTAACTCACTGGGTCAGTGTTGTGTGGTCACAAGTATAGTGAGAATGTGATAGTGAAGATACAAACTACTTAGGAACATACTGTTTTCCGCTAATCAGGATGGTTGCTCTTCTGCAGGGCCCCTGTCAGACCTTGATATGTTTTCCCCCAAGCACCCATTGCTATGGGACGTGTGACTTGGGAGAGTCTCTTCTGCCTGTGTTC
This sequence comes from Pseudophryne corroboree, assembly GCF_028390025.1. Classification (NCBI taxonomy): domain Eukaryota; kingdom Metazoa; phylum Chordata; class Amphibia; order Anura; family Myobatrachidae; genus Pseudophryne; species Pseudophryne corroboree. Next base: position 358,733,236 of record NC_086449.1, read on the forward strand.
AATGATGAAAGGATCCTACAACAACCTGTGGACTTAACTGAACTTGTTCCAAATTATGAACAATTTAACAAGGCATTCATATACCAATCCGTGATGAAGAAGAAACCATTCTTTCTGTATTATGCTTCACATGTGAGTGACCAAGAAATATTACTGTAGTAATTACTGTAATATACATAGTTAATATATTCAAATTGTTGTTGGTGCTGTGGAAATATGTGGTTCAAGAAATCTTACTTTTGTTTTGCAAAGTTGTGTCTGTTTCAGAGCAGTAATGTGTTACATTTTTTAAGTTGTAGACGGTGAGGTGCAGGAATTTGCCTTGCTTGCGTGTTGGTGGTGTGCGTTGGCAGGGACGAAACTTGGATTTCCGTCACCCGGGGCAAGGCAGTAATTTGGCGACCCCATTCACAACTAAAAAAAATTCCAAACAAACAAAAACAGAAAAACAAACCCTGTCAGACTAAAATAATCATATTATCAAAAATTTTGAAAAAAAGGGGATGCTATTAGACAATATTCCCCTATGTGCCCCAAATACCCTAAGCATCACGTGACCCACCCCCCAGCAGCGTGTTCCACTACATGGCACACTGTGTGTCATCATACATTGTACTATATCACGGCACTATATCATAACACTTCATTACTGCACTACATTCCCCTATCCGCTGCACTACATCACTATACTACATCTCCTAGACACTGAACTACATCACTACACTACATGCCCCTATACACTGCACTACATACACTATATGCTACACTACATCAATGTACTGCATGCCCCTATATACTGCAATACATTACTACAGTACATACCGTATATGGTACACTACATCACTACACTACATCCCCCTATAAGTTACACCAAATCCCCCCCATCTGGGAGGCAAAGCGGAGGTTGATAATCGCTTCTATAGCTTGCACATGCACCGCACACTAGTCGCAGCACTGCATGGCAAAGAAGAAAGTTTAAGATAGTAGCTGGAATAGGAGAGATCCCAGGTACTGGAGCTCATTCGCACAGCGTCGGAGCCAGCTGCAGGTAGACAGGTGGGTCAGAGACATTGCCCTTGGAGCTGTCTCCTGTCTCACTTGAGTAGCACAGCACTGTTGGTAAAGAAAAACAAAAACCTACTCCTCTGCATCTCCTCAGTGCCCCCTCAAATCCTGCCCCCGAGGCGCATGCCACCTTAGCCCCCTATAGTTGCGATCCTGGGGTTGGGGATCTTTAGAGTTGATGTGTTCCACAAAAGTATAGTAAGTGTATGTGTTCCCTTTTTATATGAAAAAGATGTTCCCTGTGTTGCTCGTCATAGTCCCAGGTTGGTGCTGTGGGGATTTTTGTTCCTGATGTGGTTGTCTTCCTATTTTGGCATAAAAGATTGGTGTACAGTAGCTCAGGTGTAATGTTGGTGCGGTAAATCACTGCATCTAATAGAATACCGCCTGGAACCAATATAAAGTGTCCTCCCCGGCTGTGGCATTACCTCCCTGGCTAGTGGAGTCCAGTGCTGGTTTCAAAAAATATGGGGGAACACTACAGTACATCTTTTTTCCCTCCATATTTTTTAAACCACGACCGGTCCAAGAGGCCGTGCTGGTTGTTAAATACAGGGGGATCCTACACAATTTTTCCCCTGTGTTTTTTTTTCAACCAAGACCGGCTCAAAAGCTGGTTATGCTTTGGGGAGTGGGGGTGGGGGGGTCTGCATTCATGCTTTTTATTTTTTATTTAACTCTTGCTTTACTTTTCCTGACTTGCACCTTGTAATGAAACTTGCATTACAAGGTGTGAATTTACTAGCAAAAAACCGTCTCCCTACATCGCACTTTGTAATATCCTTGAGCTTACAAACTTGCAGGCTATTACATTGTGTGAGTTGCAGGACAAACTCCCACCTTTTCAAGTGCGAGTTTGTCCTGCATAAAAAAACTCAACTCTATTACATCTCGCCATTGGTGTGAAATCAATAAATAAAGTGACTTGGCATGTGGATTACTGATTGGTACTGAGGATGAGTCCAAGTAAGTTTTATAGTATTCAAATTGGAGGGAATAATATATATATAAAAAAACAATAAAGCAGAATAGTATTTCCCTGAACAGTGAGTATCTTTGTTCTACAGTATAGTTATGCAGGGTCTACAATCGGTGGACTTTTTAACATAAAATAGCTTTGATTTGCTTTCGCGCCAGCGGTGAGATTGCATTTAAATAATTCTGCTTTCATCTCCACTTTACTGTTGGTGAGGTGCATATCATGTCCTTCACACACGATTAACCATTGCCCATTTTCTCCGTCAGTTTTCAACTTTCAATTATACTCATCTTTTCTGAAATTGTGCTTCTGCAATTTGATCATGTAAAATCAGTACAGGTTGAGTATCCCATTTCCAAATATTCCGAAATACGTAATATTCCGAAATACGGACTTTTTTCAGTGAGAGTGAGATAGTGAAACCTTTGTTTTTTGATGGCTTAATGTACACAAACTTTGTTTAATACACAAAGTTATTAAAAATATTGTATTAAATGACCTTCAGGCTGTGTGTATAAGGTGTATATGAAACATAAATGAATTGTGTGAATGTTGACACACTTTGTTTAATGCACAAAGTTATAAAAAATATTGGCTAAAATGACCTTCAGGCTGTGTGTATAAGGTGTATATGTAACATAAATGCATTCTGTGTTTAGATTTAGGTCCCATCACCATGATCTCTCATTATGGTATGCAGTTATTCCAAAATACGGAAAAATCCGATATCCAAAATACCTCTGGTCCCAAGCATTTTGGATAAGGGATACTCAACCTGTAGTAACATAGTTTATGAGGTTGAAAAAAGACCATTAGTCCATCGAGTTCAACCTATTAGTATTCTCCTACTCAGTATTATTTTCCTGACTAGTTTTATCTGTTTGATAAAGTCTGCCGTTGTATTGTATTCCCTCATTTTATTATAACTATAGTACGTGATCTATCTTCCATAACCCTGTATATCCTTATCCATTAGGAATTTATCTAGCCCATTCTTAAAAGTATTGACCGAGTGTGTCATCACTACTCTCTCAGGCAGGGAATTCCAAACTCGTATTGGCCTTACTGTGAAAAAAAAAACTTTTCACCTCTGTGTGCGGAATCTTCTCTCCTCTAACCTAAGTGGGGGTCCACGTGTCTTCTGTGGTGTTCTTACCAAAAACAGATCCCCTGCAAGCTTTGTGTATTGTCCCCTTAAATATTTATAGATGTTGATCATGTCTCCTCTTAATCTCCTCTTTTCCAGTGTGAACATGTCAAGCCTTGCTAGTCTTTCCTGGTATTCCAGCGTCTCCATCCCCTTAATTAGTTTGGTCGCCCGTCTTTGGACCTTTTCTAGTTCCAGGATATCCTTTTTGTAGTAAGGTACCCAAAATTCTGCGCAGTATTCCAGATGGGGCCTCACTAGGGATTTATATAGTGGGAGTATAACACTCTCATCCCTTGCATCAATACCCCTCTTTATGCCTGCTAGCACCTTGTTTGCCTTTTTTGCTGCGATCCTACATTGGGAGCTGCTGCTAAGTTTGTTATCTTTGTGAACACCTAAGTCTTTTTCCAGTACGGAGTGCCCTAACATCACCCCATTTAGTATGTAGGTGTTATTTTTGTTCTTGCTACCAAGGTGCATTATCTTGCACTTGTTTGTATTGAAACTCATTCTCCGTTTTGCTGCCCATGACTCTAGTTTGAATAAATCTTTCTGGAGAGACTCAGCATCTCCCACCGAATTTATAACCTTACATAGTTTGGTATTGTCTGCAAAAATTGACACCATGCTCTCTAGACCTTCTGCTAGATCGTTAATGAAAATGTTGAACAATAGTGGTCCAAGTACAGACCCTTGTGGCACACCACTTAGTATTTCAGTCCAGTTTGAAAAAGATCCATTTACCACAACACGTTGCTCCCTATTATCTAACCAATTTCTAACCCAAGTGCATATTGTGCTCCCTAGCCCCAATTTTTGTAACTTCTAGATAAGTCTCATGTGTGGCACTGTGTCGAAAGCCTTAGCAAAGTCTAAAATGATTTCATCCACCACCTTACCCTGATCAAGGTTTGCACTAACTTTTCTTAATAAAAGTCTAGTAAGTTTGTTTGACATGATCTATCCTTCACAAAAACATGTTGGTTCCTAATAATAATGTCACGATCCGGGTATCTGGACGCCATTACTTACCCTTCAGATGCCTCCTAAGGCTGGCTCAGCGTTCCAGGACCGGATTCCGCTGTTCCTGAGTTTCCACATGCAGAATGTCAGAGTGGTGATTTCATCAGCCGCGGCCTCCGCTGTGCCCGCGTGGTTAAATGTGCGCTTGTCAGTCTGGCGTCTCCTGTCTCCTGTGGCCGGCGTCGCCATTACTGTTTCAATTCTCACATGGATTACAAACCAAACTTCCCTCCAAGTGTCTGCATGGGCGCAGCCATCTTGGATTTTGTCATCTGATTATTTCCACCAATCTGCTGTCTGTATTGTTGATTTGCATAATTGCCTAGCCAACCCCTTCCTTGCTGCAGGTATAAGTATGCTGTGCCTGAGCAAGGAAGGCGTCAGTGCTTTGGTTGTCTAACCTAGTTCCAGTTTGTCTCTCTCCTGTGGTTGTCTTCCAGGTTCCAGCTCCTGTCTCCAGACTTCTGCTATAGAGACCCGTACCAGCATTCCATCTGCGGTGTAGCCTGACTCCCAGATCCATTCTGGACTCACCTGTTTCCAGCTACAACAATCACCTGCTTCCAGCCCAGCTTCCAGCAGTGTACAGCTTCTCTTAAAGGGCCGGTGTCCTTTCTGCAGTTTACCACTCTCCACCGGTATTATTATTTCACCGCTCTCAAACAATCACCTGCTTCCAGCCCAGCTTCCAGCAGTGTATAGCTTCTCTTAAAGGGCCGGTGTCCTTTTCTGCAGTTTACCACTCTCCACCGGTATTATTATTTCACCGCTCTCAAACTCCAAACTTCATTATTATTTAATCGCTCTCAAGTTCGTTTATTATTTAACTGGTTCCAGCCAGTATCCACTCCGTACCAACAACAGTCTGGTTCCAGCCAGTATCCACAGCAGCCGTTTTACCTTCAGCAGCCCAGCCTTTCCTGGAACATCAGCTGGTACGATCCTGGGTTCTCTCCATTGCTACAGTCAGGCCTGGTAAGGACTTTCCAACTAGAAGATTATAAGAACTGTCTCACACTACCAGTGCCTGTGGCCCTTGCCACCCTGTAGTACCCAGGAATAGTATTTATCCTCTGTTGACTTTTATGTTTCCTTTTACTGCTGCTGTGTTACGGAGTTTGTCATAATAAACATCATTGACTTTTATCCTGGTTGTCGTGGTCACGCCTTCGGGCAGTTATTCTACATGTTACTTACATGTCTAGGGGTCTGATACAACCTCCCAGGTTCCGTTACATCTCAGCCCCTACAACTGAGGCTGCCTCCCGTCAGCTCAGGCCCTCAGTTGTGACAGTAAGCACTGACCTAATGAATCCAGCCGGAGACCAGGATCAAGCGGCCAGGCCGATGCAAGAACTGGCAGCCCGACTTGAACATCAGGAGGCTGCACAGGGCCACATCATCCGCTGTCTCCAGGATCTCTCTACACGGCTGGATGGGATTCAAACGACCCTCCGTGGACCTGGCACGTCCGGTGCGTCCACTACAGTGACACCAGCTGTAACCCCACCCACCTTACCCATTTCCAGTCCACATCTTCATCTTCCAACGCCAGCAAAATTTGATGGATCTCCAAGGTTCTGCAGGGGATTTCTCAATCAATGTGAAATCCACTTTGAGCTTCTACCTGGCAATTTCTTCAGTGACCGTACCAAAATTGCCTATATCATCTCCCTTCTCAGTGGCTCAGCCCTTGACTGGGCATCACCTTTATGGGAGAAGTCTGATCCCCTGCTATCCTCCTATACTGACTTTGTAGCTACATTCAGGCGCATCTTCGACGAGCCAGGCCGGATAACATCTGCTTCATCTGAGATTCTCCGTTTACGCCAGGGAACACGTACTGTGGGACAGTATCTTATACAGTTTAAAATCCTGGCATCCGAACTGGCATGGAACGACGAGGCCCTGTATGCTGCATTCTGGCATGGCTTATCAGAACGCATCAAGGATGAGTTAGCTACCAGAGACTTGCCCTCTAAGTTGGATGAGCTAATTTCTCTTTGCACGAAGGTTGATCTACGTTTCAGAGAGAGAGCAACCGAGCGAGGAAGATCATCTACTCCTAAATCTTCTGCTCCTCCTCCTCGTCAACCATCTCCATCCAAGGATGAGCCTATGCAAATTAGTCGTTCCCGTCTATCTCCCGCTGAGCGCCGAAGACGTCTCTCTGAGTCTCTCTGTCTCTACTGTGCAGCTCCGTCGCACACTATCAATGCCTGTCCCAAACGTCCTGGAAACTCCAGATCCTAGCTCGCCAAGGAGAGGGCCGGCTAGGAGTAATGATATCCTCTCCATCTCCTCATGACTGTAACCTCCCAGTGTCGCTCCAAATTGCTCATCGTTACAGGAACGTCATTGCCCTCCTTGATTCCGGAGCAGCTGGGAATTTCATAACCGAAGCTTATGTTAAACGGTGGTCCCTACCCACCGAGAGACTGTCCTCGTCCATCTCTTTGACTGCCGTGGATGGCAGCAAGATTTTTGACGCAGTCATTTCCTTAAGGACTCTTCCAGTTCGTCTGAGAGTGGGAGTTCTTCATTCTGAGTATATTTCTTTTTTAGTGATTCCAAGAGCCACACATCCAGTGGTTTTAGGCCTTCCATGGCTCCGTCTCCACAACCCATCAATTGACTGGACGACTACGCAAATACTGGCATGGGGTCCCTCCTGTGCTGAGACTTGTTTAGCCAAAGTTCTTCCTGTTTGTTCTTCCTTCCCCAGGTCATCTGATGTTCCGCCTCCTCCATATCAAGACTTCACGGACGTGTTCAGTAAAGCCTCTGCTGATATCCTTCCTCCTCATAGAGAATGGGACTGCCCAATCGACCTCATTCCAGGGAAGGTTCCACCGCGAGGCCGAACTTATCCGTTGTCTCTGCCTGAGACACACTCCATGGAAGAGTACATCAAAGAGAACCTGGCGAAGGGTTTCATCCGACCATCTTCTTCTCCAGCCGGCGCAGGCTTCTTCTTCGTTAAGAAGAAAGACGGTGGTCTGCGTCCGTGCATCGATTACAGAGGTCTGAACGACATTACCGTCAAGAACCGATACCCTTTACCCCTGATTACCGAGCTCTTTGATAGAGTTAGTGGTGCAACTATTTTCACAAAGCTGGACTTGAGGGGTGCCTACAATCTCATCCGAATCCGTGAGGGTGACGAGTGGAAGACCGCCTTTAACACCCGTGACGGACATTATGAGTACCTCGTCATGCCCTTCGGATTGAGCAACGCTCCAGCAGTCTTCCAGCACTTCGTGAATGAGATTTTCAGGGACATCTTGTACCGCCATGTCGTGGTTTATCTAGACGACATCCTCATCTTTGCTAATAATCTCGAAGATCATCGTTTCTGGGTAAAAGAGGTTCTTTCCCGTCTCCGTGTCAATCACCTCTATTGTAAATTGGAGAAGTGTGTGTTTGAAGTTAAAACCATTCCGTTTCTAGGTTACATTGTGTCCGGTTCCGGACTAGAGATGGATCCTGAGAAACTCCAAGCAATCCAGAATTGGCCTATACCCTTAAGCCTCAAAGGGGTCCAGAGGTTCTTAGGGTTCGCCAATTATTATAGAAAATTTATACAAGACTTTTCCACCATCGTGGCGCCTATCACTGCATTAACCAAGAAAGGTGCTAATCCGTCCAAGTGGTCCGAGGAAGCTACACAGGCCTTTCACCTTCTGAAGCAACGGTTCATCTCTGCACCAGTTCTGAAACAGCCCGACACCGACTCTCCTTTTATCTTAGAGGTAGATGCCTCCTCCGTTGGAGTAGGAGCGGTGTTATCCCAGAGGGCCAAAGATGGACATCTACATCCTTGCAGTTTCTTCTCCCGGAAGTTCTTCCCAGCTGAGCGCAACTATGCCATTGGCGATCAGGAGTTGATAGCCATCAAGCTCGCTCTGGAGGAGTGGAGATACCTGTTGGAGGGAGCTTCCCACTCAATCACCATACTTACCGACCACAAAAATCTTTTATATCTCAAAGGCGCACAATGTCTGAATCCTCGTCAGGCCAGATGGGCACTTTTCTTTTCTAGGTTTGACTTTAAACTCCAGTTCTGTCCGGGTTCTCAGAATCGTAAGGCCGATGCCCTTTCCCGCTCATGGGAGCAAGAAAATGAGTCAGAGTCTTCAGACAAGCATCCTATTATTAATCCGTTGGCATTCTCCACGGTAGGGATGGACTCTACGCCTCCACCAGGGAAAAGTTTTGTTAAGCCAGTTCTAAGGAAGAAGCTCATGCATTGGGCCCATGCTTCCCGTTTTGCTGGACATACAGGCATTCAGAAAACCCTTGAATTTATTTCTAGGTCCTACTGGTGGCCAACTCTGAAGAAGGACGTTATGGAATTTATTGCCTCCTGCCCAAAGTGTGCCCAACACAAAGTCTCCCGCCAGTCGCCTGCGGGGCAACTGGTTCCATTATCTGTTCCCCGTCGACCTTGGACCCATTTGTCGATGGACTTTGTTTCCGATCTACCTATCTGCAACAAGTTTAATAGCATCTGGGTGGTAGTTGACCGGTTCACCAAGATGGCACATTTCATCCCTCTCACCGGTCTTCCGTCAGCTTCCAAGTTGGCTCAAGTGTTTATACAAGAGATCTTCCGACTTCACGGTCTTCCTGAAGAGATCATCTCGGATCGTGGAGTACAATTTGTAGCCAAATTTTGGCGAAGTTTGTGTCAAGCCCTCCAAGTCAAGTTAAAGTTTTCCACGGCTTACCATCCTCAGACCAATGGTCAAACCGAGAGGGTGAATCAGGATTTGGAGGCCTTCCTCCGTATATATGTGTCTTCCTCTCAAGATGACTGGGTTCAACTCCTTCCTTGTGCCGAGTTCAGCCACAACAATCAATACCATTCCTCATCTTCTTCTACACCATTCCTCATTAATTATGGATTCCACCCTAAAGTCCCAGAATTCCAACCGCTTCCCGCAACTTCTGTTCCAGCAGTGGATGTCACCTTGCGTCAGTTTTCAAATAACTGGAGGAACGTCCGCGCAGCCCTGCTTAAAGCCTCATTCAGGTATAAGAAGTTTGCCGATAGGAAGCGTAGAGCGGTTCCTGCTCTCAAGGTGGGTGATCGTGTGTGGCTGTCCACGAAGAATTTGAGGTTGAGAGTTCCCAGCATGAAATTTGCACCTCGCTACATCGGACCCTTCAAGATTGAACAAGTCATCAATCCTGTTGCCTACAGGTTACAGTTACCATCCTTCTTGAAAATACCCAGGACATTTCATGTTTCTTTGTTGAAACCGCTGATCCTGAATCGGTTTCATTCCGCACTTCCTCCAGCTCCCAAAGTTCAGACTCAACGGGGAGTCGAGTACGAGGTGGCCAAGATTTTGGACTCACGTTTCCGTTACGGTCAGTTACAATACCTCATTGACTGGAAGGGCTATGGTCCTGAAGAACGCTCTTGGACCAATGCCTCAGACGTCCATGCTCCTGCCTTGGTCCGAAATTTCCATGCAAAGTTTCCTTTAAAGCCTAAGAAGTGTCCTGGGGCCACTCCTAAAGGGGGGGTGCTGTCACGATCCGGGTATCTGGACGCCATTACTTACCCTTCAGATGCCTCCTAAGGCTGGCTCAGCGTTCCAGGACCGGATTCCGCTGTTCCTGAGTTTCCACATGCAGAATGTCAGAGTGGTGATTTCATCAGCCGCGGCCTCCGCTGTGCCCGCGTGGTTAAATGTGCGCTTGTCAGTCTGGCGTCTCCTGTCTCCTGTGGCCGGCGTCGCCATTACTGTTTCAATTCTCACATGGATTACAAACCAAACTTCCCTCCAAGTGTCTGCATGGGCGCAGCCATCTTGGATTTTGTCATCTGATTATTTCCACCAATCTGCTGTCTGTATTGTTGATTTGCATAATTGCCTAGCCAACCCCTTCCTTGCTGCAGGTATAAGTATGCTGTGCCTGAGCAAGGAAGGCGTCAGTGCTTTGGTTGTCTAACCTAGTTCCAGTTTGTCTCTCTCCTGTGGTTGTCTTCCAGGTTCCAGCTCCTGTCTCCAGACTTCTGCTATAGAGACCCGCATCAGCATTCCATCTGCGGTGTAGCCTGACTCCCCGATCCATTCTGGACTCACCTGTTTCCAGCTACAACAATCACCTGCTTCCAGCCCAGCTTCCAGCAGTGTACAGCTTCTCTTAAAGGGCCGGTGTCCTTTCTGCAGTTTACCACTCTCCACCGGTATTATTATTTCACCGCTCTCAAACAATCACCTGCTTCCAGCCCAGCTTCCAGCAGTGTATAGCTTCTCTTAAAGGGCCGGTGTCCTTTTCTGCAGTTTACCACTCTCCACCGGTATTATTATTTCACCGCTCTCAAACTCCAAACTTCATTATTATTTAATCGCTCTCAAGTTCGTTTATTATTTAACTGGTTCCAGCCAGTATCCACTCCGTACCAACAACAGTCTGGTTCCAGCCAGTATCCACAGCAGCCGTTTTACCTTCAGCAGCCCAGCCTTTCCTGGAACATCAGCTGGTACGATCCTGGGTTCTCTTCATTGCTACAGTCAGGCCTGGTAAGGACTTTCCAACTAGAAGATTATAAGAACTGTCTCACACTACCAGTGCCTGTGGCCCTTGCCACCCTGTAGTACCCAGGAATAGTATTTATCCTCTGTTGACTTTTATGTTTCCTTTTACTGCTGCTGTGTTACGGAGTTTGTCATAATAAACATCATTGACTTTTATCCTGGTTGTCGTGGTCACGCCTTCGGGCAGTTATTCTACATGTTACTTACATGTCTAGGGGTCTGATACAACCTCCCAGGTTCCGTTACATCTCAGCCCCTACAACTGAGGCTGCCTCCCGTCAGCTCAGGCCCTCAGTTGTGACAAATAATCTTTTTGGCTTCAAAGATTTTCTGTACACTATCCCTTCGAATGCTTTCTAGCACTTTCCCCACTATAGATGTAAGACTAACTGGTCTATAATTGCCTGGTTCAGCTTTACTTCCCTTTTTGAAGATCGGCACTACTTCCGCTATACGCCAGTCTTTGGGAACCATACCTGATGAAAGTGAATCATTGAAGATTAAAAATAGAGGTCTTGCTAATTCCGAGTGTAGTTCCATGAGAACCCTTGGGTGAATTTTGTCTGGTCCAGGTGACTTGTTAATCTTAGTTTTTTCAATCGGTCACAGACTTCCTCCTCACTTAAATAAGCAGTTATCAGTGGGACATTATCCTTATTGAGGTTGGGTATAAGTTCATGCATCTGGTCCTCTATTGTAAATACCAATGAGAAAAACTTGTTTAATTTATCCACTATATTGTTATCATTTTTGATTAGGACTCCCAGTTTGTCCTTTAAAGGGCCTATACGCTCCTTCTTTAATATTTTGCTGTTGATATATTTTTTTTTTAAAATTGGGGTTTGATTTACTTTCCTTTGCTACTAGCTTTTCAGTTTATACTTCAGCAGCTCTTATTTCTTTTTTGCATATTTTGTTACAAACCTTATAGTACTGGAATGACTCCACCTTCCTGTCTGATTTGTATTTTTTGAATGCTCGCCTTTTTTTGGCCCATTAGTTCCTTGATATTTTTGTTAAGCCACATTGGTTTGGAGTTTTTAGTCCTTTGTTTGCTGTCCTTGGGAATAAATTTACGAGTAATCATTGTACTCCCTATTGCTACAACAATACTTGTATTGTCTGGTGCCTGTTTTTTTTTTGTTTTTTTTAGCTGCTGTGCTGTCAAGTATGTTTCATATTTCTTGTGAGAAATTACTTAGTGTGTGTGCACACAGCTTTCCTAACTTTAAACAAAGTGTGCTCAACTTTTCTTTTCCCCAGATAATTTGTAAAAATTTCATTAGTTGCTTCATTCTTTCCTCTTTGCCTTTATTTTTTTATTTTTTTTTATTTAAAGCTCAGCAGTTTTCTGCTCCTTTTTTTTCCTGCTTTCCCTATGAGATACTTGTTTTGGCTTCTTGTGTAGATCCTCCAGCATCTGTCTCTGATAATTGTATACAACACCTATGACCAGAGGTAAACAGTTGATCAACCTCTTTCATAGGCAAATTAATGCTAGAAGTGGATGCCCTCAAGATGCCAGTGGGATGGCAGAAAAGCTGTCACTTTTCAGCCTCCACCATTGTTTATTTTTCCTTGAATCCATAGAGGTGCGCAGTAGGTTTGACTATGGTTGGGTACTGTGAGCAACCATGACGTGCACTGCTATGCATAGAAAATAATTGAATACCTCTGTTTATTTGTCACCAATCAATCTTGGTAATCTTATTAAAGGCCATCATACTGTTCATGCTGTTTCTCTGGAGCCCTTCCAGGCTTAGTTCATCTGCTCCTAAGCTTTCTCCTCCACTCCCCACTAACTAACCGCCTCTTCTAAACCAAAACCATCAGTTACTAATAGTGATGACAGTTAGAAGTGTAAAAATAGGAATTTAATACCTACCGATAATTCCTTTTCTCGTAGTCCGTAGGGGATACTGGAATGATCTAGTATAATGGGGTATAGATGGGGTCCATCGGAGCATGGCACTTTAAATTTCTTCAGAGTGTGCTGGCTCCTCCCCTCTATGCCCCTCCTGCAGACTCAGTCTAGGAAAAGTGTGCCAGAGGAGACAGACATACTTTGAGAGGAGGAAAATCGACAAGAAAGTGGTGAGAAATGAACCAGCACACAATACAAGAGGATAGCAACGCTAACCACAATTTGAAAATAGGGACAGCAACAGCAGACCCAAACAAGAACAACACTTGCAGAAATACAAAGCACAGAGGTGGGCGTCCAGTATCCCCTACGGACTACGAGAAAATGAATTACTGGTAGGTATTAAATTCCTATTTTCTCTAACATCCTAGGGGAAACTGGGATGGTCTAGTATCATGGGGAAGTCCCAAAGTTCCCAGACTGGGTGGGAGAGTGCTGAGACCCCTGCAAAACCAATACTGAAGTTCCTCTCTAGCCAAGGTGTTGAACCTTTAAAATTTTACAAATGTGTTCGAACCTGATCAAGTAGCAGGTCGGCATAACTGTAAGGCTGAGACACCCCAGGCAGCCACCCAGGAAGAACCCACCGACCTTGTGGCTGAACAGACCTCGGCAGTGACAAAGTTGCCGAAGAGTAAGCCTGTTGGATTGTAAGCCTGATCCATATGTGCAATTGACTGCTTTGAAGCAAGACAACCAATCTTGGTATCGTCATAGAGAACAAAAAGCAAATTAGATTTCCTGTGATGGGCCGTTCTCTTGACCAAAACCTTCAAAGCCCGAACCACGTCCAAGGACTTTGGCATAATAGATGTGTCAGACACCACAGGAACCACTATCAGTTGATGTCAAACGCCGATACCACCTTAGGCAAAAATTGCGGGCGAGTTCTGAGCTCCGCTCTATCCTCGTGGAACACCGGATAAGGGCTCTTACAGGACAAGGTACCCAAACTCCGAAACACACCTTGCCAAGGCCAACAACATGACAGTTTTCCATGTCAAATACTTCATGGTGGTTGAATACGAAGGACCACCTTCAAAAACATCTGGACTTCTGGGTTAACAGCCAACTGTCTCTGGAAGATGGACAAGGCCGAGATCTGAACCTTGATGGAGCCTAAGCATAGGCCCATATCCACACCTGCAGGATATGGGCCTACGCTTAGGCTCCATCAACGTTCAGATCTCGGCCTTGTCTATCTTCTTCCAGAGACAGTTGGCTGTTATCCCGGAAATCCAGATGTTTAAGAGTAAGAACCGATCCAGATGAAAAGCCACAGTAGAATACTGCCATACCTCACACCAAGAAACAAACTTCCTTCATATGCGATGGTAATGCCTCGACATGACCACCTTCCTGGCCTGGACCATAGTCGAGATAATCTTGCCTGGGAGACCTTTCCTGGCTAAAATCTCCATCTCAACTTCCACGCCGTTAAACGTAGCCACGGTAAGTCTTGATAGACGAATTGCCCTTGCAGAATAAGATCTTCCTGAAGTAGCAGAGGCCAGGGTTCTTTGAGGGGCATGGTCAGCAGGTCCGCATACCAGGCCCTGCGAGGCTAATCCGGGAAAATGAGAATTACCAGAACGTTTTCTCTTTTTAGTCAATTCAGAACTCTGGGAATGAGAGGAATCGGAGGGAATAAGTAGACCAGCCGGTAAATCCACGGCGTTGTCAGAGCCTCCACCGCTGCAGCCTGTGGGTCCCTTGTCCTGGAACAGTAACGCAGCAGCTTCCTGTTGAGCTGAGAGGCCATCATGTCAATCTGTGGCCAGCCCCACCGATGAATCAGCATCTGAAACACTTGAAGGTGAAAGCCCCATTCCCCCGGGTGCAGATCTGCTGAGGAAGTCTGCTTCCCAGTTGTCAACACCCTGAACGAATATGGCTGATATGGCCCTGGCATTGCGTTCCACTCAGAGGAGTATTCTGTACACCTCTCTCATTGTGGCCCTGCTTTTTGTTCCTCCTTGTCGGTTTATGTACGCCACCGCCATTGCGTTGTCCGACTGGACCTGTATGGACTGATGTTGAAGGAGAGAAGATACCTGTAGAATGGCATTGTAAATCGCCCTGAGTTCCAGAATATGTATCAGAAGAGAAGCCTCCTGAGGCGACCACTGTCCTTGGAACTTAGCCCCCTGGGTTACCGCACCCCAACCGCGGAGACTCGCGTCCGTAGTCAACAGAATCCAAGCTTGAAATCCGAAGTGACGACCCCCCACTAGTTGGGAAATGTGCAACCACCACAACAGGGAAATCCTTGCCTTCGGTGAAAGGCATATCCTCTGGTGCATGTGCAGGTGTGACCCTGACCATTTGTCCAGCAGATCCAGCTGGAACGGACGGGAATGGAATCTTCCATATTGGATTGCCTCATAGGAGGCCACCATCTTTCCCAGGGGGTGTATGCAAAGAATAACCGATACCTTGGGTGGTTGCAAAATGGAGCAAATTATTGATTGAATTGTTATTAATTGTCCATAGGAAGGAACACCTTGTGAGACATCGTGTCCAGTAACATCTCCAGGAACTGAAGTCTCTGCGAAGGTATCAATTGGGACTTCTGCAGGTTTAGGATCCACCCATGATTCCTAAGGAGCTGCGTAGTCAGGGCGATACTCTCCATCAAATGTGTTCTGGACACTGCTTTTATGAGGAGATCGTCCAGGTACGGAATGATGTTTACTCCCATCACTCGGAGTTGGAGCATCATTTCTGCCATCACCATCGTGAACACCCTCGGTGCCGTGGAGAGGCTGAAAGGTAAGGCATGGAACTGGAAGTCATTGTCTTGCAGGGCAAACCTGAGGTACGCCTGATGAGGCGGCCATATTGGGATGTGAAGGTATGCATCCTTGATATCCAGGGATACCAGGTATTCTCCTCCTCCAGTCCAGCAACCACCGCTCATAGAGACTCCAACTTGAACACCCGCAAGTACGAGTTCAGAGATTTGAGGTTCAAAATCGGTCAAACCGAACCGTCTGGTTTCGGTACCACAAACAGGCTGGTTTCGGTACCACAAACAGGCTGAAAGGTAAGGCATGGAACTGGAAGCCATTGTCTTGCAGGGCAAACCTGAGGTACGCCTGATGAGGCGGCCATATTGGGATGTGAAGGTATGCATCCTTGATGTCCAGGGATACCAGGTATTCTCCTCCTCCAGTCCAGCAACCACCGCTCATAGAGACTCCAACTTGAAACCCGCAAGTACGAGTTCAGAGATTTGAGGTTCAAAATCGGTCAAACCGAACCGTCTGGTTTCGGTACCACAAACAGGCTGGAATAAAAACCTTTGTTTTGGAGTACAGGTGGAATGGAACAGTGACCTGTATGTGCTGCAGGTGTTGAATGTCTGTTTGCAAGGTAACCCTTGACACAGGTGAAGCTGGCAAGCTTGACTTGAAGAATCTGTGAGGTGGGAGCGTTTGACGCTCCAACCGGTATCCCTGGGAGTCGAGCACCCAAGGATCCCGGCAGGATTTTGCCCAAACATGACTGAAATATTTTAGGCACGCACCCACCTGTAAGTTCTCCCGAAGCTGGGGCCGACCGTAAGGCGGAGGGTTTGGAACAGGCGGAGCCAGAGCTCTCCTCCAGGGATCCAGCGGCTGCTGGTCTGCGTGGCTTTCCTCTGGAACCTCTAGCAGCATTGGAAGCACTCCTATCCTTGCACCGAAACCTGGCTACACGAAAGGACTGAAGAGAGGGGCCGGGGTAAGCACGTCTAGCCGATGGGGGCCACCGATGGCAGGTATGTGGACTTACCTGCCGTCACTTGAGAAATCCACTTATTGAATTCCTCACCAAATAAAGCCTCCCCTGTAAAGGGAAGATTCTCAACACCCTTTTTGGAATCAGCATCTGCTGGCCACTTTCGCAGCCATAAAGGGTGCATTTATCAGCCCAATTTCCTTGATTGCCTCACTCATGAAATTAGCAGAATCTTGAACATGCTGCAGAAGTGGGATAAGTACATCCCGGGGCATAGTGTCTTAAGGACATAGCTCCCAGTACTGGCCGCACGAGCTTATGTGACAGCCTGGACACCGAAGTATCCACTATAGGGGAATTTTCCCACACCTTTCTATCCTCAAGGGGGAAAAGGAAACTATGTCAGTAACTGCTTAGGTATCTTAAATTTCTTATCAGGATTAACCCATGCTTCTTTAAAAAGCGTGTTTACTTCTTTAGAGACCGGAAACATACCAGTAGACTTTGGTTTTACATTCAAATATGACACTTCCACTTTTTCCGTCTCTTTTTCCGGGATATTCAGAACATCCCGAATAGAGTATATAAGGACTAGCACTCTCTGAGACAGAGTGCCGTCTCCCTTGTCAGCCTTCACATCCCCCTTGTCAAAGTCGAAAAATATTACAGAGCACACATCACGTACAAAATACACACACATGCCCACTGCGCGTGCACTTGTTCCGCCGTGCGTGCACATAACTGCAATTTGCGTATGGTCGCTCCCGCGGTCCTGCACGTGGTGTGGGTATTTACGGCGGAGTTTGTGAACGCATGGAGAGCTATCAAAACATTACATATTTAATCCAAATAGTGCACATTGTACACATAGTCCCCCTGCACCACATCAGAAAGTATCAACAGTTTAAATGATTCCAGAACAAGGGGATTCACCTTTACAGGATAGGAGGGGACAGACTAAGGTTATAAGGTGGTGTTTGGTATCCAGCTGTAGGGTATTTTAAGGGAAACATTCCGGTGTTGGTCTGCGGAAGATCGCATGTTCCTGCGGATAGTTAGGTGCAGAAGCAGAATATAGATATAAACTGTATTTACTGTATATTATGTATGCAGCGGGAATCCAGAGGAGACCACCCACAAGAACAGTTGAGAAAGACATTGCCCACCTGTTCAAATCAACCTGTGACCTCTCCTGTACTGTAAAGGTGCATCCCTGTGTCCAATGGACAAATGGATTACAGTATCCATTGTATTGCTTTTGGAAGTATTGTATCAAAAGCCTGTTGCAACCTGGCCGGGCACAAGACTCTCAACGCTATCAACCTGATAGCGGAGGACCGGACCGGGAAGCGCACGCGAATATTCTCACGTATGTACATTGACTGTAGCCATTTACTCTGTTGTATTGTAGTGCATAATTTGTATTGTTAACCCCCTTTCAGAAATATTACTCTGTGATGTCGGAACCCAGTGATTAACTACAAATCGGTGTTGTGTCCTCTTTTCCCTGCTAAGGTTTTAAAGTGTATTACATTGCCTAACTGTATAAGGTTTAAAAGCGTATTGATTGGGTGTGTACGCGCTGCGTGTACTTTGTACCCCCAGCGCGGCGTTTGTACGCAAAGTCCGTACAGTGATACAGTGTATAAAGTACGTAGCGTGTGTACTAAATTTAGCGGCCGCAGCGGCTCCATGGTAAAAGTGTGTTTAAAGGTATAGCTTTATGTTTTAAGATAAAATCGACATTATCAATTGGGGGCATCGTCCGGTTTTTCCACATACCCGCAGACTAGCAGGTTAAAGCAGACTTTATCTATCAGCAAAGGGCGGACAGGTATCCTACGTAAACCTTTTTCTGGCTGGTGGATACACTGGAAACCCTATTTTATTGCTGATTAGATGGCGTCTGCTCTGCATGGTTTGTAGGGATGCTGGTGGGACCCGTAAAGTAAATACGCAAAGCTATTTAAAAAAGTCTGTGAATTTCTGTTTGGCGCCAAATGCGCACACAACACAAGCGTACTCCTGTACTCTGTATACCCGCTCACATTGTTGCCATAAGTACTGATTACTAGATTCATTTAGTCCTGTGTAAAAAACAAACAAAAAAAAAACGGAGAAATTTGTTGCTATTTAGTTAAAATATAGAATAAATATTAAGGAAGTAAACGTAAAACACAAACACAGTCTGGCCTAGTTAAAAAGGTTTATACAGAAAGAAACTGTGTTGTGTTAAGTGAGCGATTATAGGTAATATCGCTTACATTTATAGAAGTGTTGGATTTGTACTATTGCGGATGAACGTTTTTTGTACACGTGTCTCGGACAAAATACGGGACTGCGTACGCAACGTAAAGACATACACACGGTCGCGTGTTTACGCAACGTGCGTAAGGGTACGACCGCTAAGTACAAATTACACAATAGTATCGTTTAGTTTAGGGGCGGGACAGTAGTCACGCTACATTAGCACAAATTGCTTGGTTTCCAAGATTTAGTCTAAATAAAACCTTTTTTACTGTATTGCCTCTGGGAGTAAAGCTGTTTATCTGAATGAAAGATAATTTTCTGTACAGAAAAACCAAAGTGTATTTGAGTGACCGAACGTGAGTGAGCGAACGTAACAGAGAACGTAGTGGACCCAGGGAATTTGGGATCCCGTCGAGTGGTACATCAAGTGAGTGGAGACTTGGTGGCGTGAGGCAGCTGACTCATGTTAATATAGATTTAAGTACAAAGGAGCAAGGTAGGCAATTGTGTTAGAGTACCGCGGCCCAGGGGGTTAGAGAGGTTTACCCATTTAGGTTTTTTTTATACGCTCCCGCTGAGGTTTCGCAGCTTGTGATTCGATTCCAGTGGTCGTACGGCGGATAAGTAACAAGTACCTATACGCCTTCGCTATCGACAGTGTATGGTAGTACTGGCCAACGGGGGCGGTGAGCGGGTGAAGAGCGCTCGGAGAACTTTCACCGTTGCCTTATATTGAGTATTTTGTTTTTTTGTGGGATTAGCCGAAAGGGCAATACCTGCAAATTATGGGGGCCAGTTGCTCAAGTAAGGGACGTTCAACCAGGGTTCAGGTTGACATGCCATGGCCCAGAGGGTCAGCGAGGTTCATAATGTGTGAGAAGCATGGACCACACACAGAAGTTTTATGCAATGAATGGGAACGTATGACTGCGGAAGATAGGGAACCATTCCCTAAGGTAGGCAGTTTTGAACCAGAGGTATTTCAGAATTTAAGGATTAGGATATGTCTGATAAAATCCCGAAAACAAAGGGTCAGACACACAGATTGTTTAAACTTATGGCAGCAAGAGGGTGATATGCAAAGAGAATTAGCTCACGCAGCAGGTTCCAAACCTAGCAGGAAAATGATGGCAACCGCACCACCACCACCGTATATTGTGGGGGAGACAGTGGTTACAGACAATGGCATATTGGTATCCGATAAGAGTATAGTTGATAAATGTACTAACGCTAACCCTTGCCAGTTGTATCCCATTTTTAATTTTCCTCAGGACTGCGAGCAAGAAGATGAGCCCAGCACGATATCGGCACTCTCACTGGTAGCCACCATACAGAATACTCAGGTGGGCACGGCCCAACCAGCAAGAGCAGTAGTAAGGCCCCCTAGCGGAGGGATAAGTGAGGTCGTGTCCACAGGTAAGTATGGTACCATACATTATGCATAGAGAGTAGCACCTCACATTGTTAAATCCTGTCAGGGTGATCGCAGTCCCCAATGGGAGGACTGACGCTCAAGGAGTCATTCCCATCAGGAACTTTGCTATGTATTGTCCCTGGTCCCGGACAGAATTGAGGTCAATTATGTCAGAATTTCCCGATCCCAGAAAGAATCTAGTCGCATGACAGAGGTTCATTAAAGAGTTAGGTAACGCCACCGAACCCACAAACAAAGATTGGCGAACAGTGCTACGAGTATGTTTACCTTCCAATATTGACCCCGCGAAATTCATTACTGATTGTAGATTAGACGCAGAAGTACCTCTCACTGATGAGTACACTCAGGAGAATGTACGACAAATCAATTTGCAATTAGGGGTATATTTCCCTACTGTTGTCAAATGGAATAAAATCTTTTCCATAAGACAAAAAGAAGTTGAAATGGCATCTGAATATTTCCATCGAGCACTGCAGGAAATAGCTAGATACACTGGGATCGAGGACATTAAGGACAATGTACATCACAGGGAGGTAGCTGTGTCAGTATTAATGGATGGGTTAAAAGAGGCATTAAGAACAAGGGTACAAACCTCTCTACCTAACTGGAGAGGTATCTCGGTGGCTGCATTAAGAGAGTCCGCTATCGAGCATGACCGGAACGTCATTAAGCACAGGGAGTCTCAGGGGGACAAGCTGATGACAGTAAGTATAAATGCTCTTACAACAAAACCGCATCAGCCAAAACCCCAGACCCCTGATGGTAAGTCACGTGTAGTAGTATCCTCTAACTGTCAGAAGGAAGGACATTTTGCACAGAATTGTAGGTATAAAGACACACATAAGGTATACCGACCCCCTAGACCAGGATATGAACCACACTATAATACACATAATTGGGATCAGGGACCGCATAGGAGAAGTTATGAGCCACATGCAGGGGAAACAAGGAGGTACCCACCTAGGAGGGACTGGCAGACCTCCGAAAATTCTCAGTTACCCCCCTCACATATTGTAGCTGCCAGTGCGCTGCGGGAGGGTCACAATATACAATAGGGGTTGGGCCACACCTGTAGTCTGCAGCCAGTGAAGTTGATTGCTAGCCTTGGTAGTGAACCGGAGGTCACAGTTGATGTAGCTGGTAGATCATTACCTTTTCTTGTAGATACAGGGGCGGCCAGGTCAGTGTTAAATTCGACGGTAGGTATGAAAACCACAGGTAAAACAATTTCGGCAATGGGAGTAACAGGAATAGTGCAACACTACCCTTTGAGTAGACCTGCGGAGATTACGATAGGACCTTTGCAGACCAAGCATTCCTTTTTGCTGGCTGCATCGGCTCCGACTAATCTACTTGGGAGAGATTTATTGTGTAAAATGAGATGTGTCATATATTGTACTCCTGAGGGTGTCTTCTTGGATATACCCGAGAATCACATTCAGGAAGTGCAGGATATGTTAGACACCCCACAAAGGCTAATGTCACACTCAGCTGTTATAGACCGGTGTCCATCAAAGGTAGAGGAAATGATCTCACGAATACCAGGTTCCCTCTGGACCAAAGATGGACAAGACACTGTATTGATGGCGAATGTAGCTCCAGTAGTAGTGCAAATAAAAGATGGTAGGATAGCTCCAAAAATCCCTCAGTATCCTCTGAAGCCAGAGGTGGAATTAGGAGTGTACCCAGTCATAGAGCACATCCTAGTCAGGACGTCCAGCACTGCCAATAGTCCCATCTTCCCTGTGAAAAAGAATGGGGGGAGGGGTTACAGGCTAGTGCAGGATCTAAGAAGGATAAACAAGATAGTTGAGAGCCAATTCCCCGTAGTGCCAAATCCAGCTGTCATCCTCATGCAAATCCCCCCTACTGCAAAAATTTTCACTGTCATTGACCTCTGTTCTGCTTTCTTTTCTGTCCCTCTGCACCCTGACAGCCAGTACCTGTTTGCATTTACATACAGGGGAGTACAGTACACCTGGACTCGCCTACCCCAAGGTTTCATTGACAGCCCAAGTATTTTCTCCCAGGCTTTGCATGACTGTTTACAATCCTTTCAACCTGAGAGTGGATCAGTATTAATACAGTATGTAGATGACTTATTGCTGTGTTCTGATTCACTCGAATCGTCCTTGAAAGACACGAAACAGCTTCTGTTTCACCTTTCTAATACGGGACACAAGGTTTCAAAGGATAAGTTGCAGCTGTGCCAGACCAGGGTAAAATATTTGGGACATTGCTTGACGCAAGGATTGAGACACCTCACCGCTGATAGAATACAGGCGATTCGCGACATGACTCTGCCACAAACCCAGCAACAGATCCGCACCTTTCTTGGAATGTGTGGGTACTGCCGAAACTGGATCCCAGGGTTCTCCATACTAGCTTTACCTTTGCAAGAGATTGTCTCTTCGAACAAACCAGATCGGATCTCGCACACAGATGAGTCCGAACTGGCATTTGAGAGACTCAAATAGTGCCTATCACAGGCACCTGCATTAGGCATGCCAGATTATGGGAAACCCTTTGAATTGTACGGTACGGAAAGTGCTGGGTGTGCGGCAGGTGTCCTAACCCAGAGACATGGTGATGCCAGCAGGCCGGTAGCTTACTACAGTGCACAGTTGGACACCATAGCGCGGTCTCTCCCCACATGCTTGCGAAGTGTTGCAGCGATAGCTTTGCTAGTAAGTAAAAGCGAAGACGTAGTGTTAGGACACAACCTGACAATCCATACACCTCATGCAGTATCAGCCTTACTGAACTCCGCCCAAACCAGACATGTCTCATCGGCACGGTTTACAAAGTGGGAATTAGCACTAATGGCCCCTGTAAACATCACCATAAAGAGATGCAGCGCACTAAATCCTGCAACTTATCTGCCAAGTGTGCCTGGACAGGCACAAAGGGTGCATGATGAGAATGATGGTGAAGGAGGATTTAGTGCAGACACTGATACGCATGATTGTATGGAATACCTGAACCAGACTTTCACTGCAAGACCTGACATTAGTGACAACCCACTGGAAGGCGTAGATTTTACTTTTTACACTGACGGTAGTTGCCACAGACAGACGGACTCGGGAGACTTGTGCACTGGGTACGCAGTTGTAGACGACAGAAGTATCATAGCAGCTGAGGCCCTGAGCCCACTGCACTCAGCACAAGTTGCTGAGCTGGTCGCCCTAACCAGAGCATGTGAATTGGCCAAGGGTAAGTCAGCCAATATATACACAGATTCTAGGTATGCCTTTGGAGTAGTGCATGATTTCGGGGCCCTATGGTGCCTCAGAAATTTCATGACGGCAGCTGGCACACCTGTAGCGCATGCATCCCACATAAAAAGGCTGCTAACAGCGATACAAGAACCAGACAGAGTGGCTGTTATCAAGTGCAAAGCACACACTTACAACCAAGACCCAATCTCACTTGGTAACAGCCGGGCAGACGAAGCTGGTAAATCAGCAGCCAGCACCCCCATACAAACGAATATCACATCACTGATGACATTCAACACAATCAACACACAAAAATTAATTGAAATGCAAAATTTGTGTCCTCCACAGGAAAGGGCGGTCTGGAGGTCAAAGGGGTATGTCCAGGAGTCCTCAGGACTCTGGACAGGTGGACAGGGTAAGCCAATGGCCCCCAGAGCATATCTTCCAAGCTTTGCTGAGGCGGCACACGGTCTGACTCATCTGGGTAAAGAGGGTATGTGTAAGCTGGTGAGAGCCTACTGGTGTGCGCCAGGATTCTATTCTCATGCGGGTAAGAGAGCAATGACATGTCTTACTTGCTTGAGGAAGAATATTGGAAAGTCAATACCAACAGAACCATCCCATATCCCTCCGACAGACGGCCCTTTTCAGGTAATACAAATTGATTTCATACAGTTACCACCCTGTAGGAATTAAAAATATGTGTTAGTCTGTATTGATGTGTTTTCCAATTGGGTAGAAGCGTTCCCTGCTGCCACAAATACTGCTACGTTCACTGCAAAGAAAATTGTGCAGGAATTTGTGTGTAGATATGGTATCCCTAGAATAATTGAAAGTGATAGGGGTACCCATTTTACAGGTGAAGTCTTTCAGGTTATGTGCAAAATGATGGGAATTAATAGCAAGCTGCATACTCCGTACCGACCACAGGCGAGTGCGAAGGTGGAGAGAGTGAACAGCACTATTAAGAACAAGCTGAGCAAAGTGATGGCTGAGACTGGATTGTTGTGGCTAGAAGCTTTGCCACTAGTATTATACAGCATCAGAACCACTCCCAGGTCCCCCCTTAACCTATCACCCTTTGAGATTCTTTTTGGCCGACAACCCCATGTAATGATAGACCCCCAGGATGATTTGAAATGCAATAACGAAGTGACTGTAAAATATTTGGTTAAGATGAGCCAGCAGCTGATAAATCAAAATAGAAATCTAAAGCTGGTGATTCCTGACTTACCGAACAGTAATTGTCTTAACATTGAACCTGGGGATTATGTAATGATTCGAAATTTTCTACGCTCAGGTTGCCTCATTGACAGGTGGGAAGGACCGTACCAAGTCTTGCTAACCAGCACGACAGCATTAAAGGTTGCCGAAAGAGAGACTTGGGTCCACTCGTCCCACTGTAAGAAGGTCGCTGACCCGGAGAGAACCCGTGACAAAGAGCAGAGTGTAGAGAACATCTGGAGTGTCTGTTCCGGGAAGGTTGAGAGGCAGGACTGTTGAGACGGCACCTGAGCGCGGAGAACAACAAGACCAGAGGCAGTTGTCGCACCAGTTTTTCTTTATTATTTTCTCCATCTCCCACTACCCTCCTTCTCTCCCCCCCCCCCCCCTCCTTGTTTCCCTTCTCTTTCCTTAACAAGATGGACTTACCCCAAAGAGACTGCGTTCTGGGTTTTCCTGTTAATCCTGTTGTTGACCAGGACAATCTGTTTCGGTGAGGGTCCCAGAGAGGTCGAGAAAGGATCTGGAATGGGTTCTGATGGCGAGGATGGATTTGTAGAATCTCAAGAGCAACACATCACTCGAGCAAAGGCGAGTATCAGAAAGCGATCTGATAGTCAGGGAGCTCGGAGGTACTGTGAAGGGTTATTGGCTGAGGAAAATTGCATTTGTAAGAATTGTGAGAACATAGTCGAGGATGGGTCCAGCCTTAATATCAACATGGACCGTCATCCATTGAGTGATTACCACTCACTAGTGGATACACCCATCCGGAAAAGACATCGACCATACCCAAGAATGTTTATGAAAATGTTATGTGAATGTATTTTTGTCTTATCTTCATCTCTACAACCTTCAGTTAATGACACACATAGTCGACAGGTGATATCCACATATACTAGCACTCACATATGTTCCCCCTCCATGTATCATCAACTAAATGTGCACCCCATTTGTTGGAACAAGAAGACGAAAAGAGCTCGGTAGTGTTTGTTGGCCAATTTACAGACCCTTAATACGGGATAAGAAGGATTTAATGTATACTTCGCAATACCTCGAAGCTTATCTAGAACATATACGGCACGATGATACATGCCCCTCAGACATGGATTCATACATACATGCTTTTTACTATCCCACTAGGTCATACATTTCCCGCCTACAACTCTCCTCCTACCATCCAATCATCTGTAGATATTGTATTGATATTTTTCTGTTTAGTGATTAGATAGTGGCAGTTATTGTTGACTGCCAAAGGGTGGACTGTCAAAGTCGAAAAATATTACAGAGCACACATCACGTACAAAATACACACACATGCCCACTGCGCGTGCACTTGTTCCGCCGTGCGTGCACATATCCGCAATTTGCGTATGGTCGCTCCCGCGGTCCTGCGCGTGGTGTGGGTATTTACGGCGGAGTTTGTGAACGCATGGAGAGCTATCAAAACATTACATATTTAATCCAAATAGTGCACATTGTACACATAGTCCCCCTGCACCACATCAGAAAGTATCAACAGTTTAAATGATTCCAGAACAGGGGGATTCACCTTTACAGGATAGGAGGGGACAGACTAAGGTTATAAGGTGGTGTTTGGTATCGAGCTGTAGGGTATTTTAAGGGAAACATTCCGGTGTTGGTCTGCGGAAGATCGCATGTTCCTGCGGATAGTTAGGTGCAGAAGCAGAGTATAGATATAAACTGTATTTACTGTATATTATGTATGCAGCGGGAATCCAGAGGAGACCACCCACAAGAACAGTTTAGAAAGACATCGCCCACCTGTTCAAATCAACCTATGACCTCTCCTGTATTGTAAAGGTGCATCCCTGTGTCCAATGGACAAAGGGATTACAGTATCAATTGTATTGCTTTTGGAAGTATTGTATAAAAAGCCTGTTGCAACCTGGCCGGGCACAAGACTCTCAACGCTATCAACCTGATCGCGGAGGACCGGACCGGGAAGCGCACGCGAATATTCTCACGTATGTACATTGACTGTAGCCATTTACCCTGTTGTACAGTGTACAGTGTATAAAGTACATAGAGTGTGTACTAAGTTTAGCGGCCCCAGCGGCTCCATGGTAAAAGTGTGTTTAAAGGTATAGCTTTATGTTTTAAGATAAAATCGACATTATCACCCTCCTCTAGGTCTAGCATATGGTCATCTGAGTCAGACTGGAGAACATGGGGCAGCGTGCGTTTCTGTGAAACAAGCATAGGGGGTTGAGAAGCTGGCCTATGGTCAGCATTTTGTAACATAAAATCATCCATAGATTTTTTTTTTAAATCCTTCCTGTCCTGTCTGGAAGTAGCCAGTTCAAAGGACATGTCTGTAATCTAGTGATGAGCGGGTTCGGTTTTACTAGGTTTTACTCGGTTCTCAAAACGGCATCTTATTGGCTCACGGATGTCACGTGTTTTGGATAGCCCCTAAGGTTCTGTTTTGAGAGCCGAGTAAAACCGAACCCGCTCATCACTACTGTAATCATCCCTTTTATTGAGTCCAGCCATTCTGGCTCCTGAGTGTTGCTTCCTTGTGAAGGGGGGCTGCACTGTGCACACAACAGAAACCCTCTGGGGAAGGGTGCTGCAGTACTGACATATTATTTTCTTGCCTGACATACTGTACAGCAGAACACACACACCCGGGAACAGTTTAATACACAGTAACCCAGAGATCCTGCAAAGAATGAGACAGAGATGGAGAAACCAGCACACCTTTGCCAGTACAGCCTAAGCAGTGCTTTGCACGGCAGTAACTAGGAGCCTTGGATAAGGAACCTAGATCATCAAATACACACAGAGTATATCGCTCCACCCCACCACAAACCCCCTTGGTACCAAACAAGGTGTTTTGAGGGTCCCTAGGAGGAGCAGCGCTTCCTTGCAGACAGCTTGAGTCTGTGATTTAGTTGGAAATGGCACCCTGAGTTGCTGGTCCCGCTCTCTGGGAAGCACCGCACCCTTAATGGCGTGTGGCGTTCCCGCAATAGATTATACTGGCAGGTTAATATTTGCAAAGAAAATGGGGTAAAAACTCCTTTTCAGCGCCAGTGTGGGTTCTCATAGGGGGACAATAGAAGCATTTAAGCTGTGTGCCCGCTGCCCTAATGCCGCCATCTGAACCGGGGACCCGCTAACCGGGACCCCGGTTTTGTACTCACCAGCATCTTCAGCTTAGCAATCAGGGGTGGCGGCATGCTGTGGGGAAGAGCGCACACCGCTATGGGTGAGCAAAACAACCCCCTTCAGGAACTATGTCCTGACAGCAGGGATCCGGACCATAAACCATTCAAGAGGTTGGTACCGCTCCCCTCCCCCCCCAGTTCCCCCCCACCCAAGTCTTACGATGCAGGCAGACTTGTGCCAACCAGTTGTACCTGAAAATAACAAACTAACATACATTTTGAAGAAAATTCTCTGGAGCTCCAGAGAATGCACCCGGCTCCTTGGGCACATTTTTCTAAACTGGGTCTGCGGGTGGGGCATAGAGGGGAGGAGCCAGAACACTCTGAAGAAATTTAAAGTGCCAGGCTCCAATGGACCCCATTTATACCCCATGATACTAGACCAGCCCAGTATCCCCTAGGACGTTAGAGAAAAATTATTTATCATCCATCAGGTTTCAGTTTCAATTGAATCCCGACATTAATATCAGTCGATTTTTGAATCTCTAAATGCCATTAATTTTGATCTTTCAGTTCAAAGCCGACGGCAAATAGAAGTGGGAAAACTACGGCAAGCCCGTCCAAATAGAAGCTCATATTGCACTGTGCAAGCTTCGTTAGGTGAAACTAAAGGAAAGAGTTAAAACTCATCTGCCTCAGGCAGGTCTATTGTTTGGGCGTTTTGTTGCCATGGTCTGTTTTAAAACCGATCTTTAGTAAATCTGAAGATCCTATTCTTTATTTGCTGGTCCCGCTCTCTGGGAAGCCCCGCCCCCTTAATGGCGCGCGGTTATGTAGAATTTTTTTTTTTTTTAATTGATAGTTGGTCTAATGTTCTAAAGCGTTGGTTTCTAAATTCGGGTTTGTAGTCCGTTTTGACTTTAGTAAATGTGAAGTTTAAGGGCTTAATTCAGACCTGATTGCTAGCAGGCGATTTTTGCACTGCTGCGATTAGATATTCGCTGCCTACAGGAGGAATGTATTTTAGCTGTGCAAGTGTGCGAACGCATGTGTAGCCATAGGTGCCGATTTATATTTTTGCTGGTGGGTACTCGGCGGGAGGCGGCAGCGGGAATGAACGGGCGACCGCGGCAGTGTCTAATGCCCATTACACGTTATGCAACACACCGTAATGCCCATTACACGTTATGCAACACACAGTAATGCCCATTACACAATATGCCACACACCATAATGCCTATTACACAATATGCCAGACACTAACACCAATTACATATTATGATACACACAGTTATGGCCCTGACACCATTTTATGCCCACACACAATAATGCCACTTACATTGCTAGGGGTCTCCTGTGCATTACCAGGGGTTTCATGCGCACTGCTAAGGGGTCTCCTGTGCATTGCCAGGGGTTTCATGCGCGTTGCTAGGGGTCTCCTGTGCGTTGCCAGGAGTTTCCTGCGTGTTGCCAGGTATCTCCTGGCCGATGCCCCAGTAAAATTAAGGACGGTGGGTGCGGGCATCAGTGCTAGTAGAATGAGACGCCGTGGGGGCTGCGGAAGCGCTTCTGTACCATAGCAATGTAAAAAAATCACCCTCTTAAAATGCCCGCCGCTGAGGAGACAGGCGCTAGAGGTCACATGTGACTTCTAGCATCTGAACCTCCTCGGCGGTGGCCATTTTTGGTTGTTTTTTCACATTGCTATGGTACAGAAGCGTTTCCGCAGCCCCCAG
The DNA here is from genome assembly GCF_028390025.1 of Pseudophryne corroboree. Lineage (NCBI taxonomy): Eukaryota > Metazoa > Chordata > Amphibia > Anura > Myobatrachidae > Pseudophryne > Pseudophryne corroboree. Next base: position 358,762,651 of record NC_086449.1, read on the forward strand.
CGCGTCTCAATCTACTGCGGGGGCAGCGGCGGCTAGCTCTACTGGGGCAGCGGCTGGGTCCGTGGGTGCTCGGGCACAGGATCACCCACGGATCGGCGCCTATGTGTGTAGCAGTGCTGTATAAACCGATCTTGTGCAGTCTCTGCACAGCCCAGGACTTGCTCAGCTGTTGCGATCACATCAGCCTGTCCGGGACCGGAATTGACATCAGGAACCCTCCCTGCAAACGCATGGACAAGCCTGCGTTTTTCCAACTACTCCCTGAAAACGGTCAGTTGACACCCACAAATGCCCTATTCCTGTCAATCTCCTTGCGAATGGATTCTTCGCATAAACCCATTGCTGAGCGGCGATCCGCTTTTCGACCTGATCGCCCGCTGTGCGAAAACGCAGCCTAGCGATCAAGTCTGAATTTGCCCCTTAATCTGTTTGCAAAACCAATGGAATATATTCAATACACACATCTGAACTTCAGTAAATTTACCCTCTAGACTTCTCAACTCTTCACTGAGCATCTCATTAGCTCCTCACTGAGCTATCTAATCTCCCTTCTGTGCAGCAGATGGGTGTGGCATGCATCTTCAGTCTTTACGGTGGATCCCGAATTCTAGGGCGTGGGCAGGTAGGAAACCAGTGCCAGCTGGTCTGCAACAACTGCAGCATATTCCATGAGATAGATTTGTTCTCAGTCAATATTTACAAGTCACTGATGATCACTGGCTTTGAGTTCTAGATTTAAAGAGGTAACAAACATAATTGCTAAACCAGACACTAAGGGGGTTATTCAGGTTTGCTAGAAAACCAAAAAAGCACACTAATGGGCAAAACCATGCTGCACTGCAGGTGGGGCAGATGTAACTTCTGCAGAGAGATTTAGATTTGGGTTGGTTATACAGGTTGAGTATCCCATATCCAAATATTCCGAAATACGGAATATTCCGAAATACAGAATTTTTTGAGTGAGATTGAGATAGTGAAACCTTTGTTTTCTGGTGACTCAATGTACACAAACATTGTTTAATACACAAAGTTATTAAAAATATTGTATTAAATGACCTTCAGGCTGTGTGTATAAGGTGTATATGAAAATAAATGAATTTTGTGAATGTACACACACTTTGTTTAATGCACAAAGTTATAAAAAATATTGGCTAAAATTACCTTCAGGCTGTGTGTATAAGGTGTATATGAAACATAAACGCATTCTGTGCTTAGATTTAGGTCCCATCACTATGATATCTCATTATGGTATGCAATTATTCCAAAATACGGAAAAATCCCATATCCAAAATACCTCTGGTCCCAAGCATTTTGGATAAGGGATACTCAACCTGTATATATATTGTTTCTGTGCAGGGTAAATACTGGCTGCTTTATTTTTACACTGCAATTAAGATTTCAGTTTGAACACACCCCACCCAAATCTAACTGTCTCAGCACATGTTATATCTGCCCCATCTGCAGTGCTCATGGTTTTGCCCATTAGTTTGCTTTTTTTAGTTTGCAAACAAGCCTAGATAAGGTCCTAAATCCACCGGCCAAAGCTGCCACTTATTGGATGCCAGCGACTGATTGGCCCACGGGGACACCATGACAGATTCCGTTGGGCCGGACCCATACCCCCGTCAGCCAGGCCGTTTCACACTCAGGCTGGCCTGGCTCACACTGCTTCCAGTACTTGTGGTTCATTAGAACGCAATCTGGAAGTTAGGCTAGCGGGCACTTCCAGGTGCCCCTAGCTGTGAGAAGTGATGAAGCTGTTCTACCAACGGGGGACCTGGAGAAAGTTAACCAGCCCAGCAGCATCCTCTCTCTGGCCCCGGCCAAAGGTCTCTTCAACGAGCCCGGGAGCAGCAGCATAGCGATGGTCAGAGCCGGGTTCACTACACCCACCGCCACCCCAGCTCCCCCACTCTCACTGATCTCACTGAACTGGCCAGAGTGGAGACTGAGCACTGAAGGGGACCCGGCAAAGAGGTTATTTTTAATTACATTATTTGCATTATCATGATGGTGTAAGGGTTAGCGCATCCCCGGTAACAGTGTATGGTTTGGGGACTGGACAGGAGCAGGATATACCTTGTTCTCAGGATGCCAGCTGACCAGGCAGCACTCACAGCCAGCCCTGGGACAATTTCTAATGCAAAGTCCTTCAGCCTTATAGCTGCCCAATGTCTGTCCATAATGATGGGCCAATTTATATAATGCGGTGTCTACCTATGTAATGTGGTGGCTATGTACTGTATGTAATGTGGTGCTATTTGTGTAATGAGGTGCTCGTGTAAGGTGGTGCTATTCATGTAATAATGTGGTGGCTATGTATGTAATCAGGGGCAGATTGGCCACTGGGATAGATTCCACTGCACTGGTCCACTGTGTCTGTGTTTCACTACTTGTGTGTGCTCCCTCCCTGTACTGTGCTGAATGTAGTGTGTGCTCCCTCCCTGTACTGTGCTGTATGTAGTGTGTGCTCCCTCCCTGTACTGTGCTGAATGTAGTGTGTGCTCCCTCCCTGTACTGTGGTGTATGTAGTGTGTGCTCCCTCCCTGTACTGTGCTGAATGTAGTGTGTGCTCCCTCCCTGTACTGTGGTGTATGTAGTGTGTGCTCCCTCCCTGTACTGTGCTGAATGTAGTGTGTGCTCCCTCCCTGTACTGTGCTAAATGTAGTGTGTGCTCCCTCCCTGTACTGTGGTGTATGTAGTGTGTGCTCCCTCCCTGTACTGTGCTGTATGTAGTGTGTGCTCCCTCCCTGTACTGTGCTGAATGTAGTGTGTGCTCCCTCCCTGTACTGTGCTGAATGTAGTGTGTGCTCCCTCCCTGTACTGTGCTGAATGTTGTGTGTGCTCCCTCCCTGTACTGTGGTGTATGTAGTGTGTGCTCCCTCCCTGTACTGTGCTGTATGTAGTGTGTGCTCCCGCCCTGTACTGTGGTGTATGTAGTGTGTGCTCCCTCCCTGTACTGTGCTGAATGTAGTGTGTGCTCCCTCCCTGTACTGTGGTGTATGTAGTGTGTGCTCCCTCCCTGTACTGTGCTGTATGTAGTGTGTGCCCCCTCCCTGTACTGTGCTGAATGTAGTGTGTGCTCCCTCCCTGTACTGTGCTAAATGTAGTGTGTGCTCCCTCCCTGTACTGTGGTGTATGTAGTGTGTGCTCCCTCCCTGTACTGTGCTGTATGTAGTGTGTGCTCCCGCCCTGTACTGTGGTGTATGTAGTGTGTGCTCCCTCCCTGTACTGTGCTGAATGTAGTGTGTGCTCCCTCCCTGTACTGTGGTGTATGTAGTGTGTGCTCCCTCCCTGTACTGTGCTGTATGTAGTGTGTGCTCCCTCCCTTTACTGTGGTGTATGTAGTGTGTGCTCCCTCCCTGTACTGTGCTGAATGTAGTGTGTGCTCCCTCCCTGTACTGTGCTGTATGTAGTGTGTGCTCCCTCCCTGTACTGTGCTGAATGTAGTGTGTGCTCCCCCTCCCTGTACTGTGCTGTATGTAGTGTGTGCTCCCCCTCCCTGTACTGTGCTGTATGTAGTGTGCTCCCCCTCCCTGTACTGTGCTGTATGTAGTGTGTGCTCCCCCTCCCTGTACTGTGCTGTATGTAGTGTGTGCTCCCCCTCCCTGTACTGTACTGTATGTAGTGTGTGCTCCCCCTCCCTGTACTGTGCTGTATGTAGTGTGTGCTCCCCCTCCCTGTACTGTGCTGTATGTAGTGTGTGCTCCCCCTCCCTGTACTGTGCTGTATGTAGTGTGTGCTCCCCCTCCCTGTACTGTGCTGTATGTAGTGTGTGCTCCCACCCTGTACTGTGCTGTATGTAGTGTGTACTCCCCCTCCCTGTACTGTGCTGTATGTAGTGTGTGCTCCCTCCCCGTACTGTGCTGTATGTAGTGTGTACTCCCCCTCCCTGTACTGTGCTGTATGTAGTGTGTGCTCCCCCTCCCTGTACTGTGCTGAATGTAGTGTGTGCTCCCCCTCCCTGTACTGTGCTGTATGTGGTGTGTGCTCCCCCTCCCTGTACTGTGCTGTATGTGGTGTGTGCTCCCCCTCCCTGTACTGTGCTGTATGTAGTGTGTGCTCCCCCTCCCTGTACTGTGCTGTATGTAGTGTGTGCTCCCCCTCCCTGTACTGTGCTGTATGTAGTGTGTGCTCCTCCTCCCTGTACTGTGCTGTATGTAGTGTGTGCTCCCCCTCCCTGTACTGTGCTGTATGTAGTGTGTGCTCCCCCTCCCTGTACTGTGCTGTATGTAGTGTGTGCTCCCCCTCCCTGTACTGTGCTGTATGTAGTGTGTGCTCCCCCTCCCTGTACTGTGCTGTATGTAGTGTGTGCTCCCCCTCCCTGTACTGTGCTGTATGTAGTGTGTGCTCCCCCTCCCTGTACTGTGCTGTATGTAGTGTGTGCTCCCCCTCCCTGTACTGTGCTGTATGTAGTGTGTGTGCTCCCCCTCCCTGTACTGTGCTGTATGTAGTGTGTGCTCCCCCTCCCTGTACTGTGCTGTATGTAGTGTGTGTGTAAGAGGGCGGCGGTGCGTGTGGTGGTGCCTGCTGCCGTGCAGGTGTAGTTTCGGTACTCACCAGGCGCCGCTCTCTCTCACCTTCAGGTACCGGAACCTTCAACGGACCTGGCAATCTTCAGCCGGATCCGGACACGGCAATTCCCTCTCGGAGCTGACAGACGAACGAGCTGAGGAGAAAATAGTCTACCTTAAGGGGGGGTATCAACCCTTCTTCCACCGGAAAAGGGGATAACCCAGGGGTGACGGCGACCTTCACCGGTTGGGTGAAAGGTCATCACTGGCACAAAGCCTCAGCCACCCAGATTTCACACACTCACTCTCGCGCGTAGTGTGATGAAGGGGATTCTCACGTCCGTGAGCAACCCCTATTCCTGCGCTCGGGGACAGACAAGGGACAAACGTACACAGATGCTACTCACCGTCAGTTCCGCACTGCGAACGTCTTCTTCTCTTACAGGTCTCTGTAAGGAGGCAAACAAACAAGCAAACAGCCGTGCAGGGCCTAACTCCAACCTCGTGTCACACCCCTATACTAACTACAACGGCAGAGCCCTCAAACTAGCTCTGTGTGCGTGGTGCAACAAAACTAAACACAGACTTAACAAGCTCACACTTTGCCCTGCACGGTAACAGCATATCCAATCACACTCCACAGCGCACGCAACTACCACGGTGCTGTCCCTTTAAGTACCTGAATCAGAACACCAAGTAGTGGGGGCCGCACAGCTCACCCACCTCCCGTACTCTGTCTTTCCAGGGGCCCAGGCCGAGCGGGCCTGCCTGCCTAAACACCTTGGAGTGGACTGGGCCTAGTGCCCAGTGCCACCTGTATTCACCTTCGGGGGTACCTCTTCTTGCCTGGGCCTATTGCCCTCTATTTGCGCACGGGCCCGAGGCCCAACATTACCCACGGGCCTAGCGTCCGCCTAACTCGTCACCCGTTGGGTGACCTGGGCCTAGTACCCAGTGTCACCTTATATCCACCTAATTTTGCCAACATACACTAGGTCCTAATGCCCTCTAATGCCCCACAGGCCTATTGCCTGATATGCCCCTCGGGCCTATTGCCCGCCTAACATGCTGTTGAGGTGGCTTGGGCCTAACGCCCAAACCACCAAATCAAATGGTGACCCCAAACTCCTAACTGCGCCACAGGCCTAGTGCCTGAACTGTGCCCACGGGCCTAATGCCTGTCCCTGATGGTCTAGGGAGGAAAAGGGGAGGGAGTGCGAGTAGCCTCACTGAGGCCTCACCTGATCCGGGGGTCTCAGGCGCCCTCTTCGGCTGCTGACCCGTCCTGGCCAACGGCGTCGCCTCCGCTCCTCCGCGTCCAGCCGCCGCTGGACATCTTCTTCCAGGGGCTCGGCGTCTTCCGGCCTCTTCAGCGGCCTCCGGAGCTCTTCTTCCCGCGTCCGATGTCTTCTCCCTCCGTCCGGCTCTTCGCCGCTCTTCCACGCTGCCTCCTTCCTCTCCGCGGTCCGGGCTGCGTCCTCAGCGCTCCTGCGCATGGTCTTCTTCTTCGGCTCCTGCCCGGCGTCTGACATCAGACGCCGGGGGCGGGGCCTATGACGCGGCGAGCGCCGATTGGCTCGCCGCGCCCGCCTCCGATTGGCCGGCGTCCCGTGAGCCGTGATTGGCTCGCAGATGGCGTCGGATTTCAAATCCCGCCGCTGCTGTAAATCCGGTGCAGGCAAAAGTCTAATCCCTGCACCGGACACCCGCCGCTGTTGCTTACTGACAGGCGCTAGGGACAGACACACTGTCCCAGCGCTGTCAAAGACGCCCTCCCGCAGGGGACACAGATCCCCTGCGTGCTGTAACTGGGATGTGTCCTGGGGAACAGGACACATCTCCACATGTGCTCCCTCCCAGTACTGTGCTGAATGTGGTGTGTGCTCCCTCCCTGTACTGTGCTGTATGTAGTGTGTGCTCCCTCCCTGTACTGTGCTGAATGTAGTGTGTGCTCCCTCCCTGTACTGTGCTGAATGTAGTGTGTGCTCCCTCCCTGTACTGTGCTGTATGTAGTGTGTGCTCCCTCCCTGTACTGTGCTGTATGTAGTGTGTGCTCCCTCCCTGTACTGTGCTGTATGTAGTGTGTGCCCCCTCCCTGTACTGTGCTGAATGTAGTGTGTGCTCCCTCCCTGTACTGTGGTGTATGTAGTGTGTGCTCCCTCCCTGTACTGTGCTGTATGTAGTGTGTGCTCCCGCCCTGTACTGTGGTGTATGTAGTGTGTGCTCCCTCCCTGTACTGTGCTGAATGTAGTGTGTGCTCCCTCCCTGTACTGTGGTGTATGTAGTGTGTGCTCCCTCCCTGTACTGTGCTGTATGTAGTGTGTGCTCCCTCCCTTTACTGTGGTGTATGTAGTGTGTGCTCCCTCCCTGTACTGTGCTGAATGTAGTGTGTGCTCCCTCCCTGTACTGTGCTGTATGTAGTGTGTGCTCCCTCCCTGTACTGTGCTGAATGTAGTGTGTGCTCCCCCTCCCTGTACTGTGCTGTATGTAGTGTGTGCTCCCCCTCCCTGTACTGTGCTGTATGCAGTGTGCTCCCCCTCCCTGTACTGTGCTGTATGTAGTGTGTGCTCCCCCTCCCTGTACTGTGCTGTATGTAGTGTGTGCTCCCCCTCCCTGTACTGTGCTGTATGTAGTGTGTGCTCCCCCTCCCTGTACTGTGCTGTATGTAGTGTGTGCTCCCCCTCCCTGTACTGTGCTGTATGTAGTGTGTGCTCCCCCTCCCTGTACTGTGCTGTATGTAGTGTGTGCTCCCCCTCCCTGTACTGTGCTGTATGTAGTGTGTGCTCCCTCCCTGTACTGTGCTGTATGTAGTGTGTACTCCCCCTCCCTGTACTGTGCTGTATGTAGTGTGTGCTCCCTCCCTGTACTGTGCTGTATGTAGTGTGTACTCCCCCTCCCTGTACTGTGCTGTATGTAGTGTGTGCTCCCCCTCCCTGTACTGTGCTGAATGTAGTGTGTGCTCCCCCTCCCTGTACTGTGCTGTATGTGGTGTGTGCTCCCCCTCCCTGTACTGTGCTGTATGTGGTGTGTGCTCCCCCTCCCTGTACTGTGCTGTATGTAGTGTGTACTCCCCCTCCCTGTACTGTGCTGTATGTAGTGTGTGCTCCCCCTCCCTGTACTGTGCTGTGTGTAGTGTGTGCTCCCCCTCCCTGTACTGTGCTGTATGTAGTGTGTGCTCCCCCTCCCTGTACTGTGCTGTATGTAGTGTGTGCTCCCCCTCCCTGTACTGTGCTGTATGTAGTGTGTGCTCCCCCTCCCTGTACTGTGCTGTATGTAGTGTGTGTGTAAGAGGGCGGCGGTGCGTGTGGTGGTGCCTGCTGCCGTGCAGGTGTAGTTTCGGTACTCACCAGGCGCCGCTCTCTCTCACCTTCAGGTACCGGAACCTTCAACGGACCTGGCAATCTTCAGCCGGATCCGGACACGGCAATTCCCTCTCGGAGCTGACAGACGAACGAGCTGAGGAGAAAATAGTCTACCTTAAGGGGGGGTATCAACCCTTCTTCCACCGGAAAAGGGGATAACCCAGGGGTGACGGCGACCTTCACCGGTTGGGTGAAAGGTCATCACTGGCACAAAGCCTCAGCCACCCAGATTTCACACACTCACTCTCGCGCGTAGTGTGATGAAGGGGATTCTCACGTCCGTGAGCAACCCCTATTCCTGCGCTCGGGGACAGACAAGGGACAAACGTACACAGATGCTACTCACCGTCAGTTCCGCACTGCGAACGTCTTCTTCTCTTACAGGTCTCTGTAAGGAGGCAAACAAACAAGCAAACAGCCGTGCAGGGCCTAACTCCAACCTCGTGTCACACCCCTATACTAACTACAACGGCAGAGCCCTCAAACTAGCTCTGTGTGCGTGGTGCAACAAAACTAAACACAGACTTAACAAGCTCACACTTTGCCCTGCACGGTAACAGCATATCCAATCACACTCCACAGCGCACGCAACTACCACGGTGCTGTCCCTTTAAGTACCTGAATCAGAACACCAAGTAGTGGGGGCCGCACAGCTCACCCACCTCCCGTACTCTGTCTTTCCAGGGGCCCAGGCCGAGCGGGCCTGCCTGCCTAAACACCTTGGAGTGGACTGGGCCTAGTGCCCAGTGCCACCTGTATTCACCTTCGGGGGTACCTCTTCTTGCCTGGGCCTATTGCCCTCTATTTGCGCACGGGCCCGAGGCCCAACATTACCCACGGGCCTAGAGTCCGCCTAACTCGTCACCCGTTGGGTGACCTGGGCCTAGTACCCAGTGTCACCTTATATCCACCTAATTTTGCCAACATACACTAGGTCCTAATGCCCTCTAATGCCCCACAGGCCTATTGCCTGATATGCCCCTCGGGCCTATTGCCCGCCTAACATGCTGTTGAGGTGGCTTGGGCCTAACGCCCAAACCACCAAATCAAATGGTGACCCCAAACTCCTAACTGCCCCACAGGCCTAGTGCCTGAACTGTGCCCACGGGCCTAATGCCTGTCCCTGATGGTCTAGGGAGGAAAAGGGGAGGGAGTGCGAGTAGCCTCACTGAGGCCTCACCTGATCCGGGGGTCTCAGGCGCCCTCTTCGGCTGCTGATCCGTCCTGGCCAACGGCGTCGCCTCCGCTCCTCCGCGTCCAGCCGCCGCTGGACATCTTCTTCCAGGGGCTCGGCGTCTTCCGGCCTCTTCAGCGGCCTCCGGAGCTCTTCTTCCCGCGTCCGATGTCTTCTCCCTCCGTCCGGCTCTTCGCCGCCCTTCCACGCTGCCTCCTTCCTCTCCGCGGTCCGGGCTGCGTCCTCAGCGCTCCTGCGCATGGTCTTCTTCTTCGGCTCCTGCCCGGCGTCTGACATCAGACGCCGGGGGCTGGGGCCTATGACGCGGCGAGCGCCAATTGGCTCGCCGCGCCCGCCTCCGAATGGCCGGCGTCCCGCGAGCCGTGATTGGCTCGCAGATGGCGTCGGATTTCAAATCCCGCCGCTGCTGTAAATCCGGTGCAGGCAAAAGTCTAATCCCTGCACCGGACACCCGCCGCTGTTGCTTACTGACAGGCGCTAGGGACAGACACACTGTCCCAGCGCTGTCAAAGACGCCCTCCCGCAGGGGACACAGATCCCCTGCGTGCTGTAACTGGGATGTGTCCTGGGGAACAGGACACATCTCCACATGTGCTCCCTCCCAGTACTGTGCTGAATGTGGTGTGTGCTCCCTCCCTGTACTGTGCTGTATGTAGTGTGTGCTCCCTCCCTGTACTGTGCTGAATGTAGTGTGTGCTCCCTCCCTGTACTGTGCTGAATGTAGTGTGTGCTCCCTCCCTGTACTGTGCTGTATGTAGTGTGTGCTCCCTCCCTGTACTGTGCTGTATGTAGTGTGTGCTCCCTCCCTGTACTGTGCTGTATGTAGTGTGTGCTCCCTCCCTGTACTGTGCTGTATGTAGTGTGTGCTCCCTCCCTGTACTGTGCTGTATGTAGTGTGTGCTCCCTCCCTGTACTGTGCTGTATGTAGTGTGTGCTCCCTCCCTGTACTGTGCTGTATGTAGTGTGTGCCCCCTCCCTGTACTGTGCTGAATGTAGTGTGTGCTCCCTCCCTGTACTGTGCTGTATGTAGTGTGTGCTCCCTCCCTGTACTGTGCTGAATGTAGTGTGTGCTCCCTCCCTGTACTGTGCTGAATGTAGTGTGTGCTCCCTCCCTGTACTGTGCTGAATGTGGTGTGTGCTCCCTCCCTGTACTGTGCTGTATGTAGTGTGTGCTCCCTCCCTGTACTGTGCTGAATGTAGTGTGTGCTCCCTCCCTGTACTGTGCTGAATGTGGTGTGTGCTCCCTCTCTGTACTGTGCTGAATGTGGTGTGTGCTTCCCCTCCCTTTTAAATATAAAAGGTTAAAAAAAGGGGTTTGTAGAATGAAAAATCAATAAAATCGGAAGTAGAGTAAAGGCATGACTGCAGTGTCAGTAGACAGTGAAAGTGGGATATCAATCCTTGTATAGTCAGACGTACAGATGTACATCAGGGAAGGGCATTGTAGCAGCATATGCATAAAGTTGCGGGTAAACATTAGCATAACGTAAAGCAAAGGAGGCCCCAATTGTGTCTATCTCAGAATCAACACCTCTGAGGAGTGACCCTGCCCTCTTGACAGGCCCCTCCCTTCAACCGACTCCGCCCCATTAGCGTTGCTTCCATAAATTTCCCGTGCTGGTGTTCGATCCCAATCCGCCCCTGTTGGATGCTTTGAAAAACTGCTGGATAGTAAATCTGTCCCAATGTGTTCAAAATCTCCCATACACAACTTGTGTTTTTCTCTAACTGCTGTATTTCTTTTCCCCCCACAGCACACACACTACCCTCAGTTTGCAAGTGCTCAGTATGCAGGACGTTCTGCAAGGGGAAAGTTTGGAGATGCTCTGCTGGAGTTTGATGGAACAGTGGGGAAACTGTTACAGACTGTGTGGGACATGGGGATTCAGAACAACACCCTGTTCATCTTCACCTCTGACAATGGGTTAGTGAAAGATTTTGGAGAGGATCAGATGCAACTCTAGAACTTAAACAAAGTGCTATTATTTGTTGGAAGACAATTGAAAAGTTTGCACCTACATTCGAGACTCTTAAGGTATATATTTATGAAGTGGTGGTTTTTGCAAGCTGACGTTTCATGTCAGGTTTGACCGAAAAACTGAAAATGGCACTAATTAAATGCAAATCCTGGAATGTTTTTCTATTAATATTTCTCTTACGTCCTAGAGGATGCTGGGGACTTCGTAAGGACCATGGGGTATAGACGGCCTCCGCAGGAGACATGGGCAATATAAAGAACTTTAGATGGGTGTGCACTGGCTCCTCCCTCTATGCCCCGCCTCCAGACCTCAGTTAGATCCTGTGCCCAGAGGAGACTGGGCTCACTACAGGGAAGCTCTCCTGAGTTTCTCTGAAAAAGACTTTTGTTAGGTTTTTTATTTTCAGGGAGCACTGCTGGCAACAGGCTCCCTGCATCATGGGACTGAGGGGAGAGAAGCAGACCTACTTAAATGATAAAGAAGAAAATTTCCAGCGCTTTTCTTTGTATGAACACAATGAAAAAATTTCATAAAAACAACTTTATAAATATATATTGTTCTTTTATTGTTGTCACAAATTATATAAACGCTTCTTCAAATAAACAGTTTAAAATTATGCTTGTGATCACAAGAAAGTATTCGTTATAAAATACCGGTACGTCTATTTGACTCACATACACAATACATAAACACACACAAACATTAGACACATGTAACTAATTGCTGGTAACTATTTCTGATTTAAAGGGAGTTGATACACTTTGTAGCGGTTTACTCTTCTCCCCTATCCTTTTAAGGATGTTACAGCTTCCAATTATCAAAAGGTTGGGACCATTAATTCCTGGTTTCTTTGTTTTCATGTTAGTACTTCAGTGTACTTTGTATCTTATTTACAGTCTATTTTAAAGACAGGTTCGGGAAACGTCCCGTGATGAAGCTAGTGTCAGTTCAATGTCTCATTGGTTATTCCGCAATGCAATACAGTGTTAGTCTGCCGGCAGACTTTTCTTCCGCTTACCGCGTCCTCCTCCTTGGTCCTGTGCTCCCCGTTCTCGGTGTCCGGCGTCAGGTGAGGATCTGCGGGTTTGGCGGCGATCAGTGTTCTCTGCAATGTCTCTGCAATGAGACATTGAACTGACACTAGCTTCATCACGGGACGTTTCCCGAACCTGTCTTTAAAATAGACTGTAAATAAGATACAAAGTACACTGAAGTACTAACATGAAAACAAAGAAACCAGGAATTAATGGTCCCAACCTTTTGATAATTGGAAGCTGTAACATCCTTAAAAGGATAGGGGAGAAGAGTAAACCGCTACAAAGTGTATCAACTCCCTTTAAATCAGAAATAGTTACCAGCAATTAGTTACATGTGTCTAATGTTTGTGTGTGTTTATGTATTGTGTATGTGAGTCAAATAGACGTACCGGTATTTTATAACGAATACTTTCTTGTGATCACAAGCATAATTTTAAACTGTTTATTTGAAGAAGCGTTTATATAATTTGTGACAAAAATAAAAGAACAATATATATATTTATAAAGTTGTTTTTATGAAATTTTTTCATTGTGTTCATACAAAGAAAAGCGCTGGAAATTTTCTTCTTTGTTTTGTGTTGCATAAACTGTTTAGGGGAAGGAGTACCCCTGACAACCCTATACAGGTTGAGTATCCTTTATCCAAAATGCTTGGGACCAGAGGTATTTTGGATATCGGATTTTTCCGTATTTTGGAATAATTGCATACCATAATGAAATATCATGGTGATGGGACCTAAATCTAAGCACAGAATGCATTTATGTTTTATATGCTCCTTATACACACAGCCTGAAGGTAATTTTAGACAATATTTTTTATAACTTTGTGCATTAAACAAAGTGTGTGTACATTTACACAATTCATTTATGTTTCATATACACCTTATATACACAGTCTGAAGGTCATTTAATACAATATTTTTAATAACTGTGTGTATTAAACAAAGTTTGTGTACATTGAGCCATCAAAAAACACAAGTTTCACTATCTCACTCTCGCTCAAAAAAGTCCGTATTTCGGAATATTCCGTATTTCGGATATTTGGATATGGGATACTCAACCTGTATTTCCAATAGCAGCTTCTTTGTAATAACGTTTAGAAAGAGTTGAGCGCAGCTTGCCACCATCCAAACCCTGCTACTTAAATGATAGGCTCTGCTTCTTAGGCTACTGGACACCATTAGCTCCAGAGGGTCGGAACGCTGGTCTCACTGTCGCCGTTCGTCCCGGAGCCGCGCCGCCGTCCTCCTCACAGAGCCGGAAGATAGAAGCCGGGTGAGTATAAGAAGAAAGAAGACTTCAAAGGTGGCATAAGACTTCAGATCTTCTCTGCGTAACGCTGCGTGCCATTGCTCACACACACACACACAGCGGGCAATGAAGGGTGCAGGGCGCATGGGGGGGCGCCCTGGGCAGCAATAATAAACCTCTAGGGACTGGTTAACATATATATATATATGCTGCGGAGGCAGTATATTAAATAATCCCCCGCCAGTATTGGAAATTTGAGCGGGACCGAAGCCCGCCGCTGAGGGGGCGGAGCTTGATCCTCCAGCACTAACCAGCGCCATTTTCTCCACAGCACACTGCAGAGAAGCTGGCTCCCCGGACTCTCCCCAGCTGAACACGGTGACAGAGGGCAAAAAAGAGGGGGGGGGGCACTTTAATTGGCGCAGTGAGTGTATATATATATATATATATATATATATATATATATATAAAAGCGCTGTTTTAACTGGGAATTTTGTTTCCAGTGTCAGGTGGCGCTGGGTGTGTGCTGGCATACTCTCTCTCTGTCTCTCCAAAGGGCCTTATTGGGGAACTGTCTCCATATAGATATATCCCTGAGTGTGTGGGGGTGTCGGTACGCATGTGCCGGCGTGTCTGAAGCGGAAGGCTCATCTAAGGAGGAGGTGGAGCAGATGATTGTGGTGTCTCCGTCGGCAACGCCGACACCTGATTGGTTGGATATGTTGAATGTTTTAAATGCAAATATGTCTTTATTACATCAGAGATTGGACAAAGCAGAGTCCAGGGATAGAACAGGGAGTCAATCCATGGCTTTGACTGTGTCTCAGAGCCCTTCAGGGTCTGAGAAATGTCCCCTGTCCAAAGTAGCAGACACTGATACCGACACGGATTCTGACTCCAGTGTCGACTACGATGATTCGAGGTTACACCCAAGGGTGGCCAAAAGTATTCATTATATGATTATTGCAATAAAGGATGTTTTACATATCACAGATGACCCCTCTGTCCCTGACAAGAGGGTACACATGTTTAAGGAAAAGAAACCTGAGGTAACCTTTCCCCCATCTCATGAGCTGAACGCTTTATTTGAAAAGGCTTGGGAAACTCTAGACAAGAAACTGCAGATTCCCAAGAGAATTCTTATGGCTTATCCTTTCCCTATGCAGGACAGGTTACGGTGGGAATCCTCACCCAGGGTGGACAAGGCGTTAATGCGCTTGTCCGAAAAGGTGGCGCTACCGTCTCCAGACACGGCCGCCCTCAAGGATCCTGCTGATCGCAGACAGGAAACGACCTTAAAATCAATTTATACACATACGGGTGCCTTGCTCAGACCGGCAATAGCGTCGGCTTGGGTTTGTAGTGCTGTTGCGGCTTGGACGGATACTTTGTCAGCTGACATTGATACCCTGGATAGGGATACCATTTTATTGACCTTAGGTCACATTAAAGACGCAGTCTTATATATGAGAGACGCTCAGAGAGACGTTGGTCTGCTAGGTTCGAGAGCCAACGCCATGGCGATTTCTGCTAGGCGAGCCCTGTGGACCCGTCAATGGACGGGTGATGCAGACTCAAAGAGGCATATGGAAGTTTTGCCTTACGAAGGTGAGGATTTATTTGGGGAAGGTCTCGCGGACCTGGTTTCCACAGCTACCGCGGTTAAATCTACTTTTTTACCTTATATTTCCCCACAGCAAAAGAAAACGCCGCAATATCAGATGCAGTCCTTTCGGTCGCATAAGGCCAGAAGAGGTCTGGGCTCTTCCTTCCTCGCGCTGGTGGGGGCACGTCTTCGACTCTGGGTTCAGTCAGACGTGGATCCTTGGGCAATGGAAATTGTATCCCAAGGTTACAAGCTGGAATTCGAAGACGTGCCTCCTCGACGGTTTTTCAAATCGGCTTTACCAGCTTCTTCCCCAGAAAGGGAGATAGTTTTAGCTGCAATTCAAAAACTGTGTCAATAACAGGTGGTTGTCGAGGTTCCCCTAGTTCAACACGGGAAGGGGTACTATTCAACCCTATTTGTGGTCCCGAAACCGGATGGCTCGGTCAGACCCATTCTAAATTTAAAATCCCTAAACCTGTACTTGAAAAAGTTCAAATTCAAGATGGAATCGCTCCGGGCAGTTATCTCCAACCTGGAAGGGGGGGATTTTATGGTGTCACTGGACATAAAGGATGCATACCTTCATGTCCCCATATATCCCCCTCATCAGGCGTACCTGATATTCACGGTACAGGACTGTCATTACCAGTTTCAGACGTTGCCGTTTGGGCTTTCCACGGCCCCCGAGGATTTTCACCAAGGTATTGGCGGAAATGATGGTGCTCCTGCGCCGGCAGGGAGTCACAATTATCCCGTACTTGGACGATCTCCTGATAAAAGCGAGATCGAGAGATCAGTTGCTGAAAAGCGTGGCGCTCTCCCTGAGAGTGCTGCAGCAACATGGCTGGATTCTGAATCTACCAAAGTCACAGTTGGTTCCAACAACTCGGCTATCTTTCTTAGGCATGATTCTGGACATGGAACAAAAGAGGGTTTTTTTCCCAATGGAAAAAGCCCAGGAACTCCAGAACATGGTCATAGACCTGTTAAAACCGAAAAGAGTGTCAGTCCATCAATGCACTCGAGTACTGGGGAAAATGATGGTGACCTACGAGGCCATCCCCTTCAGCAGGTTTCATGCGAGGATGTTTCAGTGGGATCTTCTGGACAAGTGGTCAGGGTCCCATCTTCAAATTCATCAGAAAATAAGCCTGTCCCCCAGGGCCAGGGTGTCTCTCCTGTGGTGGCTACGGAGTGCTCACCTTCTAGAGGGTCGCAGGTTCGGCATTCAGAACTGGGTTCTGGTGACCACGTACGCGAGCCTCCTAGGATGGGGAGCAGTCACACAAGGAAAAAACTTTCAGGGACTATGGTCAAGCCAGGAGGCTTGTCTACACATCAACTTACTGGAATTGAGGGCCATATACAACGGACTACGTCAAGCGGAGAATCTTCTTCGCGACCTACCGGTTCTGATTCAATCAGACAACGTCACAGCCGTGGCTCATGTAAACCGCCAAGGCGGGACAAGGAGCAGAGCGGCAATGGCGGAAGCCACCAGGATTCTTCGCTGGGCGGAAACTCACATAAGCGCTTTGGCAGCAGTCTTCATTCCGGGAGTGGACAACTGGGAAGCAGACTTTCTCAGCAGACACAATCTCCATCCAGGAGAGTGGGGACTTCATCAAGAAGTTTTTGCAGAGATAACAAGTCATTGGGGACTTCCTCAAATAGACAAGATGGCGTCACACCTCAAGAAGAAGCTTCAGAGGTATTGTGCCAAGTCAAGGGACCCTCAGGCAGTAGCAGTAGACGCCCTGGTGACACCGTGGGTGTTTCAGTCGGTCTATGTGTTCCCTCCTCTTCCACTCATCTCAAAGATATTGAGAATCATAAGACGAAAAAGCGTGCGGACAATACTCATTGTTCCAGATTGGCCTCGAAGGGCCTTGTATTCAGATCTTCAGGAAATGCTCACAGAAAATCCGTGGCCACTTCCTCTCAGAGAGGACCTGTTGCAACAGGGGCCCTGCGTGTTCCAAGACTTACCGTGGTTACGTTTGACGGCATGGCGGTTGAACACCGAATCCTAGCTGGGAAAGGCATTCCAGAAGAAGTCATCCCTACTCTGATAAAGGCTAGGAAGGAGGTGACGGCGAAACATTATCACCGTATCTGGAGAAAGTATGTATCTTGGTGTGAAGCCAAGAATGCTCCTACTGAGGAATTCCATCTGGGCCGTTTTCTCCACTTTCTAGAGACAGGAGTGGATATGGGCCTAAAATTAGGCTCCACTAAGGTACAGATTTCGGCCCTATCAATTTTCTTTCAGAAGGAATTGGCTTCTCTCCCAGAAGTGCAGACTTTTGTAAAGGGAGTGCTGCACATACAGCCTCCTTTTGTGCCTCCAGTGCACCATGGGACCTTAACGTGGTGTTACAGTTCCTAAAATCTCACTGGTTTGAACCTCTTCAAACGGTTGAATTAAAATTTCTCACTTGGAAGGTGGTCATGTTGTTGGCCTTGGCATCTGCAAGGCGGGTGTCCGAATTGGCGGCTTTGTCTCACAAAAGACCCTATCTGATTTTCCATGTGGATAGAGCGGAATTAAGGACTCGTCCTCAATTTTTGCCTAAAGTGGTTTCATCGTTTCATATGAACCAACCTATTGTGGTACCTGTGGCTACGGATGACTTGGAGGATTCCAAGTCCCTTGATGTAGTCAGGGCCTTAAAAATGTATGTAGCCAGGACGGCTCGGGTTAGGAAAACAGAAGCACTGTTTATCCTGTAGGCAGCCAACAAGGTTGGCGCTCCTGCTTCTAAGCAGACTATTGCTCGCTGGATCTGTAACACGATTCAGCAGGCTCATTCTACGGCTGGATTACCGTTACCAAATTCGGTAAAGGCCCATTCCACTAGGAAGGTGGGCTTTTCTTGGGCGGCGGCCCGAGGCGTCTCGGCTTTACAGCTGTGCCGAGCGGCGACTTTGTCGGGTTCAAACACTTTTGCAAAATTCTACAAGTTTGATACCCTGGCTGATGAGGACCTCATGTTTGCTCAATCGGCTCTGCAGAGTCATCCGCACTCTCCCGCCCGGTCTGGAGCTTTGGTATAATCCCCATGGTCCTTATGGAGTCCCCAGCATCCTCTAGGACGTAAGAGAAAATGAGATTTTAAACCTACCGGTAAATCTTTTTCTCCTAGTCTGTAGAGGATGCTGGGCGCCCGTCCCAGTGCGGACGTATTTCTGCAAGGCTTGTATATAGTTATTGTTTACACATGGGTTATGTTACAGTTGAGATCAGTCTCTGGCTGATGCTGTTTTTGTTGATACTGTTGACTGGTTGCGTATATTCCAGGTTATACGGTGTGGATGGTGTGGGCTGGTATGAATCTTGCCCTTAGATTAACAAAAATCCTTTCCTCGTACTGTCCCTCTCCTCTGGGCACAGTTCTCTAACTGAGGTCTGGAGGAGGGGCATAGAGGGAGGAGCCAGTGCACACCCATCTAAAGTTATTTATAGTGCCCATGTCTCCTGCGGAGCCCGTCTATACCCTATGGTCCTTACGGAGTCCCCAGCATCCTCTACGGACTAGGAGAAAAAGATTTACCGGTAGGTTTAAAATCTTATTTTTTATTATTATTAATATTATTTATTATCATTATTATTATCATTGCCAGTTTAAACTCTGAGGTCAAACCCACTTTGTAAATTAATTCCTCTGTGAGTTGTCATTGAAGATAATCCAAAAGCATAAATTAAACTAATCTAAAATACAAAAAGTTTTGCTGTTATTTTAACTATTTCACCAATCTGAGTGTGTCTTGAGGAAGGGGTATTCTAGTATTTTTTTTTTATTTTTTTTAAATTTTTTTATTAAATGCCCGAATTTTTACAGTCAGTTTAATTAGAGTATAACATTAGTACAAAATGTAGATGTTCTGCCCATGATAGCTTGCAATATAGAGAGAGGACTATGTAATGCATTTTTTTTAAATTATTATTATTATTATTATTATTATTACAGCAAATTCATTCTTTTCTGCTTCCACCTTTCTTTCTGCGTATCCATTATTAGAACCCCTGTAATAAACCCTGCCTCTTATTTCTTAGGCACATTATTATTTATTTCCATTACTTTGCCTGTTGGTAACTTGCAATTTGCTCTACTTTCCAATGGTATGATGTTGCAGATTTTTTAGGCACCTTTTAAATAAGTGATGATAATAATAATAGAAGCACAAGGTGTTGCTGTCGTTGTCCTCACCATTTATTTATAAGGTGCCACAAGTGTGCTGTAGGAAACTGATACATGAGTACAGACTAATAAAGACTGTATATAAATTCACATACAGTAGATACAAGATAGCAGTGTGCAGTTAGTATAATTATGTAGAGAAGATGAAGGGGAAAGCGCTTTCATACTATCTTATAAGTATAGGGGATATGTGCAGACCCAATGGGAGAAGAGGGCAGGGTTGGTTAGGTAAAGGGGTTGGTAAGCTAGAATGAAAAAGTGAGATTTAAGGCTGGGAGGCTGGATGAAGGTCTAAAGCTGGGTATTCACTGAGCGATATATTGGCCGTTCGAGCCGATATGTTGCTGGAGGGTGTGTACACCTGATATGTCTGTGAATAATGTGAGACATATCACATCAGGCGTGCAGCACAGCCGATGGCTGATATACTGACTGCCCATGCACTTGATGCAGGGACTGGCGTCACAGCTGGCTGGGGTAGTTCAAATTGCTGCCCAGCTGGATAACAGAACTGACATATCGAGCGGCCAATCGTTAAGTGTATATGCTTACCTGGATTGGTGTTATGGCGGGTCTGCTGACATCTTGGGGTGATGTGTACCCAGCCTTACAGTGAGAGGAAGAGCATTCCAGATATTAGGAATGGCACAGGATAAATCCTGAATCCAAGAGTAGGAAGTGGTGATCAAGTAGGAGGTGAGGTGGCAATCATTAGTGGAGTGAGGAGGATCGGAACAAGTATGTGAGGAAAAGAGGCTGTAGATGTAGAAAGGAGCATTGAGGTGGAGGTTAGAAAGAATAGTTTGATAAAAATTCAGTACTGTCTGGGTCTTAGCTCTGCTTGTTCTGTCCAAAGGTGTCATGTGCTTCTCCTGGCAGTACTGTGCTGCCCTGCAGTGTTCATAGTCTGTCCGGCTGCATGCATGCAGCCATATTGGATTCTATCAGGTGACTCGCTAGTCCAATCAGATCCAGGACTGGGTTTACATGATCCGTTCCACCAATGGATGTTAGGAGCGCCCATATTTAAACCAGCCCCAGTGACTTTCACATTAGTGTATGCATCCCCAACTGTAGCAGACGTACGGTTGTGGTACTAGTGTATTTAAAATCACACTGCATGCACTTGGTGCAGCCATCCACTGCACCAGAACACATACCTCACCTTCTACTGTCTTCACTCTTCTCTGGGCACGTCCCAGGCCCACTCCTCGTTCCGTACGTGTGACATCATATGCTCATGCATCATGACATCACACGCACAACACACTAAATAGGACACAGGCAAATTGGGGTGTTGCCTGGAGTAGCTGGGAGAAAGTACCATCTTTCTGGCTCTCCCGCTAATATCCTTCATTTATCCTGATTCTCGCAGTCGTTCTGGTACTGAGCGTGCTCATCTATAGGGGAACTGATTCCTGATTGCTGGGAGTCTTGAGGTGGAATCGCGGTGTGGTGAGTTCCTGAGTGGCCGGGCCTTCCCTCAGTGCGGCCTGGTATCCTAGCTCCCGACTCCCTCCACTGCATTGTGGCTCACTACTTACCTGTAAGCTCCCTCCTTTGGGTGTGGTTCATTAGGCTGACATGAGTTAGATTGACATACATTGGGTCGACCATGTTTGGTCCACATGCATTAGGTCGACGTGATCACTAGGTCAACATGGTCATTAGGTCGACATGTGCTTGGTCGACATGGAAAAAGGTTGACGAGGTTTTTTTTAACTTTTTTTTGGTGTCGTTTTCTGCATAAAGTAACTGGGAACCCAAATTAGTGCACCGTGTTCGCTCACCATGCTTCGGGCAATGTTATAGTTCCCATTTGTAGTCCACGTGGGTCGTTAAGTATGAAAAAGGTCAAAAAATGAAGAAAAAATCATGTCGACCTGATGACCATGTTGACCTAATGATCATGTCGACCTAATGCATGTTGACCAAACGTGGTCAACCCAATGTATGTCGACCTAACTCATGTCGACCTAATGACCGCCATCCGTTTTCAAGATGGTCAGCACTCTACAGCATATAATTCAACCTATTGCTGCTTCCACTCAGAGGCTTCTGACTAAGCTGGAAGACATAATGGATATATCTCCTAGTTCTCTGGCTACTGTTCATATGTTCCCTATGACAGAATTCCTCTCCACTGTATCCTGTTCAGAGGCAGCGGATACTATTGATCTAGACTTTAACACAATTTCTGGAGGTTCTGACTTTTTAGTGGAGTATCAGAAGGATCGATTAAAATCTCTGCTGGTTGGATTACGGTTCAGGGATTTGCCCTTTTAAGTGCTTCATCTATAATTTTGTGTTTCCTCAGATGGCTGGAGGAGTTCAGGATTTTTTTTATGTCAGCCCTCCATGCACTCATGTGTAGGTTATTGGATATTCGGAACTGGGACTGGTTTTGTAACTACATCGGAGGTTGAGACTTGGCCTGATTAATAGGTTGTAACTCGTCACTTTATACTAATGTTCGTTCGCTCTATAGGCTTACTTCATATGATTTTTTTTATCCCGTCCTTTTGTTTATTTCTGCCTGTGCTGTATGCATAGCACTACGACATCTGGTGTTAAGTAAGTGAGAACTATAATATTTTTATACAGTGGGAGAGCTGGGCCTAATCTAGCTCAGGTCATTAATACATTGCCCTCCGTCAGTTATGTGTCTTAATATCCTTTATTGTGTCTTAAGATCTGTCTTGGGGGGGGGGGGGGGGGGCTAGTTAGCATAGTTTAGGGGGGGGGGGCTGGGGTTTTAGGGATCCAAGTATACCTAAGTTGGGGGGTAGGCTATACAGGGTGGGGGGTTACTGGGGTGGTTTGTTTTTGAGGGTTTTGTTTTATTGTCTATGGATGCTTTGGCAGATGTCTTGTATTTTAACTATGCTTGACAATATGTATATCTACTCTGACAGATATATGGGAACATGTACTCCCCTCTTTATTATGTGGTTACAATGCGTGGACTCACATGGCTCCTGTGGGCCTCTACCAGGGACGTGCGGTGAGCTAAATGGCTTAGGAGCCACTAGCTAGCACCAGAGCCAGATTTACATGCAGTATATGAGCCAAAGGGTACATCTGGGCATTATACGCAGGTGCAGCAGTATAAACTCCTGGAAATTTGGTTAGTGTTAATCAGAGATGTGCGGAGAAAATAATCAGGTGAGGCACTGCCATAGACTTTTCACTCCAGAGTTTTGGCTATAAAAATTATTAGAATAATGCAAAGAAGACATTTCAAACAAATTCTTTGTATTTTCCATATACTTTATACAGTCAAAACGTTGGCACAAACGTTAGTATGGCAGGAAAGGCTCTGCCTCACCTGAACGCACGTCACTGGCCTCTACGTATTTTGGTATTGTGAGATACTTTATTTCTACTTAACTGTCTGTCCTGTGTCTTCTTGATCTATATATATTGCTGTGTATTCTATAATCTGCCTCATATACCTGTATTCATTGTTTCCATTTATTTAATATTTTTTTTGGTTGTTTGTATTATTTGTGTTTCTGAAAAATGTAAAATTTCAACAAAAATTACTGAAGTAAAAAAATAAAAATAAAAAATAGGACACAGGCGAGTGCTGAAGCTGGCATCCGGCAGCTGTCTAATCACTGACAGCCTGCCGGGAGTATTCAGCCAGTCCAGCGCTCAGCCTTTTTCAGCGAAAATCAGAAATGCCCTCCTGGCTCCATGATTCAACCCACTGGGCCATAAGCGGCCACCTGGGTTGCTTGCAGCAAATCCGCCTCTGCCTTGTAGTACCATAAATTTATTAATAATGATACTAATAATAATAATAATAAATAAGATTTTACTCACCGGTAAATCTATTTCTCGTAGTCCGTAGTGGATGCTGGGGACTCCGTAAGGACCATGGGGATTAGCGGCTCCGCAGGAGACTGGGCACAACTAAAGAAAGCTTTAGGACTACCTGGTGTGCACTGGCTCCTCCTACTAAGACCCTCCTCCAGACCTCAGTTAGGATACTGTGCCCGGAAGAGCTGACACAATAAGGAAGGATTTTGAATCCCGGGTAAGACTCATACCAGCCACACCAATCACACCGTATAACTCGTGATACTATACCCAGTTAACAGTATGATAACAACTGAGCCTCTCAACAGATGGCTCAACAATAACCCTTTAGTTAGGCAATAACTATATACAAGTATTGCAGACAATCCGCACTTGGGATGGGCGCCCAGCATCCACTACGGACTACGAGAAATAGATTTACCGGTGAGTAAAATCTTATTTTCTCTAACGTCCTAAGTGGATGCTGGGGACTCCGTAAGGACCATGGGGATTATACCAAAGCTCCCAAACGGGCGGGAGAGTGCGGATGACTCTGCAGCACCGAATGAGCAAACTCTAGGTCCTCCTCAGCCAGGGTATCAAACTTGTAGACTCTTGCAAGAGTGTTTGAACCCGACAAAGTAACAGCTCGGCAAATTTGTAAAGCCGAGACCCCTCGGGCAGCCGCCCAAGAAGAGCCCACTTTCCTCGTGGAATGGGCTTTCACAGATTTAGGGTGCGGCAGTCCAGCCGCAGAATGTGCAAGTTGAATCGTGCTACAGATCCAGCGAGCAATAGTCTGCTTAGAAGCAGGAGCACCCAGCTTGTTGGGTGCATACAGGATAAATAGCGAGTCAGTTTTCCTGACTCCAGCCGTCCTGGAAACATATACTTTTTAGGGCCCTGACTACGTCCAGAAACTTGGAATCCTCCAAGTCCCAAGTAGCCGCAGGCACCACAATAGGTTGGTTCACATGAAAAACTGCTACCACCTTAGGAAGGAATTGGGAACGAGTCCTCAATTCCGCCTTATCCATATAAAATACAGATAAGGGCTTTTGCATGACAAAGCCGCCAATTCTGATACACGCCTGGCCGACGCCAAGGCCCACATCATGACCACTTTCCACGTGAGGTATTGTAGCTCCACGGATTTAAGTGGCTCAACTCAATGCGACTTCAGGAAATCCAACACTACGTTGAGATCCCACGGTGCCACTGGAGGCACAAACGGGGGCTGACTATGCAGCACTCCCTTAACAAAAGTCTGAACTTCAGGCAGTGAAGCCAGTTCTATTTTGGAAGAAAATCGATAGAGCCGAAATCTGGACCTTAATGGAACCCAATTTTAGGCCCATAGTCACCTCTGACTTGTAGGAAGTGCAGAAATCGACCTAGCTGAAATTCCTCCTTTGGGGCCTTACTGGCCTCACAGCACGCAACATATTTCCGCCATATGCGGTGATAATGGTTTGCGTTCACTTCTTTCCTAGCTTTAAGTAGCGTAGGGATAACTTCCTCCGGAATGCCCTTTTCCTTCAGGATCCGGCGTTCAACCGCCATGCCGTCAAACGCAGCCGCGGTACGTCTTGGAACAGACAGGCCCCCTGCTGCAGCAGGTCCTGTCTGAGCGGCAGAGGCCATGGGTCCTCTGAGATCATTTCTTGGAGTTCTGGGTACCAAGCTCTTCTTGGCCACCCGGAACAATGAGTATAGTTCTTACTCCTCTCCTCCTTATTATTCTCATTACCCTGGGTATGAGAGACAGAGAAGGGAACACATACACCGACTGGTACACCCACGGTGTTACCAGAGCGTCCACAGCTATCGCCTGAGGGTCCCTTGACCTGGCGCAATATCTTTGTAGCTTTTTGTTGAGGCGGGACGCCATCCTGTCCACCTGTGGCCTTTCCCAACGGTGTACAATCATTTGGAAGACTTCTGGATGAAGTCCCCACTCTCCCGGGTGGAGGTCGTGTCTGCTGAGAAAGTCTGCTTCTCAGTTGTCCACTCCGGGAATGAACACTGCTGACAGTGCTAACACATGATTTTCCGCCCATCGGAGAATCCTTGTGGCTTCTGCCAACGCCATCCTGCTTCTTGTGCCGCCCTGTCGGTTTACATGAGCGACCGCCGTGATGTTGTCAGACTGGATCAGCACCGGCCGGTGTTGAAGCAGGGGTCTAGCCTGACTTAGGGCATTGTAAATGGCCCATAGTTCCAGAACATTTATGTGTAGGGAAGTCTCCTGACTTTTCCATAGGCCTTGGAAGTTTCTTCCCTGTGTGACTGCCCCCCAGCCTTGAAGGCTGGCATCCGTGGTCACCAGGACCCAGTCCTGTATGCCGAATCTGCGGCCCCCTAGAAGATGAGCACTCTGCAGTCACCACCACAGCGACACCCTGGCCCTTGGAGATAGGGTTATCCGCCAATGCATCTGAGGATGCGACCCGGACCACTTGTCCAACAGATCCCACTGGAAGATCCTTGCATGGGACCTGGCGAATGGAAATTCTTCGTAAGAAGCTACCATCTTTCCCAAGGCTCGCGTGCATTGATGCACCGACACCTGTATTTGTATTAGGAGGTCTCCGTCTAGAGACGCCAACTCCTTGGACTTCTCCTCCGGGAGAAACTCTTTTTATCCTGTTCTGTGTCCAGAACCATACCCAGGAACAGTAGAGGCGTCGTAGGAACCAGCTGCGACTTTGGAGTATTCAGAATCCAGCCGTGCTGTTGTAGCACTTCCCGAGATAGTGCTACTCCGACGAACAACTGCTCCCTGGACCTCGCCTTTATAAGGAGATCGTCCAAGTACGGGATAAGTACTTCAGCCATTACCTTGGTAAATACCCTCGGTGCCGGGGACAGACCAACGGCAACGTCTGGAATTGGTAATGACAATCCTGTACCACAATTTTGAGGTACACCTGGTGAAGAGGGTAAATAGGGACATGCAGGTAAGCATCCTTGATGTCCAGTGATACCCTGAAATTTCCCAGGCTTGCAATAATCGCCCTGAGCGATTCCATTTTGAACTTGAACCTTCGTATATAAGTGTTCAAGGATTTCAATTTTAGAATGGGTCTCACCGAACCGTCTGGTTTCGGTACCACAACCTTTTGGAATAGTAACCCCGGCCTTGTTGAAGGAGGGGTACCTTGATTTCACCTGCTGGAAGTACAGCTTGTGAATCGCCGCCAGTACTACCTTTCTCCGAGGGCAGCAGGCAAGGCTGATGTGAGGCAACGGCGAGGGGGAGTCGCCTCGAACTCCAGCCTGTATCCCTGTGATACTACTTGCAGAACCTAGGGATCCACCTGTGGGCAAGCCCACTGGTCCCTGCAGTTCCCGAGACGCGCCCCCACCGCACCTGTCTCCACCTGTGGAGTCCCAGCATCATGCGGTGGACTCAGAGGAAGCGAGGGAAGATATTTGATCCTGGGAACTGGCTGACTGGTGCAGCTTTTTCCTTCTTCCCTTGTCTCTGTGCAGAAAGGAAGCGCCTTTGACCCGCTTGCTTTTCTGAAGCCGAAAGGACTGTACCTGAAAATACGGTGCTTTCTTAGGCTTTTGTGAGGAAACCTGAGGTAAAAAATTTTCTACCCAGCTGTTGCTGTGGATACGAGGTCCCAGAGACCATCCCCAAACAATTCCTCACCCTTATAAGGCAGAATCTCCATGTGCCTTTTAAAGGCAGCATCACCTGTCCACTGCCGGGTTTCTAATACCCTCCTGGCAGAATGGACATTGCATTAATTCTGGATGCCAGCCGGCAAATATCCCTCTGTGCATCCTTTATATATAAGACAACGTCTTAAATATGCTCAATGTTAGCAAAATATTATCCCTGTCTTTTAATATTATCTGACAGGGTATCAGACCACGCTGCAGCAGCACTATTTATGCTGAGGCAATTGCAGGTTTCAGTATATAACCTGAGTGTGTAAATATACAGACTTCAGGATCGCCTCCTGCTTTTTATCAGCAGGTTCCTTCAAGGTGGCCGTATCCTAAGACGGCAGTGCCACCTTTTCACAAACGTGTGAGCGCCTTATCCACCCTAAGGGATATCTCCCAACGTGACCTATCCTCTGGCGGGAAAGGGTACGCCATCGGTAACTTTTTAGAAATTACCAGTTTCTTATCAGGGGAAACCACGCTTCTTTACACACTTCATTCATTCATCTGATGGGGGAACAAAACACTGGCTGCTTTTTCTCCCCAAAAATAAAACCCCTTTTATGTGGTACTTGGGTTCATGTCAGAAAATGCGTAACACATTTTTCATTGCCGAGATCATGTAACGGATGTTCCTAGTGGATTGTGTATATGTCTCAACCTCGTCGACACTGGAGTCAGACTCCGTGTCGACATCTGTGTCTGCCATCTGAGGTAACGGGCGTTTTTTGAGCCCCTGATGGCCTTTGAGACGCCTGGGCAGGCGCGGGCTGAGAAGCCGGCTGTCCCACAGCTGTTACGTCATCCAGCCTTTTATGTAAGGAGTTGACACTGTCGGTTAATACCTTCCACCTATCCATCCACTCTGGTGTCGGCCCCACAGGGGGCGACATCCCATTTATCGACCTCTGCTCCGCCTCCACGTAACCTTCCTCATCCAACATGTCGACACAGCCGTACCGACACACCGCACACACACAGGGAATGCTCTGACTGAGGACAGGACCCCACAAAGTCCTTTGGGGAGACCGAGAGAGAGTATGCCAGCACACACCAGAGCGCTATATAATGCAGGGATTAACACTATAACTGAGTGATTTTTCCCCAAATAGCTGCTTGTATACATATATTGCGCCTAAATTTAGTGCCCCCCCTCTCTTTTTAACCCTTTGAGCCTGAAAACTACAGGGGAGAGCCTGGGGAGCTGTCTTCCAGCTGCACTGTGAAGAGAAAATGGCGCCAGTGTGCTGAGGGAGAAGCCCCGCCCCTTTTTTGGCGGACTTTCTCCCGTTTTTTTCGGGAATACTGGCAGGGGTAATTTTACATCTATATAGCCTCTAGGACTATATATGATGTAGATTTGCCAGCCAAGGTGTCATATATTGCCCTCAGGGTGCCCCCCCCCAGCGCCCTGCACCCATCAGTGACCGGAGTGTGAGGTGTACATGAGGAGCAATGGCGCACAGCTGCAGTGCTGTGCGCTACCTTGGTGAAGACCGAAGTCTTCTGCCGCCGATTTTCCGGACTCTTCATGCTTCTGGCTCTGTAAGGGGGACGGCGGCGCGGCTCCGGGAACGAACACCAAGGTCGGGTCCTGCGGTCGATCCCTCTGGAGCTAATGGTGTCCAGTAGCCTAAGAAGCCCAAACTACCACCTGTTAGGTAGGTTCGCTTCTTCTCCCCTTAGTCCCTCGCTGCAGTGAGTCTGTTGCCAGCAGATCTCACTGTAAAATAAAAAACCTAAATATACTTTCTTTCTAGGAGCTCAGGAGAGCCCCTAGTGTGCATCCAGCTCAGCCGGGCACAAGAATCTAACTGAGGTCTGGAGGAGGGTCTTAGTGGGAGGAGCCAGTGCACACCAGGTAGTCCTAAAGCTTTCTTTAGTTGTGCCCAGTCTCCTGCGGAGCCGCTAATCCCCATGGTCCTTACGGAGTCCCCAGCATCCACTTAGGACGTTAGAGAAATAATAATTATAATAATATTCTATTGTTAAAACACCAATTAGTGATTCGCTGACGATGTGTTAGTGTATATTGGGAACCCCAAAGATTCATTGCAGGATATTCTAGATCTATTAGACAAATTTGGACAAATTTTGGGTTTCCAAGTTAATCTTTCAAAATCTATAGGGCTATATTTAAAACACGGGGTAAAATGCCCAGGATGGGGGAGACAGATTCCTATAAACTGGGCTAACACTTACATAACATATCTGGGCATTAAACTTCCGAAATATCTCTCGGATTTATATAGGTTGAATGTAAAGGAGGCAATAACCCTCATAACGAAAGAGCTGGAAGGATGGAAGCATTTAATGCTTTCGTATTTAGGGAGAGCTGCTTTGATAAAAATGTGTACATTTCTACGGTTATTATATATTTTACAATCCCTCCCGGTATTACTCAGTAGATCGGATCTGACCCACATAACTAAACTGTTTCGGCAGTTTATATGGAAAGGCAAGAGACCTCGTATAGCCATGCATAAACTGCAACAACCGAAAGCTAATGGCGGCATTAACTTCCCAAACATTTTACTTTATACCCACGCATCTTTATTGAGATTCCTGAGAGACTGGTTAAACGATAAGGACACATATGCAAATACACAACTTGAGGCACAATTCATAAAATCTAAAAATTTGACAAACTTCCTCCACTGTATGGAGGCGGACTGTGATCAGGATCTGAAGGATAATCCCCTTCTGAGGTCGGTCTATCGCCTTTGGCACTCCTTGATACGATCCGGAAACTTGGGGGGACACAAATCCTTGTATCTGTGGTTTCTGGGTAATCCTGGCTTCCAGCATGGGGAGGCGGGGTTCCCCTTTACGATGTTCCATAATGAAGGTCTGCGGGACATAGGACAAATAGTTGATACAGAAACAGGAAAACCTCTCACATGTACTCAGTCACAGGAAACATATCCGTTCCTACATGATTATCCATTGACTTAAATGTTTTTTTTTTTTTTAAATTAAGTGCGGATTGTGTGAAATGTATCTGATTTTTCTCTATACCAGGCCCGAGACAATGCGTGAGGAGAGAGGTGGTAGCTCTGGACTCCTGAAATGTGGCAAAAGTACAACTTACGAAGGAGGCCTACGAGAACCTGCGATAATGTACTGGGAAGGGAAGATAAATCCAGGTAACAACAATCTATTTGCACAAAGTTCTAGTTAACAAATATCAGCTTAATCTTGGTGTTGCATTCATATAACAGAGAATAACAACATTATACACCTTTACTTATGGGGCCTATGTTTCATGCATTGCTATGTATCATTTATTTACTACGTATTTTCTGTTTCTACTATAATATTAGCGCTTGATTTTTATATTTGCTATCAAGTATGCATTAAACTAAGCTACTTCTCTACTTAGCTCAGCATAGTGATTAATACAGATGTGTCCACATACATCAAGTATTCCTGCATGTTAAACAGCCCTTCTAGTCACGCCATGCTGTGGAGTGGCTCTGTAGTGCTTTACGTCTTTACAAGCAGATTTTTTTTTTTCATTAAAATGCATCTAATTTACAAAACGCTGCAAATATGCTGATTAAAATGATATGCGGTACGCCTATATTCTGTGTGCGACTAAAGCTGTATGTGCATATGAAATGGTACGTTACAGTGTTTCCTAGAAAACACTGTAACATACCATTTTGTATGCAGTTATAGCCACAGACGCACACAGAAAATAGACATGCCGCATATCATTTTGATCTTCAAGAGTCTGCTTGTGAGTCTTATATGCATAGCGATGCAAATAAGGCGCATTTTAGCACAAGAAAAGACGCTTGATGCTAATGGAGTTGAATGGGACCTGCCAGGCATCTCCCGCTACGTGGCATATTGAGGCAAGATGGTTGAGGACACATCTGTAGGGATTTCTACCAAGAGATAATTGTGGCAGGGGGTCACAATTCCAAGAGTTTTGTCTCTGGAGCTTCATGTTTCTGTATTTTCCTATCAATTGTTATTGGTTATTGTACCCCTTCTATTGTATACTTTGTCTCCTGTAATGATATCTAGGAGTGACCTCTGAGCTGGCCAGCACCTTGGACATCCTGCCCACAGTAGCGGCTGTGGCAGGAGCCCATCTTCCCAATGTCACTTTGGATGGATATGATCTTACTAAACTTCTTTTTAATGGTGACAAGGTGAGTAATTCTAATATATATGTGTAAAAGGGGAACATATTCAGGAGTCATGAAGTTTATAATGTCTATATGTATCACACCTGTAGAATTTTATATGATGACAGTTCCAGTACATAAAATCTTTAGTAATTGAGAGGAACAGGGTTGATGTGTGGGTGGAGTTGATGTGTGGGTTTGATGTGCACCACATAGGGCAATAGTGGATCAATAGATACGCAGCCAAGATATTGAAACACAACCTATAGACTCCTGGGAGAACTGATAGCAAAGGTTTAATAACTGGCACAACCCAGAGACTTTGTTGGGTGACCAGTCTTTAAATCATAATGAAAAAAATAAATAAAATGCAGATGCACACTCTATAGCACTGCTAATCAGAATAATTGTAATAAACTCTGTAATCTAACATACAGCAAAACTGAGGCACTCGGCATAATTTTTGGCCAAAAATATGTGCCACCAACAGCGACCATATTTATGGCCAAACACTATGCTAAGCACCTCAATTTTTCTCTCTGTTAGATTGCAGAGTTTATTCTGATTAGCATTGCTTAGTACTGTAAAGTGTGCATCTGCATTTTATTTTTTTGTGTGTGGAAAAACAAGTCTCAGCATGATAACACCTCTTATTGTGTTTGAAATTAAGGTGTGCATTCCAATGTGTCCCCTCTCCATCCCAATTAAACCATAATGGTAAAGTTTTTTCTCTAAATATAACATAATCACTGTGTAATCTTTTGAAATGCAATGAGGTGAAGTGCTCATATGTTTACGGCCACCTTGTTCAAAATATAATGGTGTAGTGGACAGCATCTCACTGTTGTCCCCTGGATATAAAATATATAGATTTTTTTCAGAATCTACATAGGGAAAAGAGTAAAGACACACACAGCATGTTTACTTGCATCACTAGTTCTACTACTAGGTCAGAGTAATCCAGCTCACAAATAGTAGCATTTGCGCCAGGCACACATTAGGTGTAAGTAGTTTCTATGATTACTCCTCAGTCCTCACAATAGCATACAGATAACATAGACAATGTGACTTCACAGTGTTTGCAGTAAATGCTAAAGTCACATTACACTATTTTCACACCGTATAATGGGGGCATTCCGAGTTGTTCGCTAGCTGCTGTTGTTGTTCGCAGCGCAGCGATCAGGCTAAAAATTGGCATTTCTGTGCATTCGTATGCTCTGCAATGTGCACGCGCGACGTACAGGTACAAAGCCCGTTGTGATTGTGCACAGGTTCTAGCGAAGTTTTCAGTCGCACTGACGGCCACAAGAAGATTGACAGGAAGGGGGCGTTTCTGGGTGTCAACTGACCGTTTTCAGGGAGTGTTTGCAAAAACGCAGGCGTGTCTGAAAAAACGCAGGCATGGCTGAGCGTTCGCTGGGCAGATGTATGACGTCAAATCCAGACACTAATAGGCTGAAGTGATCGCAAGCGCTGAGTAAGTTCAGAGCTACTCAGAAACTGTACAAACTGTTTTCGCAGAGCTCGGCTGCACATGCGTTCACACTTCTGCTAAACTAAAATACACTCAGTGGGCTGCGGCATAGCATTTGCACGGCTGCTAAAACTAGCAAGCGAGTGATCAACTCGGAATGAGGCCCCATAATACTAGTTACCAGCCTGTCAACATAATAGTAATATCAGCGCTGGCGGCTGTGCGTACCCAAATCAAGCAAAACTTGAATTGCCTTGTCGGGCGCCATCTAGTGGCTGCTGGTGTGCAAAATACTTGAATTCCCTCCATATTGATGGTGATTACTTAATGTGAACTTTGAATATTCCATATAAAGTGTAATGCAATGATACAAATATTTGTTATTTTGTCCTATGCAATTCTAATTCTATTGTGGGAGGAAACCAGAGTGCCTGGAGCAGTAGTGCACGCAGGGGGGGGGGTCCGAGTACCTGGAAACCTCCCCTGATGAGCTGAATTTCTTTTTTTGAGACAGACACTTCCGCCGCCTGCACCTCCGCCGCCTGCACCACCGCCGTCTGCACCACCGCCGAAGCCCGCACCTCCGCTGACGCCCGCACAGTGATTGACAGCGGATCCAGTGACGGATCTGCTGGCCAATCACTGTGGCCTCACTGACAGGGGCATGCTTTCATGGGTTGAAAGCACGTCCCTGTATGAAAGCGGCACCTCTAATGGTGCAGCTTTCCCATGTAATGGGCTTTTAATGCCCATTGCTAGGCCCCGCCCACCCCCTGCTCCCACACCTTTCCCCATTCACACCGGGAGGCACCATAATCGGTGCCTCCCAACCCCATTTAGGCAGGGATAATGATTACATTATTATAAAGGAGATACTTATGACACAGAATGTGTGTCATACGTATCTTCTTTATATTATTTTAATCATTAATGACAGGGGAGGAACTCCCCTGCCAACCCTGACTGCATGTCCCTGTGACACACTCACAGTCAGGGATTAATTTACAAAGTAAATAGTAAATAACTCCTAAAAGGAGAAGGAAAAAATGAACAAAAAGTAAAAAAAAAATCATGCCCCTGGAATCCAGATCCTAAACACAATAGTGTAAAATCAAAATGTACTTGGCTACGCAGTATGCCACATATTTACATACAGTGACCAGACAGAAAAATCGTGCTATGTGACACCTATCATATAAAATCAATAGTAAGTGTTACTGGTAACGTATAATGTTAAATGTTATAGTAGTGGTGCTATGAAAAAATGTGCACACTCTCCTTCTCATGGATGCTATACTAACGGTGTTTGTGAGCCTTATTGTGTCCCCCTTTTTAAAAAAATTAAAACCGGGGATTCAAGGTAAACAGGTAGGGGAGTTTAACCGTAAATACAAAGAAAATGTGAACCTAGCAATAGAGTGAAATTAAACTACTCGAGCCAAGGACCAAGTAGTAAAGTACAATGGTGTGTTTAGGCCGCGCATACAAAAAAAATGTGAAAAACAAAAAAAAAAAACAATTCAAGTGTATCTGGCCATTGAGTGATGTTAAAGTACAGGAGCCAATGACCATGCCATCACAAAGCGGGGACAACCTTTCGTATTAATTTATGCTACTAACTTAGTAAAGGAAAGACTAGCACGCTGTCCCTCCTGTAGAGTCAACCTAATGCGTTAGCGCTTAGACATTCTATTACAGTTAAATTCCCCTACCAGAGAGATCCCTCCTAAAATGTGTTCCAATTATAAATCACCCCTGCCTGCAATGTTCCACATCTTCAGATGTAAAGCTATACAAGTCATTGATTACATAGAATGCACATTGTTTTGTTGCACATATGCATTATGGAAATGCGTATCTTATACAAAATATAAAAACTGATGAGTAATTTATTACTATTTTAAAGCACAAATGTAACAAATTCCCTTAAGATTCTGGGCTAGATGCATCATCGCTTGGAAAGTGATAAAATGGAGAGTGAAAAAGTACCAGCCAATCAGCTCCTGACATTTTTCAAACACAGCCTGTGACATGGCAGTTAGGAGCTGATTGGCTGGTGCTTTTTCACTCTCCATTTTATCACTTTCCAAGCGATGATGCATCTAGCCCCTCTGAAACCAAATGTCCCACATTGTTTGTCTTGTTCCTCTAATCATTTGGCATGTTATTCAACTGCTGCCATTTAGAGCGTTCCCTCTGTTGGGTTGTCCACAGCTTGGAGCGATACTTCTGGGTAAATACAGTACTAGTGGCAAGAGATCTGTTGATATTGTGCAGACCCTTACATCCTGCATATTTCAGTGGACAGCATTAATCCCTATTCCATACCTCCCAATATTGGGAGATGACGAGGAGGGACACCATGGCGCTGCAAAGAAGGGGTGTGGCTTACAGAAAGGCTGCGTTGCTTCGTAGGAGTGCTGTGATCGCGAGTCACGCTCCCGTTTTCTGCCACTATGGGGGTGTGGCAACAATTGGACATGAACTCATTATTTCACCTAGCACATGTAAGAGCTTTGCAATCATTTTTCTAATTGTAAGTCTAAAGGGATATCCCGAAATATGACCTGTTCAACTTCAATGTGACTGTAGTTATTAACCTTGATCAGTCTAATGCTGAGAATCTCATCCCTCTCACCAAGTACAGTAATGAATTGCTGTGGATTACCTTACACAATTCTACTTGTACTATTTTATCATTACTACATTTTTTGCATTTTTGCATACAATACATGCCCAGATGTGACTTGCTGACTACAGTATAGACTGTTTGTCCTATTTAATGCCGTCTTTAGGGTTTTTAAGAGACAGTGGGGGACATGTACTAAGCAGTGATAAAAGTAGAGAAGTGAGCCAGTGGAGAAGTTGCCCATGGCAACCAATCAGCTGCTCTGTATACATTTATAGTATGCAAATTATAAATGTCACGTTAATGCTGATTGGTTGCCATGGGCAACTTCTCCACTAACTCACTTCTCCACTTTTATCACCGCTTAGTACATGTCCCCCTAGTGAGAGAACCCTCCTATAAATGCACATCAGTCTCATGGCTCCATGAGAATTAATGTTATTTCTAGCATCCACTCCTGGCTCTTATGGGTCTGAGTATGGCCCCAGTGGCGCACACCGGGGGATTTCCAATTATCTGTTTTAGTAAAAGCTGCAACCGCGGAGCTGCTGCAGCAGAGAGCTATGTAGCTCTATGCTTAGAGAATGTACTAGGATAGCTGCTGGCTGCCCATTCTCATCCACAGCAGCTCCCTTCGTTTACACAGTGCCATCTGTCTGCTCCCGCCTCTGATGGTACAGTACTGTATGTATTAAATACGCAATATGTACTGTATGTGAAGTTTGTGTGTGTATGTATGTGTCTGTGCATGTATATGAATGAATGTGTGTTCTCTCTCATAATATATATATATATATATATATATATCTCCATGTAGGGTCGCACTCGCATGGCAACGGTTAGGCAACAACTGGGGTGACTCCCAAGAAATCCAGAGTACAAGTCCAGACATCCACATATAGAAAGCCAAAATAAGGGGGCACTCACCAGAGAAAAATTTTTTGCACTTAAAAAAGCATTAACTTTAATTCATACTTATCAGTACAGTTAGAGAAGATAGTTTTATCGATGTTTCGATCCCTCCGGATCATCATCAGGATATGCAGCAGAAACAATTTATGCAACCATATGCAGCTATTAGCATGTGCCAGTGTCAAAACAGTCAATGCCTAACAGGCCCCTTAATATACCTTAAACACAACTGGGATAGGTGGGAATGCCAATCAAAACCAATTGCTGTGCCTGGACTGACCCATTACCTTAGAAGGGAAGGTATAAATGGAACAAACACCTAGGACTGTAATGAATATAGGGCAGGGAAACTAAAATAGCCCTATCATTTTGTCTGTCTCTCTTCCTTTTATATATATATATATATATATATATACACATATACATATATATATATATATATATATACATACATACACACACACACACACACACACACACACACACTCACACTAAGTGTGTGTGTGTGTATATATATATATATATATATATATATATACACACAGAGAGAGAGAGAGAGAATATACACACCAGGGACGAGCAGTCAGGGTAGGCCAGGGATGGCCAAACAGTCGATCGCGATCGACTGGTTGATCGCGGACAAGCGACCAGTCGATCGCGATCCGCCACCCAGCCACCCGAAGCCGCGCCTCTCCTGCCTGCCGCTCTGCCTCCTCATTCTGGTCTGCGGCAGTGACGGCCGAGTGTATAGCTCAAATCAAGTGCCGGTTCGTTAGACAATGAGAGCTCGCGGACCGGCGCCTGATTTGAGCCATACACGCTGCCGTCACCGCCGGAGATTAGACTGAGAAGCAGGGCGGCAGACAGGAGAAGCACGTGCTGCGCTCTCCACTCCGGTGAGCTCTACTATGGGGGCACATGGCTCAGTGGGGGCATATCTGGCAATGTGGGGCATATCTTGCACTGTGGGGTAATATGTGGCACTGGGGGCATATCTGGCTCTGCGGGCACAATGACTGTGGGGTGCATATCTGGCACTGTGGGGGCATATCTGTAATCTGGCGCTGTGGGGGCATATCTGGCACTGTGGGTACATGGCACTACGGGGGCATATCTGTATCTGGCACTGTGGGGGCATATTTGTATCTGGCACTGTGGGGACATATCTGGCACTGTGGGCACATGGCACTATGGGGGCATATCTGTATCTGGCACTGTGGGGGCATATCTGCATCTGGCACTGTGGGGTCATATGTGGCACTGGGGGCATATCTGGCTCTGCGGGCACATAGCACTGTGGGGGCATATCTGGCACTGTGGGCACATGGCACTGTGGGGGCATATCTGTAATCTGGCGCTGTGGGGGCATATCTGGCACTGTGAGCACATGGCACTGTGGGGGCATATCTGTATCTGGCACTGTGGGGGCATATCTGTATCTGGCACTGTGGGGTCATATATGGCACTGGGGGCATATCTGGCTCTGCGGGCACATAGCACTGTGGGGGCATATCTGGCACTGTGGGCACATGGCACTGTGGGGGCATATCTGTAATCTGGCGCTGTGGGGGCATATCTGGCACTGTGGGCACATGGCACTGTGGGGCATATCTGTATCTGGCACTGTGGGGGCATATCTGGCACTGTGGGCACATGGCACTGTGGGGGCATGTGTATCTGGCACTGTGGGGGCATATGTGTTTGAGGTTTTTACCTGTGGGGGCCAATGTGTTACTTCGTCTGAGGCAGTCATTACACTCTGTGCAGCAAGGCTACGTCCCTTTTTTTTGTTATACCACGCCCACTTTGTTATACCACACCTACTTGTTATGCCACGCCCCTTTTTGCGTGCGCGCCTATGGGGCGCGCTATTATTCCCCCTAGGTAGATCACAAAAGCTTTTTAGCTTTCAAAGTAGATCGCCGACTCCAAAAGTCTGGCCGCCTCTGGGGTAGGCAGTGCCTCCCCTGTCATAATGTTTAAAATAATACAAAGGAGATATTTATAACATAAATTCTGTGATAAATATCATCTTTTATGATTCTAATCATATTGGGTGGGAGGCAGCAGGAGAGGTGCGTCCCACTGCTAACACTAAAATTCGGGAAGCGGGGGGCGAGGCCAAGCCATGGGCTGTAAGAGCCCACTGAAAAAACATAGTGAAGCGACACCAGTACAGATGCCTCAATGACAGGAGCGTCCATTCAGCCCACATGAATGCACGCCCCTGTCATTCCCGAAGATATGATTGGACCAGCAGATCCACTGGATCCGCTAGCCAGCGGGCACAAATGCGGCGGCGCGACGTGACAGCGGCACCCGGCAGAGAAAGGGTGGCTGGCTGCAGACCTGGATCCGAGAGGATCCAGTCCGTTCCAGCCATTCTGCAGAGTTCAGTAGCGTAAAAGGCAGCTTCCCATTTAAAAAATGACGCCTCAGCATAATTTTTTAAATTCAGGATGGCCACCGCAAGCCAATCACAGCTCGCCGCATCATCACCCCGCCCCCTCAACTGGCTTATATAAGCCAGTGGAAAGGTAGCAGTGGCTAGTCCGGCGGCGGGGAGGGAGCAGGAAAGAGCTCCAGAAGACGCCGGAAGTCCCGGGGAGGCAGCAAACATGAAAAAGAGCTTAAAGGCCGCCGCCCCACAGGTGAAGGTGCTGCTTAATAAACTATTTAAACATTAGGTGTTCTGCTTTTATTTTAATATTTTCTTTACAGGCAGACTACGGGTGCCAGCGGGCCCTTAATGTCTGGGCATGCTGGCACTTGTGGTTCTCCAAGTGCCGGCATGTTGGGGCAGGCTTGCTGGGACCAGTAGGCCGACTGTAAAAAACAATATTAGCATATCATGAACTCTGCACCCACCGCCACCAGGGGAGCTGGGCATAGCACGGGGCTGGTTGTTGCTCAGGAGGGGTAACGTCATTTACATTTCTCTAACGTCCTAGTGGATGCTGGGGACTCCGTAAGGACAGGGCCGTCTTTTCGTATGGGCTCAATGGGCACTTGCCCAAGGGCCCCAGGAGTATAAGGGCCCTATGATGAAAGCTGAGGGTCCCCTCTTTCCAGGGGTACCAGATTTTTGAAAATTGGACCTGGGGAACCGGAGATATCCCACTGCAAAGTAGTCGTCCCTATCCAAGCCTGTTAATTGCTCTTCCCAGCCAGATATCTCGGGTTCTGTTTGTTTTTATAGTTTTTCTGAGGGTATATGCCAAAAGATGGGACTCTCCCCTTTTGGTGAACACTGGCAGCTTGTCTCTACTATGCCCAGAACCAGGAATATCAGCCTTCCAGCAGCTGGTCCCTACTCCAGATCCACACGCCTGGTATGCAGTTTTATATTTTCTTTGGTGGATTGCTCTGGCTCCTGAACTCTGATCCCCATATCCCCAGAACCTCCTGACAGGTGGTACTCTCTAGTGTTTTATCCCTTCAAAGCTAAGAAATCTATTTCCAGGAACTGCAGATATCTGCAGTCGAGCAAGTTGCCCTGCCTCCGGAAAATGCTGAATATCAAGCCCACTCCACTATCCACCCCTCTCCTGCGTATTAAACACCCCCTACTACCCAGGAAGTCATGTACCAGGGCCCCTTCATTCAGCCCAATGCCCCCTTATACAGTTTAGTGTTCTCCCTCTTGCCCCATCTCCCACCATCTGTGCAGTAAAGGAGTAATTAGCAGAAATTACTGCTCCAGGTCCTACATGCTGAGCAGAAGATAGAACACCCCCTACCGCCCGCAGGACATCAAAGCTGCCGCTGATAGCACCCCCCATCCCTACCACTGAGGATAGGTCGGGGTCCCAGTGCATTGTTGTGCCCAGGGGCCCACACTGCTGTTAAGACGGCCCTGCGTAAGGACCATGGGGAATAGACGGGCTCCGCAGGAGATAGGGCACTTTAAGAAAGCTTTGGATTCTGGGTGTGCACTGGCTCCTCCCTCTATGTCCCTCCTTTAGACCTCAGTTAGATCCTGTGCCCAGAGGATGAAGGGCGCACTGCAGGGAGCTCGCTTGAGTTCTTTGCTAAAGAAAGCATTTTTGTTTTGGATTTTCACTTTTTTACAGGGAGCACTGCTGGCAACAGGCTCCCTGCATCGAGGGACTGAGGAGAGAGGGGTAGACCTACTTAACTGATAGGATCTGCTGCCTCAGCTACTGAACACCATTAGCTTCAGAGGGGGTGAACACAGGTTCGTCCTGGGCGTCCACCCCCGGAGCCGCGCCGCCGTTCTCCTCACAGAGCCAGAAGAGCGGAAGCAAGAAGACGTCTCAGGCGGCAGAAGCCTTCAGCTTCACAGAGGTAACGCACAGCACTGCAGCTGTGCGTCATTGCTCCACATCACCTCACACACTCCGGTCACTGTATGGATGCAGGGCGCAGGGGGGGGCGCCCTGGGCAGCAATAGTTACACCTCTTGGATGGCAAATAGGTATATACATGTACAGCTGGGCACTGTACATGTATATAATTGAGCCCCCGCCATTTTTTCACGATTTTGAGCAGGATAGAAGCCCCCCACCGAGGGGGCGGGGCTTCTCCATCAGCACTCACCAGCGCCATTTCTCTCTCCACAGAACGCTGAGAGGAAGCTCCCCGGACTCTCCCCTGTTTACACACGGTGAAGCGGGTTTAAAAAGAGAGGTGGGGCACATAATTGGCGGATACAATATAATACAGCGCTACTGGGGGAAAAACATTCTGTGTTGGTCTCCAGGTTGTTGCGCTGGGTGCTGGCATACTCTCTCTCTGTCTCTCCAAAGGGCCTTTCAGGGGATACTGTCTTCAGAAAAAGTTTCCCTGGGTGTGTGCAGTGTGTCGGTACGGGTGTGTCGACATGTTTGATGAGGAAGGCTCCCTAAATGTGGAGGGGGAGTGCTTGAATGTCAGGTCGCTGTCGGCAACGCCGACACCGGACTGGGTGGATATGCTAAATGTCTTGAATGCAAATGTAAATCTGCTGCATAAAAGATTAGACAAGGCTGAAGCTAGGGATCAGTCAGGTAGCCAGCCCGTGCCTGTCCCTGGGGAGCCAGGACCTTCAGGGTCTCAAAAGCGCCCCATATCCCCAGTCGCTGACACCGATACCGACACAGATACTGACTCTAGTGTCGACTATGAGTATGCAAAATTACAGCCGAATGTGGCAAAAGGTATTAGGTACATGATTATTGCCATAAAGGAGGTATTGCATATCACGGAGGAACCCCCTGTCCCTGACACGAGGGTTCACATGTATAAAGGGAAAAGGCCTGAGGTCACGTTTCCGTCCTCATTTGAGCTAAGCGAATTATGCGAAAAGGCTTGGGAATCTCCAGATCGGAGACTACAGGTTCCCAAAAGGATTCTCATGGCGTATCCCTTTCCACAGAAGGATCGGATACGATGGGAATCTGCGCCTAAAGTAGACAAGGCGCTGACACGCTTATCCAAGAAG
Organism: Pseudophryne corroboree; assembly: GCF_028390025.1. Taxonomy (NCBI): domain Eukaryota; kingdom Metazoa; phylum Chordata; class Amphibia; order Anura; family Myobatrachidae; genus Pseudophryne; species Pseudophryne corroboree. The sequence goes on from NC_086449.1 coordinate 358,803,882, forward strand.
GTGGCACTGCCTTCTCCGGATACAGCTTCCCTCAAGGATCCTGCTGATCGCAAGCAGGAAATCACCCTGAAGCACATTTACACACATTCAGGAACTATAGTTAGGCCGGCCATGGCGTCGGCCTGGGTTTGTAGTGCTGTCGTGGCATGGGCAGACTCTTTATCTACGGAGATTGACACCTTAGATAGGGATACCATCCAAATGACCATGGAGCATGTCAGAGATGCTGCCTTGTATATGAGCGATGCTCAGAGAGACATTTGTTTACTAAGCTCTAGAATAAACGCTATGTCTATTTCTGCTAGGCGGCTCTTGTGGACCCGACAGTGGACGGGAGACGCCGACTCGAAGCGGCATATGGAGTCATTGCCGTACAAGGGGGAGGAGTTGTTTGGAGAAGGCCTCTCGGACCTAGTCTCTACTGCTACGGCTGGTAAATCAAATTTTTTACCTTATGTTCCCCCGCAGCATTCTAAGAAGGTACCGCATTATCAAATGCAGTCCTTTCGTTCCAATAAAAACAAGAAGGTACGTGGATCGTCCTTCGTTGCCAGAGGTAAAGGCAAGGGAAAACGGCTGCACTCAGCTAGTTCCCAGGAGCAGAAGTCCTCCCCTGCTTCCGCAAAGTCCACAGCATGATGCTGGGGCTTTCCGGGGGGTGGGGGTCAGATCAACTGGGGGTACGTCTTCGTCTTTTCAGCCACGTCTGGGTTCAATCACAGGTGGATCCCTGGGCAATAGTTAATTGTTTCCCAGGGATACAGACTGGAATTCGAAGACATGCCCCCTCGCCGGTTTTTCAAATCGGCTCTGCCAGCTTCCCCGTCAGAGAGGGAGCTAGTGTTAGCGGCAATTCACAAATTGTACATTCAACAGGTGATAATCAAGGTTCCCCATCTCCAGCAAGGAGAGGGTTATTATTCATCCCTGTTTGTGGTACCGAAACCGGACGGTTCGGTCAGACCCATTCTAAATCTAAAATCCCTGAACCTGTACTTGAAGAGGTTCAAGTTCAAGATGGAATCGCTCAGAATGATCATCGCCAGCCTGGAGGGAGGGGATTGGATGGTGTCCCTGGACATAAAGGATGCGTACCTTCATGTTCCGATTTTCCCCCCTCACCAGGCGTTTCTGAGATTTGCAGTACAGGATTGTCACTACCAATTTCAGACGTTGCCGTTTGGTCGCTCCACGGCCCCGAGAATTTTCACCGAGGTAATGGCGGAAATGATGGTGCTCCTGTTCAAGCAGGGAGTCACAATTATCCCGTACTTGGACGATCTCCTTATAAAGGCGAGATCTCGGGAGAAGTTGCTGGACAGCGTGTCTCTGTCCATGAAGACGTTGCAGAGGCACGGTTGGATTCTCAATTTACCGAAATCCCAGCTAGTACCTGCAACGCGTCTGACCTTTTTGGGCCTGATTCTAGACACAGACCAAAAAAGAGTTTTTCTTCCGGTGGAGAAGGCTCAGGAGCTCATAGCCCTGGTCAGGAACCTTTTAAAGCCAAAAAAGGTTTCGGTGCATCATTGCACAAAGGTTCTGGGGAAGATGGTGGCTTCATACGAGGCCATGCCCTTCGGCAGGTTCCATGCGAGGACCTTCCAATGGGACCTATTGGACAAATGGTCCGGGTCCCATCTACATTTGCAGAAACGGATCACCTTGTCTCCCAGGGCCAGGGTATCTCTCATGTGGTGGCTGCACAGTGCTCACCTCCTAGAGGATCGCAGGTTCGGCATTCAGGACTGGATCCTGGTGACCACGGACGCGAGCCTACGAGGTTGGGGAGCTATCGCACTGGGAAGAAATTTCCAAGGTCTCTGGTCAAGCCTAGAGACTTGTTTCCACATCAATGTCCTGGAGTTAAAGGCCATTTACAACGCCCTATGCCAGGCTGAGGAATGGCTTCAGAACAAACCGGTTCTGATTCAGTCTGACAATGTCACGGCAGTGGCTCATGTAAACCGCCAGGGCGGCACAAGGAGCAGAGTGGCCATGGCAGAGGCGTCCAGAATTCTGCGCTGGGCGGAAGGCCATGTAAGCGCGCTATCAGCAGTGTTCATCCCGGGGGTGGACAACTGGGAGGCGGACTTCCTCAGCAGGCACGACCTGCATCTGGGAGAGTGGGGACTTCATCAAGAAGTCTTCACACAGATCGTGGATCGGTGGGAACTGCCTCAAATAGACATGATGGCATCCCGTCTCAACAAAAAGCTAAAAAGGTATTGCGCCAGGTCAAGAGACCCTCAGGCGGTAGCGGTAGACGCTCTGGTGACACCATGAGGGTTCAGTTCGGTCTATGTGTTTCCTCCTCTGCCTCTCATACTCAAGGTGTTGAGATTAATAAGACTAAGAAGGGTCAGAGCAATTCTCATTGTTCCAGATTGGCCAAGGAGGACTTGGTATCCGGATCTGCAAGAGTTGCTCACAGAAGATCCGTGGCCTCTTCCTCTAAGGCAGGACCTGCTGCAACAGGGGCCCTGTCTGTTCCAAGACTTAGAGCGGCTGCGTTTGACGGCATGGCGGTTGAACGACGGATCCTAGCGGAAAAAGGGATTCCGGAGGAGGTCATTCCTACCCTGATCAAGGCTAGGAAGGATGTGACATCGAAACATTATCACCGTATATGGCGGAAATATGTTTCTTGGTGTGAGGCCAGAGCTGCTTCGTCGGAAGAGTTCCATTTGGGCCGTTTGCTTCACTTCCTTCAAACGGGAGTGAATTTGGGCCTAAAATTAGGGTCCATAAAGGTCCAAATTTCGGCCTTATCCATTTTCTTTCAAAGAGAATTGGCTTCTCTTCCTGAAGTACAGACTTTTGTGAAGGGCGTGCTGCATATTCAGCCTCCCTTTGTGCCTCCGGTGGCGCCTTGAGATCTTAAGGTGGTATTAAGTTTCCTCAAGTCACCTTGGTTTGAACCACTCAAAACAGTGGAGTTGAAATACCTCACTTGGAAAGTGGTCATGTTGTTGGCCTTAGCTTCTGCAAGGCGTGTTTCAGAATTAGCGGCTTTATCATATAAAAGCCCATACCTAATTTTTCACGTGGATAGGGCAGAGTTGTGGACTCGGCCTCAATTTCTGCCCAAGGTGGTCTCATCTTTTCATATGAACCAACCTATTGTCGTGCCTGTGGCTACTCGGGACTTGGAGGACTCTGAGTCCCTGGATGTGGTCAGGGCTTTGAAGATTTATGTGACCAGAACAGCTAGGATCAGGAAGACTGAAGCTCTGTTTGTTCTGTATGCGGCCAACAAGGTTGGCGCTCCTGCTTCAAAGCAGACTATTGCTCGCTGGATCTGTAACACGATTCAGCAGGCGCATTCTACGACAGGATTGCCATTACCTAAATCGGTTAAGGCCCATTCCACTAGGAAGGTGGGCTCTTCTTGGGCGGCTGCCCGAGGGGTCTCGGCATTACAGCTTTGTCGAGCGGCTACTTGGTCAAATTCCAACACTTTTGCGAAGTTCTATAAGTTTGATACCCTGGCTGAGGAGGACCTTGTGTTTGCTCAATCGGTGCTACAGAGTCATCCGCACTCTCCCGCCCGTTTGGGAGCTTTGGTATAATCCCCATGGTCCTTACGGAGTCCCCAGCATCCACTAGGACGTTAGAGAAAATAAGATTTTACTTACCGGTAAATCTATTTCTCGTAGTCCGTAGTGGATGCTGGGCGCCCGTCCCAAGTGCGGACTTCTTCTGCAAGACTTGTATATAGTTATTGCTTCAATAAGGGTTATATTATAGTTGGTCGGTCTTGAACCGAGGCTATGTTAATTGTTCATACTGTTAACTGGGTAGTTTATCACTAATTATACAGTGTGATTGGTGTGGTTGGTATGAATCTCGCCCTTAGATTCCAAAAATCCTTTCCTCGTACTGTTCATATCCTCTGGGCACAGTTTCTCTAACTGAGGTCTGGAGGAGGGACATAGAGGGAGGAGCCAGTGCACACCCAGAATCCAAAGCTTTCTTAAAGTGCCCTATCTCCTGCGGAGCCCGTCTATTCCCCATGGTCCTTACGGCGTCCCCAGCATCCACTACGGACTACGAGAAATAGATTTACCGGTAAGTAAAATCTCATTTTTTGGGGGGTCCCCGCTTTCAGAGGAATTCCAACCCAGGACTGACTGGTTTTGGGGAGGGGAGGTGTTTAATGCTATGGCAGGGGGACCCCATACTGAGTGTCTCCCCTGCTATGGCATTATCCCCTAGTGCTGGTTTGCTTAAATAAGCGGAACCCTATGGGTTTTTTTGTTTGTTTTGGCGGTTGTTGTGGCGGTTACGTGTGATTGCATTATCGCTGAAACGTGCCCAGAAACGCTATATTTCACTGACAGATAGTTACAGTCAAGGTGTTTTCAACTTGGAATAGAACGAACATTCACAAAGCTACTGTACATAAATTTGCTGCTGCACATGCACTTTATGCAAAATGGTGCCATTTGTACCGTTAAGAGAGGTCCATGTGACACACAATCAGCCCAGTAATGTGGGCTGAATACTTTCTATCCAGGTTAGTAAATATTCAAGAGCAGTGTAAGCAAATTGTTAATGAAGCACATTTAATTGCGCTAGCAGCCTAAGGGAATACTGAAGCTTATGTCCATATATAGGCTGTGAATAGTAAATTAAGTGTTTACTAACTGGAGCCTGTATATACTGTTACATCAAATTCTGCATCAGCACCTACAATATATATATATATATATATATATATATATACACATTTTAAGAGCTGTATAATTCTGTGCCTGATGTCTAGAGACACAACAGAAAGGTCAGGATCTCAGCCTGTTATTCCTTCAGTAGTTGTGTCAGTGCCTTGATTACTCATTCTGGTTTAATTTTATTACATTTTTCCAGCTCTTTAATAAAACTGGTCAAAACCTAAGACTACATAAAAGCTAATAGCTGAAAACTGTAAATATATATATATATATATATATATATATATATATATATATATATTTATTCTGATGTCATAACTAAAATGTATACAGTTACATTTTCTCTGTCTTGGTGTAAGCCAGGCATGTGCAAACTGCGTCCCTCCAGCTGTTGTGAAACTACATATCCCAGCATGCCCTGACACAGTTTTGCTGTCAGAGAATGCTAAAGCTGTGTCAGGGCATGCTGGGATGTGTAGTTTCTCAACAGCTGTAGGGCCGCAGTTTGGACATGCCTGGTGTAAGCAAAGGCTATGCTTGCCTTATTGCGGTATGCATGTCAGGGTATGGGTCGTTGGGTCGACACAACTTTAGTCGACAGTCATAGGTCGACCACTATTGGTCAACATGAATTAGGTCGACAGGGTCACTAGGTTGACATGTACTAGGTCGACAGGTCAAAAGGTCGAAATGAGTTTTTTTTTACTTTATTTGGTGTCGTTTTTTTCGTAGACTCACTTCGCTTACCATGCTTCAAAGTTACCATTCCCAATTGTAGTCCACGTGGATCGTAAAGTATGAAAAAGTCCAAAAATTTAATAAAAATAAATAAAAAAACTCATGTTGACCTGTCGACCTAGTGACCTTGTTGACCTAATGCATGTCAACCACTAGTGGTCGACCTAATGACTGTCGACCTGATGACTGTATCCCTTCATGTTACACGTGTGCATTTATTTTCTACTGAAACCTGTCTGTGTAACCTGTATCCATTTAGAGTCCAAGGAACACAGTTTACTACTATCCACCATCTATTGATCACAACCGAGGTATCCATGCACTGAGACTAGGAAAATACAAGGCCCATTTCTACACTGAAGGTGAATATTAATTTTTGTGTAACATGGGTATCCATCCACTTCTGTTTTTTGCATTACTTTAGCTAGGCTGACCATATTATCCCTTTAACCTGGGACACCCATGAATTGCACAGGTTCTGGGACTGGCTGACTACAAGCCTGCATTTCACCTGGTTTTAAGCAGCCACAGAACCTGTGTAATTCATGAGGGTTGAAAGGAGGGGGCCCTAGTTTTCACACCATAATTAAGTAATGAAGTGCTACTCTGCTTGAGACTTGATACAGTATACAAGGGTAAAAAAAATGCAGGTGCACTATCTCACACTAGCTCAACCTGTAATAACCATTTAGCATAATCTTGGCCGGGGCCATGAGCTTACACACTGCGCCAAGGTAGCCTCTCATTGGGTAAGTCCCTAACACTAACTATAGGGGTTCAGGTCCGGGGGGCAGGACACCCCAGAGCCACCCAGCCAAACAACCCCAGGGCACTGTAAGAGTGATACAAATAAAGGGTTAAAGAGGTAGGAGCAGCTGCTGCTGCATGTGTGAGTGATGTGAGGAGTAAAAAGAAAATTATGTGAAAGTGTTACATATATATATATAAAATAAACTATAAGTGCCATAGTGTATTGAAATAGTGTTAGATTGCGATGCCCCGGGGACACCCAGCCATAGGCAGGTACAGGGAGCCCCGCACCCCAGAGAATCCCCCCCAATATTGACTATCATAGTAAACAAATGTAGGAGTCTTACCTCAGTGTGCTCACTCCACATATGTAAGTCAGAGTGATGGGCTATCTAATTAAAATCAGTGAGGGGAGGGTGGGGCAGGGTGCTAAACTAGGCTGAAGGTGTCTCATGCCTTCAGATATATGTATAAATACATAGAATCAGTTATGAAAGGAGGGGGCCCTAGTTTGCACACCATAATTAAGCAATGAGGTGCTACTCTGCTTGAGACTTGATACAGTATACAAGGGGAAAAAAAGTTGCAGGTGCACTATCTCACACTAGCTCAACCTGTAATAACCAAAAGTAATTTAGCTAGTGTGAGATAGTGCACCTGCAACTTTTTTCTCCTTGTATAATTCATGAGTGTCCCAGGTTAAAGAGATAATATGGTCAGCCTACAAGTTTAGCTATAGCTTTTTTTTATTAGTTTTTTTGTTCCATATATCGGTGACATAAATTGTATAGGAATGGTAATAACAATAACAATTAGGGGGAGATGTACTTGGAGAGTTATAACGATAAAAGACCTAATTCAGACCTGATCACAACTCTGAAACTTTGCAGAGGTTTGCGATCAGATAGCCGCCGCCCAGACAGAGTAAACTCCCTCCCCCAATGCAAGTCTGCGTACGCCATGTGAAAATCTCTGCGATCGCCAGTCAGCTGCAAATCCATTCTCAACTCTCCATCTAATGTTTTTCCTGTCTGTGTGCAGGCTGATGGTAACGTCGGGTGTCTGTGAGCGGTGTGACCTATGGTGGTATAGTGCTGCTCCCGCTGGCTCACCTTGTAGCTCGGATGGTCACGGCTGGCTGGTGTTGACGTCAGACACTGTTAGTGGTATGACCGCTGGTAGTGTAAATGCTGCTTCTGCTGTCCCACTTTGTGTCGCCAACACATTTCGTAGCTATGTGCTACTTTCTACATTCTTGAGCTACAAGGTGAGACAGCGGGAGCAGCACTATACCACCAACGGTCACACCGCTCACAGGGGCAGATTTATTAAGCCTGGTGAAGTGATCAAGTGGAATGTGATAACGCACCAGCCAAACAGCTCCTAACTTCCATGTTACAGGCTGGGTTTGAAAAATTACAGTTAGGAGCTGACTGGCTGGTGCGTTATCACCTTCCACTTATCACTTCACCAGGCTTAATAAATCTGACCCACAGACACCTGACGTTACCATCAACCTGCCGCGGCCGCAGCAACCGGAGCTGTCAGAGCCGCTAGAGAGCCAGGACCCAGATAAAAGCTCCAGTAAGTGGAATCGGTTCTCTGAGGACACCACTGATTAGGGTAAGATTAGGGTCAGCTCCACTGGGACTGTAAAAAATCTTACAACTGCAAAATACCTGCACCCCACTACAAAAATATCTCAAAAGAGAGCTGTAAACATTTGCTTTACATTATTTTTTTTATTTTTTTTTAAACAAATTTTATTGACAAGATGAGAGGGCAACAATAAGACATGAAATACAAATTCGACCTACACAGAGGCCGCATATAAACATCCAAAAATGTAAACCTTTACGATAGAATACTACAATATCAGTTTGCTACTGGATAAAACACGAAAACGTCCAAGTAGTAAGAAATAGTCATAAATATTCTCATCCCTTTTTTATTATATCAAAAGTAACAAGATAAAAAGACTAGAGAAGCAGAAAGCACAGGAAAATAAATAAAGAGTAGAATTATGTAAGAAGAAGAAAGAGGGAAGCATGAAAGATCTAGGAAAAAGAGTAAAAGGTAGAAGTAAGCAAAAGGATTGATGGGGAGGGAAGAGGGGAAAGGGAGAAAGGGCAACCCAACTAGTCTCTACTGCTTTACATTATTTCAAACAATTTTTTTTGTGGTTTACATGTTTCTTTTTTTCAGCGCTTGTTATTTCACCAGTTCGTTCATCTATCTAAACTGAGCATCTTTTTTATCATACAAACATAGCGCAGTTAGCTGTTTTTCTAAATTATCCAGTCTCCCATTCAGTCTTCTCCCTTGACAGGTGCTAGGAGTGTGTGGAGCCCATACTGCAGCGCTTACATGCTTGGTCAACAGTCCAAAGAGACATCGCCGGTGGCACTTCAAATGAGGTGCCAGCCAATCAGGAGTGACTGCTCCTGATTGGTTGCCTTTTCACAAGCTCTGATTGTCTGGTGGCCGGTGCCACATTTGAAGTGCCACTGGCGATGTCTGTCTCCATGGCAGCACCATGCACATCACAACGCCCCCCCCCCCCCCATCACCTCTCCATTAATCCAACCCTGAAATGATTGGCATTAGTGCACACCCCATGCACACCCCTATGGTCACAGGTGCAGTGAATGAGGGGGGCTGTTAGAGGAGAGAAGACAGGAGAGGGTAGCCTGTTCACGGGGTGCCGCGAATAGCACGGATGCGGGGCTTGGTGCTGTGAGGGAAAGAGACAGGAGGGGGTAGCTTGTGGTGGGTAAGGGTTTGGAGCTGTGGGGGAGAGAGAACATGAGAGGGTAATCTGGGGGAAGGGGAGGTCACGGGTGCCGTGGATGGGGAGGGTGTGTGGAGCGGTGAGGGGAACCTGAGGGAGGGGGTGTTGCATTTGTTGTGGGAGGGAGGGAAGACGGCTGGGACTGGTGTGACAGGAAGGAGGGAGGCAGCCCAAGAAAGTAGAAGCCACTCACTGTGCATGGCAATGTGGCACTCCCTGTGCTGCGCTGTTCTGTCTGGGTGGGTACTGGCCGGGGACTGGATGAACTCTGTCTTGTGAGATGACAGCCTATTCTCGCGGCTGCAGAAGCACAGAGCTCTTCCAAGCTACAGCCTCTGACATATCCCATTGGGCTACCAATGCCTGTCAGTAATTATGATGAGTGTCACGTGTTACAGGGGGCGGGGTCACATGCTGCATTTGACCTGCAGTCCGCCCGGCCTACTGGGAAACTTGCCTGTTACTTTAAGGGCCAATCCGCCCCTGTGTACAATATTTTTATTGGTGAAAAGTTTTGTTTTGCAAAGGTTAGAGCTCATACTCACATTATAACGGGATGCAGTTAATTTGCCAGCAAATGGGATCTTGACGGTCAAGATACCGATGCCGGAATCCCGACCGCTGACAATGCCGACAGCCGGAATGCTGGCTAATAGGAGCTATTCCCACTCGTGGGTGTCCACGACACCCATAGAGTGGGGATAGAACCTGTTGCGAGCGCAGCGAGCCCACAAGGGGACACTCAGCGCTATACTGCCGGCCGGGATGCTGTTGTCAGTAAACTGATGGCCGGCGATATATCATACCCTACCCATTATAACTCCTGTTTTATGTTCCCAAAGGGGCAGCTCACAGTGAGACAACGCCAGATCCAGCCTGCCATGTGACTGCACTACTCACAGAACATAATCCACCTCTGCTGTTTGACCTTGGCACGGACCCTGCAGAGAATTACAACTTGTTAAATTCAGGAGTCCCTGTAGAGCTGAAGCCTATTTTATCTGAAATCCAGAATGAGCGTGAACGGTTCAACAAGCATATGATTTATGCAGAAAGTGAGATTAACAAAGGCAAGGACCCTACATTGAGGCCATGCTGCAACCCGGATTGTACTCCTAAACCAACTTGCTGCCACTGTCAGATGAAAGATGTGTATTTGTAAGTGTTTCTCTCAATGGGATCAACTGCAAGTCCTACGTCTGTCAGGAAACTTGCATTCATCAGACCTCCGTGAATTTTGCTGCAAATCCTTCATTTTTCTACCTCCTATACTCACTATTTTTTTTTTTTTTTTAATTTCTAATCACTTATCTAATGTTCATGCCATTATGTACTGCTACCTTTTTAATGTGGCTTTCCTGTGCAACTTGAAGTACGATATTACTTAGGAATCTGAATGAAACCAAAAGCCACCATGTACTACTGGAGCTAAAACTGCTGATTAATTTCAAGCAGTTTGAAATCACGTTCAAAATAATGACGTTCAAAACCCTCAATACTACAAGTAAATTCACTAATACTGTTGCTATATTCTATATTTTGTATGAGGGTGATAAATGAATGATGAAATATCTTTCAGATTATTGCTAACCCCTACCACCCCCCAAAAAAATAAAACTAAACAAGAAACTAATGTTATCAAATGATTGTTTTTAATAAAATAATAACGTTTTTGTTTGTTACTTAGACGCTTTGCTTAGCATGTTACTGAATGGTCACTTTCACACATGACTTATTACACACACAGAATCGTCCTTTTTCCTAACAGTAAGGGCCTAAGGGGCCTAATTTAGAGTTACCTGAGTCCAACTCCAGGCCACAAAAATATGCAGTAAAATAAAGTACTGTCGAACTTTGAATTAACTAAAACTTGCCCTTGCCCTAAAGGCATGCACACTCAGTACCTGGTCTCTTTAGACTACAGTAGGCCTTATTTACAAATAGGCTTCTTAGTAGAATGTATAATAATAGTAATCCTGAAGCCGTGATGTGTTGATAAATTTGGATGATGATGATCATTAGCATGTATCTTTACTACTAACAAGAATAATGAAAAAAATAGGATTTTGATAACCTACCGGTAAATCCTTTTCGCCTAGTCCGTAGAGGATGCTGGGGACGATATCAAGACCATGGGGTATAGACGGGATCCGCAGGAGACATGGGCACTCTAAAGACTTTTCATTGGGTGTGAACTGGCTCCTCCCTCTATGCCCCTCCTCCAGACCTCAGTTGTAGGAACTGTGCTCAGGGAGACTGACATTTCGAGGAAAGGAATTACTTAACTAGTGGTGAGATATCTACCAACTCACACCCTCAACCATGCCGCACACATGGCATTCAACATAACACACGCCAACAGGCATGAACTAATTGCAGCAACATGCTGAAACCAAGATAACACAACTTGTGTAACTGTAATAACTAAACTGAAGGTAAAGTACGCACTGGAACGGGCGCCCAGCATCCTCTACGGACTAGGAGAAAAGGATTTACCGGTAGGTTATCAAAATCCTATTTTCTCATATGTCCTAGAGGATGCTGGGGACGACATCAAGACCATGGGGTCTATACCAAAGCTCCAGTACGGGCGGGAGAGTGCGGATGACCCTGCAGCACCGATTGACCAAACTTTAGGTCCTCATTGGCCAAGGTGTCAAACTTGTAGAATTTTGCAAATGTGTTTGACCCTGACCAAGTAGCTGCTCAGCAAAGTTGTAATGCCGAGATCCCCCGGGCAGCCGCCCAGGAGGAGCCCACCTTCCTAGTAGAATGGGCCTTCATCGGTAACGGCAATCAAGCCGTAGAATGAGCTTGCTGAATCGTACCTCTGATCCAGCGCGCAATAGTCTGCTTGGAAGCAGGACACCCAATCTTGTTGGGAGCATACATGACAAACAAAACCTCTGTTTTCCATATTCGAGCTGTTCTAGCAACATAAATCTTCAAAGCTCTAACCACATCTAGAGACTTTGACTCAGCGAACGTGTCAGTAGCAACTGGCACCACAATAGGTTGGTTTATGTGGAAAGAGGAAACCACCTTTGAAAGAAAATGTTGATGAGTTCTCAACTCTGCCCTATCTTCATGGGAGATCAGGTAAGGGCTCTTGTGGGACAAGGCCCCCAATTCAGACACCCGCCTTGCAGATGCCAACGACAAAGGCATCACCACTTTCCAAGTGAGAAACTTCAACTCTATTTCTTGTAGAGGCTCAAACCAACCCGATTGAAGGAACTGCAACACCACATTAAAGTCCCATGGTGCCACTGGAGGCACAAATGGAGGCTGGATGTGCAGAACCCCTTTCACGAATGCCTGAACTTCTGGAAAGGAGGCCAATTGTTTTTGAAAGAAAACTTATAATGCCGAAATCTGGACCTTGATTGACCCCAATCTAAGGCCCGCATCCACACCAGCCTGCAGAAAATGGAGAAAACGTCCCAACTAAAACTCTTCCGTAGGAGCTTTCTTGGATTCACACCAAGACACATATTTTCTCCAAATACGTTGGTAATGTTTAGACGTTACTCCTTTCCTGGCCTGAATTAGAGTGGGGATGACTTCCTTGGGAATACCCTTTCGGCCGTCAAACTTAGCCGCGGTAAGTCTTGATACACACACGGCCCCTGCTGTAGTAGGTCCTCTCGAGGAGGAAGAGGCCGAGGATCTTATATGAGCAACTCCTGAAGATCTGGATACCAAGCCCTCCTTGGCCAGTCTGGGGCAATGAAGCTTGCTCAAACTCTTGTTCTTATTATTATTTTGAGAACTTTTGGAATCAGTGGAAGTGGAGGGAAAACATATACCGACCGAAACACCCACTGGGTCACTAGTGTATCCACTGCCATTGCTTGAGGGTCTCTTGACCTGGAACAATATCTCTGAAGCTTCTTGTTTAGACGAGATGCCATCATGTCTACTTGAGGAACTCCCCAAAGACTTGTCACGTCTGCGAAGACTTCTTGGTGGAAGCCCCACTCTCCTGGATGGAGATTGTGTCTGCTGAGGAAGTCTTCTTCCCAGTTGTCCACTCCCGGAATGAAAATTGCTGACAGAGCTCTAACATGTCTTTCTGCCCAGAGGAGAATCCTTGTCACCTCTGTAATTGCCGCTCTGCTTTTCTTTCCGCCTTGCCTGTTTATGTACGCAACTGCTGTTACATTGTCCGACTGGATCTGCACAGGATCTTGAAGAAGATGTACCGCTTGTAGAAGGCCGTTATAAATGGCTCTCAATTCCAGAACGTTTATGTGAAGGCAGGCTTCCTGACTTGACCATTTTACTTGGAAGCTTTCCCCCTGTGTGACAGCTCTCCAGCCTCGGAGACTTGCATCCGTGGTTATTAGGACCCGGTCTCGAATCCCAAACCTGCGTCCCTCTAGTAGGTGAGAACTGTGTAGCCACCACAGGAGCGAAATCCTGGCTTTGGGGGACAGGATTATTTTTCGGGGTATGTGTAGGTGGCATCCGGACCACTTGTCCAACAGGTCCCACTGGAATACTCTGCCGTGAAAACGGCCAAACTGTATGGCCTCGTAAGCCGCTACCATTTTCCCCAACAACTGAATGCATTGATGGATCAACACGCTTGTTGGTTTCAATATTTGTTTGACCATTTTCTGGATTTCCAGAGCCTTTTCCACTGGAACAAATACTCCCTGTACTTCTGTGTCCAGAATCATCCCTAAAAGGGACAATCTTGTCGTCGGTTCCAACTGTGACTTTTGGAAAATTTATGATCCAACTGTGTTGTTGGAGTATTGACAGGGAGAATGCGATGTTCTGCACCAACTGTTCCCTGGATCTCGCTTTTATCAGGAGATTGTCCAGATAAGGAATTATATTGACTCCTTTTTAACAAAGGAGGACCATCATCTCCGCCATCACCTTGGTGAATACCCTCGGTGCCATGTAGAGTCCGAACGGCAACGTCTGAAACTGGTAATGGCAATCCTGTACTGCGAATCTCAGATAAGCTTCTTGAGGAGGATAAATGGGAACATGCAAGTAAGCATCTTTTATATCTACTGACACCATGAAGTCCCCCTCTTCCAGACTAGAAATCACTACCATCAGGGATTCCATCTTGAACCTGAACCTTTTCAGATAGAGATTCAGATTTTCAGGTTTAAAATTGGTCTGACCTAGCTGTCCGGCTTTGAACTACGAAGAGGCTTGAATAAAAAAACCTTCTCCTTACTGTGCCAAGGGTACCAGAACAATGACCTGATCCTGACATAATTTTTGAATTGCTGTTGTTACTGCCTCTCTTCCCGGAAGAGAAGCTGGCAAGGTCGATTTGAAAAATCGGCATGGGGGGACGTCTTGAAACTCTAGTTTGTACCCATGGGACACTATTTGTAAGACCCATTGGTCCAGGCCAGATTGAATCCAGATTTGGTTGAAAAGTTTCAGACGTGCTCCCGCCCGAGCGGACTTCCACAAGGGAGCCCCAGCGTTATGCTGCAGATTTGGCAGAAGCAGGGGTGGACTTCTGCTCCTGCGATCCGGGAGACAAAAAAAGGGGAGACCTTTGGCCTTTTTGTATGTGTTGGGCCGAAAGGACTGTATGTGAGAGTGATGTGTCTTTTTCGCCGGTGTTGGAGCATAAGGCAAGAATGTCGACTAACCTGCGGTAGCCGCAGAGACTAACGCATCCAGACCATCACCAAACAAGGCCTCACCTTTATACGGGAGAGCCTCCATATTTTATATTGGAATCTACATCAGCATTCCACTGGCGAATCCACAACGCCCTCCGAGCCGATACTGCCATGGTAGCGGTTCTTGATCCCAAGAAACCAATATATTTCATGGATTCTAGTACGTACGCAGCAGCGTCTTTGATATGACCTAACGTTAGGAGTATCTCGTCTCCATCTATTGTGTCAATGCTAATGACAAGTTTTCTGACCACGTTTCAATAGCACTACTCACCCACTCACAGACAATGGTAGGCCTGAGTAGTGTCCCATTGGCCACATCAATAAATCACCTCACTCACTTGCGGTCTGTCGGCTCCTTAAGTGAAGTCATTTCAGGCGCAGGGAGAAACACCTTTTCTCTCTTATGACAGGGCCCTGTCTAAAATGCAGGGCGACTCCCACCTTTTTTGGAAAAAGGTAAGCTGCCTGAATTCCTTTTGGGAATCTGAAATTTAATTTCAGGTTAAATCAGACCTGAGGTGGAGGGAAAATTACATTACTTCTTTACTAAAGTAAACCCTCTCCTTGTGGTAAAAGAGGGGGCTTCGTAACTTCTAACACCTCCTTTATAGCTAAAACACGTTTTGAATGCTTTTTTGCTAACTTAGGACCTATTCCCCTGGAATCACTAGTGTCGACACTGGAATCAGAGTCCGTGTCGGTATCAGTTTGTACTACTTGTGCAAATTTGCATGTGACCCAGAAAGGTCCGTGTGGATGAAAGGCAGAACTATTAAAAATCACATCTTCAACAGATTATTTTCATTTTCTGTATGAGATTCAGTCCAACCTCTTACTGATATGATTCACACTATCATGTACCCTTTCACCCAGTCAGGCTCTTGATGTCATATTACACCTCTGTGTCCCTAACATATCTCCACAGAGTTCCCTGCCACAGACATGTCACACACGTGCAGAACCACACCACAGACACTCCGGGACTTATAGGGGGACAGACCCACAGTAAAATCTGACAGAGGGACACAGGTGGGATTTACCAGTTCACAACCCAGCGCCAGTAACACAATGTCTGTGAACACAAAATGCCCACTGACATTCAGCGCTTTTATAATGTTAATCACACAATTATATAGCACCAAATTCACTGTGGCCCTCCTTGTTTTGCACCCTGATACTTGTTCAGTAGTGGAGGATGTTTTGTTCATATGTTTGTAAATCCAGTCATCAGGACACAGAGACATGTGAGTCATAGGCGTGCGCACGGGGGGTGCCTTGTGCGCACAGGCACCCTCTAATGTCTGGCACCCCCTGCACGCCTACAGCACAGTGATCGTCTGCTGCTCCATGCCTGTTCCTCCTCCCGCTGCGCCCACCGCAACCACCTCACAGTCAGGATGGACTGAATGTCTGGGACGGGAGTCACGGGACTGACCGGCGCGGCTACACTTGGTGGCAGTGGGTGCATGACTGAAGTAAAAATCTCCCAGCTCTGCCCCGCGGTGTGACATAAGGTCACCCCGCCCACCATCCCCACTCGCCTGCACTCGCGCTCACCATTGAGTGCCATCACAGCTGCACAGCGTTCCTCAGTCAGGAGGAGTCGCGGGGCCGAGGACAAATTCAGCTCAGCAGACGTTCAGCTGCGACAAGAAAGTAACTGTCACCGCTCAGTCAGTGACTAAAGTAAGTTAACTGCAGTGCTGCAGCTGATATGTCTGCTCCTGCAGAGGAAAGACAGGTGCCGGTCAGGGACAATATACATACTGTGTACATGAAGTTGCCCCCAAACATTTTTCATATAAGATCTTTAAGTGTACTCAGCAAAAAGAAAATTAAAGAAAAGGGTTATACAAATTATATTAGCTGTTTATTAGTAGTTTCCTGAGTGGGGTTTTAAGGGTATCTGGCACTGCTGGGGCATACCATGTGGCGGAATATGAATTTCAGCTCATACTGTGTGGTGTAATCTGTATTTGGCTCATACTACAGTATGTGGGGTAATGTGAATTTCAGCGCATACTGTGTGGAGTAATGTAAATTTCCGCTCATACCGTCTGGTGTAATGTGAGTTTCAGCTCATACTGTGTGGCGTAATGTGAATTTTAGCTTATACTCTATGGCGTAATGTGAATTTTAGCTCATACCGTGTGGCGTAATGTGAATTTTAGCTCATACCGTGTGGCGTAATGTGAATTTTAGCTCATACTGTGTGTCGTAATGTGAATTTTAGCTCATAACATGTGGCGTAATGTGAATTTCCGCTCATACCATGTGGCGTAATATAAATTTAGCCTCATACTGTGTGGCGTAATGTGAATTTTAGCTCATACCGTGTGGCGTAATGTGAATTTTAGCTCATAACGTGTGGCATAATGTGAATTTTAGCTCATAACGTGTGGCATAATGTGAATTTTAGCTCATAACGTGTGGCGTAATGTGAATTTTAGCTCATACTGTGTGTCGTAATGTGAATTTTAGCTCATAACATGTGGCGTAATGTGAATTTCCGCTCATACCATGTGGCGTAATATAAATTTAGCCTCATACTGTGTGGCGTAATGTGAATTTTAGCTCATACCGTGTGGCGTAATGTGAATTTTAGCTCATACTGTGTGGCGTAATGTGAATTTTAGCTCATAACGTGTGGCGTAATGTGAATTTCCGCTCATACCTCCGGCGGTGCACCCCCTAATAAAATTGGCTGCGCACGCCTATGATGTGAGTTCACTGCTGTGCTGTTTTATTTCATCACCAACTCCAGGCACACTGCACACTGGACCACCCACTTCCCAGCATCCCTCTGGTCCCAGGGACCATCACTGAAGATTCAGGCTTACACAGATTAGTAAGGGAGTGTCTACAAATATTAAGCATTCTAATACACTAACATCACATCCTCTTTTCTTTAAAGATAAGCCCTGTACGCTTCAATGCAACAATTAACAACATCATATTAAGAAAATCATCTAACACATTTCAATGAGTCTCTCAGGTCTGCGTATTTCCCTTTTGGGTCTTTCATACACAGTCTGTGTTTCATCTACCATTTTGGACCTTTCTAGAAACGTGGTTTGTTCACCATTATGAGGATCATCATACATGTCAGATGAAGGGTATTCTTCAGTCATGTTGTCTTCATTATGGTTAGGTTGAGATCTTAAATCCACCCGATTTCTTCTTACTTCCGTTCCATGCTCTGTACATATAGTATAAGATCTTGGTGCTACTTGTGCTAGCACAATACCTTTCTGCACCCAAATACCTTTCTCGTGATCTCTGAGACAGACTTGGTCACCCGATTTTAGATCAGATAAGCTTTTTGCTCGCCTGTCATGGAACAGTTTCTGTTTCGCCTGTTGATGTTCCTTACTCAGTCTGACCAACGCTGCGTTATGTGTATTAAGCAGTTCATCATGTATCGGGAGATTTGCTCTAATACTCCTTCCCATCAGCATTTGTGCAGGAGAAAGTCCATTCTGTAAAGGTATACTGCGGTAGATTAAAAGACTTTTGTAGAAATCTTCTTTACCTTCTTGAGCTTTTTTCATGAGACTTTTTACCGTTTTTACTGAACTTTCCACCAACCCATTTGAGCGTGGATAGTGGGGACTTGACATAGTATGGACAAATTCCCACTCATCAGCAAATTGTCTAAATTCAGCACTGGAAAACTGAGGACCATTGTCAGTGAACACTTCCATAGGAACACCATGCCTTGCAAAGATTGACCATGCAATTGATTACGGCTTTACTAGTAGTTGTATGTAGTGTCTTCACCTCAGGGTAGTTAGAGTAATAATCAGTCACGACAATGTACGTTTTCCCATTACAATCAAACAAATCTGCGCCAACTTTCTGGTACGGTCTCTCTGGCACTGCGTGAGGACTCAGTGGCTCGACTTGTTGTTTCGGTCTATACGTAAGACATAATTCACATGTAGCTGTAGTCTGTGCTATGTCTTGGTTCATTCTTGGCCAATACATAACTTCACGCGCTCTCCGCTTACATTTTTCTTCTTCTAAGTGGCCTTCATGTATCTTGCACAGCATAGTTTTTCTTAGTCGTGCAGGTATGACAAACATATTGCCTTTGTAAATAATACCATCGACAACTGTATGGTCACTGCGGTACATCCAATAATCATGGATAGACAGCGGGCACGCATGTTTTTCTGCTGGCCAACCTTTCAAAATGATATCTTTCAACACTTTTCATTGTGTCATCTGTCTCAGTTTCTTTCCTAATCTGTTCTTGTCTTGCAAGAGACACTGGTAGAGAAGCTACGATCAAATTAACATAGGCTTCTATCTCTTCATCCATCAGACTTTTGGAATCTTCACTTTTGTCCACAGCACGAGAAAGTGTATCAGCAATGTACATGTATTTGCTGGGACAGTACAGCAAGTGTACATCATATTTCTGTAGTCTGATAAGCATTCGTTGAATTCTCATGGGACAGTCATGAAATGATTTAGTCATGATAGCTACCAATGGCTTGTGGTCAGTTTCCACTATAAATGTTTGACCATACACAAACTGATGAAATCGCTCACATGCATTTGTGATCGCTAGAAGTTCTTTTTCTATCTGAGCATACCTTGTTTCAGCACTTGTCAGTGCTCTTGATGCATAGATTACTGGTTGCCATGTATACTCATGTTCTTGTAATAGCACTGAGCCTAGGCCAAATTGTGAAGCATCTGCTGAAATTCTTATTCTTTTCGCAGGATCAAAGAATTTTAGCACTGGTTGCTCTGTAATGATCTGTTTCAAGTTTTTCCAACTTTCTTCTTGTTCATGTGACCACATCCACTCGTTATCTTTGTCCAACAACCATCTAAAAGAATATGGAATTTGGAGTAACTCGTTGGGCGCTGAAAGTTTTTTGGTGCTGCCTTGGACACACTGAGGGGTTTCCCTTACCCCCAAATGAAACAGATATGAGAATGTATGCTAGAGTGACCTGGGCGCCCCCTTTCAGTGGCTGGGTGCAAAAGTAATTACTGATGATTCACTTTTTTAACCAGTATAATCAGTAACTATCTCAAAATGAATGTCATCCAATTATATAAAAAAAATGACAATAAATTTAATACAATGAGATAAAACAAACATGCATAAAATATTTCTAAGGACAAATGTCCCAAACTCAGAATGAAATCGTACCCATAGGGTAGCAAAGGAGCCGCAGGTGGTATATACGGCAGGGTGGTCCAGACTTCACCCTGCTCTGGCTCCTAAGCTTACCAGTGGAAATCTATCCGCAAACGTCCTGGATCCGGAAGTGTGGATGTCCAATAGCCAAACGTGTAGATGTCCAATAGCCGATTTCATTCTGAGTTTGGGACATTTGTCCTTAGAAATATTTTATGAATGTTTGTTTTATCTCATTGTATTAGATTTATTGTCATTTTTTTAATATAATTGGATGACATTCATTTTGAGATAGTTACTGATTATACTGGTTAAAAAAGTGAATCATCAGTAATTACTTCTGCACCCAGCCACTGAAAGGGGGCGCCCAGGTCACTCTATCATACATTCTCAAACCATCTAAGAGAGGCTATTCGGTCAGAGAGTTGAGAAATAAATTTTCCTAAGTAAGTAATCATTCCTAGGAATCTTCTGACGTCGTCTTTGTTGTTAGGATATTCCATGTTCACTATGGCTGATATTTTCCTTGGGTCTGGTTTTACACCTTGATCCGAGACCACGTCGCCCATAAAGGTAAGTGTATTCACGACAAATTCACGTTTGTCCTTGTTTAGCTTTAGATTCACTTTCTTGACAAGTTCCATTACTTGTCTCAATCTAGAATCATGTTCTTCCTTTGTAGATCCCCAGACAATAATGTCATCCATCATTGTTTCAACACCTGGAATATGTTCAAAAATCATGTGTATCTTTTTGTGATATACTTCTGGAGCAGACGATATTCCATATGGTAGTCGAAGAAATCTGTATCTACCTTCTGGTGTATTAAATGTACAAAGCTTTGAGCTGGCCTCATCTAGCTTCATTTGCCAGAATCCTGAAGATGTGTCCAATTTACTGAACCATTTTGCTCCCGCAAATTGCAACATGATTTCATCTCTGGTTGGTAGTTTGAAATGTTCTTGTTTAATAGCTTTGTTTAAATCTCTGGGGTCTAGACATATTCTGAGTTGTCAATTTTTCTTTTCAACAATTACTAAGGAGCTTACCCATTCAGTAGGCTCGTCAACTTTCTGTATCACACCCAAGGCTTCCATGCGATTTAACTCTTGTTTCAGTTTTTCTCTTAGCGCACATGGCACTTTTCTACAGAAGTGTATCACTGAAGAAACTTGCGTGTCTATATTTATTTTATGCTCTCCAGGTAAACAACCTAGACCTTCAAACAAGTCTCTGTATTCTGTAAACATCAATTTGCAGTCATCTTCTACTTGTGATGTCACCATAAAAACTTTCTTTAGCAAGCTTAGGCCCTCATTCCGAGTTGTTCGCTCGCTATCTGCTTTTAGCAGCATTGCACACGCTAAGCCGCCGCCCTCTGGGAGTGTATCTTAGCTTAGCAGAATTGCGAACGAAAGATTAGCAGAATTGCGAATAGAAATTTCTTTGCAGTTTCTGAGTAGCTCCAGACTTACTCCGCCATTGCGATCAGTTCAGTCAGTTTCGCTCCTGGTTTGACGTCACAAACACACCCAGCGTTCGCCCAGACACTCCCCCGTTTCTTCAGACACTCCCGCGTTTTTCCCAGAAATGCCAGCGTTTTTCCACACACTCCCATAAAACGGCCAGTTTCCGTCCAGAAACACCCACTTCCTGTCAATCACACTACGATCACCACAACGATGAAAAATCCTTGTTATGCCGTGAGTAAAATACCTACGTTTAAGTAAAATAACTAAGCGCATACGCTCTGCGAACATTGCGCATGCGCAGTAAGCGGAAAATCGCAATATAGTGAAAATCGGCAACGAGCGAACAACTCGGAATGACCCCCTTAGTTTCTCATAGGAACTTAATCCTAGAATCGGTTGCACATTTTTATCTACAATCAGTAGAGATTTTTAAACTGTTGTCCATTATATTTCAGTGTCACTAAGCATGTACCTTTCACAGGAATTTCCTCCCCAGTGTACCCTGTAACTTTCACTTTGGCTGGATGAATTTTAGGTTATACTCTAAAAGTCTTATAGTCTTTAAACAATATTAAATTCACCTGCGCACCAGTATCAAGCTTAAAGTGAATGACAATCTCGTTCACAGTTAAAAGGACAATCCATTCTTTCTTATCTGCACTGCAAAGTTCAATGCAATCCACAAAGAATTCCTGTTTGTTTAACAGCATGCACATTGGTTGTTTCACTTTTGATTTTACAGCATTTGGCAAAGTGATTAAGTCTACCACATTTCATGCAGGTTTTACCATAAGCCGGGCACATTTTAGGATTGTGAGCATTTCCACATCTACTACAAATTTCCTTATTAGACTGTGGCTTAGACTGCTTCATGCTTGATAATGAAGGTTTGCTTGGCTCTGTTTCCTGCACTACATGGACAGCAGCATCAACTTCCTTGTGTAACATTTTGGCTTGAAATCTAGTTATTTCTGCATATCTAATCCATCTACAGACTTCTGATCACATGTGAAATACTTATATCTTTCATATGTCACATTTTTCCTTGGCACAAAGTAATCTTCAAACTTTTGCATTATAGAAGATAGCACCATATTCTGCCCCTCATCAAACTAAAAACTATTATAAATGTCCAGCACATCCTCTCCTATCACATGGAGGAAAATGGATGCCTTCATTTTGTCAGCCTCTGTATCAGCTCCACATGCAGCAAGATATATATTAAACCTTTGCTTAAATCTTTTCCAGTTCTCGGACAAGTTACCAGACATCAGCATGCTGGTTGGAGGAGCAAGTTTATCCATGGTTACTCACTGTTTAAAGAGAGGAGCACACAGCAGGCTTTGCAGACACTGAGTATCACAGCCTTACAGACTTCTACAAGATTCTTTCACACTCTGAGAGCACTAGCAGTCCAAGTTAAACTTCTTCTGACACCATGTTTTGTTCATATGTTTGTAAATCCAGTCATCAGGACACAGAGACATGTGAGTTCACTGCTGTGCTGTTTTATTTCATCGCCAACTCCAGGCACACTGCACACTGGACCACCCACTTCCCAGCATCCCCCTGGTCCCAGGGACCATCACTGAAGATTCAGGCTTACACAGATTAGTAAGGGAGTGTCTACAAATATTAAGCATTCTAATACACTAACATCACAGAGGAGGACCAGTGTTGTCTCTGCAGCCTGAGGAGAGAGATAATGGCGCTGAGCAGTGTGCTGGCTGACTGAGGAGGAAGCTCCACTCTTCAATGGTGTGTTTCTACTCAGTTTTTAACTTTTTATGAGGTAATTTTTTATACTGGTGGGGGTAGGACTGTGCCTCAGCAACTTATGCCCCTTATTTATGACAGTTTCCATAGGTTTCATGCTGCCCAGGACACCCCCTTCCCCCCCCGCGCCCTGCACCCTGCAGTGCCTATGTATGTGTGGGCAACATGGCGCGCTGCGCTCCCGCCAGCCGCGTGGTACTTTTAGCCGTCACTTTCTTGATTGAAGATCTGTCTTCTAACACTCACCTGTCTTCTGGCTCTGTGAGGGGGGTGACGGCGTGCTGTGGGAGTGAGCATCTAGGCACGGCTAGCATTCAGTTCCCTTCAGGAGCTAATGGTGTCCTGTCAGCCAGAAGCAGAGCCATGAAACTCTTTAGGAAGTTGGTTCCTACTTCTGCCCCCTCAGTCCCACGAAGCAGGGAGTCTGATGCCAGCAGATCTCCCTGAAAATAAAAAACCTAATATAAGTATTTTCAGAGACACTCAGTAGAGCTCCTTAGAGTGCATCCAGTCGACCTGGGCACATTTCTAAAACTGAGGTCTGGAGGAGGGGCATAGAGGGAGGAGCCAGTTCATACCCAATGAAAAGTCTTTAGAGTGCCCATGTCTCCTGCGGATCCCTTCTATACCCCATGGTCTTGATGTCGTCCCCAGCATCCTCTAGGACGTATGAGAAAGTATTTTTAAATTTGCTTATATCCTGGTCTGGTTATCACTCTTTTTGGGATAATAGGGTGTGGGGGCTCTCCGCAAAGCGGTAATCAGTCGCCATGCTAACTAGGAGACCTTTGGTGGCGGACTCTGTCATGAGTGCCAGCCACTGACTGGTCAACATGTGGTGGATATCTCCAGGGGATTCAGGCCTGTAAGAAATGAATAGCACTTGGGCTCTTCCTGTCACTCTGGGCGGGATGAACTTAGCTTTGAAAAGTGATAATTTCACTGTGATAAAGTACCAGCCAATCAGCTCCTAACTTCCATGTCACATGCTGTGTTTGAAAAATGACAGGAGCTGTTTACTGGTACTTTAGCACTGTGAAATTATTACTTTTCAAGGCTTAGTACATCTTGCCCTCACTGGGCTGGAGGGGGGCCAAGTTATTGTGCAAATGTTAGAAAATTATTAAGAACTACAAGTACCATCATTCCTAGGCCATCTGGTAAATGGAAACAAGAACCAGTGTGCCTTTCCACCCTTTACTCTACTCTAATTTTAATCATGTCATCACGCAAAATGAAATCCTGTTTTTGCTCAAGTGGGTTCTTTTATGTTCCTAGCATTCAACAAGGAATGCCTCCAGTCTTTCCAATTTTAATTTTGTTTATACAGTATTGTCATGGTAATGGTGAACACTGAGGCATCATAGCGGGGAGCCGCGCCTCTACGTGGCACGTGATGATGTCATCATGAGCCCTCGCCGGGTCCGTGGTCCGGATGCCAGAATGGCATGACTACACTGTGGGGTGATGCCATTATAAGGTTAGATTTATAGTTATCCCAGACATGTACTAAGCCTTGAAAAGGTATACATTTCACAGTGATTAAGTACAAGCCAATCAGCTCCTAACTGTAATTTCAAACCCAGCCTGTGACATAGCAGTTAGGAGCTGATTGGCTGGAACTTTATCACTGTGAAATGTATCACTTTCCAAGGCTTAGTACATCTCCCCATTAGCCTGATGAAAATACCTTAGTAAAGGCATTGAAACATTGCATCTTAAAACTGTATGTAATTTGTTCTATTGGAGTCTGGAGTGCCGCACCTATAGCTTCTTATATCTGTGTTATCGGCGGCACTCAGGGACATAAACAGAAGATACACTACTCTCTGACATAGACGCTCTGAGTGGTGTACTGTATCTTCTTTTCTTGTCCCCGAGTGGCGCCGATTACGCAGTTGTATTACTCTGCTTGTTTATGGAGAGAGATTAAATACAGAGGGCAACGGGCCACGTATATATACTTTATAGTGAGTGCCAGATATACATTTCTTGTTTGTGTGTGTGTGTGTGTGTGTGTGTGTGTGTGTGTATGTGTGTGTATATATATATTATATATATATATATATATATATATATATATATTTATTAATACGGGCTGGAGGGGATTATGCTGTTATTTCAAGCCCCCCTGCTGTGCGGACATAAGTGCCATGTTTAACCTGATTTGGATTATCTACTGTAACTCTTGTCATTGACATGCTGCTATTTTCTGAATATGAAGCACTGAAGTTAAAGGTGATGTGCTGGCCTCTTTTTTGGCTGCTGAAAGCGTGCTGGGAAATATTGGATATATGCTTACTATAGGACTGCAGCACCTGGACAGTTAAACATTGAAATGTGCGCGTTTTTTCTTCTGATATATATATATATATATATATATATATCCTCCTGGATGTCCCAGCGCTTTCTTAAACTCAACATGTCCAGCCTATCCTCCCAAAATCTCATTATCTATTGATGGCACGACTATCTCCTCTAGCCCCCAGGTGCGCTGTCTTGCTGTAATCCTTGACTCCTCCCTCTCCTTCAAACCACACATTCAGCACCTCTCACAAACCTGTCATTTTCATCTCAAAAACATTTCCAGGATTAGACCCTTTCTCACCCAGGATGCCACCAAGACCATTATCCACTCACTGATCATTTCCAGACTAGTCTACTGCAATCTCATCCTAATACCTTTCTTCACTCCAATCTATCCTCAGTGCTGTAGCCTGGCTCATCTTCCTCACCAAACGCACTACGTCCACCTCCCGGGATCCGGTCTGAAGAGCGACAGTGTCTAGGTCGACAATGTTTAGGTCGACAGTCACTAGGTCAACAGGGACTGAAGGTCTACAGGATTTCTAGGTCAAAAGGTCGACATGAGTTTTTCTCATTTTTTTTCTATTCTTGAACTTTTTCATACTTAATGATCCACGTGGACTATGATTGGAACGGTAACCTGTGCAGAGCGCAGCGGTAGGGAAGCGAGGCACCTTGCCCGAAGCATGGCGAGCGGACACGGTGCACTAATTGGGCTTCCTGGTCACTGTACGGAGAAAACAACACCAAAAAAACATGAAAACTCATGTTGACCTTTTGACCTATCGATCTAGAACATGTCAACCTAGAAACCCTGTCGACTTTCAGTCCCTGTCGACCAATAGTGGTCGACCTAAACATTGTCGACCTAGACACTATCGATTTGATGATCCACACCCCACCTTCCCTCTCCTACAAGCCCTTCACTGGCTTCCCTTCCCTTTCAAAATCCAATACAAAGCTCTTACCCACTCCTCTCCCATTTACATCTCTTACCTTATCTCCCTTTACACTCCCACCCATCCTCTACACTCTGCTAATGCACGCCAACTCTCTAGTCTTCTGATTATTTCCTCCTACTCCTATCACCAAGATTTTCACCTCTCTACAGAACTTCAAACAGGCTCTTAAGACCCACTTCTTTACCATACCCAGCCAAATTTCATCCTAACCCTCTGTCCCATGTTCGGTCTACCTTATCTGTGTCACCCCTGTCTGTCTGCCACTCCCCTTTAGCATGTAAGCTCTCACGAGTAGGGCCCTCTTCCCTCATGTGCTTATCCTTTTCTTACTGCAATCATCCTCAACTGCACCAAATCCTGCAGTTTTCTGTTATCCTGATACTTATCTCAGAGTCATCTGCTGATGTAGTTATATGTTTAGTTATCCTGTACATATCCTATATTGTCTTCAACTGTAAGTCACAGCTTTCCTGTTTTGATTATTTGCATATGCACTCCGTAATTGGGCGCTGTAGAACCCTTGTGGCGCCATGTAAATAAAGGATAATAATAATAGAGACCTGCAGAAAATATATTGTGTATATTACAGATATTGTGTGTGTGTGTGTGTGTGTGTGTGTGTGTGTGTGTGTGGTGTGTGTGTGTGTGTGTGTGTTTTTATATATATATATATATATATTAGTGCTGGGCAACGATTACAATTTCTAATCGCGATTAATCGCAGGATTTTCTGCGATTAATCGCGATTAATCGTATTGTTAGGCACTAAAGTCAATAATTAATTCAAAAGTGGTGTATTGCGCACTTTTAGTACTTCTATATGAACAACAGTGCAATAAAATTTGGTTTGCAGTTTTCCTTTTACACAGTAGCATTTAAAAACAGTAAAAACAGAAGAAAAAAAAAAGTGTGAGGTCCCCCCTCCTAAGCATAACCAGCCGGTCCTGGTTGTAAAAATACAGGGGATAAATTGTGTAGGGTTCCCCCATATTTAAACAACCAGCACCGGGCTCTGCGCCTGGTCCTGGTTCCAAAAATACGGGGGACAAAAGACGTAGGGGTCCCCCGTATTTTTAAAACCAGCACCGGGCTCCACTAGCTAGAGAGAGAATGCCACAGCCGGGGGACACTTTTATATAGGTCCCTGCGGCCGTGGCATTACCCCCCCCCCCTCAACTAGTCACCCCTGGCCGGGGTTCCCTGGAGGAGTGGGAACCCCTTCAATCAAGGGGTTCCCCCCTCCAGCCACCCAAGGGCCAGGGATGAAGCCCGAGGCTGTCCCACCACCACCCACCCATCCGTGGGCGGTGGATGGGAGGCTGATAACCTTTGTGTAAAAAATAGAATATTGTTTTTTTGTGGCAGAACTACAAGTCCCAGCAAGCCTCCCCGCAAGCTGGTACTTGGAGAACCACAAGTACCAGCATGCGGGGAAATAACAGGCCCGCTGGTACCTGTAGTATATATATATATTAGTGCTGAGCGGGTTCGGTTTCTCGGAATCCGAACTCCCCCGAACTTCACCCATTTTACATGGTTCCGAGGCAGACTCGGATCCTCCTGCCTTGCTCGGTTAACCCGAGCGTGCCCGAACGTCATCATCCCTCTGTCGGATTCTCGCGACATTCGTATTCTATATAAGGAGCCGCGCGTCGCCGCCATTTTCACTCGTGCATTGGAGATGATAGGGAGAGGACAAGCAGCGTTCTCTCAGTTTCTGTGTTCAGTGTGCTGCAAATATCTGTGCTCAGTGTGCTGCAAATATCTGTGCTCAGTGTGCTTGCAAATATCTGTGTTCAGTGTTCTGAAAATATCTACGTTCTCTGCGTGAAAAACGCTCCATATCTGTGCTGCATTGTAGTATAGGAGGACAGTGCAGAATTTTGCTGACCAGTGACCACCAGTATTATATCAGTACGGTACAGTAGTCCACTGCTCTACCTACCTCTGTGTCATCAAGTATACTATCCATCCATACCTGTGCTGCATTTTAGTTGTTGTGCGCATTATATATAGTAGGAGGACAGTGCAGAATTTTGCTGACCACCAGTATATAATATATAGCAGTACGGTACAGTAGTCCACTGCTCTACCTACCTCTGTGTCGTCAAGTATACTATCCATCCATACCTGTGGGGCATTTTAGTTGTTGTGTGCATTATATATAGTAGGAGGACAGTGCAGAATTTTGCTGACCACCAGTATATAATATATAGCAGTACGGTACAGCAGTCCACTGCTCTACCTACCTCTGTGTCGTCAAGTATACTATCCATCCATACTGCATTTTAGTTGTACGCAGGATATATAGTAGGAGGACAGTGCAGAATTTTGCTGACCACCAGTATATAATATATAGCAGTACGGTACAGTAGTCCACTGCTCTACCTACCTCTGTGTCGTCAAGTATACTATCCATCCATACCTGTGGTGCATTTTAGTTGTGCGCAGTATTATATAGTAGGAGGACAGTGCAGAGTTTTGCTGACCACCAGTATATAATATATAGCAGTACGTTACAGTAGTCCACTGCTCTACCTACCTCTGTGTCGTCAAGTATACTATCCATCCATACCTGTGGTGCATTTTAGTTGTGCACAGTATTATATAGTAGGAGGACAGTGTAGAATTTTGCTGACCACCAGTATATAATATATAGCAGTACGGTACAGTAGTCCACTGCTCTACCTACCTCTGTGTCGTCAAGTATACTATCCATCCATACCTGTGGTGCATTTTAGTTGTTGTGCGCAGTATATATAGTAGGAGGACAGTGCAGTATTTTGCTGACCACCAGTATATAATATATAGCAGTACAGTACAGTAGGCCACTGCTCTACCTACCTCTGTGTCGTCAAGTATACTATCCATCCATACCTGTGGTGCATTTTAGTTGTTGTGCGCAGTATATATAGTAGGAGGACAGTACAGAATTTTGCTGACCACCAGTATTATATAATATATAGCAGTACGGTACAGCAGTCCACTGCTCTACCTACCTCTGTGTCGTCAAATATACTATCCATCCATACCTGTGGTGCATTTTAGTTGTGCGCAGTATCTATAGTAGGAGGACAGTGCAGATTTTGCTGACCACCAGTATATAATATATAGCAGTACGGTACAGTAGTCTACTGCTCTACCTACCTCTGTGTCGTCAAGTATACTATCCATCCATACCTGTGCATTTTAGCTGTGCGCATTATATAGTAGGAGGGGATAGTGCAGAATGTTGCTGTGACCACCAGTATATATATAGCAGTACGGTACAGTAGTCCACTGCTCTACCTCTGTGTCGTCAAGTATACTACAAAAGTCCAGTAAAATTACCCAAAAATCCAAATTAAAAGCGTCTGATGAGAAGCATAAACTTGCCAATATGCCATTTACGACACGGAGTTGCAAGGAACGGCTGAGGCCCTGCCCTATGTTCATGGCTAGTGGTTCAGATTCACATGAGGATGGAAGTACTCATCCTCTCGCTAGAAAACTGCAGTGCCACTCCTAGATGGGCCAGGTGTTTGTGTCGGCCACTTGGGTCGCTTAGCTTAGCCATCCAGCGACCTTGGTGCACCTCTTTTTTTCTTTGCATCATGTGCTGTTTGGGGACTATTTTTTTGAAGTGCCATCCTGCCTGACACTGCAGTGCCACTCCTAGATGGGCCAGGTGTTTGTGTCGGCCACTTGGGTCACTTAGCTTAGCCATCTAGCGACCTTGGTGCTCCTCTTTTTTTATTTGCATCATGTGCTGTTTGGGGACTATTTTTTAAATCTGCCATCCTGTCTGACACTGCAGTGCCACTCCTAGATGGGCCAGGTGTTTGTGTCGGCCACTTGGGTCACTTAGCTTAGCCTTCCAGCGACCTCGGTGCAAATTTTAGGACTAAAAATAATATTGTGAGGTGTGAGGTGTTCAGAATAGACTGGAAATGAGTGAAATTATGGTTATTGAGGTTAATAATACTATGGGATCAAAATGACCCCTAAATTCTATGATTTAAGCTGTTTTTGAGGGTTTTTGTAAAAATAACACCCGAATCCAAAACACACCCGAATCCGACAAAAAATTTTCAGGGAGGTTTTGCCAAAACGCGTCCGAATCCAAAACACGGCCGCGGAACCGAATCCAAAACCAAAACACAGAACCCGAAAAATTTATATATATATATATATATATAAATTATATATATATATATATATATATATAAATAATCACACACACACACTTCCCCGGAAACCCCCTGCGTATAGCTTATCATTTGGGATTTCTTGTATGCAGCTGAACTTAATTCGATTCTCTTGTTAGTGATATCTTCTAAACCTATCCTAGCTGGACTAAAGGGGACTACACTGTGGGCGATATCGTTCAGAAATGAATGATAAATCGGTCATATCTTTCAGTGTGGATGCATCAACGGTGAACGATGCACGTGCCCACAATCGATCATCGTTGATACATGCCAGTCAATTTGGACGATATAGATGTATGTACTTTCATAACGTCCAAATGGACCATCGATATCGTCCAGTGTGTAGTAAAAATCGACAATCGATAATAACACAGTTGGTCAATAATATCAATGGTCAAAAACATTGCCCAGTGTGTAGGCACCTTTATTCTTTTAATGGCTTGCAAAGCATATGCTAATGCAATGGATCAGCAATATAGCCCTGTCACTCAACAGTTTGTGAACTATTATTTACAAATTAGTAATGAGAAGATTGTCATCAGCTAGCGGCAGCCACTCAGAATTCTTCAAAACGACATCCTGTTATTCTGAACACCAAGTTACATGATTTTTATCATGCTTGTTAATTCTTGGGGTTTTTGGGCTTTTTATTGTTGCGTCCTGTCCGTGAGCTACAGTGTGACTCCCTACCATTACGGTGCAAGCTACTGAAGGCCACATTTCAGGATTCAGTTAACCGAAAGTTTAAGAGCAAGTGATCCTGATGTAAGTTTGGCTAAACCAGGGATGGGGAACCTTCGGCCTATCAGCTGTTGTTGAACTACACATCCCAGCATGCCCTGCAACAGTTTTAGCATGGCCAAACAGCAAAACTGTAGCAAGGCATGCTGGTATATGTAGTTCAACAACAGCTGGAGGGCCAAAGGTTCCCCATCCCTGCGCTAAACCTATCATTATAACTAGAGATGAGCGGGTTCGGTTCCTCGGAATCCGAACCCGCCCGAACTTCATGTTTTTTTTCACGGGTCCGAGCGACTCGGATCTTCCCGCCTTGCTCGGTTAACCCGAGCGCGCCCGAACGTCATCATGACGCTGTCGGATTCTCGCGAGACTCGGATTCTATATAAGGAGCCGCGCGTCGCCGCCATTTTCACACGTGCATTGAGATTGATAGGGAGAGGACGTGGCTGGCGTCCTCTCCATTTAGATTAGAAGAGAGAGAGTGAGATTGATTTGAGACAGAGACACTTGATTTACTGGAGCTTAGGAGTACTGTAGAGAGTGCAGAGTTTAGTAGTGACTGACCACAGTGACCACCAGACAGTGCAGTTTTATTTAATATAATCCGTTCTCTGCCTGAAAAAAACGATACACAGTGACTCAGTCACATACCATATCTGTGTGCACTGCTCAGCCCAGTGTGCTGCATCATCTATGTATATATCTGACTGTGCTCACACAGCTTATAATTGTGGGGGAGACTGGGGAGCAGTGCCAGTTATAGGTTATAGCAGGAGCCAGGAGTACATATTATTAAAATTAAACAGTGCACACTTTTGCTGCAGGAGTGCCACTGCCAGTGTGACTGACCAGTGACCTGACCACACTGACCACCAGTATAGTTAGTAGTATACTATATTGTGATTGCCTGAAAAAGTTAAACACTCGTCGTGTGACTTGTGTGGTGTTTTTTTTTTTATTCTATAAAAAACTCATTCTGCTGACAGACAGTGTCCAGCAGGTCCGTCATTATATAATATATACCTGTCCGGCTGCAGTAGTGATATATATATATTTTTTATATCATTATTTATCATCCAGTCGCAGCAGACACAGTACGGTAGTTCACGGCTGTAGCTACCTCTGTGTCGGCACTCGGCAGTCCATCCATAATTGTATACCACCTACCCGTGGTTTTTTTTTCTTTCTTCTTTATACATACATACTACATCTCTTTATCAACCAGTCTATATTAGCAGCAGACACAGTACAGTAGTCCACGGCTGTAGCTACCTCTGTGTCGGCACTCGGCAGTCCATCCATAATTGTATACCACCTACCCGTGGTTTTTTTTTCTTTCTTCTTTATACATACATACTACATCTCTTTATCAACCAGTCTATATTAGCAGCAGACACAGTACAGTACAGTAGTCCACGGCTGTAGCTACCTCTGTGTCGGCACTCGGCAGTCCGTCCATAATTGTATACCACCTACCCGTGGTTTTTTTTTCTTTCTTCTTTATACATACATACTACATCTCTTTATCAACCAGTCTATATTAGCAGCAGACACAGTACAGTAGTCCACGGCTGTAGCTACCTCTGTGTCGGCACTCGGCAGTCCATCCATAATTGTATACCACCTACCCGTGGTTTTTTTTCTTTCTTCTTTATACATACATACTACATCTCTTTATCAACCAGTCTATATTAGCAGCAGACACAGTACAGTACGGTAGTCCACGGCTGTAGCTACCTCTGTGTCGGCACTCGGCAGTCCGTCCATAATTGTATACCACCTACCCGTGTTTTTTTTTTCTTTCTTCTTTATACATACATACTACATCTCTTTATCAACCAGTCTATATTAGCAGCAGACACAGTACAGTAGTCCACGGCTGTAGCTACCTCTGTGTCGGCACTCGGCAGTCCATCCATAATTGTATACCACCTACCCGTGGTTTTTTTTTCTTTCTTCTTTATACATACATACTACATCTCTTTATCAACCAGTCTATATTAGCAGCAGACACAGTACAGTACGGTAGTCCACGGCTGTAGCTACCTCTGTGTCGGCACTCGGCAGTCCGTCCATAATTGTATACCACCTACCTGTGGTTTTTTTTTCTTTCTTCTTTATACATACATACTACATCTCTTTATCAACCAGTCTATATTAGCAGCAGACACAGTACAGTAGTCCACGGCTGTAGCTACCTCTGTGTCGGCACTCGGCAGTCCATCCATAATTGTATACCACCTACCCGTGGATTTTTTTTTCTTTCTTCTTTATACATACTACATCTCATTATCAACCAGTCTATATTAGCAGCAGACACAGTACGGTAGTCCACGGCTGTAGCTACCTCTGTGTCGGCACTCGGCAGTCCGTCCATAATTGTATACCACCTACCCGTGGTTTTTTTTTCTTTCTTCTTTATACATACTACATCTCATTATCAACCAGTCTATACTAGCAGCAGACACAGTACGGTAGTCCACGGCTGTAGCTACCTCTGTGTCGGCACTCGGCAGTCCATCCATAATTGTATACCACCTACCCGTGGTTTTTTTTTCTTTCTTCTTTATACATACATACTACATCTCATTATCATCCAGTCTATATTAGCAGCAGACACAGTACAGTACAATAGTCCACGGCTGTAGCTACCTCTGTGTCGGCACTCGGCAGTCCATCCATAATTGTATACTAGTATCCATCCATCTCCATTGTTTACCTGAGGTGCCTTTTAGTTGTGCCTATTAAAATATGGAGAACAAAAATGTTGAGGTTCCAAAATTAGGGAAAGATCAAGATCCACTTCCACCTCGTGCTGAAGCTGCTGCCACTAGTCATGGCCGAGACGATGAAATGCCAGCAACGTCGTCTGCCAAGGCCGATGCCCAATGTCATAGTACAGAGCATGTCAAATCCAAAACACCAAATATCAGTAAAA
The DNA here is from genome assembly GCF_028390025.1 of Pseudophryne corroboree. Classification (NCBI taxonomy): domain Eukaryota; kingdom Metazoa; phylum Chordata; class Amphibia; order Anura; family Myobatrachidae; genus Pseudophryne; species Pseudophryne corroboree. Next base: position 358,838,047 of record NC_086449.1, read on the forward strand.
AAAGGACTCCAAAACCTAAAATAAAATTGTCGGAGGAGAAGCGTAAACTTGCCAATATGCCATTTACCACACGGAGTGGCAAGGAACGGCTGAGGCCCTGGCCTATGTTCATGGCTAGTGGTTCAGCTTCACATGAGGATGGAAGCACTCAGCCTCTTGCTAGAAAACTGAAAAGACTCAAGCTGGCAAAAGCACCGCAAAGAACTGTGCGTTCTTCGAAATCCCAAATCCACAAGGAGAGTCCAATTGTGTCGGTTGCGATGCCTGACCTTCCCAACACTGGACGTGAAGAGCATGCGCCTTCCACCATTTGCACGCCCCCTGCAAGTGCTGGAAGGAGCACCCGCAGTCCAGTTCCTGATAGTCAGATTGAAGATGTCAGTGTTGAAGTACACCAGGATGAGGAGGATATGGGTGTTGCTGGCGCTGGGGAGGAAATTGACCAGGAGGATTCTGATGGTGAGGTGGTTTGTTTAAGTCAGGCACCCGGGGAGACACCTGTTGTCCGTGGGAGGAATATGGCCGTTGACATGCCTGGTGAAAATACCAAAAAAATCAGCTCTTCGGTGTGGAAGTATTTCACCAGAAATGCGGACAACATTTGTCAAGCCGTGTGTTCCCTTTGTCAAGCTGTAATAAGTAGGGGTAAGGACGTTAACCACCTCGGAACATCCTCCCTTATACGTCACCTGCAGCGCATTCATAATAAGTCAGTGACAAGTTCAAAAACTTTGGGCGACAGCGGAAGCAGTCCACTGACCAGTAAATCCCTTCCTCTTGTAACCAAGCTCACGCAAACCACCCCACCAACTCCCTCAGTGTCAATTTCCTCCTTCCCCAGGAATGCCAATAGTCCTGCAGGCCATGTCACTGGCAATTCTGACGAGTCCTCTCCTGCCTGGGATTCCTCCGATGCATCCTTGCGTGTAACGCCTACTGCTGCTGGCGCTGCTGTTGTTGCTGCTGGGAGTCGATGGTCATCCCAGAGGGGAAGTCGTAAGCCCACTTGTACTACTTCCAGTAAGCAATTGACTGTCCAACAGTCCTTTACGAGGAAGATGAAATATCACAGCAGTCATCCTGCTGCAAAGCGGATAACTGAGGCCTTGACAACTATGTTGGTGTTAGACGTGCGTCCGGTATCCGCCGTTAGTTCACAGGGAACTAGACAATTTATTGAGGCAGTGTGCCCCCGTTACCAAATACCATCTAGGTTCCACTTCTGTAGGCAGGCGATACCGAGAATGTACACGGACGTCAGAAAAAGACTCACCAGTGTCCTAAAAAATGCAGTTGTACCCAATGTCCACTTAACCACGGACATGTGGACAAGTGGAGCAGGGCAGGGTCAGGACTATATGACTGTGACAGCCCACTGGGTAGATGTATGGACTCCCGCCGCAAGAACAGCAGCGGCGGCACCAGTAGCAGCATCTCGCAAACGCCAACTCTTTCCTAGGCAGGCTACGCTTTGTATCACCGCTTTCCAGAATACGCACACAGCTAAAAACCTCTTACGGCAACTGAGGAAGATCATCGCAGAATGGCTTACCCCAATTGGACTCTCCTGTGGATTTGTGGCATCGGACAACGCCAGCAATATTGTGTGTGCATTAAATATGGGCAAATTCCAGCACGTCCCATGTTTTGCACATACCTTGAATTTGGTGGTGCAGAATTTTTTAAAAAACGACAGGGGCGTGCAAGAGATGCTGTCGGTGGCCAGAAGAATTGCGGGACACTTTCGGCGTACAGGCACCACGTACAGAAGACTGGAGCACCACCAAAAACTACTGAACCTGCCCTGCCATCATCTGAAGCAAGAAGTGGTAACGAGGTGGAATTCAACCCTCTATATGCTTCAGAGGTTGGAGGAGCAGCAAAAGGCCATTCAAGCCTATACAATTGAGCACGATATAGGAGGTGGAATGCACCTGTCTCAAGTGCAGTGGAGAATGATTTCAACGTTGTGCAAGGTTCTGATGCCCTTTGAACTTGCCACACGTGAAGTCAGTTCAGACACTGCCAGCCTGAGTCAGGTCATTCCCCTCATCAGGCTTTTGCAGAAGAAGCTGGAGACATTGAAGGAGGAGCTAACACGGAGCGATTTCGCTAGGCATGTGGGACTTGTGGATGGAGCCCTTAATTCGCTTAACAAGGATTCACGGGTGGTCAATCTGTTGAAATCAGAGCACTACATTTTGGCCACCGTGCTCGATCCTAGATTTAAAACCTACCTTGGATCTCTCTTTCCGGCAGACACAAGTCTGCTGGGGTTGAAAGACCTGCTGGTGAGAAAATTGTCAAGTCAAGCGGAACGCGACCTGTCAACATCTCCTCCTTCACATTCTCCCGCAACTGGGGGTGCGAGGAAAAGGCTCAGAATTCCGAGCCCACCCGCTGGCGGTGATGCAGGGCAGTCTGGAGCGACTGCTGATGCTGACATCTGGTCCGGACTGAAGGACCTGACAACGATTACGGACATGTCGTCTACTGTCACTGCATATGATTCTCTCAACATTGAAAGAATGGTGGAGGATTATATGAGTGACCGCATCCAAGTAGGCACGTCACACAGTCCGTACTTATACTGGCAGGAAAAAGAGGCAATTTGGAGGCCCTTGCACAAACTGGCTTTATTCTACCTAAGTTGCCCTCCCACAAGTGTGTACTCCGAAAGAGTGTTTAGTGCCGCCGCTCACCTTGTCAGCAATCGGCGTACGAGGTTACATCCAGAAAATGTGGAGAAGATGATGTTCATTAAAATGAATTATAATCAATTCCTCCGCGGAGACATTGACCAGCAGCAATTGCCTCCACAAAGTACACAGGGAGCTGAGATGGTGGATTCCAGTGGGGACGAATTGATAATCTGTGAGGAGGGGGATGTACACGGTGATATATCGGAGGATGATGATGAGGTGGACATCTTGCCTCTGTAGAGCCAGTTTGTGCAAGGAGAGATTAATTGCTTCTTTTTTGGGGGGGGTCCAAACCAACCCGTCATATCAGTCACAGTCGTGTGGCAGACCCTGTCACTGAAATGATGGGTTGGTTAAAGTGTGCATGTCCTGTTTATACAACATAAGGGTGGGTGGGAGGGCCCAAGGACAATTCCATCTTGCACCTCTTTTTTCTTTTATTTTTCTTTGCGTCATGTGCTGTTTGGGGAGGGTTTTTTGGAAGGGCCATCCTGCGTGACACTGCAGTGCCACTCCTAGATGGGCCCGGTGTTTGTGTCGGCCACTAGGGTCGCTTATCTTACTCACACAGTCAGCTACCTCATTGCGCCTCTTTTTTTCTTTGCGTCATGTGCTGTTTGGGGAGGGTTTTTTGGAAGGGCCATCCTGCGTGACACTGCAGTGCCACTCCTAGATGGGCCCGGTGTTTGTGTCGGCCACTAGGGTCGCTTATCTTACTCACACAGTCAGCTACCTCATTGCGCCTCTTTTTTTCTTTGCGTCATGTGCTGTTTGGGGAGGGTTTTTTGGAAGGGCCATCCTGCGTGACACTGCAGTGCCACTCCTAGATGGGCCCGGTGTTTGTGTCGGCCACTAGGGTCGCTTATCTTACTCACACAGTCAGCTACCTCATTGCGCCTCTTTTTTTCTTTGCGTCATGTGCTGTTTGGGGAGGGTTTTTTGGAAGGGCCATCCTGCGTGACACTGCAGTGCCACTCCTAGATGGGCCCGGTGTTTGTGTCGGCCACTAGGGTCGCTTATCTTACTCACACAGTCAGCTACCTCATTGCGCCTCTTTTTTTCTTTGCGTCATGTGCTGTTTGGGGAGGGTTTTTTGGAAGGGACATCCTGCGTGACACTGCAGTGCCACTCCTAGATGGGCCCGGTGTTTGTGTCGGCCACTAGGGTCGCTTATCTTACTCACACAGCTACCTCATTGCGCCTCTTTTTTTCTTTGCGTCATGTGCTGTTTGGGGAGGGTTTTTTGGAAGGGACATCCTGCGTGACACTGCAGTGCCACTCCTAGATGGGCCCGGTGTTTGTGTCGGCCACTAGGGTCGCTTATCTTACTCACACAGCGACCTCGGTGCAAATTTTAGGACTAAAAATAATATTGTGAGGTGTGAGGTATTCAGAATAGACTGAAAATGAGTGTAAATTATGGTTTTTGAGGTTAATAATACTTTGGGATCAAAATGACCCCCAAATTCTATGATTTAAGCTGTTTTTTAGGGTTTTTTGAAAAAAACACCCGAATCCAAAACACACCCGAATCCGACAAAAAAAATTCGGTGAGGTTTTGCCAAAACGCGGTAGAACCCAAAACACGGCCGCGGAACCGAACCCAAAACCAAAACACAAAACCCGAAAAATTTCCGGCGCTCATCTCTAATTATAACCCGGGGCATTAGATTCTAAACAATGAAAAAAGTATTTTATTTGTTGACTAGGAAGGATCCCAAACTCTCCACTTACTGTAGCAGCAACATCTACTACTGCAGACTCCTTTTACCTGTACAGATCATACATACACATTATCTTACAAATCACCTCTTCAGGCTGCCAGGCTTGTTCTGCATCTCTCTACATTTTAGGGCGTTATCCATCTAAGACCCTAATTCAGAACTAATAGCAAAAATAAAATCTTTCTCTAATGGGCAAAACCATGTGCACTGCAGGTGGGGAAGATGTAACGTGTAGAGAGAGCTAGATTTGGATGGGTTATTTTGTTTCTGTGCAGGGTACATAGTGGCTGCTTATTTTTTACACTGCAATTTAGATTTCAGTTTGAACCAGACTTGCCTACGCTCCTGTTTTGTGCCTAAGTCTCCCGCTGCCCTGCATATAGAACTGCAGCTCCCGGATTTACACTGCACTGATCAGGACACCCACCCGCGCTCGCTCCCCTATGAAAATCTGGGCTGCGCATGCCTCTGCCAATGCATACCTTCCAGCTGTCATGTCTGCTGAGAAGGGAAATGCCGCGCCTCCTACACGGAGTCAGCTGGAAAGGGGGTGGGGCTTCGGGTAGAGGGGCGGGACTGTGAGTTGAGGGGGCATGGCGACGTTTTCGTCATAATGTGTCGGGCATTACGGTGTGTGGTATACAATATCACGGGCATTGTGGTATGTGGTATAATGTCTCAGGGTCATTGCGGTGTGTGTCATAATGTGTCACAGGCATTGTATGTGCTATAATGTATCAGGGGCATTGCAGTGTGTAGCATAATGTATAACGGGCATTGCCATTCCTGTCATAATGTGTCACAGGCATTGCGGTGTGTGGCATAATGTGTCGCGGGCATTATGGTGTGTGCATATTGTGTCATGTGCATTATTGTGTGTGGCAGTATGTGGCATAATGTATACTGGGCATTACTATAAAAATGAGAAATAATGTAAGGGGCATGAATCAGGATTATTTTTCTTTTCTGTGGTGGCCAACGTCTGGGCGTGCAGGTTGCAAAACTGGGGTATAAGGTAGTCTTTTCCTGCAATGCCATGCCCCTTTATGTGAAGCCACGCCCATTCCAACAAAACCACGCCCCCTTTTTGCAGCGCGCGCAGGTTCATCCCATTACTAGTGCCAATTATGGGGATGAGGGGGGGCCGTCGGAGAGTTTTTTTGGCTTGGGGGAGAAACATTTCTAGTTACGCCACTGCCTACTCCTATCTTGTGATGCCTGCAGTCTGTTTAGTTCCTGGTTTGACGTCACAAACATGCCCTGCGTTTGGCCAGCCACTCCTCCGTTTCTCCAGCCACTCCTGTGTTTTTGCCTGGTACGCCTGCATTTTTTAGCACACTCCCTGAAAACGCTGAGTTGCCGCCCAGAAACACTCACTTCCTGTCAATCATACTACGAACACTCGAGCGACTGAAAAACGTCGCTCGAGCTTGGGTAAAACTACAAACTTTTGTGTGAAAGTACTTAGCGCATGCGCGATGCGTACCATGCGCATGCGCATAAATGCCGATTTTTCACCTGATCGCTGCGCTGCGAAAAACATCAGCGAGCGATCAACTCGGAATGAGGGCCAATACTGGGGTTAATTCAGAGTTGATCACAGCAGCAAATTTGTTAGCAGTTGGGCAAAACCAAGTGTACTGCAGGGGGGGGCAGATATAACGTGCAGAGAGAGTTAGATTTGGGTGGGGCATGTTCAAACAGAAATCCGAATTGCAGTGTAAAAATAAAGTAGCCAGTATTTACCCTGCACAGCAACAATATAACCCACCCAAATCTAAATCTCTCTGCAAATGTTATATCTGCCCCCCCCTGCAGTGCACATGGTTTTGCCCAACTGCTAACAAATTTGCTGCTGCGATCAACTCTGAATTACCCCCATTGTTTTAATCCAGTTTAGGCCAAAAGGTTGCACCGAGGTAACTGGATGACTAAGATAAGCGACAAAAGTGGGTGGCACAAACACCTGGCACATCTAGGAATGGCGCTGCAGTGGCAGACAGGATGACAGTTTTATAAACTATGCCCAAAAAAATGCTCCAAAGAGCACATAACGCATAAGGTGCAAGATGGAATTGTCCTTGGGCCCTCTCACCTACCCTTATGTTGTATGTATTAAACAGGACATGCGCAGTTTAACAAACCAATCATTTCAACGACAGGGACCATCACTTGTGGCTGAAATGATTGGTTTGTTTGAGCCCTCACAAAACAATTTTTAGAAGGACTTCCTCTTGTACAATAAATTTCACGTCTTCGTTGCAAGTGACGTAACATGGAGGAGGTGCCTAGATGGCTAATGTTGCTACCTCGACTAAATTTGGCCTCACAAATGGAGCAGATGCTTTCATAAACATTGACAGGATTGGGGTAATAACTATCCCACACCCAAGAGGTGGCTTTTTTTGGTTTAACGCCAAGGCATCGCAATAGCTTTCTTTTTATTACGGTCAACAACAACTGCATCCACCGGTGGCTGACTTACACAATTAACATCATCATCAACATCCTCACTATCAGATAGTACATATCCCCCTCATCCTGTCCCACTTCCACACACAAATCCTCAATTTGTATTATGTCCTCCTCATCAGATTCATCACCATCTTTAATTGTATTGCCCCACACACGTTCAGATGGTTCAGAAATGGAGGGAGGTGAAAGAGGCTTCTCTATGAGGACAGTGTGAGAAATGTCAGCTGACGTGGACACCCCTAAACGTTCCTCAAGAATGTCTAATGGTTCTGATTCTAAATGCGCAGTTTGTCTTACTGCCTCTGCAGCTAACTTTCCTTATGTTTTTCTTTTCTTTACCACTCTATAATTAAATTATTTTACATACCCTGGCCTAAGCCCTCTATGCCCATGGGCTTCTGCCTTAGCAGATGACATTGACGGACTTGCATTGTCAATGTCATGACTAGTGGCAACAGCTTCAGCACTAGTAGTAGCCTCCATTATCAACACAAAGTGGGGTTGACCTACACCGACAGCGTCGTACAAATTAGTCAGAAATATATATAATAAATAATGACACACTGCAGTTGACTTCACAAACAGCATAGCACAAATGAGTCAGAAATGTATATACTAATTACACACTGATTGACTTTACTGACAGTGCAGCACAAAAGAATCAGAAATGTACTGTATATAATAATAATAATAATTACACAATGCGGTTGACTTTACCGACAGCATCGCACAATATGTGTATGAGTAGGAAGTACTATACTGTGGTCTGACTGGCAGTGTCACAGTACTTATGAAAATAAAATGAAAATTGTATAGTACACTGGGGTACAGCACAAACAAAACGAAAATTAAAATAAAAAAATCTTTTTATAATTATAGTTTTAGGGTTTTTGTTTTTAGCTTTTATTATTTTCATTTTACACTGGGGCAGAGCCCCTGGATGGATGGACAGATCACCACTTTCAGATACAGCAGACAGGGCATCCTGGGACTGATATAGCAGACTTAGCAGCACCCCTGGACTGATATGGCAGACAGGGCGGGCACCCCTGGACTGATATAGCAGACATGGCACCCCAGGACATATACAGCAGACAGGGTACCCCTGTACTGATACAGCAGACGTAGCAGCACCCCTGGACTGATATGGCAGAAAGGGCACCCCAGGACTGATATGGCAGACAGGGCACCCCTGGATTTATACAGCAGGCAGGGTAGCCCTGGACTGATATGCAGACAGAGGACCCCATGACTGATATGGCAGATAGGGCACCCCTGGACTGATATGGCAGACAGGGCACCCCTGGACTTATACAGCAGACAGGGCACCTCTGGACTGATATGGCAGTCAGGGCACCCCTGGACTGATATAGCAGACAGGGCACCCCAGGACTGATATGGCAGACAGGGCACCTCTGGACTGATATGGCAGACATGGCACCCCAGGACATATACAGCAGACAGGGTACCCCTGTACTGATACAGCAGACTTAGCAGCACCCCTGGACTGATATGGCAGAAAGGGCACCCCAGGACTGATATGGCAGACAGGGCACCCCTGGATTTATACAGCAGGCAGGGTAGCCCTGGACTGATATGGCAGACAGAGGCCCCCATGACTGATATGGCAGGAAGGGTAGCCCTGGACTGATATGGCAGATAGAGGACCCCATGACTGATATGGCAGATAGGGCACCCCTGGACTGATATGGCAGACAGGGCACCCCTGGACTTATACAGCAGACAGGGCACCTCTGGACTGATATGGCAGTCAGGGCACCCCTGGACTGATATAGCAGACAGGGCACCCCTGGACTGATATGGCAGACAGGGCACCTCTGGACTGATATGGCAGACATGGCACCCCAGGACATATACAGCAGACAGGGTACCCCTGTACTGATACAGCAGACGTAGCAGCACCCCTGGACTGATATGGCAGAAAGGGCACCCCGGGACTGATATGGCAGACAGGGCACCCCTGGATTTATGCAGCAGGCAGGGTAGCCCTGGACTGATATGGCAGACAGAGGACCCCATGACTGATATGGCAGATAGGGCACCCCTGGACTGATATGGCAGACAGGGCACCCCTGGACTGATATAGCAGACAGGGCACCCCAGGACTGATATGGCAGACAGGGCACCTCTGGACTGATATGGCAGACATGGCACCCCAGGACATATACAGCAGACAGGGTACCCCTGTACTGATACAGCAGACTTAGCAGCACCCCTGGACTGATATGGCAGAAAGGGCACCCCGGGACTGATATGGCAGACAGGGCACCCCTGGATTTATACAGCAGGCAGGGTAGCCCTGGACTGATATGGCAGACAGAGGACCCCATGACTGATATGGCAGGCAGGGTAGCCCTGGACTGATATGGCAGACAGAGGACCCCATGACTGATATGGCAGATAGGGCACCCCTGGACTGATATGGCAGACAGGGCACCCCTGGACTTATACAGCAGACAGGGCACCTCTGGACTGATATGGCAGTCAGGGCACCCCTGGACTGATATAGCAGACAGGGCACCCCAGGACTGATATGGCATACAGGGAACCTCTGGACTGATATGGCAGACATGGCACCCCAGGACATATACAGCAGACAGGGTACCCCTGTACTGATACAGCAGACGTAGCAGCACCCCTGGACTGATATGGCAGAAAGGGCACCCCGGGACTGATATGGCAGACAGGGCACCCCTGGATTTATGCAGCAGGCAGGGTAGCCCTGGACTGATATGGCAGACAGAGGACCCCATGACTGATATGGCAGATAGGGCACTCCTGGACTGATATGGCAGTCAGGGCACCCCTGGACTGATATAGCAGACAGGGCACCCCAGGACTGATATGGCATACAGGGCACCTCTGGACTGATATGGCAGACATGGCACCCCAGGACATATACAGCAGACAGGGTACCCCTGTACTGATACAGCAGACTTAGCAGCACCCCTGGACTGATATGGCATACAGGGCACCCCTGGATTTATACAGCAGGCATGGTAGCCATGGACTAATATGGCAGACAGGGCACCCCATGACTGATATGGCAGACAAGGCACCCCTGGACTGATATGGCAGACAGGGTACCCCTGGACTTATACAGCAGACAGGGCACCTCTGGACTGATATGGCAGACAGGGCAACCCATGACTGATATGGCAGACAGGGCCTCCTGGACTGATATGGCAGACAGGGCACCCCTGGATTTATACAGCAGACAGGGCACCTCTGGACTGATATGGCAGTCAGGGCACCCCTGGACTGATATGGCAGACAGGGCACTCCATTACTGATATGGCAGACAGGGCCTCCTGGACTGATATGGCAGACAGGGCACCCCTGGACGTATACAGCAGACAGGGCACCTCTGGACTGATATGGCAGTCAGGGCACTCCTGGACTGATATGGCAGACAGGGCACCCCATTACTGATATGGCAGACAGGGCCTCCTAGACTGATATGGCAGACAGGGCACCACTGGACTTATACAGCAGACAGGGCACCTCTGGACTGATATGGCAGTCAGGGCACCCCATGACTGATATAGCAGACAGGGCACCCCTGGACTGATATGGCAGACAGGGCACCTCTGGACTGATATGGCAGAAAGCTGCAGCTCCAGCTTCCCCATTGGTTACCACACAGACTTGCTGTTAAAGCCACGGCGGGTCCTAGTGCCTGCCGGCTCTTTTATCAAATCTGACTGACGGAAATAGCAGTAGTGCTGCTGTTGTTCTCCTTTTGAAAAAAGAAGAAGTCAGAAACGACAGGGGGTGCACGGGCCCGAGTGCCCCCCCCCCCCCTGGATCCGCCTATGCCCTGAACTGATATGGCACACAGGGCACCCTTGGACTAATACAGCAGACAGGGAACCCCCGGACTGATATGGTAGACAGGGATCCTGGATTGATACAGCAGACAGAGCACCCAGGACTTATACAGCAGACAGGGCACCCCTGGACTGATATGGCAGACAGGGAACCCCTGGACTGATATGGTAGACAGGGCAACCCTGGATTGACACAGCAGACAGAGCACCCAGGACTAATACAGCAGACAGGGTACCCCTGGACTGATATGGCAGACAGGGTACCCCTGGACTGATATGGAAGACAGGGCACCCCTGGACTGATATGGCAGACAGGGCACCCCTGGACTTATATAGCAGACAGGGCACCCCTGGACTTATACAGCAGACAGGGTACCCATGGACTTATACGGCAGACAGGGTACTCATGGACTGATATGGCAGACAGGGGACCCTTGAACTGATATGGCAGACAGGGCACCGCTGGACTTATACAACAGACAGGGAACCCCTGGACTGATATGGTAGACAGGGCAATCCTGGATTGATACAGCATTTAGAGCACCCAGGACTTATACAGCAGACAGGGTACCCTTGGACTGATATGGCAGACAGGGCACCCCTGGACTGATATGGCAGACAGGGCACCCCTGGACTTATATGGCAGACAGGGCACACCTTGACTTATACAGCAGACAGGGCACCCCTGGACTTATACAGCAGACAGGGTACCCCTGGACTGATATGGCAGACAGGGAACCCCTTTCAAATACAGTAGAGAGAGCACCCCTTTTAGATACAGCAGACAGAACACCTGCTCCACAACATGCCAGAACACCCGGCCCACGCCATGCAGACACAGCACTGAGACGGACACGTCCATCCAGTACACTCTCCAATGCCGGAGTGAAGATGGCACTGATCACCGAGGACGTATATAGGTGGTCATTCCGAGTTGATCGCAGCCAGCAACTTTTTGCTGCTGCTGCGATCAACTAGTACACGCCTATGGGGGAGTGTATTTTAGCTTAGCAGGGCTGCGATTGCTTGTGCAGCCCTGCTAAGCGAAAAAATTTCAAGCAGAACAAGACCAGCCCTATGCCTACTTACCCTGTGCGATGGATCCAGCGATGATGGGCTCGGCTTTGACTTCACTCCTCCGCACTCCGTTCAGCTGGACACGCCTGCATTATACTCACCACTCCCTGAAAACGGCTTCAAACGCTCCGGATCTGCCCAGCCACACCTCCTTCCTGTCAATCTTCTTAGTGGTCGGCTCTGCGACCTCTTCCTTTGTAAGTCGCGACGTAACCCAGCAACCCCTGTCGCCAGGCAACGTTGCGCACGTGCACTACGCCTGCCACGCATGCGCATTCTGCACCCGTTCGCACCGCAGCGATAAAACGCTGCGTCAGAACGGGTCGGAATGACCCCCATAGAATCCAAAACCAGCGAGAATCTGACAGCGGGATGATGACATTTTGCCTCAATGACATTGAGGCATGCGGAAAAAACAGAGCTGGGCTCAGTTCAGGGGGGTTCGGTTCTCAGAACCTGCTCATATCTAGCAGGAACAGAGTGATAGCTGCAAGGCTATTTCAACCTGCACCCACTGCACACATAACATTCATTCGAGTTCCATCCATAGTACTCTGGGCTGGGCGGAGTTTTGCGAAATGATGCTGCTGTGTCATGATGTCACCTTAGGAGTCCACGGTGTTAAGGGAGGAGGGGGCAGGCACCATCTGAGCAGAGCAGCAGTAATGGCAGCACTGAGAAGTATGTGCTCTGCTCTCTTCTCGTCCTGTACCTGGCATAATTAGTATAAGGAGCTCTGCCTGACGTATTGTGTATATCGTGCTCTGCCTGACGTATTGTGTATAGGAGGCTTTGCCTGGCGTAATGTGTATACAGCGCTCTGCCTGGCATAAGCCTTAATCCGTTGGTGAAGCCGGTGATACACAGAGTAGCCAGCCTCTGAATGAGTTGGAGTTTGTTAGATGCTTCTGCTGATGAAGGTGATTCACCCACCCAATGGGCTGTCACAGTCATATAATCTTTAGTTTGCCCACTACCGCTTGTCCACATATCTGTGGTTAAGTGGACAGTGGGTACAATGGTATTTTGTAGGGCAATAAATTAGTTTCTTTTTAACGTCCTGGTACAGCCGAGGAATGGCTTTTCGGCTAAAATGGAACAGAGATGGAACTTGGTACCGGGGACACAGGCCCTCAATTAACTGTGTAAAACCCACTGCATTAATGGCGGAAATTGGACGCAGATCTATTACTAGCATAGCAGTCATGGCGTCAGTGATCCACTGTGCAACTGGGTGAGAACTGTCATATTTGCCCCCCCTTGCAAAGGACTGTTTAACAGTCAATTGTTTTGTGGAACAACTACTAGCAGTCTTCTTCATGCGCTTCTTGGATGAAGATCCACCCCCAGCAGCAGGCCTAGCTCTCAAGGATTCTTCTGAGGAATCCTGGAAAGAAGAGGAGTCACCTAGCATTGAGAAATTGGTTGCAGTGCTATCTCTGATTATTAATGAGGATATTGAGGATGAAGGTGTTGGTGGTGGAGATTGGAGATGCTGGGATCCAGTAGAGAGAAGGGAGCTAGCTGATGCTGGACTGCTTGCTGTTATTTTTTTTAGCACCAGTTGTGGATGTTATAAAATGCTTGTCATGAACTTGCTACAGATGACATAATAGGGTTGAGGTTCCTAAATGTTTAACATCCCTACCGCTACTTACTGTGGTTCCACAAGGGCTACAGGTGGCTTGACAAAAGTTGTCAGGAATTGGGTAAAAATAATTCCACACATCCGAGGTGGATTTGTTAGTCCTATGCCCAGGCATGACAATGGCCTTATTCTTATCAATGCCAAGAGATGCTTTCACTGGTCCCTGACTAACACAAATAACATCCTCATCCTCAACATCCTCATTAGTGCCAGCATCAGCTACACAAATCTCCCCCACATTCTTTTGCAATTCCACGGTGGTATCCTCAATTTCTGTCATCAGCAACACTTATGCTGCTCATTCCCACATATGCAGAGGGAGCAGAAATGGTGAAAGGTGGCTTCTCTACAAGTACAGTGTCTGAAAGGACAGACTCAAACATAGCACTTGGGGACACACTTAGACTCTCCTCAGATATTTGTGACATTTCTGTTTCTGATTGCACAGTTTGTTCTACTGCCTCAGTGGTTTTCAGTTTTTTTACACCTCTTCTAGACTCCGAGTGTGAGGCATCATGAAAGGCAAAAGAAGATGCCTCACTGATAGGGTTCAAAACCACCACTCAGAAATAAAGGCCAAGGTCTGAGCCTTTCCTTGCCACTGTGCGTAGTGAATGGCATGTTGGCAATTTCATGTTTTTCTGCACCAAACCTTCCCTTTATAGGAGGTGTTTTTTTCTTTTGCACTGTATATTAAGTTTTTGGTTTTAGATGCCCTGACTTAGATCCACTATGCCCTTCAGCATCGACTTTAGTTAATGCTGGACTATCATCATCATCATCATCATGACTCGTGGCAGCAGGTTGGTGTTCTCTAAACTGATTGTTACCCATTTTAAGTGTGTGAATCACAAGGTTAGATGCACGTGAGGAAAGCGCACCAAACACTACAAACAAACAATACAAATTAACGACATATTTTTTTTTGTATAATCTATTTTTATTAAAAAGAGTACAGACTTGTGCCAACATATAAACACGTATGAACATGTCAACAGTAAACGGCTAAATATAGTGGCGTACAGAAATATGAACAAATTGTAGCCGCGTGTTCAATATATCCAAAGTCTGCGCTAACAATTTTGAAATGAGGAACATTAGAAGAAAACAGACACAGAACGAGAAAAAGAACATAACAGAGAAAGAGGTGAGCGAGCCGAGAATGCAAAGAAGAGGAGGGAAGGATATGTGAAATGAACAGATATATTCAAACATGCAGGCCCAGGACAAATGACTGCTAGGCTCCCATCTCTCATCTCATGTCGTAGAAGAGGTATAGGTCTTGTATGACTCAGAGGTCTTATATTCTATCCAAGGCAACCACGCAGCGATAAACTCGGACCGTCTATCCCCAGCTCTCAGTAATATATCTTCCATATTCATGTAATAGTCCAGTCTGGAGAACCAGGTATACCATGTAGGAGGGCTGGAGGACCTGCACAGAGTGGGAATTACTGCCCGGGCGGCATTGCCAAGGTGTCTTAATAGTGATGACTTATAGGTAGAGAGTGGGGTAGTGGAGTGGTTCAACAACCAAAAAGCCGGGTCAGAGGGGACAGGAGCATGCAGAATAACACCTGAAATGGAAATTACATCCCCCCAAAAAGATTTAATAAGGGGACAGGTCCACCAGATGTGCAACAAAGAGCCTAGGTCTTTATGACATCTCCAACAGGCAGGTGAGATAGATGGGGAAATGGCGTGGAGGAGGGTAGGGTGCCTGTACCATCTCATCAGAGTCTTATATTGTGTTTCTCTGACCTGTATGCATATGGAACTCCTATGGGCTTTAAGAAAGATAGAGTCCCAATCCCTGTCTGAGAGTGAGATGATCAGGTCTCTTTCCCATTTCTGGGTGAAAAGAGGAGGGGCCAAGGAGTCAGATGCACATAGGAGTCTATACAGGATGGACACCGTGTGTACGGGGTTCAGGGGTGCAACACACATCTTTTCAAATGGAGTCAGCTCCCGGGATGCTTGCCGGTATATATTATCCGTATATAGGAAGTGTCGAACCTGCAAGAACTTCCAGAAGTCAGCCTGCGGGATCTCCCATTTTGCCCGAATATCCGAGAATTGCTTAACCCCGGATGGTTGAACTAGCTGACCTACCCTAAAAAGTCCCTCCAGTGCCCAGTTTTGGTACTAACCCAGGGAGAGGCCAGGTGGCAAAGCCGGGTTGCTCAAAAAGGAAGTAAGGGGGCCAAAGACCGAGGAAAGGGACGGTCGTCGCCTTATCCCCCTCCAAAAGGAGAGCGTAGGGGAAACAGTCGGGTGAGGGTGCGGGAGTTTGGGTAAGGTCGGGAGCCAAGGGAAAATTTCGGGGTACAGCTGAACACATAGACCCTCCAAGACCACCCACTGCTTCACCTCCCGACTCCTGGTCCAGTCCAAGACCCTGTTCAGGAGGATTGCATGATAATAGGTTTTAATATCTGGGAGTAGAAACCCACCTTTTTTAGGCGGGCGAGTCAGAATGGTTCCACCAATTCTGGGCCTCTTACGGCGCCAAATAAATTGTTGGATTAAGGATCTTACAGTCTGGAACCAGGAGTCTGGGATTCGAATCGGTAAGGTCTGGACTCTGGAGGAGATAAAGCAATTTGGGTAGTGTGTTCATTTTTACAACATTGGGGTATATTTACTAAGGTCCCGATTTTGACCGAGATGCCGTTTTTTCTTCAAAGTGTCATCTCGGTAATTTACTAAGCAAAAATCACGGCAGTGATGAGGGCATTCGTAATATTTTGGAAGTCATAGGAAAAAATCACGAATCAATACACCATCGGTCAAATACGCCTGCAATTTGGTAGAAATCGGGAATTTACTAAAAAGTGCAAAACACAAACACTGCCGACAATAGCCAAACACTGCCGTGATAAAATACAAATCGTGAAAAAGTGCTAAAAAAAACAGACCTGCTTTTTTATCCCGTGTTTGTATAGGCAAGGCATGCACGGATCCATGAGATCCGTGCATGTTTTTCAGTGGGAAGGGGGGGGGGGAATGTTATAAATTTTTAAAAAAAAAATGCGTGGGGTCCCCCCTCCTAAACCAAACCAGCCTCGGGCTCTTTGAGCCGGCCCTGGTTGCAAAAATATGGGAAAAAAATTGACAGGAGTTCCCCCATATTTAAGCAACCAGCACCGGGCTCTGCGCCTGGTCCTGGTTCCAAAAATACGGGGGACAAAAAGCGTAGGGGTCCCCCGTATTTTTGAAACCAGCACCGGGCTCCACTAGCTGGACAGATAATGCCACAGCCAGGGGTCACTTTTATACAGTGCCTTGCGGCCGTGGCATCAAATATCCAACTAGTCACCCCTGGCCGGGGTACCCTGGGGGAGTGGGGACCCCTTCAATCAAGGGGTCCCCCCCCCCCAGCCACCCAAGGGCCAGGGGTGAAGCCCGAGGCTGTCCCCCCCATCCAATGGGCTGCGGATGGGGGGCTGATAGCCTTTGTGAAAAGTGTTTGATATTGTTTTTAGTAGCAGTACTACAAGGCCCAGCAAGCCTCCCCCGCAAGCTGGTACTTGGAGAACCACAAGTACCAGCATGCGGCGGAAAAACGGGCCCGCTGGTACCTGTAGTACTACTACTAAAAAAATACCCCAATAAAGACATCACACACACACCTTGAAAGTATAACTTTAATACATCCATCCACACCTCCATATACACATACTTACCTTATGTTCCCACGCAGGTCGGTCCTCTTCTCCAGTAGAATCCATGGTGTACCTGTAGAAAAAATTATACTCACATAATCCATGGTTGAAGGCTCCTCTGCTTGTAATCCTTTTGTAATCCACGTACTTGAAAAAATAAAAAAACAGATACCCGACCACGTACTGAAAGGAGACCCATGTTTTCACATTGGACCCCTTTCCCCGAATGCCAGAAACCCACTCTGACTGATGTCTAAGTGGGTTTCTTCAGCCAATCAGGGAGCGCCACGTTGTGGCACCCTCCTGATCGGCTGTGTGCTCCTGTACTGTCTGACAGGCGGCACACGGCAGTGTTACAATGTAGCGCCTATGCGCTCCATTGTAACCAATGGTGGGAACTTTCAGGTCAGCGGTGAGGTCACTTTCGGTCAACCGCTGACCTGAAAGTTCCCACCATTGGTTACAATGGAGCGCATAGGCGCTACATTGTAACACTGCCGTGTGCCGCCTGTCATACAGTACAGGAGCACACAGCCGATCAGGAGGGTGCCACAACGTAGCGCTCCCTGATTGGCTGAAGAAACCCACTTAGACATCAGTCAGAGTGGGTTTCTGGCATTCGGGGAAAGGGGTCCCATGTGAAAACATGGGTCCCCTTTCAGTTCGTGGTCGGGTGTCCGTTTTTTTATTTTTTCAAGTACGTGGATTACAAAAGGATTACAAGCAGAGGAGCCTTCAACCATGGATTATGTGAGTATAATTTTTTCTACAGGTACACCATGGATTCTACTGGAGAAGAGTACCGACCTGCGTGGGAACATAAGGTAAGTATGTGTATATGGAGGTGTGGATGGATGTATTAAAGTTATACTTTCAAGGTGTGTGTGTGTTGTCTTTATTGGGGTATTTTTTTAGTAGTAGTACTACAGGTACCAGCGGGCCCATTTTTCCGCCGCATGCTGGTACTTGTGGTACTCCAAGTACCAGCTTGCGGGGGAGGCTTGCTGGGCCTTGTAGTACTGCTACTAAAAACAATATCAAACACTTTGAACAAAGGCTATCAGCCCCCCATCCGCAGCCCATTGGATGGGGGGGACAGCCTCGGGCTTCACCCCTGGCCCTTGGGTGGCTGGGGGGGGGACCCCTTGATTGAAGGGGTCCCCACTCCCCCAGGGTACCCCGGCCAGGGGTGACTAGTTGGATATTTAATGCCACGGCCGCAAGGCACTGTATAAAAGTGACCCCCGGCTGTGGCATTATCTGTCCAGCTAGTGGAGCCCGGTGCTGGTTTCAAAAATACGGGGGACCCCTACGCTTTTTGTCCCCCGTATTTTTGGAACCAGGACCAGGCGCAGAGCCCGATGCTGGTTGCTTAAATATGGGGGAACCCCTGTCCATTTTTTCCCCATATTTCTGCAACCAGGATCGGCTCAAAGAGCCCGAGGCTGGTTTGCCTTAGGAGGGGGGACCCCACGCAATTTTTTTTTTACATTTAAACATTTTTTTTTTTTTTTACAAGGTGCACAATGAAGCCCAGCACGGATCTCTCAGATCCGGCCGAGATTCATTGTATTAAAGTCGGCAGTGTTTTACAAGTCACTCACGTAAAACACTGCCAAAAAAAACGAATGACATCGACATCGGAAAACCCGAAAATGCAGAATACGGCAGCTTAGTAAATTAGTCGTAATCAATTCAAAAAGTTGCATATTTACACTTTCGATGTCATTCGTGATTGAACTTTGACCTCAAACGGGAAAATACGAATCTTAGTAAATTTACCCCATTGATTCTGCCTAGCCATGAAAGAGTGTGGTGTTGCCATTTGCAGTAGTCGTTTCTAATGGCCTGGAGAATAGGGTGGAAGTTCAGGGACAGCAGACGCGATAAGTCGCTGGAAAGCTGGACTCCTTGGTACGTGATGTGGGAATCTCTCCATATAAATGGGAAAGTGGATTTCAAGACAGTTAAAATCGTTTGAGGGATTGAGACATGAAGGGCATAGGATTTAGACGTGTTAACTTTAAAACCTGAAAGTGAACTGAAAGTGTCCAGCTCACCCATCAGGTGGGAGAGTGAGTGGGTGGGTTGTGTGACAACTGTCAGCAGGTCATCTGCAAACAGAGCAAGTTTATATTCCATGTTACCTACTTGAAGCCCCTTAATACAGTCATTCGCTCTAATAGCCCTGGCCAAGGCTTCAATACAAAGAACGAAAATCAGGGGGGACAAAGGACAACCATGTCTCGTTCCATTGCTGATAGAGAAATTGTGAGAAAGGATCCCATTGACCCGCACTCTAGCCGATGGCTGTGTATAGAGTGATAATATTCTATGGGGAGCCTGTGGACCCAACCCAATGTGCTCCAGTACCGCCCTCATAAAGTCCCAATTGACTCTATCGAAGGCCTTTTCGGCATCTGTAGACAGCAACATAGTAGATGTCCTGCTGCTAGAGGCCAGATGTATAAGGTTGAGGATCTTTGTCGTATTATCTTTTGCTTCTCGGCCCGGGACAAAGCCCACCTGGTCACTGTGAATGAGTGATGGGAGAAACTTGTTCAATCTAAGAGCCATCAATTTCGCAAAAAGTTTGAGATCCACATTAAGCAAAGAAATGGGCCTGTAACTGGAACACACTAATGGGTCCTTCCCCTGTTTAGGAATCATAGTAATCTGAGCCTCCAGAGACTGACGTGAGAAGTGTGTATCTGCGGAGATGGAGTTAAAGGCCTGTAATAATCTGGGGGCTAGAGTCTCCTTAAATGTCTTATAATAGGTGGCGGTAAAACCGTCCGGGCCCGGGCTTTTACATAGGGGTGTAGAGGAGATAACTTGTTCCACCTCAGTTAAGGTGAAGGGAGCTTCTAGGGAGTCACGGTCGGAGAGTGACAACTGAGGGAACGCCACTTTAGCTAAGTATTTCCTGGATCTCAACATATTAGAAAGGGGATCGTGGGCCGGAGAAGGATCACCTAGGTTATATAAGGTAGTATAATAATTTTTAAAACTCGCTGCTATCTCCGGTGACTTCAAGCAAACGGAGCCCGCACTATTTTTCATAGAGGGAATAAAAGAGGCCATTCTCTGGGATCTAATTGCCTGTGCTAGCAAGCGTCCTGGCTTATTTCCCCATTTATAGTATTTGCTGTTACATTTACGCAGAGAGGCTTGAGTTTTGTTATTGAGGGTTGTCCGGAGGTGCGTCCGGGCTTCGGACAGCTCCGCCAAATCGGAGGGAGACAGGGAGGATTTATGGCGAGCATCCAGAGAATGGATTTTATGCAACAAAGCTGTGATTAAGGCCAGTCTATTCTTCTTCACGAAGGAGCCTAATTGGATCAATTTGCCTCTTATGACACATTTGTGGGCCTCCCAGACTGTGATTTTGGATAGATCCCCCGTGTCGTTAATGACAAAGTACTCAGATAACGCCTTATCTAGTTCTGATTTGCAAGACTCATCGTATAAGAGGGATTCATTAGGGCGCCAGGTCCAAGGGCCAGGGGATCAGGAGGGGGCCGAGAGAGATAGGAATACCGGTGTCACTGCTGGCAGGGTTTGAGGATCCGGCAGCTGAGATTTGCCCAAGGAGGTAGCAGGCTGTGAATGAACCAGATGAGGGGGCTGGATATAGTTCCTTCGCATGGGACACGGAGCAATGAAGAACGTAGGCGAGGTTTGAGAGTCAATGGAAAGTATTTATTATGTACAGGGCTGAGGTAGAGAACCGAGGCTGAAGCACAATGGTTAAAGACGTGGCTGGAGGTGAAGAGCTGCGGACTGTGATTCGAAAGACGAGACTGTAGATGATGAACTGTGGAACTGTGGATGGTAGTTGAAAACGTGGCTGGAGACAAGGACTGTGGACTGTGGTTTGGAAAACGAGGCTTGAAGATAATAATCTGCAGGCTGTGGTCAGTGGTACAAAGGCGTGGCTGGTGAAGGAGATCTGTGGAGTGTGGCTTGAAAGACGAGGCAGAAGACCCGGGGCCGACTGTGCCCAAAGAGTCTTACTGGACCAGGTTTTCCAGGAGCGCTTCCACAGGCAGTAGCAGGCAAGAGACGGCAGGGCTGCAGCAGCAACAGAGAACCGACCAAGCAGGATCAGGAGGAACCAAGATACAGCAGGAATCCTGAGAGCACAGGCTAAAGCACCTACAACAGGGTTGTAACTTGAAGCACTGGCATCCCTGTCCTAAACCAGCCCCCTTTTATAGGGAGAGCTTCCCCTGGATTGGCTGGAAGAAACAGGAAACAGGAACTATGCTTAAAACTTGGTCTCCAACATGGCGGCGCCCAGTAATGCAGACCTTTTTGCAAAGCCACATTGCTCACTGCCCCTGGTCTCCAAGCAACGGTTCAGCAAGAGCGACCCGCTGTAGCGGCGTCCCGCCGCCACGAGCGGACCCCCTCACCGCCGCTACTGCCGCCCACGGATCCGGCGCAGCAGCCCACCTCCGACGCTGCCCGCACAAAGCCAAGGAAGCCAGCCCCGCGGCCCCAGCGTACCGGTAAGACTCCGGACGCTGACAACCAGGGCATGGTCTGACCAAGTAATGGAGCCAATAGAGGCGTCCACTAAAGGGGAGGTGTCTATGGCTCAAAAACAAATAGTCTAGGCGTGAATAGACCTGATGTGGGTGTGAGAAGAATGAGAAATCTCTGTCGGCGGGATGTGTGACCCTCCAAGAGTCAGCTAATTGAAGTTCATGAAAGACCTTCCTAACCTGTCTATGTTTTTGTGCAGAGAATTTAGGGGCTGGCGGGGAGGTGTCAATGGAGGGGTCCATGGACCAGTTTAAGTCGCCTCCCAAAACAACAATACCCGTCATAAGGGCGTCCAGTCGGGGAATTTGGGACCGAAAAAGGACAGTTGGCCCTGGTTTGGAGCATAGAGAGCTATGAGAGTGTACGCCTTAGAAAATATATTGCATTGGACCACCAGTAATCTCCCAGGAACTAATTTATGGACAGAGATATCAGTCACTTGTAGAGCTTTAGAGAAAAGTATAGCGACCCACTTGGATTTACTTTCAGGATTATTGGAGTAGAAAGCGAGGGGGAATCTATGACTTACTAAAGAGGGCCTGCGAGCAGAGATCTTAAAGTGTGTCTCCTGAATCAGGGCCACATCTACCCCGTCTGACCGCAGTGTCCGAAATAAATGGGACCTCTTCTCAGGGATGTTAAGACCGTTAGCGTTGATTGAGGCAAATTTAAGTGTACCCGGGGCAGACATCAATTCGTATCACAACACAGGATAGCAAGAGACTCGGATCGGTCACCAAAAAACAATAAAAAACAATACAGAAGAGAGAGAAAGGAAGAAGAGCAGGTCACAGAGAATAGGAACATCATAAACAAATAAACACCCGCAATGGGAGAGCAGCAGGAGCGGTCCTTGGTGCGGGCAAGCAGTGCCTTTGCCCGGGGCGCTGCGGCCTGGGGGCGCGGCCGCAGTCACCCCGGAGGCACCACCGCCTGCCCGCACTCCGCTCCCCGCTCCACGGCTGCAGCAGACGCCGTGGGCTGTGTGGGCGTCCGCTGCAGCCGGCTCCAGGCACAGACACTAGAGGTCGTTATTGACCTCTAGTGTCTGTGCGGCGCTATGGGAGAGACGTCATTGACGTCTCTCCCATAGAGAGGAGCGGGCGGCCAGACTGACGGAGCAGCAGCAGCAGCAGAAGAAGCAGGAGGGGGGCAGTGGTAAGTATTGTTTTTATTATTTTGTGTGTGTGTGTGTGTTTGTAAGCGGGGGGGCACAGCGACAGGGGGCAAATAAAGAGGGGGCACAACAACTGGGGGCAAATAAAGAGGAGGCACAAATACTGGGGGCAAATAAAGAGAGGGCACAACTACTGGGGGCAAATAAAGAGAGGGCACAACTACTGGGGGCAAATAAAGAGGAGGCACAAATACTGGGGACACAACTACTGGGGGCAAATAAAGAGGAGGCGCAAATAAAGAGGGGGCACAACTACTGGGGGCAAATAAAGAGGAGGCACAAATACTGGGAGCAAATAAAGAGGGGGCACAACTACTGGGGGCAAATAAAGAGGGGGCAAATCAACTGGGGGCACAGCTACTGTGAGCATAACTGGCCATGCCCCTCCCCTATGAAGCCACGCCCCCCGCACACTAACTGTTTTGCCACGGAGAGGGGGGGGGGGGGCGCCAGTGGAAACTCTCGCACTGGGCGCCACAAGGGGTAGAACCGGCCCTGGAGAGCAGGTAAGTATATATACCAGCTTCCCCATAGAGCACAGCGGCCGTGTGCGGGACTGGGGCAAGGGAGTCACCTCAACAGGCACTATATCTATTGTAACCATTTTAAAACCTATCAAACATTAGTAGTAACCGGCAGCAACAGCTAACTAATCACTAATATAGTCACAAAACTCAACTCCAGGTCTGCAGGCAAAACCGGGGGGGGGACACAGTGAAACGGAGCGGTAGTAGCACGAGGCCACACAGGACGTATCTCACCCGGCATGTCACAGCCGGAACGTTCAACCCTTGCAGAAAGCAAGGAGGTCCGGTTTACAGGGCAGTGACGAACAGTATCTTCAGGTAGCGGAAGAGTCCTGGCACGCGGGAAGGGGTTTTGAAGCTTTCTTCTGAGAGTTACTTACAACTTGCCGTGGCGCTCCATTCCCCGCAGGTTGGGGCGGGTGCAGATCCGGAAGGATGAAGTCCCAGTCCGGGATCTTCAGGGTTGGGAGACCGAGACCGGAGCAGAAAGTGGGGAGGTCAGAGGGAGTAAGTAGGGTGTGTATCTTCCCCGAAGCGGATACCTGTAGGCTGAAAGGGAAACCCCATCGGTACTTCAGTTGTCGCTTGCGGAGTTCCTCCGTAAGGGGGCGGAGGATCTTTCTTTGCTGAAGCGTATGCCAGGAGAGATCCTGGAAGAAGGAAATTGGGTCGCCATTAAAGTACAGGCCATCCAGGCGGTGCACTTTGCTCATAATTTCCTCTTTCTGAGAGTAGTAGTGCAATCGACATATGACATCCCGAGGTCGGTCAGAGGGGAGCCCCCTCGGTTTGAGGGCGCGGTGAGCCCTGTCGAAGACTATGGTGGTAGCCGGGTCTTTATCCAGAACTGCATTGAATATTTTCGACAGGGCATCCACTAGGCCTGTCTGGGGGACATCTTCCGGAATACCTCTCACCCGGACATTGTTCCTCCTACCTCTGTTGTCCAAATCCAACACACGAGTCCGTAGCAACCGGATTTCCTCAGATTGAGCTTTAATAACATCCGTTAGGGACCCCAGAAAGCCATCCGCAGAGTCACGATGGTCCTCTAGTGTGGACACTCTACCTGAAAGCTGCGAGATATCATGTTTGGTAGATGCCAGCTCTCTACGCATGGTGTCTTGGAGGTCCTGTTTAGTTGGGAGCGTTTTCATAAACTTCAGGATGTATTGAAGAGCGGTATCGCTGTGGGCGTGTGGGGCGGGTTGCTCCATCGCTAATGGGGAGGCAGGAGAGGCGGAATGACAGGAGGAGGGGCTTGAGGGGGAGAGATCTCCAGAAAGCGTAGCAGGAGTGGGTTGTAGGAACGATCTCATTCCCGGTTGGGACACGGTCTCCCTAGATTGTGTAGTATTACTTTTCTTTTTCCCGGATCTGACCATGCTTAAAAGAGGACAGGTGGTTAAATGATAGCATGTGATGGCGCGGCCATATGCCTGGTGCTGCTCAGTACGCTGCGAAGTGCCTACAGCATGGTGACTCCCAGTGGAATGGCACTAGCACGCCATTAATTAATTTCAGCCATGAAGATAAGGAAGCACACAGTGGGCATCGGTTTCTGCCTCCCCGGGGAGGAGAGGGCGGGTGCTGGGCATCCGCGCCGCCGGCTCCCAATATGCGTCCCGAAACAATTTGCAAAATCTATCAGGCAGGTATAAGACAGGAGAATCACAGCTATCAGTCCATGTATTTATGTAGGAGAGCCACAAGGGGGAGCTCCAACCCAGCACATACACTTCATAAGGCGAATCCACTGTGCAATGGAAAAAGAACCCGCAGTAAATATTAAATGCACAGGAGCCGTACCGTGGTCAGTGGTGGAACATATGATAAATAGCCCTCCAATAGCCCTTCCCCAAACGGTGAAGCAGGTAGAGATGGTGTAGATGGGGCAGTCCATTCCAAAAGTGCACTGACACCAGTAAGCTATATAGGGTGTATGAACTTAGAGAGATGGCTGCAATAAAGACCCCTACCAGCCGAGGGAATAGAGAGAGGGTCAGCTGACTTTCAGGTCTGCGGCAGCTGGGAGGCTCGGGTGGGTGAGGCAGGCATCCGCAGGCGTATGTTTGGGGCCTAGAAAAAGAACAAGCGGCTGCGCTGAATATCAGGAATGGAACACAATGTACAGAGAGCCAACGTAAAAAATAACAATGTTTATTTGTAAAACATATAAAAAGATTAATTATCATATGACCGGTGAATAATATATATATATAAGAACATTCACTAGACGTGAACTGGTGGTCTGTTGTAATAGCTCAGCTTTTTGGGGTGAGAAGTTCCGTGTTCAACTAGTTAAAACATTGATAAGTACCAGGTGTACTAGTGGAATCCTAATAAATTCAAAGTCCCTCAGTTGAATTTGAGATTCAATACCTTTCCAGATGGGCTGGTGAAAGCCGAGCGTCCTCGGCTTCAATGTCCTGCAATGCCCATATACGCTGTGCAGCGGAAAGGAGGAGACCGTCTCTCTCACAACCCGGTCGTGGCGGCGTGCGTGCTGAAGCCGCTGATGTCGGATGCTGTAGACGGAGGGTGCAGCGGGGACCAAGGAGCACCTGGAGGATTGCACCTGAGCTGAGTACGGATAGGGGCGGGTCCTGACGCGTTTTGTCACGTTCACGTGACTTTCTCAAAGGTAGATACCTGCCTCCTAGATCATCCGGTATTTAAAGGCTGAATTGATTGGTGTGGACAGGTGAATGTCATCAGCAATGTTAAAAACAATAAAAATGCAAGGAACGAAGGCTCTCATGTACTAACACATAGCATTATATATAGTTGGCAGAAATGACTAGAAAAAAATACATTTATAATTAACCTATTGGTATCAGAGACAGGCGTGGATTTCATATGGTTATACTTTATATTGTAGTAAATAGTAAGCCATTAAAGATAATGGTTTCAGTTCAGGTGTTATGACAGGTGTATTGATTCACAACACATTTAGTCACCTACTAGCATCACCTGTAATGAGTAGCAGACATTTATTACAAGGTTCACTGGACAAATATTATTAACTGTATATCTACTAGTGGTGCCGTTTTTAGGTTAAGAGATGTTTAATCAAAGGAAAAAATATATCTATTTGTATATACCACCTCTACATAAAAAATCGGACCAAGAGGAAAAACTTTTATAAATTAGTATAGACATGATTCGAACTCTGGGATTCAAAACTAATGCTAATCTGTCCTCTAACCTAATGTGCCACTGGATCTGAGGTTTGTATAAAAGACAGACTAAGAGATAAACACAATAATTTACTTGTTTCAATATATTATAACAAAGATAAGGGTAGTCTAACAGATGAATATCTTATATAGAAGGACATATTCCAAATTCTATGAATGGATCTAATTAATGATTAAAAGATCCTTTATATGCAACATCGTTATCAATATAATAAATATATCTTCTTTGTTGTGCTGTATTTATAATGAATAGATGCCGGAACTCACGGCCGGATCTCCACTCAACTACAGCCCCCGGTCCCAGCGCAGGGTGGATGGAGGCCGCGGCCGCCCGGTGACGAAGGGAGCCGCTCGACCCACCAGTGCTGCGTAGTAAGCGGCCGTGGATTGACCTCAGTGGGCCACACCACAGGGCCACCGGGTGTCAAGAGCCAAGCAGGCGGGGGGGACTCACCAGCCGTCCAGAGCCGCCACTGTCGCCAGGCTCGCAGGGCCTTCACTTCCGCCGTCGGGTCTCAGGGGGGATGACCGGAGGTTCTGCCGCAGCTCTCGTCGCGTGGGTAGACGCCTCTGCTCTCGAACTCCGCCGCTCGTCGCGGGAGCAGATGCCTCCACACCCGAACTCCGTTGCAGGGATGTAACGCTCAGCCGAGTGCCGAGTCCGGGGGGAGACTCCCACTACAGTCCCCGGCTCCACAGTGAGGGGTAGGCCACAACCCGCAAGAACCCTTAAAAGGGTCCCCCGGCTCCGCACCCCCGGCCCCTCTATCACACAGGCTGGAGATAGATAACAGGAGACAGTGGGGTCAGTGGGAGCCCCCAATTATATATGAATTCTGCAAAACTGTGTAGGGCTGGCAGGAGCTCCTGAAGCAGGGACGTGCAGTCAGGGGAGGCAGTGCCTCCCCTGTCAATAATGATTAGAATAATACAAAGATATTTATGACACATTCTGTGTCATAAGTGTATGCTTAATATTATTATAATCATTACTGCAATGTAAAAACTGCCTTAAATTAGTTTTGGAGGCACCGAGAGCGGTGCCTCCTGCGGCCAGTAATAAAGGTTTGGAAGCGGGGGGCGGGGCCAAACAACGGGCACTAAAAAGCCCATTGAAAAATGCACAGTAAGTGGCACCAGTGTGAGTGCCTCAGTGACAGGGGCGTGCTTTCAGCCCACATGAAACCACGCCCCTGCCACTGAGGAATATATGATTGGGCACCAGATCAGATCTTTCCTCCCTGGGGCCCAGCCCACCTTCACTGTGACTGACACCTTGGCTTGCATCTACCCCTGAGAGAGGCCTCTGCATCAGCGCACCTGTTGTTCCCCACTCATTGCCGCTAACGGGGTAGCCGCTCTACCAGGATTAGTATGATGATAAGGGCCGGCATCACACTTAGGGAGGGGGGCGCCGCAGTCCGACATACAGAACTCGGAGAGACCCGCTCCTCTCCTCTTCAGGTTAGTGTCTCCGCCGCTGTCCCCGCCGCTGTAGTCTGCAGCGCAGCCAGAGAGCCGGACAGTGTGTATAACCCACCATTCCCCAGTGCCGTGCTGAGCGCTGCTGTGTACTGATCGTGGCCTGCCCTGCGCTCCATTCTGTGTTTCAGAGAGCAGGGCAGCCCATGATCAGTGCACAGCAGCGCTCAGCACGGCACTGGGGGATGGTGGGTTATACACACACAGCACACTGTGCTGGGGTGTAAGTGGAGGGGGGGGGGGGGGGGTCATTGGTGTGTTAGTGCTCCTTCATGGTGGAGCAGCACTTTCAGTGGGGACACAATATTTTATCCTACACTTGGCCAAGCCCCCTTAGTACTGGGGACTAAAATTGGTGTCCTCAGGAGCAGAACTGGTGGTTGGTGCGACTCTATGATGGTGCATATAGGGATACATAACTCATTTTGCAAAGAGGCCCTGACATTTGTACAATACAGTGATGCCTCATTCAACAGTACAGGGTATAACATATGCAAAACATACACCACACATAATCAACTGCCCCTGAACACAGCTGTATCTGCCTCTTATTTGCCTTTTCACTGTGACGTTTTATGAAATGAAATTTCTGGCCATGCCCCAATTACATCATACTGCACCCCAATGATGTCATTCATATTCCATATGTGCGCACTGTGCTGGGGTGTAAGTGGAGGGGGAGGGGGGTCATTGGTGTGTTAGTGCTGCGGGACAGGGTCTGTGTGGGGTGTCAGTGCTGCGGGACAGGGTCTGGTCTGTGGGGTGCCTGTGCTGCGGGACAGGGTCCGGCCTGTGGAGTGTCAGTGCTGCGTGGTCAGGCCTGTGGGGTGTAAGTGCTGTCGGACAGGGTCTGTGGGGTGTCAATGCTGCGGGACAGGGTCCGTGAGGAGGGTGATTACTGCATATGTGCTGGGGTATAAGGGGGGATGATTACTGTGTGACTGCCGGGGTATAAGGGGAGGGGGTAATTATTGCGTGTGTGCCGGGGTATAAGGGCAGGGGCCGCTGTTTCAATCAATGGCCTGCAGCTGTAATCCCGCCTCCATGCTTCCAGGCAGACCCTCCACTGCTCTCCGTAACCCCGGGCACCTCTGCTGCCCAGGCCCTGGCTGCTGCTACTCCCCAGGCTTCGTGGGCATTGGTGGCGGCATCACACTGGGAATTAGCTGTGGGGGCGGTATCTGGCGGCAACTTCAGCAGGCATTAGCAGCTGAGATGGGCGGCAGTACAGTAGAGGGTACTGGCGGCGGCCATAGCGGCGGTGGTAACGGGCATGCCTCACCAGGCACTGACCTCACCGCACGCCACTGTCCTGAAGAGCACGTCCTCTCAGCTTGCTGGCCAAACCACGCCCCTAACGACCTATTTTTATATAACTCTTAGCTCTTTTTAAACTGCGTGAATCACAGGGTTAGATGTACGTGAGGAAAGCGCACTAGGGTACAGCGCACCAAATAGTACAAACAATAAATATTAACAATATTTTTTATTTTATTTTTTTACCAGTTAAATAGCGCACACATATTCCGCAGCGCTTTACAGAGAATATTTGGCCATTCACATCAGTCCCTGCCCCAGTGGAGCTTTCAATCTGTATTCCCTACTACATGTACACACAGACAAATTCATGCTAGGGTTAATTTTATTGGGAGCCAATTAACCTACCAGTATATTTTTGGATTGTGGGAGGAAACCGGAGAACCTGGAGGAAACACACGCAAGTATGGGGAGCATATACAAACGCCACACAGTTAAGGCCAAGGTGGGAATCGAACCCATGACCTCAGTGCCTTGAGGCAGTAGTTCTAATATATTTTAAATAACTTGCAGCTCCTTTTAAACTGCATAAATGACAGGGTTAGATGCACATGAGGAAAGCGCACTAGCGTACAGCGCACCAAATAGCATACCTCCCAACAGTCCCGATTCCAGTGGGACAGTCCTGCTATTCAGACACTGCCCCACTATCCCTCCTGCGGGCATAATTGTCCTGCAGGCGGGTGGCAGTTGGTGGTGGCTTTGATCACCCGCTGCTCTGCTCTGCAAAGCAGCGAGTGATCTCTGAATACATGCTGCGCGCATGCACACAACATGTTTTCAGTGCAGGGAGGGGCGCAAGGGGGCTGCCCAGCTGCTCGGGGAGCGCTGGGTACGCCCCCAAAAGGCTGGAAAAAGGGTCCGTTTGGTGAGGCACGCCCCTCACTGCCTTTCCCCTTTCCGGATCGCCGCGCGTTAGTCCCGATTCCATCCAAGCAAAATAGTACAAATTAAAGAATAGTACAAAATAGTACAAGCGATAGAATAGAAATTCATTAATGACAATTTTGATATACCTTGCAGCTCCTTTCAAACGGCGTAAATCACAGGGTTAGATGCATGTGAGGAAAGCGCACTACGGTACAGCGCACCCCCTTGTGAGACTCTGAGGGGGTCATTCCGACCCAATCGCACCCTGCAGGTGTTCGCAGCGCAGTGATCGAGTCGGAACCGAACATGCTCCGGCGCATGCCAGACGGCTGAAGGCCGTCGTTACCTAGCGATCGCCTCTGCTTGATTGACAGGCAGGGGCTTTCGCTGGGCGGGAGGGGGCGGCACGGCGGTGTTCAGCTGCTGTTTTCAGGGCGTGGTCCGGCCAATGCAGGTGTGGCTGGACCGTGCAGGGGGGCGGGCCGCAGCCACTGCGTGATGTCACACGCAGCCGCTGTGACCTGGGGCAGTGACGAGAAACTCCTGGCCAGCCGCAGGAGCTGTGCTGGCCGGGAGTTACTCTTTGCCGCTGTGCGATGCTTTTGTACTTGTGCGGGGGGGGGGAAGGGAGGCCGGACTGACATGCGGGGTGGACTAACCCTGTGCTGGGCGTCCTCCCGCATGTCTGGGAAGATGATCATAGCTGTACTAAATTTAGCACAGCTACGATCAACTCGGAATGACCCCCTGAGCAGAGCCGGCCATAGGCATAGGCAAACTAGGCAATTGCCTAGGGCATTTGACATGTCTAGGGGCATCAGCAGCTTCTGCTGATTAAAATGATATGCGGCATGCCTATATTCTGTGTGTAGCATTTCATATGCAGATACAGCCACAGTCTCACACAGTATATAGGCATGTTGCATATCATTTTAATCAGTAGAAGCTGCTTGTGCATCCTAGCAACATAGCAATGCAAATAAGATGCATTTTCATAAAAAAATAGGTGCCCAACGTTAGCATTGAGGCAAGATTTATGAGGACACATCTGTATCCAAGCAGAGGCAGAGGTCACAGTGTTAGTGGAAGTGTGAGTGCTGTGTGCATGTGAGTGAGTTGGTTTTGCAGTAGTGTTCAGAATATGTGTAAGGAGCATTAGGTGTGTCATGTAAAAATGCATTAATAATGTGCAACATATGTGTAAGGGGCACTATGTGTGTCATTATGTGTATAAGGGCATTAATAATGTGCAGCATATGTGTAACAGGGTACTACTGTATGTGTGTGATTCTGTGTATAGGGGCACTATGTGTGTCATTATGTGTATAAGGGCATTAATAATGTGCACCATATATGTAAGGACATTATGTGTAAAAGGGCATTAATAAAGGTTGTCATAATGTGTAAGGCGCATTATGTTTATAAGGACATTAATAATGTGTAAGGGGAATTACTGTGTATAAATGCATTACTAATGTGTGGCTTTATGTGTATAAGGTACTCTACTATGTGGCGATTCGTATAGAAAGGGCACTACTGTGTCGTCTAATATGAATAAAAAGCAATAAGGTGTGGTGTAATGTGAATAAGGAGCAATTCAGTGTGATGTAATGTGAATAAGAGGCTCTACTGTGAGGAGTAACGTTTATAAGGTAAAGTGATACTACTGTGGGATGTAATATGAATTATGGACACTATCGCATGATAAAATGTGAATAAAGTTGAAGTACTGTGTGGCGTAATTGGAATTGGGGTTACTATTGTGTGGCCATGCCCCTTGCTAGCAAAATCACACCCCTTTTTGGGCTGTGTGCCAAATGTGCGAACTGTTACTAATTAAAATATAGGGGGTACAAACACCAAAATAAGGACTGCTATGGGTGAGGGGTAATGGTGCTGGGAAAGAGGTGCAAGGTCAGAGGCGGTACCAGCGGTGGTGCTAGGAGGCACCAGCCAAAATCTAGCCTAGGGCATCATATTGGTTAGGGCCGGCTCTGCCCCTGAGTCTCTGGAGTGGACACAGCACAGTTATAGAGGTAGAACTTAAGTTAACACACAGCAGAGTCAACACAGTGTACTCCCTAAGTACATGCCCCTCGTGAGACTCTGTCTGACTCTGGACATAGCAGTTCATCCCCTACATGTCATATAATTTTAAATAATATAATATAATATACTTTAGTATAATACTGTACTAAAAATGTCCCCACAATTTATATTTTATTTATGCAGAATTGCAGAGTTTACGCAGCAAACTTCAGCATGCTGCTATCTCCGGGAAATGGCGCCAAGTACACTTTTATAGAATCCAAGTCCCGCGAGAATCCGGAAGATGACGTTCGGCATTGTTGGGGAATCCGAGTCTAGTGGGGAAATGTGCTCAGATTCCCTTGCCCGGAGCTGTTTGGATTCCTCAGAATCCGAACTGCTCATCTCTAATTCTAAGGCTACGGCCACACATAGCGGCCAAGTGGGTCCCGTTTAGCGGAACCCGCTTGGCCGGAAGGAGACTGCACATGGGCGCCTATGCAGGCACCCACACATGTGTGGCAGTCAGGCCGGATGACAGGATGGCGGAATTTCAATGTGAACAATGTATGTGTTCACACAGTGCAACTGTGCCGCACTGAAATCCCATGTGTCACTGGCCTGATCCTGTTCTGCGGCATCCCACAGGACAAGATCCTTGTGAACACAAAACCCTCCTCCCGGCCAAGCAGGTCCCGTTCAGCGGCCGTTATGTGTGGTCGTAGCCTAAGGTGGACAGTTCACATTTGTACATGGTCATTATCATGCATGTATAATATGTAAAATAAAGACTGACGGATATCCTGTTACTCTCTTGAAGTCTTTAAAGATTCAGCTAGAAGTATTTTAGGTATAAAAAAAAATGAATTTAGATCTCCTGCACATGCTATTAGGCACTACTGCAGTGTGGTGTTTTAGCACAGCAATGTACAGTTCCGTCCATCCCTGCAGCAAGGAACAATCCTAACCATGCACACATTTACCTTAATGTATTTCCCTTCATGAAGGAAATGTTGTTTCTGAATTTATACACAAAATATACATTATGGAAGGAATTTACCGTTGATAACTGTATTTCTCCTAAGTGCACAGGTTCCACAGGAAAACAATGGGATATGATGGAGCGACAGCGGATTTGCACCAGTCAAAGCTTTCCGGCCTCCCAGCATGCAACGGGCCCGTCCATATATTCCCGCCCCCTGGCTCAGGCAAATCAGTTGTATTCCAAATCTCAAGGCAGGAGCATCATGTAGAACCCTAATCAGGCGAGAAGAACACACATGCACACCCTTCCGTACAAGAAGGAAGAGGTTAGTGAGTAAAAAGGATCCTCAAATCAGGTGCGTCAGGGTGGGATCCCTGTGGATCCTGTGGACTTAGGAGAAATACTGTTATCAACGGTAAGTTCTTAGCATAACGTATATTTCTCCTGCAGGGTCCACAGGTTATCCACAGGATAACAATGGGATTTCCCAAAGCAGTTTAGTGGTGGGGACGCTCCTGATGCCCAGAAGAATCCTTCACCCGAATTCAGCAACGTGAGAGCCAAAGGTATCCAAGGCCTAATGTCTTAATGAATGTGTAAACGGAAGACCATATGGCTCCCTTACATACCTGTTCTGTTTAAGCACTACATTGTGCTGCCCATGAAGGACCTACCTTACGAGTAGAGTGAACAGAGATATTAGCTGGAACAGGGAGATCAGCTTGAGAATATGCTTCATCATCCAAAGTCGTCTTGCCAGTGTCTGCTTACCAGCATGCCATCCTCTCTTGTGAAATCCATAGAGAATGAAGAGAGAATACGCTTTCCTGATGACAGTGGTACAATCCACGTAGATCCTTAATGCACGGATCACGTCCAGCGATGCATCTCCCGCAGAAAAGGCCTGGAACCTAAAAGGCCGGAACAACAATATGACAATATCCCTAAGTCTGATATTCTTCTAGCTGACACCCTAGTCAGTAGAAAAGACACTTTAGCTGTCAACTATTTATGATCCATATTATTAAGTGGTTTAAATGGGGCAACATGAAGGGCTTTAAGGACTAACCAAGTCCCACGGCACTGTAGGAGAAACAACCAAAGGTTGAATGCGCAGCATATCCTGGAAAAAAGTACACACATCCTGTAAGTTAGTCATTTACTTTTGGAACTCTACAGTCAAGGCTGACCCTGGCTCTCTCAAGGAAGCCATCCATTCCTCTCTGAAGGAATGCTAAGACCCTGGAAACTCTGAAAAAAAGTTAGGGTCCCATTCACCTACAGCACCTGATATTCGCAGATGTTTCACATCCAAGTACTCACCAGGCCCAACACTGCCTAGCTTCCAAGATCTGGTGAAGTTGGGCATATCCAGTGTGGTGTGGCTGTAGATTTTCTCTTTCACTGCAGTAATGAATATAGGCTTGCCATATTTGGTGAAAAATGCGAGCTAAGGAAGGTTTCCTTGCTCTGAAAACTGTTTGAAGGTATCCTCTTGACCTCGGGATAGAGGTTTCAATGGCCATGCTGTCAAAGACAGTCGATCCACATGTCTGTGATAACCAGGACCCTGCGTTAGTAGGACTGAATGATGAGGGAGCAGCAGTAGAGCATCCATTGCCATTCTCTGCTGGTCTTCCTGTTTAAACTTTCTCACCACCCTGGGTAATAGGGTAATTAGAGGAAAACCTATCCGCCAGATGAAGGTCCTATCTCACCGATAAGGCATCCACAACGATTGCCCTGGGATCTTTTGTTCTTGACCCGTACGTGAGCACTTTGTTGTTCAACCAAGACGCTATGAGATATATCTCTAGCCAGCACCTCTTGTTTACTAGAGTCCAGAAGATCTCTGTGTGTAGAGCCCATTCACTTCCATGAATGGTGTGTTGACTTGAGAAAATCCGTTTCCCCGTTTAGGATTCCCGGAATGAGAACGGTGAACAAGATTGGATGATGAAGTCCTGTCCACTTAGGTATGTGACTTACCTTCTTCATCACTTTTCGACTGAGAGTTCCTCCCTGATGTTGAGGTACACTACTGGCGTCGCATAGTCCGAGCGGAACTGGACTGGTTTTCACTGAAGACTGTCCCGTGCCTACACTGGTGCCCTGTATATGGCCCGAGGTTACAACCTTTATCAATAGACAGCTCTTTGGGAACACAATCTCCCCAACACTGATCCCAGTGTCAGAATCTTCCCAATCTGATATCAAAAGGATTTCCCTTTGTCCAGCTGGGATGTCTGTAGCCACCAGGCTAACGACCTTCTTGCTTTTATCATAAGTACCATAGTCTGTCTTTATTATCTAATGCAATCCATTAATACTTACAACACCTTGTATTCCCTGCTGGTCCTTCCAGGTACCAACCAGGCCCACACTACTGATCTTCCATGACCCGATGAATTCTGGGCATATTCAGTGTGGTGTGACTGTAGATTCTACTCGGTAAGAATCAGACGCTGCAGGGACCTAGAGTGGAATAGTGCATACTCCCTCCTGTCGATGCAGATACCATCAAACCCATCCCCGCATTGCTGCGTGGATGGATACCATCTGACTGTGTGGCGAGTCCTGAATCCTATAGTGAACCATAGATATCTTGTTGCGAGGTAAAAAATTATCCTCTGCAGACCTGATCCAGTACAGCCCCCAAGTGAGTCATCCGATGTGTTGAAACTGGAGACGATTTTCCCCAAGTTATGTCACTTGCCCCTTCAACACGTTATTGCTGTTGCCTATGACAAAGAGCAATCTCTGTAACTGTGCCAGGATTAAAAGATCGTCTAGGTATGGGAAAATAATAATAACACCTTAGCTGGTGGAGATAAGGTGTTATTACCCCCATATTCCTGGTAAATACTCTGGGGACTGCGGCTAACCCAAAGTGTAAGGCCTAGAACTGTAAGGCCTAGAACTGAAAATGCTGTTTGGAGGATAGCAAACCTTGGATAACACTGATGGACAGTGGTATTGGAACATGTAGGTAAGCATCCTGTATATCCAGGGATACCATAAAACCCCTGGCTCCAAACCACACATAAGGAATGTACCGATTCCACGTTTCCAGATGTATTTGTTCAGCATTTTAGGATTGAGCATGGGCTGAAATAACCCATTTGGCTTCCGACTAAAACCAGGTTGAAGTAAAACCTTGTCCTTGTTTGCCAAATGGAACTGGAATGACTATTCCTGACTGAAGCAATTTCTGACCTGCTTCTTGCAAATCCAGGCCTTCATCTATAGCCGGGACAGGCTGTCTTGAAGGCGAAAGCATAATTAGAGATACCCTGCCCAGTTTGTGTGACCTGAGGAAGTCGGACCCCCAACCTGGTGGAGCCCACATCATCAGCTGATGGTTTAATTTTTCTATAGCACCTGGTATTCCCTGATGGTCTCCCATCTGAGTACTAACCAGGCCCAACCCTGTAGATCTTCTGATAGCCCAATGCTTTACTAGTCTCTGACTAGGGCCGAAATGCAGAACTTTTAGGTTTGAACTGTGTGTGGAAGGAACCTGACCTTCTTGGGAGTCTGCATCCTACTGCAAAATATCTGTCAATTCTTAGTCAGTGACAAGTTCAAAAACTTTGGGCGACAGCGGAAGCAGTCCACTGACCAGTAAATCCCTTCCTCTTGTAACCAAGCTCACGCAAACCACCCCACCAACTCCCTCAGTGTCAATTTCCTCCTTCCCCAGGAATGCCAATAGTCCTGCAGGCCATGTCACTGGCAATTCTGGCAATTCTGACGAGTCCTCTCCTGCCTGGGATTCCTCCGATGCATCCTTGCGTGTAACGCCTACTGCTGCTGGCGCTGCTGTTGTTGCTGCTGGGAGTCGATGGTCATCCCAGAGGGGAAGTCGTACTCGTAAGACCACTTTTACTACTTCCACCAAGCAATTGACTGTCCAACAGTCCTTTGCGAGGAAGATGAAATATCACAGCAGTCATCCTGCTGCAAAGCGGATAACTGAGTCCTTGGCATCCTGGGCGGTGAGAAACGTGGTTCCGGTATCCATCATTACTGCAGAGCCAACTAGAGACTTGTTGGAGGTACTGTGTCCCCGGTACCAAATACCATCTAGGTTCCATTTCTCTAGGCAGGCGATACCGAAAATGTACACAGACCTCAGAAAAAGACTCACCAGTGTCCTAAAAAATGCAGTTGTACCCAATGTCCACTTAACCACGGACATGTGGACAAGTGGAGCAGGGCAGGCTCAGGACTATATGACTGTGACAGCCCACTGGGTAGATGTATGGACTCCCGCCGCGAGAACAGCAGCGGCGGCACCAGTAGCAGCATCCTGCAAACGCCAACTCTTTCCTAGGCAGGCTACGCTTTGTATCACCGCTTTCCAGAATACGCACACAGCTAAAAACCTGTTACGGCAACTGAGGAAGATCATCGCGGAATGGCTTACCCCAATTGGACTCTCCTGTGGATTTGTGGCATCGGACAACGCCAGCAATATTGTGTGTGCATTAAATCTGGGCAAATTCCAGCACGTCCCATGTTTTGCACATACCTTGAATTTGGTGGTGCAGAATTATTTAAAAAACGAGAGTGGCGTGCAAGAGATGCTGTCGGTGGCCAGAAGAATTGCGGGACACTTTCGGCGTACAGGCACCACGTACAGAAGACTGGAGCACCACCAAAAACGCCTGAACCTGCCCTGCCATCATCTGAAGCAAGAATTGGTAACGAGGTGGAATTCAACCCTCTATATGCTTCAGAGGTTGGAGGAGCAGCAAAAGGCCATTCAAGCCTATACAACTGAGCACGATATAGGAGGTGGAATGCACCTGTCTCAAGCGCAGTGGAGAATGATTTCAACGTTGTGCAAGGTTCTGCAACCTTTTGAACTTGCCACATGTGAAGTCAGTTCAGACACTGCCAGCCTGAGTCAGGTCATTCCCCTCATCAGGCTTTTGCAGAAGAAGCTGGAGACATTGAAGGAGGAGCTAACACAGAGCGATTCCGCTAGGCATGTGGGACTTGTGGATGGAGCCCTTAATTCGCTTAACAAGGATTCACGGGTGGTCAATCTGTTGAAATCAGAGCACTACATTTTGTCCACCGTGCTCGATCCTAGATTTAAAACCTACCTTGGATCTCTCTTTCCGGCAGACACAAGTCTGCTGGGGTTCAAAGAACTGCTGGTGACAAAATTGTCAAGTCAAGCGGAACGCGACCTGTCAACATCTCCTCCTTCACATTCTCCCGCAACTGGGGGTGCGAGGAAAAGGCTCAGAATTCCGAGCCCACCCGCTGGCGGTGATGCAGGGCAGTCTGGAGCGACTGCTGATGCTGACATCTGGTCCGGACTGAAGGACCTGACAACGATTACGGACATGTTGTCTACTGTCACTGCATATGATTCTCTCCCCATTGAAAGAATGGTGGAGGATTATATGAGTGACCGCATCCAAGTAGGCACGTCAGACAGTCCGTACTTATACTGGCAGGAAAAAGAGGCAATTTGGAGGCCCTTGCACAAATTGGCTTTATTCTACCTAAGTTGCCCTCCCACAAGTGTGTACTCCGAAAGAGTGTTTAGTGCCGCCGCTCACCTTGTCAGCAATCGGCGTACGAGGTTACATCCAGAAAATGTGGAGAAGATGATGTTCATTAAAATGAATTATAATCAATTCCTCCGTGGAGACATTGACCAGCAGCAATTGCCTCCACAAAGTACACAGGGAGCTGAGATGGTGGATTCCAGTGGGGACGAATTGATAATCTGTGAGGAGGGGGATGTACACGGTGATATATCGGAGGATGATGATGAGGTGGACATCTTGCCTCTGTAGAGCTAGTTTGTGCAAGGAGAGATTAATTGCTTCTTTTTTGGTGGGGGTCCAAACCAACCCGTCATTTCAGTCTCAGTCGTGTGGCAGACCCTGTCACTGAAATGATGGGTTGGTTAAAGTGTGCATGTCCTGTTTATACAACATAAGGGTGGTTGGGAGGGCCCAAGGACAATTCCATCTTGCACCTCTTTTTTCATTCATTTTTCTTTGCGTCATGTGCTGTTTGGGGAGTAGTTTTTGGAAGGGCCATCCTGCGTGACACTGCAGTGCCACTCCTAGATGGGCCAGGTGTTTGTGTCGGCCACTTGGGTCGCTTATCTTAGTCACACAGCTACCTCATTGCGTCTCTTTTTTTCTTTGCGTCATGTGCTGTTTGGGGGGTGTTTTTTGGAAGGGCCATCCTGCGTGACACTGCAGTGCCACTCCTAGATGGGCCAGGTGTTTGTGTCGGCCACTTGGGTCGCTTATCTTAGTCACACAGCTATCTCATTGCGCCTCTTTTTTTCTTTGCGTCATGTGCTGTTTGGGGGGTGTTTTTTGGAAGGGCCATCCTGCGTGACACTGCAGTGCCACTCCTAGATGGGCCAGGTGTTTGTGTCGGCCACTTGGGTCGCTTATCTTAGTCACACAGCTACCTTATTGCGCCTCTTTTTTTTCTTCTTTGCGTCATGTGCTGTTTGGGGAGTAGTTTTTTGAAGGGCCATCCTGCGTGACACTGCAGTGCCACTCCTAGATGGGCCAGGTGTTTGTGTCGGCCACTTGGGTCGCTGAGCTTAGTCATCCAGCGACCTCGGTGCAAATTTTAGGACTAAAAATAATATTGTGAGGTGTGAGGTGTTCAGAATAGACTGAAAATGAGTGGAAATTATGGTTATTGAGGTTAATAATACTTTGGGATCAAAATGACCCCCAAATTCTATTATTTAAGCTGTTTTTTAGGGTTTTTTGAAAAAAACACCCGAATCCAAAACACACCCGAATCCGACAAAAAAAATTCGGTGAGGTTTTGCCAAAACGCGTTCGAACCCAAAACACGGCCGCGGAACCGAACCCAAAACCAAAACACAAAACCCGAAAAATTTCCGGTGCTCATCACTAATATCAACCTCATCAGGCGTTCCTGAGATTTGTGGTGCAGGATTGTCATTACCAATTTCAGACGTTGCCGTTTGGGCTTTCCACGGCCCCGAGGATTTTTACCAAGTTAATGGCAGAGATGATGGTGCTCCTGCGCAAGCAGGGTGTCACAATTATCCCATACTTGGACGATCTCCTGATAAAAGCGAGATCGAGAGAACAGTTGCTGGACAGCGTGTCTCTCTCCCTGAGGGTGTTGCAACAACACGGTTGGATTCTCAATCTACCGAAGTCACAGTTAGTTCCAACGACCCGATTGCCTTTCTTAGGCAT
The DNA here is from genome assembly GCF_028390025.1 of Pseudophryne corroboree. Classification (NCBI taxonomy): domain Eukaryota; kingdom Metazoa; phylum Chordata; class Amphibia; order Anura; family Myobatrachidae; genus Pseudophryne; species Pseudophryne corroboree. Next base: position 358,878,555 of record NC_086449.1, read on the forward strand.
GATTCTGGACACGGAACAAAAGAGGGTCTTTCTCATGATGGAAAAGGCCCAGGAACTTCAGAGCTTGGTCAGGGACCTGTTAAAGCCAGACAGGGTGTCGGTACATCACTGCACTCGAGTTCTGGGAAAGATGGTGGCGTCTTACGAGGCCATTCCATTCGGCAGGTTCCATGCCTCGACTTTTCAGTGGGACCTTCTGGTCAAGTGGTCCGGGTCAACGTACTGTAATTAAGGGCCATATACAACAGCCTTCGTCAAGCAGAGACCTTACTTCGAGGTCTACCAGTTCTGATTCAGTCAGACAACATCACAGCAGTGGCTCATGTAAACCGCCAAGGCGGCACAAAGAGCAGAGTGGCAATGGCAGAAGCCTCAAAGATTCTTCGATGGCCGGAGAGTCATGTAAGCGCTCTGTCAGCAGTCTTCATTCCGGGAGTGGACAACTGGGAGGCAGACTTCCTAAGCAGACACGATCTGCATCCAGGAGAGTAGGGACTTCATCAGGAAGTCTTCGCAGAGATTGCAAGTCAGTGGGGACTGCCTCAAATAAACATGATGGCTTCACGCCTCAACAAGAAACTTCCGAGATATTGCGCCAGGTCAAGGGACCCTCAGGCGGTGGCAGTGAACGCACTGGTGACACCGTGGGTGTTTCAGTCGGTCTATGTGTTCCCTCCTCTTCCTCTCATCTCAAAGATACTGAGAATCATAAGACGAAGAGGGATTCAGACAATTCTCATTGTTCCAGATTGGCCTCGAAGGGCCTGGTATCCGGATCTGCAGGAAATGCTCACAGAAGATCCGTGGCCTCTTCCTCTCAGGGAAGACCTGTTACAACAAGGGCCCTGTCTGTTCCAGGACTTATCGCGACTGCGTTTGACGGCATGGCGGTTGAACGCAGGATCCTAGCGGAAAAGGGCATTCCGGATGAGGTCATTTCTACTCTGATAAAGGCTAGGAAGGAGGTGACATCGAAACATTATCACCGTACCTGGAGGAAGTATGTATCTTGGTGCGAAGCCAAGACTGCTCCTCCGGAAGAATTCCATCTGGGCCGTTTTCTCCACTTCCTGCAAACTGGAGTGAATTTGGGCCTAAAGTTAGGCTCTATTAAGGTTCAGATTTCCGCCCTATCCATTTACTTTCAAAAGGAATTGGCTTCTCTTCCAGAAGTCCAGACTTTCGTGAAAGGGGTGCTGCATATCCAGCCTCCTTTTGTGCCTCCGGTGGCACCATGAAACCTTAACGTGGTGTTACGGATTCTTAAGTCTCACTGGTTTGAACCTCTTCAAACAGTTGAATTGAAGTATCTCACTTGGAAATTGGTCATGTTATTGGCTTTGGCTTCGGCGCGGCGAGTGTCGGAGTTGGCGGCTTTGTCTCACAAAAGCCCTTATCTGAGTTTTCATGTGGATAGAGCTGAGTTGCGGACTCGCCCTCAGTTTTTGCCTAAGGTGGTTTTTTCTTTTCATATGAACCAACCTATTGTGGTGCCGGTGGCTACTAGGGACGTGGAGGATTCCGAGTCCCTGGATGTGGTCAGGGCATTGAAAATTTATGTGGCCAGAATGGCTCAGGTTAGGAAAACCGAGGCCCTGTTTATCCTGTATGCAGCCAACAAAGTTGGCGCTCCTGCGTCTAAGCAGTCTATTGCTCGCTGGATCTGTAACTAGAGATGAGCGCCTGAAATTTTTCGGGTTTTGTGTTTTGGTTTTGGGTTCGGTTCCGCGGCCGTGTTTTGGGTTCGAACGCGTTTTGGCAAAACCTCACCGAATTTTTTTTGTCGGATTCGGGTGTGTTTTGGATTCGGGTGTTTTTTTCAAAAAACACTAAAAAACAGCTTAAATCATAGAATTTGGGGGTCATTTTGATCCCAAAGTATTATTAACCTCAAAAACCATAATTTACACTCATTTTCAGTCTATTCTGAATACCTCACACCTCACAATATTATTTTTAGTCCTAAAATTTGCACCGAGGTCGCTGTGTGAGTAAGATAAGCGACCCTAGTGGCCGACACAAACACCGGGCCCATCTAGGAGTGGCACTGCAGTGTCACGCAGGATGTCCCTTCCAAAAAACCCTCCCCAAACAGCACATGACGCAAAGAAAAAAAGAGGCGCAATGAGGTAGCTGTGTGAGTAAGATTAGCGACCCTAGTGGCCGACACAAACACCGGGCCCATCTAGGAGTGGCACTGCAGTGTCACGCAGGATGTCCCTTCCAAAAAACCCTCCCCAAACAGCACATGACGCAAAGAAAAAAAGAGGCGCAATGAGGTAGCTGACTGTGTGAGTAAGATTAGCGACCCTAGTGGCCGACACAAACACCGGGCCCATCTAGGAGTGGCACTGCAGTGTCACGCAGGATGTCCCTTCCAAAAAACCCTCCCCAATCAGCACATGATGCAAAGAAAAAGAAAAGAAAAAAGAGGTGCAAGATGGAATTGTCCTTGGGCCCTCCCACCCACCCTTATGTTGTATAAACAAAACAGGACATGCACACTTTAACCAACCCATCATTTCAGTGACAGGGTCTGCCACACGACTGTGACTGATATGACGGGTTGGTTTGGACCCCCCCCAAAAAAGAAGCAATTAATCTCTCCTTGCACAAACTGGCTCTACAGAGGCAAGATGTCCACCTCATCTTCACCCTCCGATATATCACCGTGTACATCCCCCTCCTCACAGATTATCAATTCGTCCCCACTGGAATCCACCATCTCAGCTCCCTGTGTACTTTGTGGAGGCAATTGCTGCTGGTCAATGTCTCCGCGGAGGAATTGATTATAATTCATTTTAATGAACATCATCTTCTCCACATTTTCTGGATGTAACCTCGTACGCCGATTGCTGACAAGGTGAGCGGCGGCACTAAACACTCTTTCGGAGTACACACTTGTGGGAGGGCAACTTAGGTAGAATAAAGCCAGTTTGTGCAAGGGCCTCCAAATTGCCTCTTTTTCCTGCCAGTATAAGTACGGACTGTGTGACGTGCCTACTTGGATGCGGTCACTCATATAATCCTCCACCATTCTATCAATGTTGAGAGAATCATATGCAGTGACAGTAGACGACATGTCCGTAATCGTTGTCAGGTCCTTCAGTCCGGACCAGATGTCAGCATCAGCAGTCGCTCCAGACTGCCCTGCATCACCGCCAGCGGGTGGGCTCGGAATTCTGAGCCTTTTCCTCGCACCCCCAGTTGCGGGAGAATGTGAAGGAGGAGATGTTGACAGGTCGCGTTCCGCTTGACTTGACAATTTTGTCACCAGCAGGTCTTTCAACCCCAGCAGACCTGTGTCTGCCGGAAAGAGAGATCCAAGGTAGGCTTTAAATCTAGGATCGAGCACGGTGGCCAAAATGTAGTGCTCTGATTTCAACAGATTGACCACCCGTGAATCCTTGTTAAGCGAATTAAGGGCTGCATCCACAAGTCCCACATGCCTAGCGGAATCGCTCCCTTTTAGCTCCTTCTTCAATGCCTCCAGCTTCTTCTGCAAAAGCCTGATGAGGGGAATGACCTGACTCAGGCTGGCAGTGTCTGAACTGACTTCACGTGTGGCAAGTTCAAAGGGCATCAGAACCTTGCACAACGTTGAAATCATTCTCCACTGCACTTGAGACAGGTGCATTCCACCTACTATATCGTGCTCAATTGTATAGGCTTGAATGGCCTTTTGCTGCTCCTCCAACCTCTGAAGCATATAGAGGGTTGAATTCCACCTCGTTACCACTTCTTGCTTCAGATGATGGCAGGGCAGGTTCAGTAGTTTTTGGTGGTGCTCCAGTCTTCTGTACGTGGTGCCTGTACGCCGAAAGTGTCCCGCAATTTTTCTGGCCACCGACAGCATCTCTTGCACGCCCCTGTCGTTTTTTTAAAAATTCTGCACCACCAAATTCAAGGTATGTGCAAAACATGGGACGTGCTGGAATTTGCCCATATTTAATGCACACACAATATTGCTGGCGTTGTCCGATGCCACAAATCCACAGGAGAGTCCAATTGGGGTAAGCCATTCCGCGATGATCTTCCTCAGTTGCCGTAAGAGGTTTTCAGCTGTGTGCGTATTCTGGAAAGCGGTGATACAAAGCGTAGCCTGCCTAGGAAAGAGTTGGCGTTTGCGAGATGCTGCTACTGGTGCCGCCGCTGCTGTTCTTGCGGCGGGAGTCCATACATCTACCCAGTGGGCTGTCACAGTCATATAGTCCTGACCCTGCCCTGCTCCACTTGTCCACATGTCCGTGGTTAAGTGGACATTGGGTACAACTGCATTTTTTAGGACACTGGTGAGTCTTTTTCTGACGTCCGTGTACATTCTCGGTATCGCCTGCCTAGAGAAGTGGAACCTAGATGGTATTTGGTAACGGGGGCACACTGCCTCAATAAATTGTCTAGTTCCCTGTGAACTAACGGCGGATACCGGACGCACGTCTAACACCAACATAGTTGTCAAGGACTCAGTTATCCGCTTTGGAGTAGGATGACTGCTGTGATATTTCATCTTCCTCGCAAAGGACTGTTGAACAGTCAATTGCTTACTGGAAGTAGTACAAGTGGGCTTACGACTTCCCCTCTGGGATGACCATCGACTCCCAGCGGCAACAACAGCAGCGCCAGCAGCAGTAGGCGTTACACGCAAGGATGCATCGGAGGAATCCCAGGCAGGAGAGGACTCGTCAGAATTGCCAGTGACATGGCCTGCAGGACTATTGGCATTCCTGGGGAAGGAGGAAATTGACACTGAGGGAGTTGGTGGGGTGGTTTGCGTGAGCTTGGTTACAAGAGGAAGGGATTTACTGGTCAGTGGACTGCTTCCGCTGTCACCCAAAGTTTTTGAACTTGTCACTGACTTATTATGAATGCGCTGCAGGTGACGTATAAGGGAGGATGTTCCGAGGTGGTTAACGTCCTTACCCCTACTTATTACAGCTTGACAAAGGGAACACACGGCTTGACACCTGTTGTCCGCATTTCTGGTGAAATACCTCCACACCGAAGAGCTGATTTTTTTGGTATTTTCACCTGGCATGTCAACGGCCATATTCCTCCCACGGACAACAGGTGTCTCCCCGGGTGCCTGACTTAAACAAACCACCTCACCATCAGAATCCTCCTGGTCAATTTCCTCCCCAGCGCCAGCAACACCCATATCCTCCTCATCCTGGTGTACTTCAACACTGACATCTTCAATCTGACTATCAGGAACTGGACTGCGGGTGCTCCTTCCAGCACTTGCAGGGGGCGTGCAAATGGTGGAAGGCGCATGCTCTTCACGTCCAGTGTTGGGAAGGTCAGGCATCGCAACCGACACAATTGGACTCTCCTTGTGGATTTGGGATTTCGAAGAATGCACAGTTCTTTGCTGTGCTGCTTTTGCCAGCTTGAGTCTTTTCATTTTTCTAGCGAGAGGCTGAGTGCTTCCATCCTCATGTGAAGCTGAACCACTAGCCATGAACATAGGCCAGGGCCTCAGCCGTTCCTTGCCACTCCGTGTGGTAAATGGCATATTGGCAAGTTTACGCTTCTCCTCCGACAATTTTATTTTAGGTTTTGGAGTCCTTTTTTTACTGATATTTGGTGTTTTGGATTTGACATGCTCTGTACTATGACATTGGGCATCGGCCTTGGCAGACGACGTTGCTGGCATTTCATCGTCTCGGCCATGACTAGTGGCAGCAGCTTCAGCACGAGGTGGAAGTGGATCTTGATCTTTCCCTAATTTTGGAACCTCAACATTTTTGTTCTCCATATTTTAATAGGCACAACTAAAAGGCACCTCAGGTAAACAATGGAGATGGATGGATTGGATACTAGTATACAATTATGGACGGGCTGCCGAGTGCCGACACAGAGGTAGCCACAGCCGTGAACTACCGCACTGTACTGTGTCTGCTGCTAATATAGACTGGTTGATAAAGAGATAGTATACTCGTAACTAGTATGTATGTATAAAGAAAGAAAAAAAAACCACGGTTAGGTGGTATATACAATTATGGACGGGCTGCCGAGTGCCGACACAGAGGTAGCCACAGCCGTGAACTACCGCACTGTACTGTGTCTGCTGCTAATATAGACTGGTTGATAAAGAGATAGTATACTCGTAACTAGTATGTATGTATAAAGAAAGAAAAAAAAACCACGGTTAGGTGGTATATACAATTATGGACGGGCTGCCGAGTGCCGACACAGAGGTAGCCACAGCCGTGAACTACCGCACTGTACTGTGTCTGCTGCTAATATATAGACTGGTTGATAAAGAGATAGTATACTCGTAACTAGTATGTATGTATAAAGAAAGAAAAAAAAACCACGGTTAGGTGGTATATACAATTATGGACGGGCTGCCGAGTGCCGACACAGAGGTAGCCACAGCCGTGAACTACCGCACTGTACTGTGTCTGCTGCTAATATAGACTGGTTGATAAAGAGATAGTATACTCGTAACTAGTATGTATGTATAAAGAAAGAAAAAAAAACCACGGTTAGGTGGTATATACAATTATGGACGGGCTGCCGAGTGCCGACACAGAGGTAGCCACAGCCGTGAACTACCGCACTGTACTGTGTCTGCTGCTAATATATAGACTGGTTGATAAAGAGATAGTATACTCGTAACTAGTATGTATGTATAAAGAAAGAAAAAAAAACCACGGTTAGGTGGTATATACAATTATGGACGGGCTGCCGAGTGCCGACACAGAGGTAGCCACAGCCGTGAACTACCGCACTGTACTGTGTCTGCTGCTAATATAGACTGGTTGATAAAGAGATAGTATACTCGTAACTAGTATGTATGTATAAAGAAAGAAAAAAAAACCACGGTTAGGTGGTATATACAATTATGGACGGGCTGCCGAGTGCCGACACAGAGGTAGCCACAGCCGTGAACTACCGCACTGTACTGTGTCTGCTGCTAATATATAGACTGGTTGATAAAGAGATAGTATACTCGTAACTAGTATGTATGTATAAAGAAAGAAAAAAAAACCACGGTTAGGTGGTATATACAATTATGGACGGGCTGCCGAGTGCCGACACAGAGGTAGCCACAGCCGTGAACTACCGCACTGTACTGTGTCTGCTGCTAATATATAGACTGGTTGATAAAGAGATAGTATACTCGTAACTAGTATGTATGTATAAAGAAAGAAAAAAAAACCACGGTTAGGTGGTATATACAATTATGGACGGGCTGCCGAGTGCCGACACAGAGGTAGCCACAGCCGTGAACTACCGCACTGTACTGTGTCTGCTGCTAATATAGACTGGTTGATAAAGAGATAGTATACTCGTAACTAGTATGTATGTATAAAGAAAGAAAAAAAAACCACGGTTAGGTGGTATATACAATTATGGACGGGCTGCCGAGTACCGACACAGAGGTAGCCACAGCCGTGAACTACCGCACTGTACTGTGTCTGCTGCTAATATAGACTGGTTGATAAAGAGATAGTATACTACTAATATTATATATACTGGTGGTCAGGTCACTGGTCACTAGTCACACTGGCAGTGGCACTCCTGCAGCAAAAGTGTGCACTGTTTAATTTTACTATAATATTATGTACTCCTGGCTCCTGCTATAACCTATAACTGGCACTGCAGTAGTGCTCCCCAGTCTCCCCCACAATTATAAGCTGTGTGAGCTGAGCAGTCAGACAGATATATAATATATATAGATGATGCAGCACACTGGCCTGAGCCTGAGCAGTGCACACAGATATGGTATGTGACTGACTGAGTCACTGTGTGTATCGCTTTTTTCAGGCAGAGAACGGATATATTAAATAAACTGCACTGTGTGTCTGGTGGTCACTCACTATATAATATATTATGTACTCCTGGCTCCTGCTATAACCTATAACTGGCACTGCAGTAGTGCTCCCCAGTCTCCCCCACAATTATAAGCTGTGTGAGCTGAGCAGTCAGACAGATATATATAATATTATATATAGATAATAGATGATGCAGCACACTGGCCTGAGCCTGAGCAGTGCACACAGATATGGTATGTGACTGAGTCACTGTGTGCTGTGTATCGCTTTTTTCAGGCAGAGAACGGATTATAAATAAAACTGGTGGTCACTATCAGCAAAACTCTGCACTGTACTGAGTACTCCTAATGCTCCCCAAAATTAGTAAATCAAGTGTCTCTCTAATCTATTCTAAACGGAGAGGACGCCAGCCACGTCCTCTCCCTATCAATCTCAATGCACGTGTGAAAATGGCGGCGACGCGCGGCTCCTTATATAGAATCCGAGTCTCGCGATAGAATCCGAGCCTCGCGAGAATCCGACAGCGTCATGATGACGTTCGGGCGCGCTCGGGTTAACCGAGCAAGGCGGGAAGATCCGAGTCGCTCGGACCCGTGAAAAAAAACATGAAGTTCTGGCGGGTTCGGATTCAGAGAAACCGAACCCGCTCATCTCTATCTGTAACACGATTCAGCAGGCTCATTCTATGGCTGGATTGCCGTTACCGAATTCGGTAAAGGCCCATTCCACTAGGAAGGTGGGCTCTTCTTGGGCGGCTGCCCGAGGCGTCTCGGCATTACAACTTTGCCGAGCGGCGACTTGGTCGGGTTCAAACACTTTTGCAAAATTCTACAAGTTTGATACCCTGGCTGATGAGGACCTAATGTTTGCTCATTCGGTGCTGCAGAGTCATCCGCACTCTCCCGCCCGTTTTGGAGCTTTGGTATAATCCCCATGGTCCTTACGGAGTCCCCAGCATCCTCTAGGACGTAAGAGAAAATAAGATTTTAAACCTACCGGTAAATCTTTTTCTCCTAGTCCGTAGAGGATGCTGAGCGCCCGTCCCAGTGCGGACAACATCCTGCAAGACTTGTATATAGTTGTTGCTTACATAAGGGTTATGTTTTCAGTTTGGATCAGTTTTGAACTGATACTGGTTTTGTTTCATACTGTTGACTGGTTCGTGTATCCCATGTTATACGGTGTGAATGGTGTGGCTGGTATGAATCTTGCCCTTGGATTTCCAAAATCCTTTCCTCGTACTGTCCGTCTCCTCTGGGCACAGTTTCTCTAACTGAGGTCTGGAGGAGGGGCATAGAGGGAGGAGCCAGTGTACACCCATACCTAAAGTTCTTTTTTAGTGCCCATGTCTCCTGCAGAGCCCGTCTATTCCCCATGGTCCTTACGGAGTCCCCAGCATCCTCTACGGACTAGGAGAAAAAGATTTACCGGTAGGTTTAAAATCTTATTTTTCAGAAAAAGACGATGATTCCACCTACAGCACCTGGTATTCGCAGATGTTTCCCATCTAAGTACTCACCAGGCCCCACACTGCATAGCTTCCTAGATCTGGTGAGATTGGGCTTATCCAGTGTGGTGTGGCTGTAGATCTTCCACATACCCAGCTAAACTGCTCTATGAGCAGGTATAGTTAGGGCTGATGCCCTGGAGTAAATATTTTGCCCCCATCCAATGCTTCCAGGAACATTGCAGTTTTTTTTTATATGAGCCATATGAGATTCTTGCTCTACTGAAAAAATCTCCTTCCATTGCATAAGCCCAGGCAACCACTGTCTTTGCCATTCAAGCCAAATCCAAGGCTTGGCCTTATGACTGCTCTAGACAGGAAAAAAAATATTTTTTTTTTTAAATTTTTGAAAATTTAGCACAGCTACGATCACTTACATTGACATGCGGGGGGACGCCCAGCAGGGCCGGCTCCAGGCCTACTAGTACCCTGAGCGAGAACATGTAAAAGCGCCCCCCCCCCCCCCCCCCCCATATGCACGCGCCGGGGGTGCGCGTTCCAGGAAAAGTGGGCGTGGCCCCTGGAAAAGTGGGTGTGGCCTCATAACTTTATATTATTAGACTATAAATAAATAGATTTTCACACCCCCTCTACGCACACAATTAGCAGCCTAACACATAACAGCCACAGTAGGGTTCCTTACACACAATGTCTCCAGTATAGTGTCAGATACACATAATGTGCAGTGCCAGATAGACATGACATGCCCCCCAGCAGTGCCAGCTACACACAATATACCCCCCGGCAGTGCCAGATAGACATGACATGCCCCCCAGCAGTGCCAGCTATACACAATATACCCCCCAGCAGTGCCAGCTACACATGATAGTGTTCACTTTTTAGGGCAGGGTGCTGATCACAGGGAGGGCACATTTTTAAGTTAGGAGGGCAAAATGATGTGCATACTGTAATGCTTGGTGCTCATCTACCTACATGGCAAAACATGGACAGTGCGCGGCGAAGGCGCGCAGCAAAAATTTAGGGGCGTTGCTTCGTGGGAAAGGTGCGTGGCCACATAATAGTGGCAATTCGCATTACACCACACAGTAGTGCAGTTAATACACACTGCACCAGGTAGAACCTCCTAGACACTTTGCGCCAAGCAGAGCACGTTAGACACTTTGCGCCAGGCAGAGCACGTTAGACACTTTGCGCCAGGCAGAGCACGTTAGACACTTTGCACCAGGCAGAGCACGTTAGACACTTTGCGCCAGGCAGAGCACGTTAGACACTTTGCGCCAGGCAGAGCACGTTAGATACTTTGCGCCAGGCAGAGCACTGAGACTCATTACCTAGCCACAGACGCCTAGCGGGAACACTACATGGATATGCTCCCCAGCCGTGCCAGCTACACATGACATGCCCCCCAGCAGTGCCAGATACAGAAATGCCCCCACAGTTCTAGATACATAAATGCCCCCACAGTGCCAGATACATAAATGCCCCCACAGTGCCAGATACAGAAATGCCCCCACAGTGCCAGATATGCCTCCACAGTGCCAGATATGCCCCCACAGTGCCAGATAAATGCCCCCACAGTGCAGATATGCCCCCACAGTGCCAGATAAATGCCCCCACAGTGCCAGATAAATGCCCCCACAGTGCCAGATATGCCCCCACAGTGCCAGATACATAAATGCCCCCACAGTGCCAAATACATAAGTGCCCCCACAGTGCAGATATGCCCCCACAGTGCCAGATACATAAATGCCCCCACAGTGCAGATATGCCTCCTCAGTGCCAGATACATAAATGCCCCCACAGTGCCAGATACATAAGTGCCCCCACAGTGCAGATATGCCCCCACAGTGCCAGATACATAAATTCCCCCACAGTGCAGATATGCCTCCACAGTGCCAGATACATAAGTGCCCCCACAGTGCCAGATACATAAGTGCCCCCACAGTGCAGATATGCCCCCACAGTGCCAGATGCATAAATTTCCCCACAGTGCCAGATATGTCCCCACAGTGCCAAATATAAAAATGCCCCCACCGTGCCAGATATGCCCCCAATGCCAGATACACATGTCCCATGCCCCCAGGCCCCAGTGCCAGACATGTCCCCAGTGCCAGATATCCCCCCCCCCCTCCCTCCCTCTCTCTCTCACCTGCTCCCGTGCAGCTCACCGGTCAGCGCGTCTGTTGCTGAGGTTGCTGTTCTTTGGCTGAGGGCAGGGAAGAGAGCACAGCGTGCGCCTCTCCTAGGAGCCCTCAACCTCCGGCGGCCGCGGCGGTGTACAGGTTCAGTTAGGCACCGGTCCGCAAGCCAATCAAAGCTCGCGGTCCGGCAGCCAATCAGCCTCAGCTGCTGGACCGCGAGCTCTGGTTGGCTCACGGGCCGGCGCCGGTTAGCAGGGAGGGGAGGGGAGCGGACTGCAGCTGTAGCGACGGCTCCAGGCTCCAATATGGCGGCCAGACCTAGCGGCGCCCATAAAGTGTGGCGCCCTGTTCGGCCGCTCTATTGGAACATGCCTGGAGCCGGCCCTGACGCCCAGCACAGGGCTAGTCCGCACATCGGCGATGCTTTTGTACTTGAAGAGTAACTCCAGGCCAGCACAGCTCCTGCGGCTGGCCAGAAGTTACTTGTAGCTGTCCTGGGTCGCAGCGGCTGCATGTGCCATCACGCAGCCACTGAGGCCTGCCCCCCCCCCCGCACCCACAAATCACGTACCCATGCACCAACGTTGGCCAGACCGCACACACAAAACGGCAGCTATACGCTGCCGTGCCACCGCCTCCTGCCCAGCGACAGCCTCTGCCTGTCAATCAGGCAGAGGCGATCGCTAGGCAACGACAGCCGTCTCCTGTCAGCCATGCACCGGCGCACTGTGGCGCCGGTGCAGTTCTGACCTGATCGCTGCGCTGCGAAAAACTGCAGCGAGTGATCAGGTCAGAATGACCCCCTATGTACTAAGCCTTGGAGAGTGATACAGTGGACGGAGATAAAGTGACAACCAACTGGCTTCTGTTATTTTTCACACACAAACTATAACATGGCAGCTAGGAGCTGATTGGCTGGTACTTTATCTCCATCTACTTTATCTCTCGCCAATGCTTGTGCATAGACCCCTAAGTTGCAAATGGAGAGTGATAAAGTGGAAAGATAAATTACCAACCAATCAGCTCCTCACTGTCATTTTTCACACACAGCCTATAACATGGCAGTTAGGAGATGATAGTGCTTTCTCTCTCTCCACTTTGGGGTCTATTCATAAAGCAGTGAAAAGAGAGGAGGCAGTTGCCCATGGCAACCAATCAGCGGTGAAGTAACATTTATAATTTGCATACTATAAAATTATACAGAGCAGCTAGTTTCACTGCTTCATGAATAGACCAATTTATCTCTCCCCAAGGCTTAGTAAATCTCCCCCTGCGTGTGTTATGTTTTGTTGCTGCCTAAGCAACCTCTGCCTACCCACAAATGGCCCCTCTTGCTCCACCAACCAATGCATCTTGGTATAAAAGTAGGAGTAAATGTGCAAATCATACATGCCGCTATTCTGGGGGCAGCCAGGCGGGATGTCCAAGAAGGAATGAAGCAGTCAGGTGGGCGTTGTGTATGGAGGTGGGGGGATGTATCCATACCTCCGAACTGTCCCGCTTTCAGCGGGACAGTCCCGCTATTCGGACCCTGTCCCGCTGTCCCACCCGCGGGCAGCAGTGTCCCGCGGGTGGGGGGGCAGTTGGGGGGAGGCTTTGATCACCTGCTGATCTGCTCTACAAAGCAGCCGGTGATCACAGAATACATGCTGCGCGCACACGCACGGCATGTATTCAGAGCTAGGAGGGGAGCGGGGGCTGCCCAGCTACTCGGGGATCACTGGGCACGCCCCAAAAGGCAGACAAACGGGCCGTTTGGCGCAGCCATGCCAGGGCCGAAACTAGGAATTCTGTCACCCGGGGCAGGACATTAATTCGTCGCGCCCCCACACACACACACACACACACACACAAAAGAAAAAAATTAACATAAATATAATAATAGTATTAATAATATAGAAATAAATAAGATAGAAAATAATAATAATAAAAATAATAATAACTACGTTTCATCAAGGTGCAGTGCTGCGAAGAAAAAGATATACCACTGCACCTTGATAAAATACGTCCATAGGACGTTGAAACGTCGGTGATACTCGATATGCTGTTCTTTATTTGTAACTACAGCTCTCAATACATTTGATGATTTGAAAAAGTCCAGTGAGTGCCGCCTGGTTCTTGAATATCTATCGGGGACATGCTTACAAAGTATTACCCAGAGAACCCAGCTGAGCCTACATGATTGAAGGAGGGCACCCCGGCATTTGTTTATTGACAGAGAGTGCCATTAAGAAGAGGATGTGTTTGTGTGTGTGTTAGAGATGAGCGGGTTCGGTTTCTCTGAATCCGAACCCGCCAGAACTTCATGTTTTTTTTCACGAGTCCGAGCGACTCGGATCTTCCCGCCTTGCTCGGTTAACCCGAGCGCGCCCGAACGTCATCATGACGCTGTCGGATTCTCGCGAGGCTCGGATTCTATCGCGAGACTCGGATTCTATATAAGGAGCCGCGCGTCGCCGCCATTTTCACACGTGCATTGAGATTGATAGGGAGAGGACGTGGCTGGCGTCCTCTCCGTTTAGACACTTGATTTACTAATTTTGGGGAGCATTAGGAGTACTCAGTAGTGTACAGTGCAGAGTTTTGCTGATAGTGACCAGTGACCACCACTTTTATTTATAATCCGTTCTCTGCCTGAAAAAAGCGATACACAGCACACAGTGACTCAGTCACATACATACCATATCTGTGTGCACTGCTCAGGCTCAGGCCAGTGTGCTGCATCATCTATATATATTATATATCTGTCTGACTGCTCAGCTCACACAGCTTATAATTGTGGGGGAGACTGGGGAGCACTACTGCAGTGCCAGTTATAGGTTATAGCAGGAGCCAGGAGTACATAATATTATATTAAAATTAAACAGTGCACACTTTTGCTGCAGGAGTGCCACTGCCAGTGTGACTAGTGACCAGTGACCTGACCACCAGTATATAATATTAGTAGTATACTATCTCTTTATCAACCAGTCTATATTAGCAGCAGACACAGTACAGTGCGGTAGTTCACGGCTGTGGCTACCTCTGTGTCGGCACTCGGCAGCCCGTCCATAATTGTATATACCAGTGACCTAACCGTGGTTTTTTTTTCTTTCTTTATACATACATACTAGTTACGAGTATACTATCTCTTTATCAACCAGTCTATATATTAGCAGCAGACACAGTACAGTGCGGTAGTTCACGGCTGTGGCTACCTCTGTGTCGGCACTCGGCAGCCCGTCCATAATTGTATATACCAGTGACCTAACCGTAGTTTTTTTTTCTTTCTTTATACATACATACTAGTTACGAGTATACTATCTCTTTATCAACCAGTCTATATATTAGCAGCAGACACAGTACAGTGCGGTAGTTCACGGCTGTGGCTACCTCTGTGTCGGCACTCGGCAGCCCGTCCATAATTGTATATACCAGTGACCTAACCGTGGTTTTTTTTTCTTTCTTTATACATACATACTAGTTACGAGTATACTATCTCTTTATCAACCAGTCTATATATTAGCAGCAGACACAGTACAGTGCGGTAGTTCACGGCTGTGGCTACCTCTGTGTCGGCACTCGGCAGCCCGTCCATAATTGTATATACCAGTGACCTAACCGTGGTTTTTTTTTCTTTCTTTATACATACATACTAGTTACGAGTATACTATCTCTTTATCAACCAGTCTATATATTAGCAGCAGACACAGTACAGTGCGGTAGTTCACGGCTGTGGCTACCTCTGTGTCGGCACTCGGCAGCCCGTCCATAATTGTATATACCACCTAACCGTGGTTTTTTTTTCTTTCTTTATACATACATACTAGTTACGAGTATACTATCTCTTTATCAACCAGTCTATATTAGCAGCAGACACAGTACAGTGCGGTAGTTCACGGCTGTGGCTACCTCTGTGTCGGCACTCGGCAGCCCGTCCATAATTGTATATACCACCTAACCGTGGTTTTTTTTTCTTTCTTTATACATACATACTAGTTACGAGTATACTATCTCTTTATCAACCAGTCTATATATTAGCAGCAGACACAGTACAGTGCGGTAGTTCACGGCTGTGGCTACCTCTGTGTCGGCACTCGGCAGCCCGTCCATAATTGTATACTAGTATCCAATCCATCCATCTCCATTGTTTACCTGAGGTGCCTTTTAGTTGTGCCTATTAAAATATGGAGAACAAAAATGTTGAGGTTCCAAAATTAGGGAAAGATCAAGATCCACTTCCACCTCGTGCTGAAGCTGCTGCCACTAGTCATGGCCGAGACGATGAAATGCCAGCAACGTCGTCTGCCAAGGCCGATGCCCAATGTCATAGTACAGAGCATGTCAAATCCAAAACACCAAATATCAGTAAAAAAAGGACTCCAAAACCTAAAATAAAATTGTCGGAGGAGAAGCGTAAACTTGCCAATATGCCATTTACCACACGGAGTGGCAAGGAACGGCTGAGGCCCTGGCCTATGTTCATGGCTAGTGGTTCAGCTTCACATGAGGATGGAAGCACTCAGCCTCTCGCTAGAAAAATGAAAAGACTCAAGCTGGCAAAAGCAGCACAGCAAAGAACTGTGCATTCTTCGAAATCCCAAATCCACAAGGAGAGTCCAATTGTGTCGGTTGCGATGCCTGACCTTCCCAACACTGGACGTGAAGAGCATGCGCCTTCCACCATTTGCACGCCCCCTGCAAGTGCTGGAAGGAGCACCCGCAGTCCAGTTCCTGATAGTCAGCTTGAAGATGTCAGTGTTGAAGTACACCAGGATGAGGAGGATATGGGTGTTGCTGGCGCTGGGGAGGAAATTGACCAGGAGGATTCTGATGGTGAGGTGGTTTGTTTAAGTCAGGCACCCGGGGAGACACCTGTTGTCCGTGGGAGGAATATGGCCGTTGACATGCCAGGTGAAAATACCAAAAAAATCAGCTCTTCGGTCAGTTCGGTGTGGAGGTATTTCACCAGAAATGCAGACAACAGGTGTCAAGCCGTGTGTTCCCTTTGTCAAGCTGTAATAAGTAGGGGTAAGGACGTTAACCACCTCGGAACATCCTCCCTTATACGTCACCTGCAGCGCATTCATAATAAGTCAGTGACAAGTTCAAAAACTTTGGGTGACAGCGGAAGCAGTCCACTGACCAGTAAATCCCTTCCTCTTGTAACCAAGCTCACGCAAACCACCCCACCAACTCCCTCAGTGTCAATTTCCTCCTTCCCCAGGAATGCCAATAGTCCTGCAGGCCATGTCACTGGCAATTCTGACGAGTCCTCTCCTGCCTGGGATTCCTCCGATGCATCCTTGCGTGTAACGCCTACTGCTGCTGGCGCTGCTGTTGTTGCCGCTGGGAGTCGATGGTCATCCCAGAGGGGAAGTCGTAAGCCCACTTGTACTACTTCCAGTAAGCAATTGACTGTTCAACAGTCCTTTGCGAGGAAGATGAAATATCACAGCAGTCATCCTACTGCAAAGCGGATAACTGAGGCCTTGGCATCCTGGGTGGTGAGAAACGTGGTTCCGGTATCCATCATTACTGCAGAGCCAACTAGAGACTTGTTGGAGGTACTGTGTCCCCGGTACCAAATACCATCTAGGTTCCATTTCTCTAGGCAGGCGATACCGAAAATGTACACAGACCTCAGAAAAAGAGTCACCAGTGTCCTAAAAAATGCAGCTGTACCCAATGTCCACTTAACCACGGACATGTGGACAAGTGGAGCAGGGCAGGGTCAGGACTATATGACTGTGACAGCCCACTGGGTAGATGTATGGACTCCCGCCGCAAGAACAGCAGCGGCGGCACCAGTAGCAGCATCTCGCAAACGCCAACTCTTTCCTAGGCAGGCTACGCTTTGTATCACCGCTTTCCAGAATACGCACACAGCTGAAAACCTCTTACGGCAACTGAGGAAGATCATCGCGGAATGGCTTACCCCAATTGGACTCTCCTGTGGATTTGTGGCATCGGACAACGCCAGCAATATTGTGTGTGCATTAAATCTGGGCCAATTCCAGCACGTCCCATGTTTTGCACATACCTTGAATTTGGTGGTGCAGAATTTTTTAAAAAACGACAGGGGCGTGCAAGAGATGCTGTCGGTGGCCAGAAGAATTGCGGGACACTTTCGGCGTACAGGCACCACGTACAGAAAACTGGAGCACCACCAAAAACTACTGAACCTGCCCTGCCATCATCTGAAGCAAGAAGTGGTAACGAGGTGGAATTCAACCCTCTATATGCTTCAGAGGTTGGAGGAGCAGCAAAAGGCCATTCAAGCCTATACAATTGAGCACGATATAGTAGGTGGAATGCACCTGTCTCAAGTGCAGTGGAGAATGATTTCAACGTTGTGCAAGGTTCTGATGCCCTTTGAACTTGCCACACGTGAAGTCAGTTCAGACACTGCCAGCCTGAGTCAGGTCATTCCCCTCATCAGGCTTTTGCAGAAGAAGCTGGAGGCATTGAAGGAGGAGCTAACACGGAGCGATTCCGCTAGGCATGTGGGACTTGTGGATGCAGCCCTTAATTCGCTTAACAAGGATTCACGGGTGGTCAATCTGTTGAAATCAGAGCACTACATTTTGGCCACCGTGCTCGATCCTAGATTTAAAGCCTACCTTGGATCTCTCTTTCCGGCAGACACAGGTCTGCTGGGGTTGAAAGACCTGCTTGTGACAAAATTGTCAAGTCAAGCGGAACGCGACCTGTCAACATCTCCTCCTTCACATTCTCCCGCAACTGGGGGTGCGAGGAAAAGGCTCAGAATTCCGAGCCCACCCGCTGGCGGTGATGCAGGGCAGTCTGGAGCGACTGCTGATGCTGACATCTGGTCCGGACTGAAGGACCTGACAACGATTACGGACATGTCGTCTACTGTCACTGCATATGATTCTCTCAACATTGATAGAATGGTGGAGGATTATATGAGTGACCGCATCCAAGTAGGCACGTCACACAGTCCGTACTTATACTGGCAGGAAAAAGAGGCAATTTGGAGGCCCTTGCACAAACTGGCTTTATTCTACCTAAGTTGCCCTCCCACAAGTGTGTACTCCGAAAGAGTGTTTAGTGCCGCCGCTCACCTTGTCAGCAATCGGCGTACGAGGTTACATCCAGAAAATGTGGAGAAGATGATGTTCATTAAAATGAATTATAATCAATTCCTCCGCGGAGACATTGACCAGCAGCAATTGCCTCCACAAAGTACACAGGGAGCTGAGATGGTGGATTCCAGTGGGGACGAATTGATAATCTGTGAGGAGGGGGATGTACACGGTGATATATCGGAGGGTGAAGATGAGGTGGACATCTTGCCTCTGTAGAGCCAGTTTGTGCAAGGAGAGATTAATTGCTTCTTTTTTGGGGGGGGTCCAAACCAACCCGTCATATCAGTCACAGTCGTGTGGCAGACCCTGTCACTGAAATGATGGGTTGGTTAAAGTGTGCATGTCCTGTTTTGTTTATACAACATAAGGGTGGGTGGGAGGGCCCAAGGATAATTCCATCTTGCACCTCTTTTTTCTTTTCTTTTTCTTTGCATCATGTGCTGATTGGGGAGGGTTTTTTGGAAGGGACATCCTGCGTGACACTGCAGTGCTACTCCTAGATGGGCCCGGTGTTTGTGTCGGCCACTAGGGTCGCTAATCTTACTCACACAGCTACCTCATTGCGCCTCTTTTTTTCTTTGCGTCATGTGCTGTTTGGGGAGGGTTTTTTGGAAGGGACATCCTGCGTGACACTGCAGTGCCACTCCTAGATGTACCCGGTGTTTGTGTCGGCCACTAGGGTCGCTAATCTTACTCACACAGCTACCTCATTGCGCCTCTTTTTTTCTTTGCGTCATGTGCTGTTTGGGGAGGGTTTTTTGGAAGGGACATCCTGCGTGACACTGCAGTGCCACTCCTAGATGGGCCCGGTGTTTGTGTCGGCCACTAGGGTCGCTAATCTTACTCACACAGTCAGCTACCTCATTGCGCCTCTTTTTTTCTTTGCGTCATGTGCTGTTTGGGGAGGGTTTTTTGGAAGGGCCATCCTGCGTGACACTGCAGTGCCACTCCTAGATGGGCCCGGTGTTTGTGTCGGCCACTAGGGTCGCTAATCTTACTCACACAGCTACCTCATTGCGCCTCTTTTTTTCTTTGCGTCATGTGCTGTTTGGGGAGGGTTTTTTGGAAGGGCCATCCTGCGTGACACTGCAGTGCCACTCCTAGATGGGCCCGGTGTTTGTGTCGGCCACTAGGGTCGCTAATCTTACTCACACAGCTACCTCATTGCGCCTCTTTTTTTCTTTGCGTCATGTGCTGTTTGGGGAGGGTTTTTTGGAAGGGACATCCTGCGTGACACTGCAGTGCCACTCCTAGATGGGCCCGGTGTTTGTGTCGGCCACTAGGGTCGCTTATCTTACTCACACAGCGACCTCGGTGCAAATTTTAGGACTAAAAATAATATTGTGAGGTGTGAGGTATTCAGAATAGACTGAAAATGAGTGTAAATTATGGTTTTTGAGGTTAATAATACTTTGGGATCAAAATGACCCCCAAATTCTATGATTTAAGCTGTTTTTTAGTGTTTTTGGAAAAAAACACCCGAATCCAAAACACACCCGAATCCGACAAAAATAATTCGGTGAGGTTTTGCCAAAACGCGTTCGAACCCAAAACACGGCCGCGGAACCGAACCCAAAACCAAAACACAAAGGCCCTCATTCCGAGTTGTTCGCTCGCAAGGCGAATGTAGCAGAGTTACACACGCTAAGCCGCCGCCTACTGGGAGTGAATCTTAGCTTCTTAAAATTGCGACCGACGTACGCGCAATATTGCGATTACAAACGAGTTAGCAGTTTCTGAGTAGCTTCAGACTTACTCTGCCTGTGCGATCAGTTCAGTGCTTTTCGTTCCTGGCTGACGTCATAAACACACCCAGCGTTCGCCCAGGCACTCCCACCGTTTCTCCGGCCACTCCTGCGTTTTTTCCGGAAACGGTAGCGTTTCCATCCACACGCCCCTAAAACGCCGTGCATCCGCCCAGTAACACCCATTTCCTGTCAATCACAATGCGAACGTCGGAGCGATGAAAATGCCGTGAGTAAACTTACTTTCTTCATAGTAAAGTTACTTGGCGCAGTCGCAGTGCGAACATTGCGCATGCGCACTAAGAGAATTCTCACTGCGATGCGATGAAAAACTCCGAGCGAACAACTCGGAATGAGGGCCTAAACCCGAAAAATTTCAGGCGCTCATCTCTAGTGTGTGTGTGTGTGTGTGTGTGTGTGTGTGTGATATATATATATATATATATATATATATATATATATACACACACAAAGTGCATAGAAAGACCGATGCCCTCCAGGTGTAACCACATAGTTACCAAACATACTGTATAGTGTAGCGGTCGGCAGCACTCACGTCACGGCTCCATTAAAGGATGACACAGACGCAGTCTGACAATTCAGACTACGTCTGTGTCATCCTTTAATGGAGACATGAGTGCCGCTGACCGCAGCACTATATATATATGTACACATGTGTGTGTGTATACATATATATATATATATATATACACTGTATATATACATATACATATGTGTATATTGTCAGGTGTCACATCAAATAAGCCAATGTTACGGGGCCGTAGCCCAAAGGGGCTAAGGAGAGGCTACGGGCCCCGGTACATTGCTTGTTTGATGTGACACCTGATACTATACTTGTAACACTTCAAAAGACCCTGAGTGCGGATACATATATTTATATATACATAATATACAGACACACACATATATATATATATATATATATATATATATATATAAAAAATTGGGATACTGGTTTCCCAAAATTTACATTGAGGAGTCAGTCACTCACAGTGTATATACTATATATTTAATAGGCTCCCCCCTCCTCCTCTATCAGTGCTCTGTTATGTATTGTTGCCAGGGGCTTGGCCTGTTAGCCCCAGTGCTGCCACTGTGCTCTGCCAGTACGCACCTTCTTTTCTGGTGCGGTTTGACAGTGTGCGGCTGCCAGACTCCCGCCTCCACCTCCCACCTCCGTCGTCTCTGTAGCCGTGTGCGCGCGTGACGTCCTGTGCACGCGCTACGTCATGACGTCACATGCGCGATGTGTTCGTGGTCCGCATCCAGGAAGCGCTGGGAGCCTCTAGTGCTGCTGGCACCTGACAGCAGGTCACTTGCTGTCGGGGAGCCAGTGGAAGAAATCGCTGCACCAGAACTGGGCTCATTAGCGCCCCCTTCAGCCCAGCGCCCGGGGCACGTGACCCCCTAGCCCCCCCCCCTCAAAAGCGAGGCCACGCCCACCACAGGCGAGGCCACGCCACGCCCCTTTTGGGTCGCCGCACGAGAGTCCCGATTTAGTCCAGCCAAAAGTTGGGAGGTACGTGTATCAACTTGATTGCGCCATTGTACGGAGGTCTGTGTTATGACGCAATTCAGCATGAATTGCATCAAGCCAAAAACGAAAAGGCTTCTGGGAGACGCATCTACTGTTTCTCTAACGTCCTAGTGGATGCTGGGGACTCCGTAAGGACCATGGGGAATAGACGGGCTCCGCAGGAGACATGGGCACTTTAAGAATGAATTTAGATTCTGGTGTGCTCTGGCTCCTCCCTCTATGTCCCTCCTCCAGACCTCAGTTTGAATCTGTGCCCGGACGAGCTGGGTGCTGTTTAGTGAGCTCTCCTGAGCTTGCTATAAGAAAGTATTTTGTTAGGTTTTTTTATTTTCAGGGAGCTCTGCTGGCAACAGACTCCCTGCATCGTGGGACGGAGGGGAGAGAAGCAACCCTACTCTTTGCAGATAGGTCCTGCTTCTTAGGCTACTGGACACCATTAGCTCCAGAGGGATCGTACACAGGATCTCACCCTCGTCGTCCGATCCCGGAGCCACGCCGCCGTCCCCCTCGCAGAGCCGGAAGACAGAAGCCGGGTGAAAGAAGCAAGAAGACTTCGAAATCGGCGGCAGAAGACTCCAGTCTTCACCGAGGTAGCGCACAGCACTGCAGCTGTGCGCTATTGCTCCCACACTACACCCACATACTCCGGTCACTGTAAGGGTGCAGGGCGCAGGGGGGGGGGGGGGCGCCCTGGGCAGCAATTAGAGACCTCTTTGGCAAAAGTTTGCATATATACAGTTGGGCACTGTATATATGTATGAGCCTCCGCCAAAAAATTGTACATGAAAGCGGGACAGAAGCCCGCCGTCGAGGGGGCGGGGCTTCTTCCTCAGCACTCACCAGCGCCATGTTTTTTCTCCACAGCACCGCTGAGAGGAAGCTCCCCAGCCTCTCCCCTGCAGTTACACGGTAGAAGAGGGTAAAAAGAGGGGGGGCACATAATTAGGCGCAAAAATCAAAATAAACAGCAGCTACTGGGTTAACATTAAGTTACTGTGTTATTCCTGGGTTAATAGCGCTGCGGTGTGTGCTGACATACTCTCTCTCTGTCTCTCCAAAGGGCCTTATGGGGGAATTGTCTTCAGATGAGCATTCCCTGAGTGTGTGGTGTGTCGGTACGTGTGTGTCGACATGTCTGAGGTAAAAGGCTCCCCTAAGGAGGAGATGGAGCAAATATGTGTGTGAGAGGGTGTCTCCGTCAACAACGCCGACACCTGTTTGGATATGTGTAATTAAGTGCTAAGGTGAATTTATTCATTGCACAAAAGATTAGAGAACAGACAGGGAATCTACCCATGTCTGTCCCTATGTCGCAGAGACCTTCAGAGTCTCTCAATGATCACTATCCAAAATAATAGACACTGATATCGACACGGAGTCTGACTCCAGTGTCGACTACGATAATGCAAAGTTACAGCCAAAATGGCAGAAAAGTATTCAATATATGATTATTGTAATAAAAGATGATTTGCATATCACTGATGACTCATCTGTCCCTGACACAAGGGTACACATGTTTAAGGGGAAGAAAGCTGAGGTAAATTTCCCTCCTCTCATGATGAAAAAGAGCGGGAATCTCCAGACAAGAGACTGCAGTTTCCCACAAAGAATTCTCAGGGAGTATCCTTTCCCTACTAGGGCCAGGATACGATGGGAATCTTCCCCTAGGGCAGTGGTTCCCAAACTGTGTGCCGTGGCACCCTGGGGTGCCTCAGGACACTTGCAGGGGTGCCTCGGGTTGGTGGTCCAGGATCAATTAAAATGATTTATGGTTAATGTAATAGGCAAAGCCAGTGCTGGGGGCTGCCAATCATAACATGTTTGGACAAACAGAGGCAAATCCTGTCCCTCAACACACACAATTGACCCTAAGGGTGACATATAAGCACAATTTACTTAATTTAATATTTCTTTCTTAATTTATCAATAAGAAACCTTTGACCTAGGGGTGCCGTGAAAACAATTCTGATGCTCTAGGGCGCCGTGCTTGTAAAATGTTTGGGAACCACTGCCCTAGGGTGTCACGTTTGCCCAAAAGGTCTGACGTAACAGCTATCCTCAGGGATCCTGCAGATAGCGTGCACATTCTGGTACACTACTCAGACCGGCGATTGTGTCGGCATGGGTTTATAGCGCTTTGGCAGTGTGGACAGGTACCTTATCAGCAGAGATTGAGACCCTAGTATGTATATATATATATATGTATATATAGAGATATATATATTAAAGATGCTGTCTTAAGAGATATATATATATATATATATATATAAAACATGCCCAAAGAGACATGAGTCTACTGGGTCCTAGAGTCAAAGCTATGGCGATTTCTGCTTGTCGTGTCCTGTAGAATATGCAATGGACAGATGATGCCGACTTAAGAGGCATGTGGAAGGCTGAGGATTGTGTGGAGAAGGGTTCTCGGACCTGGTCTCCACAGCTATAGCTGGTAATTCTGATATTTTGCCTTATATTCCTGCACAGCCTAGGAAAGCACGACATTATCAAATGCAGCCTTTCGAACAAAGAAACAAGAAAGTCTGAGGTGCGTCCTTTCTTGCCAGAGGCAGGGGCAGAGGAAAGAAGCTGCACAACACAGCTAGTTCCCAGGGACAGAAGTCCTCCCCGGCCTCTACAAAATCCACCGCATGTCTCTGGGGCTCCACAGGCGGAGCTAGGCCCGGTGGGGGCACGCCTTCGTAAGTTCAGCCACAAGTGGGTTCACTCCCTGTTAGATCCCTGGGAAATAGATATTGTGTCTCAGGGATACAAGCTGGACTTTGAGGAGATGCCCCCTCACCGACGGCCCTGCCGGCTTCCCCCCACGAGAGGGAAACAGTGTTAACTGCAATTCACAAATTGTATCTTCAACAGGTGGTGGTCAAGGTTCCCCTCCTTCAACAAGGAGGGGATTATTATTCGACCATGTTGTAGTCCCGAAACCGGACGGTTCGGTCAGACCCATATTGAATTTAAAATCCCTGAACATATACCTGAAAAGGTTCAAGTTCAAGATGGAATCGCTAAGAGCGGTCATTGCAAGCCTGAAAGGGGGAGATTTTATGGTGACTCTGGACATAAAGGTTGCATACCTTCATGTCCCCATTTATCCACCTCATCAGGCGTACCTCAGAATTGCGGTACGGGATTGTCATTACCAATTTCAGACGTTGCCGTTTGGTCTCTCCACGGCCCCGAGAATATTCACCAAGGTAATGGCGGAAATGATGGTGCTCCTGCGGAAGCAAGGTGTCACTTTTATCCCATACTTGGACGATCTCCTCATAAAAGCGAGATCAAGAGAGCAGTTGCTGAACAGCGTATCACTTTCTCTGGAAGTGTAACGGCAACATGGCTGGATTCTATATATTCCAAAGTCGCAGTTGGTTCTCCTAGGCATGATCCTAGACACAGACCAGAAAAGGGTTTATCTCCCGATAGTGGGAGCTCAGGAGCTCATGACACTGGTCAGGAATCTATTAAAACCAAAACAGGTGTCAGTGCATCACTGCACTCGAGTCCTGGGAAGGATGGTGACATCATACGAGGCCATTCCCTTCGGCAGGTTCCATGCGAGGACCTTCCAATGGGACTTACTGGACAAGTGGTCCGGATCACATCTTCAGATGCATCGGTTCTCACCCTATCCCCCAGGGCCAGGGTGTCTCTCCTGTGGTGGCTGCAGAGTGCTCACCTTCTCGAAGGTCGCAGATTCGGCATTCAGGACTGGGTCCTGGTGACCACAGATGCAAGCCTCCGAGGGTGGGGGGCAGTCACACAGGGAAGAAATTTCCAAGGGCTGTGGTGAAGTCAGGAGACTTGCCTTCACATCAACATCCTGGAACTAAGGGCCATATACAACGCCCTACGTCAAGCGGAGTCCCTGCTTCGCGACCAACCGGTTCTGATTCAGTCAGACAACATAACCGCAGTGGCTCATGTAAACCGCCAAGGCGGCACAAGGAGCAGGGTGGCGATGGTAGAAGCCACCAGAATTCTTCGCTGGGCGGAGAATCACGTAAGCGCACTGTCAGCAGTGTTCATTCCGGGAGTGGACAACTGGGAAGCAGACTTCCTCAGCAGGCACGACATCCACCCAGGAGAGTGGGGACTTCATCAAGAAGTCTTCATGCAGATTGCAAGTCGGTGGGAACTGCCACAGGTGGACATGATGGCATCCCGCCTCAACAAAAAGCTGCAGAGATATTGCGCCAGGTCAAGAGACCCTCAGGCGATAGCTGTGGACGCACTGGTGACACCGTGGGTGTTCCAGTCAGTCTATGTATTTCCTCCTCTTCCTCTCATACCCAAGGTGCTGAGAATCATAAGAAAAAGAGGAGTGAGAACAATACTCATTGTTCCGGATTGGCCAAGCAGCACTTGGTATCCCGATCTGCAAGAAATGCTCACAGAGGACCCGTGGTCTCTGCCTCTAAGACAGGACTGGTGTAACAGGGGCCTTGTCTGTTCCAAGACTTACCGCGGCTGCGTTTGACGGCATGGCGGTTGAACGCCGGATCCTAGCAGAAAAAGGCATTCTGGATGAGGTCATTCCTACGCTGATAGAGGCTAGGAAGGATGTGACAGCTCAACATTATCACCGTATATGGCGAAAATATGTGGCTTGGTGTGAGGCCAGGAATGCCCCTACGGAGGAATTCCAGCTGGGCCGTTTCCTTCACTTCCTACAGTCGGGAGTGACTTTGGGCCTTAAATTGGGTTCCATTAAGGTTCAGATTTCGGCCTTATCCATTTTCTTTCAAAAAGAACTGGCTTCTCTGTCTGAAGTTCAGACGTTTGAAAAGGGAGTGCTGCATATTCAGCCCCCTTTTGTGCCTCCAGTGGCACCTTGGGATCTTAACGTGGTGTTGAGTTTCCTGAAATCACACTGGTTTGTACCACTCAGAACGGTGGAAGTAAAATATCTCACATGGAAGGTGGTCA
The DNA here is from genome assembly GCF_028390025.1 of Pseudophryne corroboree. NCBI lineage: Eukaryota > Metazoa > Chordata > Amphibia > Anura > Myobatrachidae > Pseudophryne > Pseudophryne corroboree. The sequence continues at coordinate 358,905,280 of NC_086449.1, forward strand.
TGCTATTAGCCTTGGCTTCGGCTAGGCGTGTGTCAGAATTGGCGGCTTTGTCACATAAAAGCCCTTACCTGGTTTTCCATGCGGATAGAGCAGAATTGCGGACCCGCCCACAATTTCTGCCGAAAGTGGTTTCATCCTTTCATATAAACCAACCTATTGTGGTGCCTGTGGCTACTACTGACTTGGAGGATTCCGAGTCACTGGATGTAGTCGGGGCTTTGAAGGTTTATGTAGCCAGAACGGCTAAGGTCAGGAAAACAGAATCTTTGTTTATCCTGTATGCTTTCAACAAGCTTGGGGCGCCTGCTTCAAAGCAAACTATTGCTCGCTGGATCTGTAACACGATTCAGCAGGATCATTCTGCGGCTGGGTTGCCGCTGCCTAAATCAGTTAAGGCCCAATCCACAAGGAAGGTGGGCTCTTCTTGGGCGGCTGCCCGAGGGGTCTCGGCATTACAGCTTTGCCGAGCGGCTACTTGGTCAGGTTCAAACACCTTTGCAAAGTTCTACAAGTTTGATACCCTGGCTGAGGAGGACCTAATGTTTGCTCATTCGGTGCTGCAGTGTCATCCGCACTCTCCCGCCCGTTTGGGAGCTTTGGTATAATCCCCATGGTCCTTACGGAGTCCTCAGCATCCACTAGGACGTTAGAGAAAATAAGATTTTACTTACTGGTAAATCTATTTCTCGTAGTCCGTAGTGGATGCTGGGCGCCCGTCCCAAGTGCGGACTTCTTCTGCAATGCTTGTATATAGTTATTGCTTAAATAAGGGTTATGTTATAGTTGCATCAGGTTTTATCTGATGCTCTGTGATTGTTCATACTGTTAACTGGGTAAAGTTATCACAAGTCATACGGTGTGATTGGTGTGGCTGGTATGAGTCTTACCCTGGATTCCCAAAATCCTTTCCTTGTACTGTCAGCTCTTCCGGGCACAGTTTCTCTAACTGAGGTCTGGAGGAGGGACATAGAGGGAGGAGCCAGAGCACACCAGAATCTAAATTCTTTCTTAAAGTGCCCGTGTCTCCTGCGGAGCCCGTCTATTCCCCATGGTCCTTACGGAGTCCCCAGCATCCACTACGGACTACGAGAAATAGATTTACCGGTAAGTAAAATCTTATTTTTTGGATGTCCACATGAGATTTAGGAGTCTCCAAGACGTTCTAAAAGAATAGGTATGGCAAGTACGTATGGTGCAAATAGAGGTTCATGGAGGAGCCAAAGCTGAAGTGCTCTATGGCAGACATTTTTTTCCTGATCTAGTGCTGCACCTACTGTAGCTATGCCTATGAATACAGTATTCAGGTTCATAGAACAACAATTGTTTAACAATAGCTGTTTAACGCAGACACAGTACATTTTCAGATTCACGTCATCTACTGCTTAGAAATTAAAATTACATTGTCAAGAATCTCAATACACCATAACGCGCCTAGGTGTGCCATGCACCACATATCACACGTTATGTAGCAAAAAAAATGATCTTTCAGAGTGGTAAGACTACTAACATCTGTACCTGCAGTGCCTTACAGTACATGTGTATGGTACATTTATTGGAGTATTTTCATTTCATTTGTGCAAAACAAAAGAAAAGAAAAAAAGAATTCTGAATTCTTGATGCTAGTGTTTACTAATCATAATTAGTGTTTTACAATATTTAGTTTTTATGTTGGAAAACCACCACTGCCCCCAAGAAGAGGTACAGAGGGCATAGGGAAGGGCCCACCCTAAAGATTTGGGTACATGCAATGTGTTTTATTTTTTTCTATTCTACGGCTAGGTAGTTATAGCATATGAAGATTCACAATGGATAAGACCCCAGTTTGAATGATGTATCTTGTGGTGGGTACGTTTATTGCAATAGCTGAAAAACTTCATAGACCCAGCTATTATCCATTTAATGATAACCCTAAGAACCACAAGTTGTAGATTAAGCTTTACCACCCACTTACAGGGCCGGAGCAAGGTCTTTCTGCAACCTAGGCAAAGCTTCAGGGTAGCGCCCCCTAACCTGCAAAACCACCACCATCTCCCGGAGGGGAGATGCAGGTGGCCACTAGGTGAGCTGGGGTGAATTGCATCATTATATGTGTACAAAGAAAAAGGACAACACTCAAGGACTTTTAAAGTGACAAAGTATATTGTAAACAAAATCACAATTTTTTTTCCACTTTACATTTCCCTGAGTGTTGTCTATTCTTTATATACTGTATAATACTGTATATGGGGTCTGGTGGGGATATTTAATTGGGGTTGGGTACAGCATGCCTCCAGTCAGAATACCGACAGCGGCATCTCGACCACCATAATACCGACATTTTGAATGAAATGAACCTTACCCTAGCCCTCCCGCGAGCCTAACCATAACCCCCTGGCATACTAACATTTAGGATGCCAGCTGTTGGGATTCTGGCATCAGCATTCTGACAGGTGTCTGGATTCTGGCACCAGTATTCCAGCAATCCATCAGACAGGATTCCAACTACATCCCTTTAATTGTATGTGTATACGTACATATATACGCACAGACATATATATATTTGTAAACTTCTTATTGTCTTCCATCCCTCCATCTGTAAGTTCATTACTGACCCGCATACAGAGACATCCTTTAGTTTTTTACTAGATTAATTCAGTGGTGCCCTCCAGTGGCTGGCGCCCCTAGGCAGCCGCCTAAAGCTGCCTAATGGTAGAGCCGGCCCTGCACCCACATAATTGATGCATGTACTGCCCCCTGCTGGTATACAGATTCTGCCTACCAGTGCACTACTTTAGAGAACTATATGATAGCACTAATTAAAAAGCTATAAAATAGTTTTCTTCACAAAAACAAAATAAAACAATGCATGTGAAGTTATTTATTTATTTATTTATTAGCAGTTTCTTATAAGGCGCAGCATATTTCCATTGCGCTTTACAATTAGAACAACAGTTATAGAACAAAACAGGGCAAAGACAGACATAGCGGTAGGAAGGCCCTGCTCGCAAGCTTACAATCTATAGGGAAATAGGTATTGATACACAAGGATAGATGCAACCTGTTACATAATGTTTCCCCAGAAGTTAAAGTTTATATAATCAAAACAATGCATAAAAGAAACCCATAGATACAGAGTATACCATTACAGATAATAATAATAATAATAATAATAGCATAGAATTGAGGCACAAAAGAAGGTGGAACTGCACATTTACAGATAATCAGCTGTCCAGGAACCAGCATTTTGGCATTGGTGAACTAATGATAAAAATCTTGAACAAAGGTACCAACTTGTATGATGTAAAATATAGGAAATAGCTGAAAAGAATGTTCTAAGGGAGTATACTATACTGTAGCTACACTTGCAGAAGTCTGTTACGTATGCCCTCCAGGAGCAGTAGCAGTCAGGCCTGCCATCAGGGGGGTGCTGCGGGCACAGTTGTCCTGGGCCCGGCCTCCCTAACAGAGAGGGGAGGGTCCAGGCAGCACATGCCGCTGCCGCCCGCCCGCCCACCGCCGCCGCCTGTCCTGGTCCCAGTCTGCCAGCTCTATTAAAGATATCCCTCTCAAGATGGCCACCATTTCAGAGGAGAGAGTTATTAAAGATACTAGAGGAGGATCTAGTATCTTTAAAAACTGTCTCCTCTGAGGCGGCGTCCATTTTGGGAGGGACATTTTCAATATATATTTTTTTTTTTACTTGAAGTTGTGGAACCGCGAAACAGTCAGCTGCAGCTGCAGGAAGGGGGGACTCCCCTGACAATGAGCAGAACCCCTCACAACGAACAGAACCCATGACAATGAGCAGGTAATGTATTTAATGATACATAATATGTTGTCAGGCCATTACCCTGTGTGGCATAATATGGTTATAGGGGCATAATTGTGGGGGCATAGGAATTGTATTTTATTTTATAAAAATATATTTATTTGTATTTATTTTTTTTATTTTTTTTGGGGGGGCAGCCTATTTTGTCAATCCCAGGCCCTACAATTTCTGATGGCAGCCCTGGTAGCAGCACAGGTAATCATAGGGCAGCCCAGTTTGCCTGTGAGAAACAGAATAAACTCAGAGCCTCATTTAATAACGAGCCATAACTCCTATAGCACTCGCTATAGGGGTTATATCCTCCTTTTGGTATTCAACACTGTGTGTCACTATATAGCGTACGCCACGTATAAATGGAGGGGGAAAAAATGGTCCAAATTGCAGGCATGGGACCCGACCCAGCCCAGCCTTTCTGGATTCAACTAAGCCTTCCGGGCACTGCCGGGTCCCTGCCAAGTGAAAGAGTCATGCTCACCTCACACACACACTGGCTGCTGTGCATGCACATGACACATAAGCCCGTCGCTGGCAGCACAGCGGAGGATACCGCTGAGGAGGTTGTCGTCACTGGACAGAGGTGATATTAAATACCAACAGCATAGCTGTTAGTATCACTGCGATACTACATGAAAAATGCCGCTGGCAACAGGATCCATTCTTAAATAGGGCCCTAAATGATCTATAATCTGCATTTTAAAGCGATTGTAGCCTTATATGAAAGACTGCGGAGCATCGCAGATGCACCAACACAATACAATTATTATAATACAGAAATGTATATAAACTTCAGTCTCTGGTCTTGTAAGAAGGCTCCACAGGCGGCCCAATAGGATGGATGTCATACTGTGAGACAAATATTTAAATGTATAGGGAAGAGTGATGTTGGTGGGCATGCAGCAAACGTGATCCCAATACCCTAGAATACTAGAATTTACAGAATTGTGTGAGTAGTATTTATTCTTATTGTTGTTTTGATTAATACAAGTGGTTCATTACCGTATTTATTTAGAATGATCTTTATGAGATTGTTATCAAATGAGTACATTAATAATTTGAAAAGGACATTCAATACACACGGCGAGAGCCTTGTTATGCTCGATTTTGACTATGCGTTGTCCCTTGAACTCCCCCAGAGCCCAGAAGCACCAATTTTGTCTATCTGTACTTGAGATTTTCACTAAGTGGTGATTCAGACCTGATCGTAGATGTGCTAAATTTAGCACATCTACGATCAGCTTCCCTGACATGCGGGGGGACGGCCAGCACAGGGCTAGTCCGCCTAGCATGTCAGGCCAGACTCCTCCCACCCGTAAAAGTACAAAAGCATTGCACAGCGGCAATGCTTTTGTACTTCGCAGTGGCGTAAGTTCATACCAAGTGCCCGGAGGCGATATAAATGGTGGTGCACCCCTCCCCACAGCACTGGTGACCCCCATATGTTACTGACAGCGGCGTATCTAGAGAGGAGGAGACCCATGTGCAGTGTCCGTGTGTGGTCCCCCGGCAGCGCTCTAAGCATTAGAGTCTACAGCGCATGCGAAGGTCCCTGAAAAAATGTTGCGACGGCCAATTTTTCAAAGACCTGCGCATGCGCTGTAGACTCTGGCACTGTTCCAGAGTCTCCAGTGCTAAGAGCACTAAAAGTGGCGTTGCCGGCTATAAGAGAGGAAGGGCCACCAGAAAGGTAAGTATAGAAGAAATGGGTGCAGAGGGTGCGGTTTGGGCCCCCTCTGGGCCCAGGGGCTGGTGTGCACCGCACACAATTCACCCATTACAGATACGCCACTGGCTACTGACAGCATTGGTCACCCCCATATTCTACCAACAGCATCAGTGACCCTCAGATACTACAGACAGCATTACTGACCCTCAGATACTACAGACAGCATCAGTGACCCCCAGATACTACAGACAGCATTAGTGACCCCAAGATACTACAGACAGCATCAGTGACCCCCAGTTACGACAGACAGCATCAGTGACCCCCAGATAAGACAGACAGCATCTGTGACCGCCAGCTACAACAGACAGCATCATTGACCCCCAGATACCACAGACAGCATCAGTGACGGGTTGGGTATGGATCACCGGTTGCCGGGATCATAACTACATACCTCAGTGACCCCCAGATACTACAGACATATTCATCTGTGTGGAGTTTCCTCACTGGACTTGCGATCGCCCCCTGCAGCATTCTGGCGGCCGGGATCCTGGCATCGGAATGCTGACTACCAAGATCCCGGCCTCCAGTCACCCATACACAACATGTGGCAGATTGTGTGAGGTTATAGCCTGTGAGCAGGGGTAGAGGGGGTAGGATGACAGGCTGTGACTGTGAGGCAGAGGTTTTGGGGTTATGGGCTGTCAACGGGGGACAGGGGTGAGTATATTTTTGATCATGGGTGCCGGGTTGTGACTGTGAGGTAGAGGTTTTGGGGTGACAGGCTTTGAATGGGGGCCCAAAAAGTGTGGGGTAATGGGCTGTCTGATTGGGGACAATGGGTGTGGGTGACGGGCTGTGACCAGGGGACAGAGGAATTGGTGGATGCTGACTATAGCCAGGGACAAATGATGTGAATGGAGGGGAGAAAGGCATGGAAAAAATACTATAAAAAAGCCAATTTAACCCCTCCACAGATAAAAAACAAATACTGTATACTCATCATTAGGGGTGATGGGGGATATAAGGTGACATACACACATAGGTAGAGGGTGTACAGGTTGTTATATATGGGGGGATTGGGGACACAGGGTGTCACACAAACAGGTGTAGGTGGTGTAAACTGTGTCATACATGGGGGTATGGGGGTACAAAATGTCACCAAATCACAGGGTAGGAGGGTACAGAGTGACATAAACACAAACTTAGCGGGTACAGAGTGTCAAACACCGGGGCGAGGGGGAGGACTAGCGGGCACAAGGTGTCACACACAGGCGTAGGGGGGTTCAGGGGGTCACTCACACACACAGTGGTAGGGGTACAGGGCGGTAACACACAGGGGTGGGGGGATAGGTGGGTACAGGACTAACCAGTCACTCACCATGCTGTGTACAATCCCAGCCTTGCAAAGGGTGAGCTGCATGGTGTCATTGAGGGAGGCCCATGGAACCATGCGCAGGTTGAAGAGTAGGCCATCAGCAGGAGGATCCACCCTGGACGCGGAGCTCACCAAATGCTGTCCCATGCTGCCGCCTGGCCGGTAGTGTGAGGAGGAGTTGAGGACATGGGAGGCCGACCTCTGCTTCACTGCAGCTGCTGGAGGAGGGAGGGTGTCAAGGCTGCTTAGGAAGAGGACGGCAGCTTAGCGATCTGTCCTGCTGGCAGCCGCCCGAAAGGAGCGGCATGTTTATACAGTAAAGCGCCAGCACTCCCTCCAGCTGCAGAGCTGTCCTGCCAGCGGCTGCCCGATCTCATCTGAGATGGACAGATGAAATAATTGCAGAGCTGCTGGCAGGTGCCACTGCCCCACGGACCACCATTACTCTAAGCAGAGCCGGACCCTAGGCAGTGCAAATACTGTACCTAGTTTGCCTACGCCCGGCTCTGCTGGCGATGGGATCCCGGAACTCTGCTGCTGTGAGACAGCAGCAGCGGCAGGTGCGCTATATGGTCAGTGCCGGTTACACACACAGAAGTTGTAGATGGATTCACCTATGGATTCATCTATAACCTCTGTGCCTGCTCGTCTGTGCCGCCACTGCCCCTCTGATGGCAAACGCCCAGCGGCAAATGTCTCCATTGCCTCCGGGAGTTATGCTACTGGTACTTCGGGAGGTGCTCCCTACCAGCGCAGCTCCTGCGCGCTGGCAGGGAGATACCCATCGCTGCTCAAGTTGCAGCAGATGCGTGTGACTGGCAGCCAAACACCGCCGGCCCGCCCCCACCCTCCCAGCAACCGCCTCTGGCTATCAATCATGCAGAGGTGATCACTAGCCTAAGACAGCCGTCGGCTGTCTGGCATGTGCCGGTGCAGTTCAGACCCGATCGCTGCTGTGCGAAAACGCACAGCAGCGATCGGGTCTGAATGAGCCCCGCGAGTGCCAACTTTGACTATACTTTGTACTAGATAGTACACTAGATAGTCAAGACTGACTTGCCTGCACAGTCTATCTATCCTTGCGATACCGACCAAGCGGGAGTGCGCATCGGGATCAAATCAGTATCACAAGCTGCCTAACACCTCGCAATTTCCACTAACTTTCCTTGTGATTTTGACTATATAGTCAAAATCGAATGATTTATCTCACCGTGTGTACACACCTTAAATGTGAAATATTCTTCACCATCTTTATAGTAATAAAGCAAATTGTTAAAACAAACATGAAAAAGTATAAAAGGTCAATAAAAAAATGTAACACAATGACAAACGTGTTGTGTATCAGGCTGGATACGCGCCTGAAATAACTTCATATTGTACAATTCCAGGACAGCTCTCTCTTGTCACTTCAATCGTTGTTAGCAGTGTCTAGCTCTGGGGAGACATCAGCTTGTGAAGAATGAGAGAAAAGCAGCAGATTCACAGCAGATTGTGACTTGGGGGGGTCATTCTGTGTTGATTGCTCGCTAGCTACTTTTTGCAGCGCTGCGATCAGATAGTCGCCACCTATAGGGGAGTGTTTTTTCGCTTTGCAAGTGTGCGAACGCTTTTGCAGCCGAGCGGTACAAAAAAGTTTTGTGTAGTTTCTGAGTTGCCCAGAACTTACTCAGCCGCTGTGATCACTTCAACCTGTTCATGTCCGGAATTGACGTCAGGCACCCGCCCTGCAAATACTTGGACACTCCTTCGTTTTTCCAAACACTCCCAGAAAACGGTCAGTTGACACCCACAAACGCCTTCTTCCTGTCAATCTCCTTGCGAACAGCGTGTGAATGGATTCTTTGTTAAATCCATCGCTCGGCAACGATCTGCTTTGTACCTGTATGACGCGCATGTGCATTGCGGTGCATACGCATGCGCAGTTTAGACCTGATTGCACCGCCGCGAAAAAAACTAGCGTGCAATCAGGTCGGAATGACCCCCTAAGCCCGTTGCTTTGCTGGTAAAATAACTGTGCCCTTACAGTGGATGCAGTTGCAGACATATCCAGTTTTTGACCTTAAGCTGTTCATTAAGATTCATATTTACCATATGGGGTCTTTAGCAAAACAGTCTCCAATATTTGGCAAATTCATGTGGACACAGACCACTCGACATTAACTCTATAGTTATACATTTATATTTAATGATATACTACATAATTTACTGACCTGATATTGTGTTTCTCCCTTCAAAATGTGGGAAATACAGGGTATAGGGGTCTATTCATCATCACTTGATTTCTACAAAAGTAGGTGAAAATTAACATTGCCCTGATCTCAACATCATCAAGTCTGTCTGGGATTACATGAAGAGACAGAAGGATTTGAGCAAGCCTACATCCACAAAAAATCTGTGGTTAGTTCTCCGAGATGTTTGAAACAACCTCCCTGCCGAGTTCCTTCAAAAAAGGTACAAGTGTACCTAGAAGAAATTATGCTGTTTTGAAGGCAAACGGAGGTCACACCAAATATTGATTTAATTTAGATTTCTTTTTTGTTGATTTACTTTGCATTTTGTTGAGAAAAATGAACTATTAACAGTTGTATTTTTAAAAGCATTTTGACTTTGCAGTATGTTTTCAACACCTGCCTAAACTTTTGCACAGTAATGTACTTTAGAAGTGTGGAGATGTGCCCTGTATCACAGGGCACATAGTTGCAGCGGCGGAGTGCAGGGTATCTGCGTCCCCTGCAAGGTGCGGCGGTGGCCGGCGCTGGGGCAGTGTGTCTGTCCCCAGCGCCGCTCAAGATACGGAGGCGGGTGGTGCCGCGGCAGCGGCGCTTTGAACTTGGCGCCAATCTGGCCGCCAATGAAAAGCGCTGCCCGCGGCCTTTCAAACCCAGCGCCGCCCGCGAGCCAATCGTGGCTCACGGGGCGCTGGCCAATCAGAAGAGGGCGCGGCCTAGGCCCCGCCCCCGGCGTCTGACGTCAGACGCCGGGCGCCGAAGAAAAGGAGCGCGCGGAAGAGTGCTGAAGAGGACTACGCCAGGAGAAGACGGGAGGCCGCGCCGAAGAGCGGTGAAGAGCTCCGGTGGCCGCGGAAGAGGCCAGAAGTCTCCAGGCTCCGTAAAGAAGATGTCCAGCGGCGGCTGGACGCGGCGAGGCGACGGCGTCGCCATTGGCCAGGATGGGCCAGTGGCCAGGATGGGCCAGTGGCCGAAGATTGAGAAGGAGCGCCGGAGAGGTCACCAGGGGTGGAAAGGAAGAGAGCTGACAAAACTCCCCCCTGGTGCCTCTCCCAGCGGGTCAGGTAGGCCCTTCTCAGGTGCCCCTGTACCCGCTCCTCCCTAGACCACCGGGTGATCGGGCACTAGGCCCGTGGGCACAGTCGGGCCCTCCCGGCCCGTGGGCAAATAGGCGGGCATTAGGCCCGAGGCACAGTTCAGGCACTAGGCCTGTGGCGCAGATAGGAGTTTGGGTCACCATTTGATTTGGTGGTTTGGGCGTTAGGCCCAAGCCACCTTAACAGCGCAGTAGGCGGGCATTAGGCCCGAGGGGCATATCAGGCAATAGGCCTGTGGGGCATTAGAGGGCATTAGGCCCTAGTTCATTTTGGCAAATTAGGTGAATATAAGGTGACCCTGGGTACTAGGCCCAGGTCACCCAACGAGTGACAAGTTAGGCGGACGCTAGGCCCGTGGGTAATGTCGGGCCTCGGGCCCGTGCGCAAATAGGGGGCGTTAGGCTCAGTAGATAAGTGGTTCCCCCAAGGTGAATAAAGGTGGCGCTGGGCACTAGGCCTAGGCCATCCCAAGGTGTATAGGTAGGCAGGCTCACTTGGCCTGAGCCCCACATAAGAAAGGGTATAGGAGGTGGGTAGGCTGTACGGCGTCCACCCACCAGAGTGCAGGTAGGGATTTAAAGGAACAGCACCGTTTGATTTTGTACTCTGATGATGTTATGTGTGTTGTTACCGTGCAGGGCAAAGTGTTGTTTTAGTTTGTGCATAGTTTGTGTTGCACCACCCACACTTGAGCCAGTTTGAGGGCTTTGTTTATGTAGCTAGTGTAGCGGATGCACACTAGGGTTATTCTTGGCCCTGCACGGCTGTTTCTCTCTTTGCCTCCTTACAGGGACCTGTAAGTGGAGAAGATCGGAGTACAAGACGTAGGACGGTGAGTAACATCTGTCCGTGTGTTCCTTCTATGTTTGTCCCTATCTGTCTCCCTTCCTTCAGGGCGAACGGTGAGCCTTGCACGCCAGTGCAAGGTTGAATTTCCACCTGGTGCGAGAGTGCCAATAGGTGAAATTCGGGCTCTGAGGCCGTGCGCCCAGGATGACCCTCACCTAGCCCGAAAGCACTATTTTCCTCGGTTCCGGAGGGCGTTTCGGTCCACAGTCAGGAGGACGGCACTCAGCAATCTCCTTCCTCGTAGGTCATCGTGTCCGGGTCCAGTCTGAAGATTTCCAGGTCCGTTGAAGATTCCGGTACCTGAAGGTTAGAGAGTGCGGCACCTGGTAAGTGGTGAACCTACACCTGCACGGCAGCAGGCACTACATCGCACCGCCACCCTCTTACAGAAGTCTGACGTTTTCTTAAAGGTATGTCTACAACTAGTACATCCTTCCCTCTCACATTTATGGAAACCATTTGGTCTTTGTGGTAACCAAGACTCCTTACTTTGATTTCGTTAAAGACCTTTCCCTTTAAACAAACTGGGAGCTCACTTAAGTTTTAAATTGTCTGATTTACAAAAACTTACATTATCAACCTGAGTTACTGTACTATTAAGTACTTCATCCAATATCTTGGACATCATGCCAGCACAACTGTGGGTGAACGGTGGGCCCATAAATCTGGGGGCTGACATGGGGCCCTGGTAGATACCTCAAGTTTTTTTTTTTTCAGTCTTGTCATGAGTATCTATTCTGGTCAATACACATGATGTTGCAGCTTGTGTCTATGTTAGTCACATGAACAAACTGTTAAATTAGCATTTTAGTGACCAATTAACGTGTGTTCCAATCTGTTCCATCTAAATCTTGCTACTTAACACCAGTTCTGTATGATTAGTTCTAAGCTATAAGTTTGAACATGGCTGTTCTCCCGATCTAGAGCATAGAATTTCTAGGAGATGTACTGATTTCTATCCTCACCCTCTTCTCACCTTAAAGCAATAATTTTCCAATGAAAAAAATATATTATGTCACTGTGTTACAAACAACTAATTATGTCTTCCAGGAGTCCATGACTATTGCCAAAACTGTCTGGGCCCATCTGTTTCAAAATCATACCATCTGTGATCTCAATGTGATAGAGCCTTCAGGTTTAGCACAAATTTAAAAAGAAATGCTGCATAAAGTTTAGATATTTTGATAAAATTACAGCAAATGTCAGATGATATCTTTGCTACATATCTATAGAGAGAATAGATTGAGCACATAAATAAGACCTGTATTTCATATCAAATTTGGACCAATATTCTGTTCCTTAGTCAGCACTGGTGGTAATTTTTCAGATAAAGAAGTTCTTTTCACTGACATATTTGTGCGGAATTTCCCTCAAATGTTTTGTTATTTCATAAATCAATTTTTTTTTTAATGATCATATATATGTAGAAATTGTCAGGCAGTTTCCTATAACGTTAGACAAAAAAGGAGAGAAAGAAAGCTCTTGTGTGGGCGCACTCTTAATAACGAATGACGTTTCATGAGGTAAAGTACAGATAAGATAATAATTTTATTGATTATACATTAAAATTGGGTCATTATCCACCAAACTGTAAAAAGATCAATTATAAAAAAAGCAAATGTGCTGTTCTTATATGTTAGTAGGATGCATTGAAAGAGATGTAGACACGTTCAGTACTGCATCTGTTTCACCTTGACCAGTACAAATAAATCTGTATTGATGAGACCATCATAGGTCAAAAAAAGAGAAGTAACAAAATTGGTCAAATAGACACCTCAGATAGCCTCACCCCCAATTTTTGTGGGGGGTCCCACACACAAGGATCTGTCTGTGCATATACGTCCCAAATGCTGTGCTGTTGCAGTCAAAAATCTGAAAGTGATGAAGAAGAAAAAGTGGTGATACTGCTGCTAGTGTTGCATCATATGGAGGCCCATAAAGTACACATAACTCTACAACACCGGGTATTCCTAGGAGGTCTCCCTTCGAAGTACTGAATCGGCCCACCAATGCGTGGCTTCCAAGATCAGACGAGATCGAGCATGTCCAGTGAGGTATGGTAGTAGAGGGTGTCAATATCTGAAGCAACCACAATTAGAGATGAGCGGGTTCGGTTCCTCGGAAACCGAACCCCCCTGAACTTCACCCATTTTACACGGGTCCGAGGCATACTCGGATTCTCCCGTATGGCTCGGTTAGCCCGAGCGCGCCCGGACGTCATCATCCCGCTGTCGGATTCTCGCGAGATTCGGATTCTATATAAGGAGCCGCGCGTCGCCGCTATTTTTCACTCGTGCATTGGAAATGATAGTGAGAGGACGTGGCTGGCATCCTCTCACTTTGTTACAGGGGGCTGCATATCTTTATTCTGGGGACCAGCAGTATTATAGGAGGAGTACAGTGCAGAGTTTTGCTGACCAATGACCACCAGTATACGTTGTCTGCCTGAAAAACGCTCCATATCTGTGCTCAGTGTGCTGCATATATCTGTGCTCACACTGCTTTATTGTGGGGACTGGGGACCAGCAGTATTATATAGGAGGAGTACAGTGCAGAGTTTTGCTGACCAGTGACCACCAGTATACGTTGTCTGCCTGAAAATCGCTCCATATCTGTGCTCAGTGTGCTGCATATATCTGTGCTCACACTGCTTTATTGTGGGGACTGGGGACCAGCAGTATTATATAGGAGGAGTACAGTGCAGAGTTTTGCTGACCAGTGACCACCAGTATACGTTGTCTGCCTGAAAAACGCTCCATATCTGTGCTCAGTGTGCTGCATATATCTGTGCTCACACTGCTTTATTGTGGGGACTGGGGACCAGCAGTATTATGTAGGAGGAGTACAGTGCAGAGTTTTGCTGACCAGTGACCACCAGTATTATACGTTCTCTGCCTGAAAAACGCTCCATATCTGTGCTCAGTGTGCTGCATATATCTGTGCTCACCCTACTTTATTGTGGGGACTGGGGGCCAGCAGTATTATATAGGAGGAGTACAGTGCAGAGTTTTGCTGACCAGTGACCACCAGTATTATACGTTCTCTGCCTGAAAAACGCTCCATATCTATGCTGCATTGTAGTATATAGTAGGAGTACAGTGCATAATTTTGCTGACCACCAGTATATAATATATAGGAGTACGGTACAGAAGGCCACTGCTCTACCTACCTCTGTGTCGTCAAGTATACTATCCATCCATACCTGTGGTGCATTTCAGTTTTGCACAGTTTGCTGACCACCAGTATATAACATATAGCAGTACGGTACAGTAGGCCACTGCTCTACCTACCTCTGTGTCGACAAGTATACTATCCATCCATACCTGTGGTGCATTTCAGTTGTGCGCAGTATATATAGTAGTAGGCCATTGCTATTGATACTGGCATATAATTCCACACATTAAAAAATGGAGAACAAAAATGTGGAGGGTAAAATAGGGAAAGATCAAGATCCACTTCCACCTCGTGCTGAAGCTGCTGCCACTAGTCATGGCCGAGACGATGAAATGCCATCAACGTCATCTGCCAAGGCCGATGCCCAATGTCATAGTAGAGAGCATGTAAAATCCAAAACACAAAAGTTCAGTAAAATGACCCAAAAATCAAAATTAAAAGCGTCTGAGGAGAAGTGTAAACTTGCCAATATGCCATTTACGACACGGAGTGGCAAGGAACGGCTGAGGCCCTGGCCTATGTTCATGGCTAGTGGTTCAGCTTCACATGAGGATGGAAGCACTCATCCTCTCGCTAGAAAAATGAAAAGACTTAAGCTGGCAAAAGCACAGCAAAGAACTGTGCATTCTTCTACATCACAAATCCCCAAGGAGAGTCCAATTGTGTCGGCTGCGATGCCTGACCTTCCCAACACTGGACGGGAAGAGGTGGTGCCTTCCACCATTTGCACGCCCCCTGCAAGTGCTGGAAGGAGCACCCGCAGTCCAGTTCCTGATAGTCAAATTGAAGATGTCACTGTTGAAGTACACCAGGATGATGATATGAGTGTTGCTGGCGCTGAGGAGGAAATTGAAGAGGAGGATTCTGATGGTGAGGTGGTTTGTTTAAGTCAGGCACCCGGGGAGACACCTGTTGTCCGTGGGACGAATATGGCCATTGACATGCCTGGTCAAATTGCAAAAAAAAATCACATCTTCGGTGTGGAATTATTTTAACACAAATGCGGACAACAGGTGTCAAGCCGTGTGTTGCCTTTGTCAAGCTGTAATAAGTAGGGGTAAGGACGTTAACCACCTTGGAACATCCTCCCTTATACGTCACCTGCAGCGCATTCATCATAAGTCAGTGACAAGTTCAAAAACTTTGTATGACAGCGGAAGCAGTCCACTGACCACTAAATCCCTTCCTCTTGTAACCAAGCTCCTGCAAACCACACCACCAACTCCCTCAGTGTCAATTTCCTCCTTACACAGGAAAGCCAATAGTCCGGCAAGCCATGGCACTGTCAAGTCTGACGAGTCCTCTCCTGCCTGGGATTCCTCCGATGCATCCTTGAGTGTAACGCCTCCTGCTGCTGGTGCTGCTGTTGTTGCTGCTGGGAGTCGATCGTCATCCCAGAGGGGAAGTCGGAAGACCACTTGTACTACTTCCTGTAAGCAATTGACTGTCCAACAGTCCTTTGCGAGGAAGATGAAATATCACAGCAGTCATCCTGCTGCAAAGCGGATAACTCAGGCCTTGGCAGCCTGGGCGGTGAGAAACGTGTTTCCTGTATACACCGTTAATTCACAGGCAACCACAGACTTGATTGAGATACTGTGTCCCCGGTACCAAATACCATCTAGGTTCCATTTCTCTAGGCAGGCGATACCGAAAATGTACACAGACCTCAGATAAAGAGTCACCAGTGTCCTAAAAAATGCAGTTGTACCCAATGTCCACTTAACCACGGACATGTGGACAAGTGGAGCAGGGCAGACTCAGGACTATATGACTGTGACAGCCCACTGGGTAGATGTATTGCCTCCCGCAGCAAGAACAGCAGCGGCGGCACCAGTAGCAGCATCTCGCAAACGCCAACTCGTGCCTAGGCAGGCTACGCTTTGTATCACCGCTTTCCAGAAGAGGCACACAGTTGACAACCTCTTATGGAAACTGAGGAACATCATCGCAGAATGGCTTACCCCAAATGGACTCTCCTGGGGATTGTGACATCGGACAACGCCAGCAATATTGTGCGTGCATTACATCTGGGCAAATTCCAGCACGTCCCATGTTTTGCACATACATTGAATTTGGTGGTGCAACGAAAACGACAGGGGCGTGCAAGAGATGCTGTCGGTGGCCCGAAGAATTGCGGGCCACTTTCGGCATTCAGCCACCGCGTGCCGAAGACTGGAGCACCAGCAAACAATCCTGAACCTGCCCTGCCATCATCTGAAGCAAGAGGTGGTAACGAGGTGGATTTCAACCCTCTATATGCTTCAGAGGATGGAGGAGCAGCAAAAGGCCATTCAAGCCTATACATCTGCCTACGATATAGGCAAAGGAGGGGGAATGCACCTGACTCAAGCGCAGTGGAGAATGATTTCAACGTTGTGCAAGGTTCTGCAACCCTTTGAACTTGCCACACGTGAAGTCAGTTCAGACACTGCCAGCCTGAGTCAGGTCATTCCCCTCATCAGGCTTTTGCAGATGAAGCTGGAGACATTGAAGGAGGAGCTAAAACAGAGCGATTCCGCTAGGCATGTGGGACTTGTGGATGGAGCCCTTAATTCGCTTAACCAGGATTCAAGGGTGGTCAATCTGTTGAAATCAGAGCACTACATTTTGGCCACTGTGCTCGATCCTAGATTTAAAACCTATGTTGAATCTCTCTTTCTGGCAGACACAAGTCTGCAGAGGTTCAAAGACCTGCTGGTGAGAAAATTGTCAAGTCAAGCGGAACGTGACCCGTCAACAGCTCCTCCTTCACATTCTCCCGCAACTGGGGGTGCGAGGAAAAGGCTAAGAATTCCGAGCCCACCCGCTGGCGGTGATGCAGGGCAGTCTGGAGCGAGTGCTGACATCTGGTCTGGACTGAAGGACCTGCCAACGATTACTGACATGTCGTCTACTGTCACTGCATATGATTCTCTCACCATTGAAAGAATGGTGGAGGATTATATGAGTGACCGCATCCAAGTAGGCACGTCAGACAGTCCGTACGTATACTGGCAGGAAAAAGAGGCAATTTGGAGGCCCTTGCAGAAACTGGCTTTATTTTACCTAAGTTGCCCACCCTCCAGTGTGTACTCCGAAAGAGTGTTTAGTGCAGCCACTCACCTTGTCAGCAATCGGCGTACGAGGTTACTTCCAGAAAATGTGGAGAAGATGATGTTCATCAAAATGAATTATAATCAATTCCTCCGTGGAGACATTCACCAGCAATTGCCTCCAGAAAGTACACAGGGACCTGAGATGGTGGATTCCAGTGGGGACGAATTAATAATCTGCGAGGAGGGGGATGTACACAGTGAAAGGGGTGAGGAAACGGAGGATGAGGAGGAGGTGGACATCTTGCCTCTGTAGAGCCAGTTTGTGCAAGGAGAGATTGATTGCTTCTTTTTTGGTGGGGGCCCAAACCAACCAGTCATTTCAGTCACAGTTGTGTGGCAGACCCTGTCGCTGAAATGATGGGTTTGTTAAAGTGTGCATGTCCTGTTTATACAACATAAGGGTGGGTGGGAGGGCCCAAGGACAATTCCATCTTGCACCTCTTTTTTCTTTCATTTTTCTTTGCATGATGTGCTGTTTGGGGACTATTTTTTTGAAGTGCCATCCTGCCTGACACTGCAGTGCCACTCCTAGATGGGCCAGGTGTTTGTGTCGGCCACTTGTGTCGCTTAGCTTAGCCATCCAGCGACCTTGGTGCACCTCTTTTTTTCTTTGCATCATGTGCTGTTTGGGGACTATTTTTTTGAAGAGCCATCCTGCCTGACACTGCAGTGCCACTCCTAGATGGGCCAGGTGTTTGTGTCGGCCACTTGGGTTGCTTAGCTTAGTCATCCAGCGACCTCAGTGCAAATTTTAGGATTAAAAATAATATTGTGAGGTGTGAGGTGTTCAGAATAGACTGAAAATGAGTGGAAATTATGGTTATTGAGGTTAATAATACTATGGGATCAAAATGACCCCCAAATTCTATGATTTAAGCTGTTTTTGAGGGGGTTTTGTAAAAAAACACCCGAATCCAAAACACACCCGAATCCGACAAAAATTTTTCAGGGAGGTTTTGCCAAAACGCGTCCGAATCCAAAACACGGCTGCGGAATCGAATCCAAAACCAAAACACAAAACCCGAAAAATGTCCGGTGCACATCACTAAGTCCACAATGAGAGTGCACTGAAAATAAAGAAGTTAGAATATCTTTATCAGGTGTTAACAATTCAAATACCAAGAGAAATAAAGCAGTGGATCTGCTGTCAAACGTTAGACATGGGGGTGTCCACCAAGGTGGATTTATTCAATGAATCGTGGATAAGAGTCCAGTGAATAAGTGCAGTTTGTAGGTAAGAATGAGATAATATAAAATCTCTTATCACATAATTCCAACACTTTTGTTTAGGATTCCAATCTTCTTAAAAGACAGCTTCATAAGGCAAAGGCAATGGCAGATATAAATAACATCTGATATTGCCTTTTGTGTATGCCTTTTGGTTCTGCCTTAATTCAGCTGATGTGTGTTTATGCCTACACTTGATGATTGGTACCAATAGAAGCTGCTATTAATAGCATCTGTCATTGCCTTTGCCTTATGAAGCTGTCTTTTAAGAAGATTTGAATCTTGGTTGGCTCAGGGCGCACCACCAAGCGATAGAAATCTATTTATTTATTTTCAGTTAGGATTCGGTTATTCTTGGTTATATTTCACTTTAAGGTACATTGCAAGACTTGTGTGGAATCACAACTCCTCATTCTACAGTTTCCTATAACATAAGGCTTGCAATTTAATCTGTGCATATGCCATAAGGAAACAAAATAAATTGACAAAAAGCTGACTGACCATGAGATTCAGACATCGTAGGTTACTTGCAAGTGTCTCAATGCCACAACCCCTAGCGATAGCGTATAAAAGTTCATTTTTCTACATGGCAGCTTCTCCTGGCAGATCTATTGTCCTCCAGGCTAAGCATTATAATGTCATTCCTACAAACTACAAGGTGAGAAAAAATAGGGCAGTAGCGAAGGTGTTACAGGTTTATGAAGGCTTTTGTACGGAACAAGAATGACTGTAGGAGGAAGGGAAACTAAGGAATATAGTGACTGACTCCAAGAAAAGGTAGAGGTCAGGTAGAACAGCGGTTCCCAACCAGTGGTACGTGTACCCCCAGGGGTACGCTGCGGACTGCTCGGGGGTACTTAAAAACAAAGCAGGTAATGGTGTAAGTCTTCAGCTGCATGACCGGGTGCATGGGCTTTTGCACTTGGAGGACGCCAGGTCACACCGCCGGTGCTGGATGAGGGAGTCCCAGGCACATGCACTGTCGCGCTTGGAGGACGCTGGGGACATGCAGACCAGCCGCGGCGGAAGGAAGGAAGGACCCGGCCTGCGGATAAAATTAAACCACAGGCAGGTGCTGATGGTGTTTCACTTTCTACGGTTTTTTTTTTTTACTGCATATGTATGCATTGCATTAGAGTTTGACACTTGCACTTTATGGGTCTAACAACAGCAGCTGTCCCCGGTAGTATCTTATTCCTTGTCTCTTACTCCACAAGGTGATCCTGGTGGTGCTGTCCGATTACTGCTATTATGTGGGGCAGTATGGACAGTGTAATGGTTTGCATTACTCACCATGGCCTCAATTGTGTGGAGTTTGTATATTCTCCCAGTGCTTGCATGAGTTTACTCCGGGCACTCCGGTTTCCTCCCACAATTCAAAAATATACTGGTATGTTAATTGAAAAGAATTGTAAAATGTAAAATCAACACTAAAGCCCATAAATGCCATTAAAGAGTCGTTTGATTATTTAGCTAACCTAAGAACATTACTACCTAACAAAACCAAACTTTTCTGGTGAGGACGGAAGGGTGGGGGAGATTTACGAGACGAAGGGGTACTCATAAATGAAAAGCCTAATCAAGGGGTTCAGGAGAGAAAGAAGGTTGGGAACCGCTGAGGTAGAAGATAAGTTGGGACATGCTTGGGTTGTTAGTGGTAGCAGAACTACAAGGTCAGCAGAATGTGTGCAGTGGGTTTCAGTATGAGTGACCAGCAAGCGGAATACCGGCGGTCACAATACCGATGTCGGCATCCCAATCTTAAAAATCCCGACAGGGGCAAGGTAAGTATGCTGGGTGGTCTTCTGTTTGCCGGCGGTCGGGCTCCCGGCGCTCAGTATACCGGCGCCGGGAGCCCGACAGCCGGCATACCGACACTTATTTTCCCTCGTGGGGGTCCACGACCCCCATAGAGGGAGAATAAAATAGTGTGGCGCGCGTAGCGCGCCACCGTGCCCGTAGCGTGGCGAGCGCAGCGAGCCCGCAAGGGGCTCATTTGCGCTCGCCAAGCTGTCGGTAAGCCGGCGGTCGGGCTCCCGGCGCCGGGATGCTGGTCGCCGGGAGCCTGACCGCCGGCCAGCCGTAGTGAACCCAGTATGCTTACCTCGCCCCCTGTGATGACAACATCATAACTTGACACTGTGATTTTGACTGAAAATCAATTGCGGTTTATGGACCTAATTCAGTAAGGATAGCAAATTCTGCTAATCAGCAGAATTTGCTATCCTTTTGCACGCATGCTGGGGGCCGCCCAGCATGCTGACCGGCGCCTCCCCCCCTGCTACAAGCAGAAATTGCGTTTGCCTCGCAATTTCTGCTTGTAAGCAGAAACTAAGGTTGACTCCTGCTGGCGCAGCTTAACTGCGGCCGCAGGAGTCCCGGCGCCATTTTCCCTGTCTTGACGGCTGCGTGTGACGTCATGCAGCTGCCGCACCCGCGCCCCTGACACGCCCCGTTTGCGCAGAACTAACCAACCGTTTGGGTTGCCGCGCCCCGCAACGCTCCATTTCCTCCCTGAAAACGGAGCATTGCCACCCCCCTCCCGCCCGGTGATCGCCTCTGCCTGATTGACAGGCAGAGGCGATCGCATTTTCTGCAGCCTCCCACAGAAACTGCGGACGCATGCGCAGTAGGGCCCGCAGCACCTGCTCCCGCGGCCTTCCCGCAATAATTCCGTACGAATCGCGACTTGTGATCCATACTGAATTAGTCCCTATAAGAGCAGTTTATTGTGTCACATATAATCAGTGGTGCAAGTAGAAAAAAGGAGAGTTATGGTAGACTTACCATTGTTAACTCTCTTTCTGCGAAGTACATTGGGTTCCACAGGGAAACATTGGGTGTAGAGTGGATCTTGATTCGAGGCACCAACAGGCTCAAAGCTTTGGAGAAAACAGGGAAACGGCTGCGCAATGTATCAGGGAAAAGAATGAAAAGAGCCGACGTTTAAAAGAATTATCACAATTTATTAACCAAGAATACTGAATAAAAACATGCTAATCATAATACCAAAGATTAAAAAATAGTAATGTGTATGGCTGTATAATAAAGCACACCTTGATAAATATAGGTATCGTGAAAGGTTTTAGAGCAGCTTGTATAGATGAACTTGTTGAAGATCTGTGATCACTCACAAGGTTATCACTTGTGGATTCATTTGTATAAATGTTAAATGAGAAACGGTCCCAAATAGTACACAAAGTTCCCGTCACAGAGCTGTGCTGCTGTAATATGTACCTCTCCTGTGGGCTGATCCGAGACCGGTTCTTGATCCTGCGTTGCCCACTCGTGCTAAGCAGCAGAGAGATGGTAAAGGCTGCCGGGCTGATGTGGCCAGTGAGACGGGTGTAGCTGATAGGAGCCGCGTGCTGGTGTGTGCGGCTTGCGGGAACCAGAGTGCCGGTATAGGAGTCCGTTGGGTCTTTAGCAGCTCTCTGCCAAGTGGCTGTGGCTTCAGCAACACCAGCTGTGTGTTCCACCACAGAACCGTTACCCTCAGAAGCAGACATGATATAACTTGCAGTATGAGGTAACACAGTACAATTATTAGCAGCACTATATTCCTAAACCCAAACCCCTGCGCAGTGTAGTCAGCACCAGCAGAGATAAAGGAGAGATATGATGACTAAATCACAGAGAAAAATACGTAATACAGTATATCTTTGTGAAAATCCTATATTAAATAACACCTGACGCACCATGCCCCCTCAGGTTATAGAATATAGGGATAGCAAGTTGAGTGAAAGACACGAGATGGACACCACTCAGCTATCAATGCACACACAAATAGTCACAGTTTGTACAATGCAGAGGTTATTACAGACAATAATACTGCACTGGACTAGCTTACACAGCTATATAGTCAATAGATATAATAACACTACACAGTAAGAAACTGGATGCATATCACAGGGTAATTATACTATATAAACCCCTGACTAAATGCACTCTTTCTTACTAACACTGACTAAAAAGGCAGGTAGAATACTTAAGTGTCATGTAAAGGCACAGCGCTGACAACCAGGCGGCTTTACATAGGAGGATTTGCCCAAGCAGTCCCAGGAACAGTGAGCTGAGGAGTAATGGCGCCGCAGACACTGACAGGGAGTGAGGAAAAGACAGAGATGCAGCTCCAGGGCGGGAACACTTGCTGGAAACGGCGCCCTGGGGCTGGAGGAGGGGCTTCAGGTCTAAGCCTTATCCCCCTTGCTGGCAAAACCACCGGGTACTGTGGGCGATATTAAAATCGGTTTTAAGAGAAAACCTGACCTGCGCCCATGCCATGGTGATCTAGTGGGATCGCCTGTATCCACAGTGTCCACCGTCAGCGCGCGCGGCCCGCCTCCCACTGACCGCGCCGGATTGCGATAAAGCCCGGGTCCCGCGAGCGGGACCCACTTACCACCTCCCGAAGCGCGGTCACACGATCCTGGAGAGCCTCAGCCGTGTGTGTCTAACATGAAGAAAACCGAAGCCTCCGCTGTAGGTACCCGGCTACCAGGGCTCGGGAGTGTACAGCGCCGCTGGGGAGAGCTGGAGCTGCAGCAGTGAATGTCACAAGACATTTACCACCGATGCTGCCCTTGAAGTCTTCACTTTTTACCTCATAAAATGCTTTTCTCAGGGCTGCTTGGAGCAGCCCCTCTGTTAAGTGCCTGCTTACTGCAGCACCAACTGACAAACTGAGCTCCTGTGCTGGGAGGCGGGGTGATATAGGAGGCTGTGCATTCTTGAAACAATCAAAGCTTTGAGCCTGTTGGTGCCTCGGATAAAGATCCTACTCTACACCCCATTGTCCAGACTTGTGGAGCCCAGTGTTCCCCACAGCAGAAATTGGGTAACTGTCTTAAAGCAATTCGTCAAGGGAGGGGATGTGCCTTAGCGAGAATGAGAAGAACCCAGCGTCCAAAGGAAGCATCCTGGGAGGCGGAAGTATCAAAGGCATAGAACCTAATGAACATGTTCACTGAGGACCATGTAGCCGCCTTGCACAATTGTTCTACAGACGTGCCACAGCGGGCAGCCCAAGAAGGTCAAACAGGCTGAGTAGAATGGGGTTAAATAGCAGCAAGAGCTGGGAGACCAGCCTGCGCATAGGTTTGTGCAAACACCATTCTTACCCTTCTGGCCAAGGTTTGCTTATACGCAGGCCAGCCACATTTGTGAAACCAAACAGTACAAAAAGGGTATCTGACCTCCTGATAGAGGCAGTCCTCTCCACATATATATGGAGAGCCCTCACCACATCCAAAGACCGCTCTCTGCGGGAACAAGTCAGAAAATATAAAGGCCGGGACCACAATCTCTTGGTTAAGGTCTTCTCCAAAGAAACTGTCCCCTTTAAAAGGGAGAACCTCCTAGGACTTTTTGGAGTCTAGGTCCACCTTCCATGACCTCATCCACAGAATACGGTGAGCCAGGACAAATGTATTTGATGCCTTGGTCGCCAACACACCCGCCTCAGAGGACACCTCCTGAATGTAGTAGGTGGTGGTTGTAATGTGAGACAGGTAATGTCTGGCATTGTGAGATATATCCTTGGGCGGCTCATCCTCTAACACCTAAACCCATGCTTCAATACCTTTAGCAGCCCAAGAGGTTGCAATAGTGGGTCTATGTAAAGCACTTGTAAGGGCGTAAATAGATTTCAGGCATCCCTCCACACGCTTATCTGTCGGTTCTTTCAGTGAAGTGACGGTGGTGACGGGCATAGTAGACGACACCACCAGGCAGGTGACATGAGAATCCGCCAGCAGTGAATTTTCTCACATACTACATAACTCTGCAGGGAGAGGATAGCGAGCTAAGGCCCGTTTAGACAGGGGGAATTTCTTCCCTGGATTAGACTAGGGTTCCTTCCTGATGTCCACCAGATGGTCAGAATGGAGTAAAGGTTTTTAACCGCCTTCTGCCGTTTAAACATATCAGTTTTCTTAGCTACAGTAGTGGGGTCCTCATCATCAGTGATATGTAGGATCTGCTTAATAGCAACCACTAGAGCAGGGACATCATTTTACACTGGAGAATCCTCGTTAGAAACACCTGATTCAGTGTCTGACAGGACGGTATGCTCCCCCTCCTTTTCAGATAAATATCTGAGAGATTTGTGGATTGTGATGAGGAAGTAGCCCGCTTAGCTGAACCGGAGCAGCGGGAGTGACCTGGAATAGATTTTTGTCTGACCAAGGAATGCTTTAACTGCTGCAACTGGTTAAACGAGTTTTCCGCCGAAGGCGGATTGACCATAGGGACTATTTGTGGCTGTAATGGCACCAGTGGTCCCATAGGGGGCGATAGGCATTCCGCAAGAGTACCCAGTAGGTTGGAGAACGCGCCCTAGGGTGTCTCCTGATTGGTTACGGGAGCTGCGGACTGACTGGGAGATGTATGACACATAGTACACAGACCATCATACACAGCTTCCCCCTCTGGTAAGTCCTTGGCACATACTCTGCATGATGCAGGAGCGTCCACAGACTTACTGCCCTTCTTGTTAGATATTGTACACAAATGCAACAATATAGTGGTTTAGTATGATGAAGCCGAGTATAACACCTGCAAATAAATCAGATAGTATGTGACTGTATACGCAGTACACAACACCAGCGATTAAATCCGGTATTGGGGGTCATTCCGAGTTGTTCGCTCGTTGACGATTTTCGCAATGGAGCGATTAAGGCAAAAATGCGCATGCGCATGCGGTAAGTATTTTAGCACAAAACTTAGTAGATTTACTCACGTCCGAACGAAGAATTTTCATCGTTGAAGTGATCGGAGTGTGATTGACAGGAAGTGGGTGTTTCTGGGCGGAAACTGTCCGTTTTCTGGGAGTGTGCGGAAAAATGCAGGCGTGCCAGGATAAAACGCGGGAGTGTCTGGAGAAACGGGGGAGTGGCTGGCCGAACGCAGGGCGTGTTTGTGACGTCAAACCAGGAACGAAACGGCCTGAGCTGATCGCAATCTGTGAGTAGGTCTGGAGCTACTCAGAAACTGCTAAGAATTTTCTATTCGCAATTCTGCTAATCTTTCGTTCGCTATTCTTCTAAGCTAAAATACACTCCCAGAAGGTGGCGGCCTAGCGTGTTCAATGCTGCTAAAATCTGCTAGCGAGCAAACAACTCAGAATGACCCCCATTATGTGACTGACTACACAGTAGAATACACGTAATGGGTAAATACTGTGACGCACTATATAAATGACCCTAACGCACCTAATCCCTCAGAGTACAGAATATAGTGATAGATCTCTGGGAAACACTGAAAAGTTAAACCACACAGCAGATACAGGCACACAGTCACATTGGCAATGCAGATTATTATTATGACAATAAAATTGCACTGAACTAAAAAAAAAAAATATATATATATATATATATATATAGATTTCACGATGCAGTCCTAGACCAGAGGTATATATCAGAATACTTGTACAATATACAGTGCATCCGGAAAGTATCCACAGCGCTTCACATTTTCCACATTTTGTTATGTTGCAGCACTTAT
This sequence comes from Pseudophryne corroboree, assembly GCF_028390025.1. Classification (NCBI taxonomy): domain Eukaryota; kingdom Metazoa; phylum Chordata; class Amphibia; order Anura; family Myobatrachidae; genus Pseudophryne; species Pseudophryne corroboree. The sequence continues at coordinate 358,931,302 of NC_086449.1, forward strand.
TCCAAACTGGAATAAATTCATTTTTTCCCTCAAAATTCTATACAACATACCCCATAATGACAATGTGAAAACATTTTTTTTTTTTGTGCAAATTTATTAAAAACAAAAAACTAAGAAATTACATGTAATTATTCACAGCCTTTGCTCAATACTTTGTTGACGCACCTTTGGCAGCAATTACAGCCTCAAGTCTTTTTGAATATGATGCCACAAGCTTGGCACAGCTATCTTTGGGCAGTTTCACCCATTCCTCTTTGCAGCACCTCTTAAGCTCCATCAGGTTGGATGGGAAGCGTCGGTGCACAGCCATTTTCAGATCTCTCCAGAGATGATCAATCGGATTCAGGTCTGGGCTCTGGCTGGACCACTCAAGGACATTCACAGAGATGTCCTGAAGTCACTCCTTTGATATCTTGGCTGTGCGCTTAGGGTCGTTATCCTGCTGAAAGATGAATCGTTTCCCCAGTATGAGGTCAAGAGCGCTCTGGAGTAGGTTTTCATCCAGGATATCTCTGTACATTGCTGCATTCATCTTTCCCTCTATCCTGACTAGTCTTCCAGTTCCTGCCGCTGATAAACATCCCCACAGCATGATGCTGCCACCACCATACTTCACTGTAGGGATGGTATTGGCCTGGTGATGAGCGGTGCCTGGTTTCCTCCAAACATGATGCCTGGCATTCACGCCAAAGAGTTCAATCTTTGTCTCATCAGACCAGAGAATTTTGTTTCTCATGGTCTGAGAGTCCTTCGGGTGCATTTTGGCAAACTCCAGGTGGGCTGCCATGTGATTTTTACTAAGGCGTGGCTTCCGTATGGACACTCTACCATACAGGCGTGATTGGTGGATTGCTGCAGAGATGGTTGTCCTTCTGGAAGGATCTCCTCTCTCCACAGAGGAATACTGTAGCTCTGACAGAGTGACCATCGGGTTCTTGGTCACCTCCTTGACTAGGGCCCTTCTCCCCCGATCGCTCAGTTTAGACGGTCGGCCAGCTCTAGGAAGAGTCCTGGTGGTTCCGAACTTCTTTCATTTATGGATGATGGAGGCCACTGTGCTCATTGGGACCTTCAAAGCAGCAGATAGTTTACTGTACCCTTCCCCAGATTTGTGCCTCAAGACAATCCTGTCTCTGAGGTCTACAGACAATTCCTTTGACTTTATGCTTGGTTTTTGCTCAGACTTGCGCTATCAAGTCTGGGACCTTATATAGACACTTGTGTGTCTTTCCAAATCATGTCCGATCAACTGAATTTGCCAAAGGTGGACTCCAATTAAGCCGTAGGAACATCTCAAGGATGATGAGTGGACACAGGATGCACCTAAGCTCAATTTTGAGCTTTATGGTAAAGGCTGTGAATACTTATGTACATGTGAATTCTTAGGTTTTTTTTTTTGGTTTTTTTCAAAAGCAGTTTTTTATTGAAGAAAGGTAAAAATAGGTGTACAGATATCATTGTCTGGGTTCAGAGTGGAAAAAACAAAAATCAGAAACATGAGGTAGTTCGAGGTCATACAAAAGTATCCTGGCAGGTGGAAGAAAACATGCAAAGTTACATATACAACATGTAGAATAAGGTAACAGATGATGGCCAGAGGTCATATTTCACCTCCCCCAACCAGGAATAGCATTCAGCATAGTTGTATGCGAGATCTGGTATTAAAAGAACATGAAAGAACCTAATAATAGTAAAGATTTTCTATAAACCTCTATATCAGACCTCATAGCCACATAATATCTGAGAGCCCACCAACAAAAAAAAAAAAAAAAGAAAGATATAGAAATAAAAACCCTTCTTCAAAAATAATTTTCTAGTATATAAAGAAGAATGGTAAGGTAAAAATTTTAAATAATATAAATCGTAGAAGAGAGAGAAATGGATGGAGGAAGAAAGAAGGGGGGAGAGAGGGAAAGAGGGAAGATGGGGGGTGAACAAGACATGACAAGGACAACATACATCATCATTCTCTATAGGAGAAATTATTCTATAAGGCTGGTAAGTTGCATTTATGCCCTGTCCACGGCGGTAAGTAGGCAGTACCTACAAGGTTAACATACTTCCAGCATAGTAAATTTAATAACATCAATCAACCTGTCTATACATATACCAAGTAGTGGGTTCAAAGATTTTTTGGATTCTGAGCTGAGTGGCGTCATCAAAGCTTCGTATAACAATATCCCACTTCTTATAGAATCTAGGAGCCCCAGACTCTATGTCAGGCACAAGAGCCTGTCGCTCGTAAAATATGTTGTTCAGCAGAGATGTTCTCAATTCTGCAATAGATGGAGAATGTCTATGTAACCAATGGGTAAGGATTACCTTTTTGGCAATAGTAAGGATAACTGTCAGAGCAGGTATAATCCTCTGTTTATGTGAGCCCAGGTCCCAATCTGAAAAGCAGTAAAATAAGCATGCGGTAGGGAGCTTGCTAATGCAAATTGAGAAGATATCATTAACATGGTTCATCAGTTTGTCCCAAAAAGTTCTTATTTTACTGCAACCCCAGAAGTTATGATAGTAGGTGGCCTCAGCCATCCCACATTTAAAACACCGACCCGTAGAGGCCAGGGTGAAATAGGAATGCTGCTTCGGGGAGATGTAGGCTCTATTTAAGAATTTGAGGTGCGTTTCCTGCAAGGCTGCAGATTTTAAATGTTTAAATGTGGGAGGCAGTGTGGACATAAGTTCCGACATAGCCGGGAAATCAGGTATGTCCTGCAGCCAGCGCGAGTGGAGTGCGTGTTGCAAAGGTGTTTTCCCTGAGTCTATAAGAACAGAGTATAAATTACGCAGCCTATAACCTATATTTAGATTAGAACGCAAGAGAGGGGAGAGAGGGTCAATGGTTGTATCAAGGGTCATCACAGGTGGTAGTGACTGTGCAAAATGGCGGGATTGTAGGTACATAAAAAATTGGGAGTTGGGTAGACCATACCTATCCGACAAGGTAGAGAATGGACGAAATGCCTTTCTCTCTCCACGTCAGGTAAGCACGGTTGTCCAGACCAGGAGAAAATTGTGGATTGCCCCAAAGCGTGGTGTAAGGGGAGTTAGAGAAATTCCTGTGTAATCGTTTATTGATAGATTTCCAGGCTTTATAAGTGTCACGAAAGAGTATATTGGACTTTAAATGGGAAGGAATCAGTGAGGTAGGTGCATGAAGGAGAGCAGCTGGAGAAGAAGGATGAAAAAGATGTTCCTCTATGTTAGGGAGAGTATATACAGTACCACCAGAAAACCAATCTATCATGTACCGAAACATAGCTGCATTCGAAAAAGCAGAAATGTCCGGCATCCCAAAACCACCCTCCGTCTTTGGCAGTCGCAAAATATAGCGAGATACCCTAGATTTCTTTTTCGACCAAATAAATCTTGTAAACAGAGAATCAAATCGTTGGATATCTGACTTAGAAAGTTGCAGGGGAAGCATTTGGAGGACATAGGACAATTTGGGAAAAACAAAGCTCTTAACAACCACCACCCTACCAGATAATGATAGAGGTAAGTTTATCCAACCGTTCAATATTTTCTCCGCCGAGGAGTAAATCTGGTGGAAATTAGCAGAGTAAAGGGCGTCTAGATTAGGGGTGATCATAATGCCTAAGTATTTAAGTGGTGAGCGGCAAATTGTAAATTGTGTCAGTGTGGGAGACAGGAGCTTTGAAGAGTGGCCAGAGCCCAAAGGGAGGAGGCGTGATTTGTCATAATTCACCCGAAATCCAGAGAAGGAACTAAAGTGGTCTATAATATGTTTTATAGCAGGGATGGAAGATTGGGGATTAGAGATAAATAAGAGCATGTCATCGGCAAATAGACTGAGCTTCACTTCAGTCGATCCGACGATGATACCAGTGTATTCTGGTGATATATGCAGTGCAGTGGCCAGGGGCTCTATAGCTATAGCGAATAGAAGGGGTGAGAGGGGGCAGCCTTGCCTGGTCCCTCTATGAAGAGGAATGGGAGAAGAAAGATAATTGTTAGAGAGAATTTGGGAGGAAGAGTCATGATATAGAAGGCGTACTGCATGGGTAAAAGCATCCGGGAACCCAAACCTGTGCATGGTGTCAAAGAGGTGATCCCATGTGACCAGGTCAAAAGCCTTCTCAGCATCGAGGGATAAAAGGGCATAGGGCTCCTGGTTTCCCGAAGTCTCCAACCACTGCATGACAGCCAATATCTTACGCACATTCACCGTAGAATGACGACCCCAGATAAACCCCATCTGGTCCTCCTGGATCAGAGAGGGCAAGAGAAGCTTTACCCGTTCCGCCAAGATTTTGGTATATAGTTTGTAATCCGTATTCAATAGGGATATAGGTCTATATGAACTGGGAAGCAGGGAGTCTCTCCCCGGTTTATGGAGAATTTTCAGAATCGCAGCATTAAAGTAAAGTGGAGGGGGGGCCCCGGTCAACAGCAAATTAAAAAGCGTGCAAAGGGGGTTTGACCAATTGAGGGGCTAGTATTTTATAGTATTCGTTGGTCAGACCGTCAGGCCCAGGGGTCTTGCTCGGCTTTAAACATTGAATGGCGTGGAGCACTTCCTCCTCAGTAATGGGGTTTAGTAGAAGTTGGGATGAGGCAGAAGACAGAGAGGGAAGAGTAAGGGAAGACCAGAAAGAGTGTTGTTGTTGGTGATCAATGGAGGGTTTGGAGTATAATGAGGAATAAAAAGACTGCAGAACCTCAGACACCTGGCCACAATCATGTACCACAGTGCCATCAGCCCCAGTCAAAGCACGGATAAGTGTCGGGGGATGTTGACCTTTCAGGAGATTCGAAAGCAATCGACTAGATCGATTGCCAAATTTATGGAATCTACTTTGAGACATAAATGTTAATTTAGAGTCAATTTGGGTTAAGAGTTTATCAAAAAGGGATTTTTGTTCATAGTAGAGTTTTTTGGTAATCGGGGTGGGAGAGCGTGTAAATGCCTGGTAGGCGTCAGTAAGTTTAGATTGAGCATCAAGGTAAAGAGCTTGCGTGTCTTTCCTATGTTTGGAAGTGAAGGAGATAACAGAGCCCCTTAGTACAGATTTAGATGCTTGCCAGTACAGGAGAGGTGAATCCACCTCTGCAGCAGCATTACAATGTTTAAAATCCGCCCATGAGGCCTCCAGCATATTTCTAAATTGGATGGAATTGGTCAGGTAGGATGGGAAGCGCCATTGTCGGATAGGGCCTCTATTGGGGAAGGTGGCGAGAGCCATCCAGCAGACCGCATGATCAGATAAGGACACAGGCTCAATTCCAGAACCCTGCACCTTGGTAAACATAGAAGCCGAGATGAACAAGTAATCAATTCTCGACAATGTGCCATGAGCAGCCGATAAACATGTATATATTCACGGCCGACTGGATGACAAGCTCGCCAAACATCCACAAGATGCAGCTGTGACATTAAATATGGTAAACCATATTTGGGGGTATAACGGCTAGATCTAGGAGTAGTATTCCTATCAAGAGCATTGGATACAGTAGAATTAAAATCACCTGCGAGGATCAACTGTTTATGGGAGTGCGGATGCAGTTTAGTGGCAATAGACAGATAAAAGGGTTGGGGATCAATATTGGGGGCTTAGACATTACACAGGAGAAAACGAGAATCATCGAGAGTGGCGTCCACAATGAGAAACCTGCCTTCCGGATCTGACTGGGAGGAGTGAAGGTCTACTTGAACAGAGCGTCTAACTAAAATGAGTACCCCACGGGCCTTAGCGGTAAATGGGGCAGACGCCAACACCTTCCAGCCCAGGGAGTTAAGCTTGTCAATCTCCGGGGGGAGAAGATGAGATTCTTGGAGGAAAGCCACGTCTACATGCAGTTTAGACAAATAAAGTAAGATTTTCTTCCTCTTTATGGGGGAGTGGAAGCCACCAACATTATACGTGCAGAATTTTAAACTGGCCATCTAACAGCTAAAGAAAGGTATGACTCATGGCAATACAAAAAACCGGTAATGTCATATCTACAAAATACATTGCTATAATGGACATAGAAAACAGACAGGACAAGACACAGAGAGGAGAGAACAATGGGTAGAAAAGGTGGGGGGAAAGCAAAGCGGAGGATCCAGAAAAGAACGGAAACAAAAACTAGCATCAAAAATATACTTCAGGTACAAAGAAAACATAAATTAGCCTATAGTTCGCCAAACAGAGAACCAGGTAAGAACTCCAGGCTTGCCCCAGCCCGGCAACTGAATAGCTTATACATAGAACAAACAAAATATGAACTTGGAAAACATGTGAAGAACATTAGGGAGAAGGCACCTTAAAAGAAACCACATTAAGAGTGAGACTATTGGCAATATAGTACCCGACATGGCACCCATGCCAGTAAGAAAGGGGTCACATCCCAGCAACAATTTCAAAAATTCCCAGCGATTATCAGCTATAACAAAAACAAATACAGGTTGAGTATCCCTTATCCAAAATGCTTGGGACCAGAGGTATTTTGGATATCGGATTTTTCCGTATTTTGGAATAATTGCATACCATAATGAGATATCATGGCGATGGGACCTAAATATAAGCACAGAATGCATTTTTTGTTACATATACACCTTATACACATAGCCGGAAGGTAATTTTAGCCAATATTTTTTGTAACTTTGTGCATTGAACAAAGTGTATGTAAATTCACACAATTAATTTATGTTTCATATACACCTTATACACACAGCCTGAAGGTCATTTAATACAATAGTTTTAATAACTTTGTGTATTAAACAAAGTTTGTGTACATTGAGCCATCAAAAAACAAAGGTTTCACTATCTCACTCTCACTCAAAAAAGTCCGTATTTCGGAATATTCTGTATTTCGGAATATTTGGATATGGGATACTCAACCTGTATAACAGAGCAGTAAAATAATCGCCAGTGAAGGAGGATATAACCACACTAAGTGGTTTCAGAGCCGCGGTCAGCAGTCAGGAGCCAAGTCTGTTGAGTGGAGGTGCGGTGAAGAGCGTCCATTCGTCTCTTCCAACAAATAGGATTCAGCATCAGCTACGGTGGAGAAGTCCGTAAATGAGGATCCTTTGAACAGACGCAGCCGAGCCGGGTATATGAGAGCAAATTTTCTGTTTGTTTTGACCAGGCGGGAGCAAAGTGGGGTGAATTCACGTCTCGCCCTAGCCACCTCTGCAAAATAGTCCTGGAAAATATAAATCCGCATGTCGTTCCATTGCAAATTCCGCTGGCGACGAGAGGCAGACCAAATAGTGTCCTTGTGAATATAATTAAGACAGCGGGAAATAACAGCCCGGGGCCGGGTATCTTGTGTAGGCCTTGCAGGGCCAATGCGATGGGCCCTCTCTACAATCATACCAGCGCAGGAATCTTGAATATCCAGCAAATCGGGCAGCGTGTCCTGTATAAATGAAAAGAGTGCTGGCCCTTTAAGAGACTCGGGCAGCCCAACAATTCTCAGATTATTTCGACGGGATCTGTTTTCGAGGTCGTCGACTTTATTAAGAAGTTGGTAATGAGATTTCTGAAGAAAAGCGCACTGCTCCTTTAAATCGGCAATGTCATGAAATGTCTCCCCAAGACGCTGTTCATTAGCCTGCACCCGCTTGGAAAGCTGTTTGAACTGTGACTTGATGTCATGCACTGCTTGTGTAACTTTGGCAGCATGGGATTCCATGATAGGGTTAATGGAGTCCTGAATTACCTTTACCATATCAGAATATGTAATTGGGCCCTCAGCCTGCTGTGTATTCTTATGAGACTTCTGTGTAGAGGGGACAGTATGCACAGTGAGAGCTGTGGCAGCAGAGGAGTCAGAGGAGGAATGTAACTCACGGTTTGTGTGTACATGCTGCTGCTGAGACTGTGACTGCTGTCCGGCAGCCATCTTGGAGTCCCCCTTCGATTTTGCAGGACGCTGTTTAAGGGGCTTTGCCGCTTCTGAGGCGGCCAGGAAGCGCTCCATCAGGAGCTAACAGTGTACCCACAGGTAGGTGAGCGGTCCGGGAGCGGGATGTTGCGCTATGCGCAGCGTGCGGGCTAGCAAGGGCTGGGGCGGCACACGGAGCTCACACTGCTGCTGCACGCATCGGCGCCTTCCCCGGAAGTCAGTTATTTATTTTTAATAAATTTGCAAAATGTTTTTCACATTGTCATTATGGGGTAATGTGTGTAGAATTTTAATTGGTACACTTTTTCTTAACTAATGCTGTCAGTATAAAGACATGTAGAAAACTCAAGTGTTTGTAAAGTCACAGTGCTGTATACAGGAGGCTTTACAAGGGAAACTTTGCCCTGCAGTCCCAGAGACCAGTCACAACTATGCATATAAGATGGCGCCCAGCGTCTCAGTCAGGGAGTGAGGGAAAGTGTGAACTCCCGGGCGGGAAAATCTGCAGAAGATGTCACCCTGGGCCGGGGAGGGGCTACAGGTCAAGTGCCGACTCCCCTATGCTGGTATTCCACCCCAGGTACTAGCGAGCCTTATTAAATGGGGCGTTAGTACACCCGACCAGTGCTCTATTGCCCTGGTGGTCTAGTGGGGTCCCTGCTCTATTGCCTTTCCCCCCTCAATCTGTGTTTCTTGCTTCCCTCTGTGTCCATCACCAGCCACCACCTTCTCTATCCATCATCAGCCTCCCCCTCTGTGTCCATCATCAGGCTCCCCCTCTGTGTCCATCTTCAGGCTTCCCCTCTGTGCGTATCATCAGGCTCCCCCTGTGTGCGTATCATCAGGCTCCCCCTCTGTGTGTATCTTCAGTCTCCCCCTGTGTGCATATCATCAGGCTCCCCCTCTGTGCGTATCATCAGTCTCCCCCTCTGTGCGTATCATCAGTCTCCCCCTATGTGCGTATCATCAGGCTCCCCCTCTGTGTGTATCATCAGGCTCCCCCTCTGTGTGTATCTTCAGTCTCCCCCTCTGTGTGTATCATCAGGCTCCCCCTCTGTGTGTATCTTCAGTATCCCCCTCTGTGTGTATCATCAAGCTCCCCTTCTGTATCATCAGGCTCCCCCTCTGTCTCTGTGCTTATCATCAGGCTCCCCCTCTGTGCGTATCATCAGGCTCCCCCTCTGGGCGTATCATCAGGCTCCCCCTCTGGGCGTATCATCAGGCTCCCCCTCTGGGCGTATCATCAGGCTCCCCCTCTGAGCGTATCATCAGGCTCCCCCTCTGTGCGTATCCTCAGGCTCCCCCTCTGTGTGTATCGTCAGGCTCCCCCTCTGTGCGTATCGTCAGGCTCCCCCTCTGTGCGTATCATCAGGCTTTCCATGTCCAACATCAGCCCCCTCCTCTTGTTTTCAGCTCCAACCCAGCCCATACTGACCTCCAGCAGCCTGCTGCATGATGAGGATGCAGCTTTCTGCTCCATTGATGCAGGTGGCTCGGCTCCTCTTCACAGTCAATGTCCAGCATCACAACATAATGATGTCGCTGTGCCTGTACAAAATAAACTTTATTGTGCTGCCCACTGGCGGCTGTGAGTGATCTGCTGCTGCTGTCTCCGGCAGCTGGCTCCTTCTCTCCTGGAGTTTGTCCCGTTTTCATGCCATACATGAAAATGGGACTAACTGTTTAAGACAATCAAACTTGGGTCAAACTACAGAGGTTCCCAAACTGTGTGCCGTGGCTCCCTGGGGTGCCTCGGGACACTTGCAGGGGTGCCCTGGGTTGGTGGTCCAGGACCAATTCAAATTATTCATGGTCAATGTAATAGACAAAACCAGTGCTGGTAGCTGCCAGTCATAAAATATGTGGCCAAACAGAAGCAAATCTTGCCCCTCACCACACAACTGACCCTAAGGATGACATATAAACGTGATCTACTTAATGTAATATTTATTTCTAAATTTCTCAATAAGAAATTTTTGGCCTAGGGGTGCCGTAAAAAAATTTCTGATATTCTAGGGCGCCGTGATTCAAAAAAGTTTGGAAACCACTGTGTTAAGACAATCAGAGGAACTTCCAACTAATCCCTAATTTATATTTGAGTGATTATCTCCTTAATATTACTATCAGACTACCAAATGGTGCAGTAGAAAATAATAAGTTATGATAATAATCCTTGTTCACATATACGCAGTGGCGCCGAGAGAGGGGGGGGAGGGGTACAGATTGGGTGTGGTTCATAAAATCGACAGTGTCTAGGTCGGCATGGTCGACAGTCACTAGGTCGACATGGATGGAAGGTCGACAGGGTTTCTAGGTCGACATGTGCTAGGTCGACAGGTCTAAAGGTCGACATAAGGATTTTTTTTTTGTGTCGTTTTCTTCGTAGAGTGACCGGGATCCCAAATTAGTGCACCGCGTCCCCTCGCATGGCTCGCTTCGCTCGCCATGCTTCGGGCATAGTGCCTTCGCTCCGCTACCGCTTCGCTCGGCACACTTTACCGTTCCAATCGTAGTCCACGTGGATCGTTAAGTATGAAAAAATTCAAAAAAAGAAAAAAAATGTGAAAAACTCATGTCGACCTTTAGACCTGTCGACCTAGCACATGTCGACCTAGAAACCCTGTCGACCTTCCATCCATGTCGACCTAGTGACTGTCGACCTATAGTGGTCGACCTAAACATTGTCGACCTAGACACTGTCGATCTTCAGACCGGATCCCGTACAGATTACCTGGGCCCGGGCATGTCAGAGGGGCCCTGGCCAGAGCACACCAGCAGCCACTTTTTTATTTATTAAAAATCAGCAGGCGGGCCGCCGAGCAGCAGGTTGGGCCCTTATGTGTACGTGTGTACCACCTGGCTGTGACTTCCAGCCGTGCACCACTGCTAAGGTCTCCCTATGTGTGTAAGACTCCATAAATGTGCAAAACGTTAAACAAATTAGCAGCCTATAGTGGTGTCAATCCGGAGCCTCCCATATTGGACAATCCACAAGCTTCCATAAAATAAACATTCTACTTGCTCTCCCAGAGGAAAGAACATTTGAGCTGTGTATAGCTTGTATTAGTCATGAAAGTGTGGACACATGGGGACAGTGTGTACTGCAGGTGGCAATGTTATGTGTCTGAAATATTTCTATCAATCTATTTATTTATTTATAGTAGAGATGAGCGGGTTCGGTTCTCAGAGCCCAACCGGACTTTGCCTTACGAGCCCGGATCCGAGTCAGGCTCAGGTTTTCCCGCTTGACTCGTAAACCCGAACGCGGCAAAACGTCATCATCCCGCTGTCGGATCCTCGCGGGATTTGGATTCCATATAAGGAGCCGCTCGTCGTGGCCATTTTCACTCCAGTTTCGGAGAGTGTAGTAAGAGGACGTGTCTCCATCCTCCAGTGTCTGTGTGGGGGCGGGAAAGTGGGGTGGCAAGTCTTGTGCTGTGTTGTGCTGCTCAGTCCAGTCCAGTGTAGTCACAGTGTATTGTGCTGCATCAGTCCAGGCAGTCACAGTGTTGGTGTCCTCTCCTGCCAGTGTAGCTGTATAAAGTGTTGTTGACTGTGTTGTGCTGCATCAGACCAGTGGTAGTGTCCTGTCTCATCAGTCATTCCAGTGACGATATACGCTGCTGCTATATGTCCACTGCTGCCGTATAATAATAATAATAATAACACCCTCAAGTCTCTTACAGATTTGATGTGTTGTTCTGCATCAGACCAGTGGTAGTGTCCTGTCTCATCAGTCATTCAAGTTACGATATACGCTGCTGCTATATGTCCACTGCTGCCGTATAGTAATAATAACAACAACCACAAGTCTCTTACAGTATTGTTGTGTTGTGCTGCATCAGACCAGTGGTAGTGCCCTGTCTCATCAGTCATTCCAGTCATTTCTGTGCCGCATATTGTCTCATATAACTCCCAAAAAATAATGAAGAACAAAAATTTTGATGATAAAATAGGGAAAGATCAAGAAGAACCACTTCCTCCTAGTGCTGAAGCTGCTGCCACTAGCCATGACATAGACGATGAAATGCCATAAACTTCGTCTGCCAAGGCCGATGCCCAATGTGATAGTAGAGGGCATGTAAAATCCAAAAAGCCAAAGTTCAGTAAAAAGAACCAAAATGAAATTTAAATCATCTGAGGAGAAACATAAACTTGCCAATATGCCATTTACAACACGGAGTGGTAAGGAACGGCTGGGGCCCTGGCCTATGTTTATGGCTAATGGTTCAGCTTCACATGACAATAGAAGTTCTCATCCTCCAGCTAGAAAAATTAAGAGTTAAGCTGGAAAGAGCACAGAAAAGAACGGTGCGTTCTGAGATGGTATCACAAATCCCCAAAGAGAGTCCAAGTGTGTCGGCGGTTGCGATGCCTGACCTTCCCAACACTGGGCGGGAAGAGGTGGCTCCTTCCACCATTTGCACGCCCCCTGCAAGTGCTGGAAGGAGCACCCACAGTTCAGTTCCTGATATTGAAATTGAAGATGTCACTGTTGAAGTACACCAGGATGAGGATATGGGTGCTGCTGGCGCTGAGGATTCTGATGGTGATGTGGTTTTTTTAAGTCAGGTACCGGGGAAAACACCTGTTGGCCTTGGGAAGAAGAAGCCCATTGTGATGCCTGGGCAAACTACCAAAAAAGCCACCTCTTCGGGGTGGAATTATTTCTCCACAAATACGGACAACAGGTATCAAGCCATCTGTTGCCTCTGTCAATCTGTAATAAGTAGGGGTAAGGCTGTTAACCACCTAGGAACATCCTCCATTATACGTCACCTGCTGCGCATTCATCAGAAGTCAGTGTCAAGTTGTGAAATTTTGGGTAAGAGCGTAAGTAGTCCACTGACACCTTAATCCCTTCTTCCTCCTGTACCCAAAGCTCCTGCAAGCCACACCACCAACTCCCTCAACGTCAACTTCCTCCTCAGTCAGGAACGTCCGTAGTCCTGCAGGCCATGTCACTGTCAAGACTGAGGAGTCCTCTCCTAACCGGGATTCCTCCAGAGGATCCTGGAGTGGTACGCCTGCTGTTGCTGCTGCTGGGAGTCAATCGTCATCCCAGAGGGGAAGTTGGAAGACAACTTGTACTACTTCCAGTAAGCAATTGACTGTCCAACAGTCCTTTGTGAGGAAGATTAAATATGACAGCAGTTATCCTTTTGCAAAGCGGATAACTGAGGCCTTGACAGCTGTGTTGGTGTTAGAGGTGCGTCCGGTATCCACAATTAGTTCATCTGGTATCCACCATTAGTTCAGTGGGACTTAGAGAATTGATGGAGTATCAAATCCCATCTAGGTTCCACTTCTCTAGGCAGGCGATACCGAGAATGTACACAGACGTCAGAAAAAGAGTCACCAGTGTCCTACAAAATGCGTTTGTATCCAGTGACCACTTAACCACGGACATGTGGACAAGTGGAACATGGCAGACTAAGGACTATATGACTGTAACAGCCCACTGGTTAGATGTATGGCCTCCCGCAGCAACAACAGCAGCGGCACCAGTAGCAGCATCTCACATACGCCAAGTCGTTCCTAGGCAGGCTACGCTATGTATCACTGCTTTCCATAAGAGGCACACAGCTGACAACCTCTTACGGAAACTGAGGAACATCATCGCAGAATGGCTTACCCCAATTGGACTCTCCAATATTGTGCGTGCATTACGTCTGGGCAAATTCCAGCATGTCCCATGTTTTGCACATATAATTAATTTGGTGGTGCAGATTTTTTTTTTTAAATGACAGGGGTGTGCAGGAGATGCTGTCGGTGGCCCAAAAAATTGCTGGCCACTTTCGGCATTCTGCCACTACGTGCCGAAACCTGGAGCGCCAGCAAACACTCCTGAACCTGCCCCGCCATCAACTGAAGCAAGAGGTGATAACGAGGTGGAATTCAACACTATATATTCTTCAGAGGATGGAGGAGCAGCAAAAGGCCATTCAAGCCTATACATCCACCTACGATATAGGCAAAGGAGGGGTAATGCACCTCACTCAAGCACAGTGGAGAATGATTTCAGTCTTGAGCAAGGTTCTCCAACCCTTCGAACTTGCCACACGTGAAGTCAGTTCAGACACTGCCAGCTTGAGTCAGGTCATTCCCCTCATCAGGCTTTTGCAGAAGCAGCTGGATAACTTGAAGGAGGAGCTAAGACGGAGCGATTCCGTAAAGTATGTGGGACTTGTGGATGGAGCCCTTCATTCGCTTTGTCAGGATTCAAGGGTGGTCAATCTGTTGAAATCAGAGCACTACATTTTGTCCACCGTTCTCGATCCTGGGTTTAAAGTCTACGTTGTATCTCTTTCCAGAAGACACAAGTGTGCAGAGGTGCAAAGACATGCTGGTTAGTAAATTGTCAACTCAAGCGGAACGTGACCCGTCAACAGCTCCTCCTTCAATTTCTCCCGCCACTGGGGCTGCAAGGAAAAGGATAAGATTTCCTAGCCCACCCGCTGGCGGGGATGCAGGGCAGTAAGGAGCGAAAGCTGACATCTGGTCTGGACTGAAGGACCTGCTAACGATTACTGACATGTCTATTGTCACTGCATATGATTCTGTCACCATTGAAAGAATGGTGGAGGATTATATAAGTGACAGCATCCAAGTAGGCATGTCAGACAGTCCATACGTATACTGGCAGGAAAAAGAGGCAATTTGGAGGCCCTTGCACAAACTGGCTCTATTTTACCTAAGTTGCCCTCCTCTCCAGTGTGTACTCCGAAAGAGTGTTTAGTGCAGCCGGTAACCTTGTCAGCGATCGGCATTAGAGGTTAATTCCACTAAATGTGGAGAAGATGATGTTCATCAAAATTAATTATAAATTCCCCTGGGAAGACCTTTACCAGCAATTGCCTCCAGAAAGTACACAGGGACCTGTGATGGTGGATTCCAGTGGGGATGTACACAGTGAAAGGAATCGGAGGATGATGATGAGGTCGACATCTTGCCTCTGTAGAGCCAGTTTGTGCAAGGAGAGATTGATTGCTTCTTTTTTGGTGGGGCCCAAACAAACCAGTCATTTCAGCCACAGTCGTGTGGCAGACCCTGTCGCCGAAATGATGGGTTTGTTAAAGTGTGCATGTTCTGTTTATACAACATAAGGGTGGGTGGGAGGGCCCAAGGACAATTCCATCTTGCACCTCTTTTTCTTCTTTGCATCATGTGCTGTTTGGGGCCTATTTTTAAATCTGCCATCCTGTGTGTAACTGCAGTGCCACTCCTAGATGGGCCAGGTGTTTGTGCCGCACACTTGTGTCGCTGAGCTTGGCCATCCAGCTACCTAATTGCACCTCTTTTTCTTCTTTGCATCATGTGCTGTTTGGGGACTAGTTTTTTAAAGTGCCATCTTGTCTGCAACTGCAGTGCCACTCCTAGATGGACCAGATGTTTGTGCTGCACACTTGTGTCGCTTAGCTTAGTCATACAGCCACCTCGGTGCAACTTTTAGGCCTAAAACAATATTGTGAGGTGTGAGGTGTTCAGAATAGACTGGAAATGAGTGGAAAGAATGTCATTGAGGTTAATAATACTGTAGGAGCAAAATTACCCCCAAATTCTCTGATTTTAGCTGTTTTTGTTTTTCTTTCAAAAATCATCCAGATCCAAAACCAAAACACAAAAGGGTGGTTTTGGCAAAACCAAACCACAAAAATGGATTTAGAACCAAAATACAAAACACGAAAAGTGCCCACCGCACATCTGTAATTTATAGCTATACAGATAACGTGACTCTGTCTGTGCCTGGGCACGCCTGCCCAGGTGCGCCTATTGACTACAATGTCTGCGTCTGGGCGGGCGGGCGCGCACGCTCGTGGATGGAGATGCGCCCCATTCACTAGAGTGGGAGAGCGTCTCCGTCTCTGTGAACTCCCGGCGGGGCTAGGTGGATGGATCGCCTAGTCACGCCGGGAGTGCATGTCTGCAATGGGGCTGCCTCAGATGAGCGCGGCTCTATCTGTATATAGAGATATACTACAGTGAGTGATTGGTATCTGTGTATATACACTGCTCAAAAAAATAAAGGGAACACTAAAATAACATATCCTAGATTAGAATGAATGAAATATTCTTATTAAATACTTTATTATTTATATAGTTGAATGTGCTGACAACAAAATCACACAAAAATTATCAATGGAAATCAAATTTATTAACCCATGGAGGTCTGGATTTGGAGTCACACTCAAAATTAAAGTGGAAAAACACACTACAGGCTGATCCAACTTTGATGTAATGTCCTTAAAACAAGTCAAAATGAGGCTCAGTAGTGTGTGTGGCCTCCACGTGCCTGTATGACCTCCCTACAACGCCTGGGCATGCTCCTGATGAGGTGGCGGATGGTCTCCTGAGGGATCTCCTCCCAGACCTTGACTAAAGCATCCGCCAACTCCTGGACAGTCTGTGGTGCAACGTGGCATTGGTGGATGGAGCGAGACATGATGTCCCAGATGTGCTCAATTGGAATCAGGTCTGGGGAACGGGCGGGCCAGTCCATAGCATCAATGCCTTCATCTTGCAGGAACTGCTGACACACTCCAGCCACATGAGTTCTAGCATTGTCTTGCATTAGGAGGAACCCAGGGCCAACCGCACCAGCATATGGTCTCACAAGGGGTCTGGGGATCTCATCTCAGTACCTAATGGCAGTCAGGCTACCTCTGGTAAGCACATGGAGGGTTGTGCGGCCCCCCAAAGAAATGCCACCCCACACCATTACTGACCCACTGCCAAACCGGTCATGCTGGAGGATGTTGCAGGCAGCAGAACATTCTCCTTGGCGTCTCCAGACTCTGTCACATCTGTCACATGTGCTCAGTGAGTACCTGATTTCATCTGTGAAGAGCACAGGGCGCCAGTGGCGAATTTGCCAATCTTGGTGTTCTCTGGCAAATGTCAAATGTCCTGCACGGTGTTGGGCTGTAAGCACAACCCCCACCTGTGGACGTCGGGCCCTCATACCACCCTCATGGAGTCTGTTTCTGATCGTTTGAGTAGACACATGCACATTTGTGGCTTGCCGGAGGTCATTTTGCAGGGCTCTGGCAGTGCTCCTCCTGTTCCTCCTTGCACAAAGGCGGAGGTAGCGGTCCTGCTGCTGGTTTGTTGGCCTCCTCCATGTCTCCTGATGTACTGGCCTGTCTCCTGGTAGCGCCTTCATGCTCTGGACACTACGCTGACAGACACAGCAAACCTTCTTGCCACAGCTCGCATTGATGTGCCATCCTGGATGAGCTGCACTACCTGAGCCACTTGTGTGGGTTGTAGACTCCATCTCATGCTACCACTAGAGTGAAAGCACCGCCGGCTTTCAAAAGTGACCAAAACATCAGCCAGAAAGCATAGGAGCGGAGAAGTGGTCTGTGGTCACCACCTGCAGAACAACTGCTTTATTGGGGGTGTCTTGCTAATTGCCCATAATTTCCACCTGTTGTCTATTCCATTTGCACAACAGCATGTGAAATTGATTGTCAATCAGTGTTGCTTCCTAAGTGGACAGTTTGATTTCACATAAGTGTGATTGACTTGGAGTTACATTGTGTTGTTTAAGTGTTCCCTTTATTTTTTTGAGCAGTGTATGTGTATATAAGTATAGCTATATAGATGGGATGGTATCAGGATCCTGGCACTTGGGATGGCAGTGGCCAGAATAATGACAGTGGCATCCCGACACGCAGAATCCTGAAACCTGTTAGGTGAGTATTTTAACCCTACCCCCCAACCCAAATGCTCCCAAGCCGCAGCTTGACCCTAACCACCCCTCCTCCCTGCAGTCTAACCCTAACCCTCCCCGGTGGTAGTTATATGTTATTTACATAAGAAATGTATAAAATAAAGTTGTTGCACTTTCATTTTTGTTTGTTTCATTATACCTCTAAATACATCCAGCTAACAATGCAGCTTTTATGGGGCTGCCCTGCCATCCTAATAGTAAATACATTTGTCCCAGCTGCTGGGAGGAATGCCATGCTCCTGTGAGTGGGTGCTTCTCATGTGCTAGACACACCCCTAAAGAGGTGTGGCCATGCCCCCAGCATGCCGTGGACACACACCCTCTGGGAAGGGAGGACCAGGAAGTTGTTGTACCGGGGCCCAGGATTTATCTTGGCAACCCTGCATATACGTATATATTACACACAGGGGGGTGGGGGATATAGCGACCAATGGAGTCTTAGAGAGATTCAATAAAAGC
The DNA here is from genome assembly GCF_028390025.1 of Pseudophryne corroboree. NCBI lineage: Eukaryota > Metazoa > Chordata > Amphibia > Anura > Myobatrachidae > Pseudophryne > Pseudophryne corroboree. The sequence goes on from NC_086449.1 coordinate 358,949,363, forward strand.
AAGTAGATTAAAAAAAAAATATATATATTGTGATAAAAGAATAATCAAAGTGAGTAGATCTAATAAATTTATTAACAAATACAAATAAGAATAGAATTAACAACTATGATAAAATTTGAGCAGCAAATCTCTTTAAAAAATGGGATAAAAACAGTATACACAATACAATATAGTACCAGTAAAAATATGTACAAAGATTTTTGCTTAACTTTGTATGAGGTCACTGCCAGGTTGACCAACGCGTTTCATCATTCAGACTTCATCAAGGGGTCTTCATCCCCCTTGATGAAGTCTGAATGACGAAACGCGTTGGACAACCTGGCAGTGACCTCATACCAAGTTAAGCAAAAATCTTTTTACATATTTTAACTGGTACTATATTGTATTGTGTATACTGTTTTTATCCCATTTTTTAAAGAGATTTGCTGCTCAAATTTTATCATAGTTGTTAATTCTATTCTTATTTGTATTTGTTAATACATTTATTAGATCTACTCACTTTGATTATTCTTTTATCACAATATTATTATTATTATTTTTAATCTACTTGCTTTTATTGAATCTCTCTAAGACACCATTGGTCGCTATATCCCCCACCCCCCTGTGTGTTATTAATTTCTTGCTACAGGGAACCACCATCCCTGTTTTGGGGGGCCAGCTGACGCCCTGTATTAGCCTTTAGGGAGTGTCATTTATTTTTATTTTTTGGGTATATTTATACCTTTGGTTCTTAAATTGCTGTTGTTGTACACAAGTGGCGCAATAATCTCTTTCTATTCTTATATACGTATATATGTACACTTCTTATACATATATATATATATATATATATATATATATGTATAAGAAAATGCACGCTATTTTCTTTAGAAGACTATTTAATCATTTCTGTGTACTTTAGTCTCAACTTTATAGACTCACGTGACAGGTTGTTGATATGACAATATTTATTCTACTACTTTGACAATTTTGATATCTGAATAATACATAAGCATACCCAGATATCATATGGTACATCTATGTTGGTGTGTCTCTGCAGTCATATAATTTGAATAAAATAAAAAATAGTATTTCACTATAGAATGGTTTATTGGCTTATCTATTTATTTTAATCAAATTAATAATAAAAGATGTTTTATATATGTAATTCCAAAATCTTTCTGATCAATGTACTTGTTAACTGTTGAGGAGAACGTGCTGCGCTGTCTCCTTACAGCTGCTATGGTGCCCATAGTAACAGAGCTACTTGGCATGGGTGACCTTCGACCCAATGTGTTACTGCACATGCCCAGCCATTACCCCACATCTTCCTCTACATCTTCTGGCCATACTGAAGTGCTCCTTGAGTGTCTCCTAAAAGAGAATGTGCCATAGAGACGTGATGGTGCTACTATATGCCAGTGACGTGCGGCTAGGTGAGGCAGAACCTTTCTTGCCATACTAACGTATATGCCAGAGTTTTGACTTTATAAAGTATATGAAAAATACAAAGAATATATTAGAAATATCTTCTCTTTATTATTCTAATCATTTTTATTGTCAAAACTCTGGAGTAAAAAGTCTGACAGGCGAGGCAGTGCCACCCATGACTACCTTTTCCACACATCTCAAAACTCAACAAATTTCCAGCGATATATACTGCTGCACCCATGCATAATGCCTACATGAACCATTTGGCTCATATATTGTGTGTAAATGTGGCTCTGGTACTAGCCAGTGTCTCCTGAGCCATTGTCCCTGCTATACGCTACACTGCCACCACCGTACAGCATTATTCCAAAATGGAATAAGGAGATTTATAGTAAGAACTTACCTTTGTTAAATCTCTTTCTGCGAGGTACACTGGATTCCACAGGGAATAACATTGGGGTGTAGAGTTGGATCTTGATCCGGGGCACCAACAGGCCAAAGCTTTGACTGTTCCCAGGATGCACTGCACCGCCTCCTCTATATCCCCAGTTCAGTTTTGTTAACCAGTCCAATACAGTAGAAGGTAAGAGAGACGGTAGATGTCAGCCACAGAGAACCACATTCTCACGACAGGAGAAGGTACTAGCGGCCAATGCCATACAAACCCAAAGAAGCTAAGTGCGTCAGGGTGGGCACCCTGTGGAATCCAGTGGACATCGCAGAAAGAGATTTAACAATGGTAAGTCTTACCATAAATCTCCTTCTCTGCAGCGGGGTACACTGGTATTCCACAGGGAATAACATCGGGGATGTCCTAAAGCAGTTCCTCATGGGAGGGGACGCACTGTAGCGGGTACAAGAACCTGGCGTCCAAAGGAGGCTACCCGGGAGGCGGAAGTATTAAAGGCATAGAACCTGATGAACGTGTTCACTGATGACCACATAGCTGCCTTGCACAATTGTTCCGCAGACGCGCCACGGGCCTTAATAGCAACAGGAGCTGAAAGACCAGCTTGTGCAATCACCATTCTAATCCATCTGGCCAAAGTTTGCTTATTCGCAGGCCAGCCACGTTTGTGAAAACCAAAAAGGACAAAAAGAGAAACTGACCTCCTGATGGAGGCAGTCCTCTCCACATATATATACGGAGAGCCCGTACTACATCCAAAGACCATTCTTTGGAGGACAAACCAGGAGAGATAAAGGCCGGAACACAATCTCTTGGTTAAGGTGGAACGAAGACACCACCTTAGGTAGATAACCAGGGCGAGTTCGAAGAACTGCACGGTCACGGTGAAAAATCAGAAAGGGTGAGCGACAGGACAAAGCGCCTAAGTCTGACACCCTCCTAGCAGAGGCAATAGCCAGCAGAAACACAACTTTAAGGTTAAGACATTTAAGGTCCACCGTCTCAAGAGGTACAAATGGAGACTCTTGTAGAGCATCGAGAACAACAGACAGATCCCATGGAGCAACAGGTGGGAAATAGGGAGGCTGAATACGTAAAACACCCTGAGTGAAAGTATGAATGTCAGGAAGAGACGCAATTTTTCTCTGAAACCACACCGACAAGGCAGAAATATGAACCAAGGGGGAGGCCAAACGAAGGCCTAAGTCCAGGCCTTGTTGCAGAAAAGCCAAAAGTCTGGCAGTGCTGAACTTGTATGCATCGTAATTCTTATTAGCACACCAGGTGAAGTAAGAATTCCAGACCCTATAATAAATCCTAGCCGAAGCCGGTTTACGGGCTTTCAACATAGTTTGAATGACCGCCTTAGGGAATCCTTTTGCCCTCAGAAGTGAAGCTTCAAGAGCCACGCTGTCAAAGCCAGTCAAGCCAGATTCTGGTAGACACAAGGGCCCTGAACGAGCAGGTCTGGACGTTGAGGAAGTAGAAGAGGACGCTCTATCGAGAGACGCTTCAGGTCTGAGAACCAATGCTGTCTGGGCCACGCTGGAGCGATTAGAAGTAGTATTCCTCCTTCTTGCTTGAACTTCCAAATTACCCTGGGCTGGAGTGACACTGGAGGGAACACGTATGGCAGCCGAAAGTTCCATGGAATTGCCAGTGCGTCCACGAACGCTTGTGATTGTGTTGAGATGCCATCAGGTCTACCTCTGGTAGGCTCCACTTGTCCACTAGGAGTTGAAAGACTTCCGGATGAAGACTCTCCTCTCCGGCATGTACGTCCTGATGACTGAGTAAGTCCGCTTCCCAGTTGAGGACCCCCAGAATGAACACTGCCAATACAGCTGGAAGATGACTTTCCGCCCATTGAAGAATTTTTGACACATCCATCATCGGCATTCGGCTTCGAGTGCCGCCTTGATGATTTATGTGTGCCACCGTGGTGGCGTTGTCTGACTGTACTTGAACAGGCCTGTTCTGTATCAGGGGCAGGGCAAGGTTCAGAGCACTGAACACTGCCCGCATTTCCAGAATGTTTATCGGGAGGAGAGATTCCTCCCTGGTCCACCGACCCTGGAGAGAGAGTGTTGCTCAAACACTGCGCCCCAACCCAGCAGACTGGCATCCATTGTCAGAAGCACCCAGTTGGAGATCCAGAAGGGATGACCCCTGCTCAATTGTTGGTCCTGTAACCACCAGGCCAGTGACCAATGGACCTCCGGAGTCAATGAAATCAAGTGAGATCTGATCCGGTGAGGCAGGCCGTCCCACTTGTAAAGGATTAACCTCTGCAGAGGGCGGGAATAAAATTGAGCGTACCCTATCATGTCGAAACTGACACCATGAGGCCTAGTACTTGCATTGCCGAGTGTATCGACACTCTTAGGCGAGAAAGGAAGTATCTTATCCTGTCCTGAAGCTTCAGGACCTTCTCTGGAGACAAGAACAAGCGTTGGTTGTGTGTGTCCAGTAATGCCCCCAGGTGCACCATGCTCTGAGCAGGGACCAGCGAGGATTTCTTCCAATTGATAAGCTACCCATGTGCTTGTAGGAATTGGAACGTCAGTTCCAGATAACGGATGAGAACCTCTGTGGAGTTTGCCAGGAGCAGCAAGTCATCCAGATACGGCAGGATCCTGATACCTTGCCGACAGAGAATGGCCGTCATGACTGCCATGACCTTGGTGAAGATCCGAGGAGCTGTGGTCAGTCCAAAGGTTTAGGCTTGGAATTGATAATGTAGGTTGCCAATACCAAACTGCAGATATTGCTGATGCGACATGGCAATAGGAATGTGTAGGTAAGCATCCTGTAGGTCCAGGGATACCATATAATCCTTGTGCTCCAACGCCAGAACAATAGAGCGAAAAGTTTCCATATGGATTTTGGATACCTTCACAAATTTATTCAAAGATTTGAGGTAGAGAATGGGACAGGAGGATCTATTCGGCTTCGGAACTAGAAACAGCGTTGAATAGTACTCAGCCTTTCTGAGACAGAGGAACTGACACTATCGCTCCTGTATCCAGGAGGGACTGGACAACCAAATGTAGAGTTTGAGCTTTTAACAGATCCGAAGGGATAACCGTCGAGCAAAACTGGCGAGGGGGACGTTTCTTGAAAGAGATGGCATATCCGTGAGAGACGACTTCCCACACCCAGGCGTCTGAAGTGGTCTTTAACCATACCTGGGTGAACTGTAGAAGTCGGCCGAAGAATTTTTCTCAGGTAAAAATAGGATTTTTAATTACCTACCGGTAAACCCTTTTCTCATAGTCCGTAGAGGATGCTGGGGTCCACATTAGTACCATGGGTATAGACGGGTCCACTAGGAGCCATGGGCACTTTAAGAGTTTAATAGTGTGGGCTGGCTCCTCCCTCTATGCCCCTCCTACCAGACTCTAGAAACTGTGCCCGAGGAGACGGAAATACTTTGAGAGAATGAAATACACAGATAGTGGTGAGATTCACACCAGCTCACACATAACAAGGCAAACCAAGCTAACCAGCTCGAACAAGTCAGCAACAGCTGAACAACAGTACTTAACCAAGTAACAATGCAGTACTTAACTAAGGAACAAGGTAGTACCGAACCAAGTAACAACTGCAGGAGAACGAAGCGCTGGGCGGGCGCCCAGCATCCTCTACGGACTACGAGAAAAGGATTTACCGGTAGGTAATTAAAATCCTATTTTCTCTTACGTCCTAGAGGATGCTGGGGTCCACATTAGTACCATGGGGATGTACCAAAGCTCCCAGTATGGGAGGGAGAGCGCAGAGGCTCCTGCAGAACTGATTGACCAAACTTTAGATCCTCAGGAGGCCAAAGTATCGAACTTATAGAACTTGGCAAATGTGTTTGACCCTGACCAAGTAGCCGCTTGGCAAAGCTGTAAAGCGAGACACCCCGGGCAGCCGCCCAAGAAGAACCCACCTTACGAGTAGAGTGGGCCTTAACAGATTTTGGACACGGCAATCCTGCCGTAGAATAAGCATGCTGAATAGTGAAAATGATCCAGCGAGAAATCGTCTGCTTAGAAGCAGGACACCCAATCTTGTTGGGATCATAAAGGACAAACAGAGAGTCCGACTTTCTGTGATGTGAAGTCCTCTTCATATAAATCTTCAAAGCCCTCACAACATCCAAGGACTTTGAGGTAATTGAGGAGTCAGTAGCCACTGGCACCACAAATAGGTTGGTTGATATGAAAAGCTGACACAACCTTTGGAAGAAACTGTTGATGCGTCCTGAGCTCAGCTCTATCCTCATGGAAAATTAAGTAGGGGCTTTTACAGGACAAAGCCCCCAATTCTGAAACACGTCTAGCAGATGCAAATGCCAACAGTGTGACAGCCTTCCAAGTGAGAAACTTGACCTCCACCTCCTGTAAAGGCTCAAACCAATCCAATTGCAGGAACTGCAACACCACTTTAAGATCCCAAGGTGCCGTAGGAGGCACAAAGGGAGGCTGGATGTGCAGAACCCCTTTCAAGAAAGTCTGAACCTCAGGGAGGGCAGCCAATTGTTTCTGGAAGAAGATGGACAAGGCCGAAATCTGGACTTTCATGGAGCCCAGGCGCAAGCCCACATCCACCCCTGCTTGCAGGAAGAGGAGAAAACGTCCAAGTTGATACTCCACCGTAGGAAACGTCTTGGATTCACACCAAGACATGTACTTTTTCCAAATCCGATGGTAATGTTTTGACGTTACTCCTTTCCTAGCCTGTATCAGGGTAGGATTAACTTTGTTTGTAATGCCCTTCCGAGCTAAGATCTGGCGTTTAACCTCCATGCCGTCAAACGTAGCCGTGGTAAGTTTTGATAAGCGAATGGCCACTGTTGCAGAAGGTCCTCTCGAATAGGAAGAGGCCTCGGGTCTTCTAGCAGTAACTCCAGAAGATCCGCGTACCACGCTCTTCTTGGCTAGTCTGGAGCAATGAGGATCACCTGATCTCTTGCTTTCTTTATGAGTTTTAGAATTCTTGGGATGAGTGGAAGCGGATGGGAACACGTACACGGACTTGAACACCCACGGAGATACCAGGACATCCACCGCCACTGCCTGTGGATCCCGCGACCTGGAAAAGTACCTCTGAAGATTCTTGTTGAGGCGGGATGCCATCATGTCTATTTGAGGTACACCCCAAAGATTTGTAGTGATGTGCACCGGAAATTTTTTGTGTTTTGGTTTTGGGTTCGGTTCCGCGGCCGTGTTTTGGGTTCGGACGCGTTTTGGCAAAACCTCACCGAAATTTTTTGGTCGGATTTGGGTGTGTTTTGGATTCGGGTGTTTTTTTCAAAAAACCCTAAAAAACAGCTTAAATCATAGAATTTGGGGGTCATTTTGATCCCATAGTATTATTAACCTCAATAACCATAATTTCCACTCATTTTCAGTCTATTCTGAACACCTCACATCTCACAATATTATTTTTAGTCCTAAAATTTGCACCGAGGTCGCTGGATGGCTAAGCTAAGCGACCCAAGTGGCCGACACAAACACCTGGCCCATCTAGGAGTGGCACTGCAGTGTCAGACAGGATGGCCCTTCAAAAAAATACTCCCCAAACAGCACATGATGCAAAGAAAAAAAGAGGCGCAATGAGGTAGCTGTGTGACTAAGATAAGCGACCCAAGTGGCCGACACAAACATCTGGCCCATCTAGGAGTGGCACTGCAGTGTCAGACAGGATGGCCCTTCAAAAAAATTGTCCCCAAACAGCACATGATGCAAAGAAAAAAAGAGGCGCAATGAGGTAGCTGTGTGACTAAGCTAAGCGACCCAAGTGGCCGACACAAACACCTGGCCCATCTAGGAGTGGCACTGCAGTGTCAGACAGGATGGCACTTCAAAAAAATAATCCCCAAACAGCACATGATGCAAAGAAAAAAAGAGGCGAACCAAGGTCGCTGTGTGACTAAGCTAAGCGACACAAGTGGCCGACACAAACACCTGGCCCATCTAGGAGTGGCACTGCAGTGTCACGCAGGATGGCCCTTCAAAAAAATACTCCCCAAACAGCACATGATGCAAAGAAAAAAAGAGGCGCAATGAGGTAGCTGTGTGACTAAGATAAGCGACCCAAGTGGCCGACACAAACATCTGGCCCATCTAGGAGTGGCACTGCAGTGTCAGACAGGATGGCCCTTCAAAAAAATTGTCCCCAAACAGCACATGATGCAAAGAAAAAAAGAGGCGCAATGAGGTAGCTGTGTGACTAAGCTAAGCGACCCAAGTGGCCGACACAAACACCTGGCCCATCTAGGAGTGGCACTGCAGTGTCAGACAGGATGGCACTTCAAAAAAATAATCCCCAAACAGCACATGATGCAAAGAAAAAAAGAGGCGAACCAAGGTCGCTGTGTGACTAAGCTAAGCGACACAAGTGGCCGACACAAACACCTGGCCCATCTAGGAGTGGCACTGCAGTGTCACGCAGGATGGCCCTTCAAAAAAATACTCCCCAAACAGCACATGATGCAAAGAAAAAAAGAGGCGCAATGAGGTAGCTGTGTGACTAAGATAAGCGACCCAAGTGGCCGACACAAACATCTGGCCCATCTAGGAGTGGCACTGCAGTGTCAAAAAATACTCCCCAAACAGCACACGATGCAAAGAAAAATGAAAGAAAAAAGAGGTGCAAGATGGAATTGTCCTTGGGCGCTCCCACCCACCCTTATGTTGTATAAACAGGACGTGCACACTTTAATGAACCCATCATTTCAGTGACAGGGTCTGCCACACGACTGTGACTGAAATGACTGGTTGGTTTGGGCCCCCACCAAAAAAGAAGCAATCAATCTCTCCTTGCACAAACTGGCTCTACAGAGGCAAGATGTCCACCTCCTCCTCATCGTCCGATTCATCACCCCTTTCACTGTGTACATCCCCCTCCTCACAGATTATTAATTCGTCCCCACTGGAATCCACCATCTCAGGTCCCCATGTACTTTCTGGAGGCAATTGCTGCTGGTGAATGTCTCCACGGAGGAATTGATTATAATTCATTTTAATGAACATCATCTTCTCCACATTTTCTGGAAGTAACCTCGTACGCCGATTGCTGACAAGGTGAGCGGCTGCACTAAACACTCTTTCGGAGTACACACTGGAGGGAGGGCAACTTAGGTAGAATAAAGCCAGTTTGTGCAAGGGCCTCCAAATTGCCTCTTTTTCCTGCCAGTATACGTACGGACTGTCTGACGTGCCTACTTGGATGCGGTCACTCATATAATCCTCCACCATTCTTTCAATGGTGAGAGAATCATATGCAGTGACAGTAGACGACATGTCAGTAATCGTTGGCAGGTCCTTCAGTCCGGACCAGATGTCAGCACTCGCTCCAGACTGCCCTGCATCACCGCCAGCGGGTGGGCTCGGAATTCTTAGCCTTTTCCTCGCACCCCCAGTTGCGGGAGAATGTGAAGGAGGAGCTGTTGACGGGTCACGTTCCGCTTGACTTGACAATTTTCTCACCAGCAGGTCTTTGAACCCCTGCAGACTTGTGTCTGCCGGAAAGAGAGATACAACGTAGGTTTTAAATCTAGGATCGAGCACGGTGGCCAATATGTAGTGCTCTGATTTCAACAGATTGACCACCCGTGAATCCTGGTTAAGCGAATGAAGGGCTCCATCCACAAGTCCCACATGCCTAGCGGAATCGCTCTGTTTTAGCTCCTCCTTCAATGTCTCCAGCTTCTTCTGCAAAAGCCTGATGAGGGGAATCACCTGACTCAGGCTGGCAGTGTCTGAACTGACTTCATGTGTGGCAAGTTCAAAGGGTTGCAGAACCTTGCACAACGTTGAAATCATTCTCCACTGCGCTTGAGACAGCTGCATTCCACCTCCTTTGCCTATATCGTGGCCAGATGTATAGGCTTGAATGGCCTTTTGCTGCTCCTCCATCCTCTGAAGCATATAGAGGGTTGAATTCCACCTCGTTACCACCTCCTGCTTCAGATGATGGCAGGGCAGATTCAGGTATTTTTGGTGGTGCTCCAGTCTTCTGTACGCGGTGCCTGAACGCCGAAAGTGACCCGCAATTCTTCGGGCCACCGACAGCATCTCTTGCACGCCCCTGTCGTTTTTTAAATAATTCTGCACCACCAAATTCAAGGTATGTGCAAAACATGGGACGTGCAGGAATTTGCCCAGATGTAATGCACGCACAATATTGCTGGCGTTGTCCGATGTCACAAATCCCCAGGAAAGTCCAATTGGGGTAAGCCATTCTGCGATGATCTTCCTCAGTTGCCATAAGAGGTTTTCAGCTGTGTGCGTATTCTGGAAAGCGGTGATACAAAGCGTAGCCTGCCTAGGAACGATTTGGCGTTTGCGAGATGCTGCTACTGGTGCCGCCGCTGCTGTTCTTGCAGCGGGAGGCAATACATCTACCCAGTGGGCTGTCAGTCATATAGTCCTGAGTCTGCCCTGCTCCACTTGTCCACATGTCCGTGATTAAGTGGACATTGGGTACAACTGCATTTTTTAGGACACTGGTGAGTCTTTTTCTGAGGTCTGTGTACATTTTCGGTATCGCCTGCCTAGAGAAATGGAACCTAGATGGTATTTGGTACCGGGGACACAGTACCTCAATCAAGTCTATAGTTGGCTCTGAATTAACGATGGATACCGGAACCACGTTTCTCACCGCCCAGGCTGCCAAGGCCTCAGTTATCCGCTTTGCAGCAGGATGACTGCTGTGATATTTCATCTTCCTCGCAAAGGACTGTTGGACAGTCAATTGCTTACTGGAAGTAGTACAAGTGGTCTTCCGACTTCCCCTCTGGGATGACGATCGACTCCCAGCAGCAACAGCAGCGCCAGCAGCAGTAGGCGTTACACTCAAGGATGCATCGGAGGAATCCCAGGCAGGAGAGGACTCGTCAGATTTGCCAGTGACATGGCCTGCAGGACTATTGGCTTTCCTGGGTAAGGAGGAAATTGACACTGAGGGAGTTGGTGGTGTGGTTTGCAGGAGCTTGGTTACAAGAGGAAGGGATTTACTGGTCAGTGGACTGCTTCCGCTGTCGCCCAAAGTTTTTGAACTTGTCACTGACTTATGATGAATGCGCTGCAGGTGACGTATAAGGGAGGATGTTCCGAGGTGGTTAACGTCCTTACCCCTACTTATTACAGCTTGACAAAGGCAACACACGGCTTGACACCTGTTGTCCGCATTTGTGTTGAAATAATTCCACACCGAAGAGCTGATTTTTTTTGTATTTTGACCAGGCATGTCAATGGCCATATTCCTCCCACGGACAACAGGCGTCTCCCCGGGTGCCTGACTTAAACAAACCAACTCACCATCAGAAACCTCCTTGTCAATTTCCTCCCCAGCGCCAGCAACACCCATATCCTCATCCTGGTGTACTTCAACACTGACATCTTCAATTTGACTATCAGGAACTGGACTGCGGGTGCTCCTTCCAGCACTTGCAGGGGGCGTGCAAATGGTGGAAGGCGCAAGCTCTTCCCGTCCAGTGTTGGGAAGGTCAGGCATCGCAACCGACACAATTGGACTCTCCTTGGGGATTTGTGATTTCGATGAACGCACAGTTCTTTGCTGTGCTTTTGCCAGCTTAAGTCTTTTCTTTTTTCTAGCGAGAGGATGAGTGCTTCCATCCTCATGTGAAGCTGAACCACTAGCCATGAACATAGGCCAGGGCCTCAGCCGTTCCTTGCCACTCCGTGTCGTAAATGGCATATTGGCAAGTTTACGCTTCTCCTCAGACGCTTTTAATTTTGATTTTTGGGTAATTTTACTGATCTTTTGTGTTTTGGATTTTACATGCTCTGTACTATGACATTGGGCATCAGCCTTGGCAGACGACGTTGATGGCATTTCATCGTCTCGGCCATGACTAGTGGCAGCAGCTTCAGCACGAGGTGGAAGTGGATCTTGATCTTTCCCTATTTTTTTAACCTCCACATTTTTGTTCTCCATATTTTAATGCGCACAACTAAAAGGCACCACAGGTATACAATGTAGATGGATGGATAGTATACTTATGGACGACGAGTGACGACACAGAGGTAGGTACAGCAGTGGCCTACCGTACTGATATATACAGTATAATGGACCTGGTGGACACTGTCAGCAGACTGCTAAACTAGTACTACTAGTATTAAAAAAAAGCCACCACAGGTATACAATGTAGATGGATGGATAGTATACTTATGGATGAGTGACTGACGACACAGAGGTAGGTACAGCAGTGGCCTACCGTACTGCTATATACAGTATAATGGACCTGGTGGACACTGTCAGCAGACTGCTAAACTAGTACTACTAGTATAAAAAAAAAAGCCACCACAGGTATACAATGTAGATGGATGGTAGTATACTTATGGACGAAGAGTGACGACACAGAGGTAGGTACAGCATTGGCCTACCGTACTGCTATATACAGTATAATGGACCTGGTGGACACTGTCAGCAGACTGCTAAACTAGTACTACTAGTATAAAAAAAAAGCCACCACAGGTATACAATGTAGATGGATGGTAGTATACTTATGGACGACGAGTGACGACACAGAGGTAGGTACAGCAGTGGCCTACCGTACTGCTATATACAGTATAATGGACCTGGTGGACACTGTCAGCAGACTGCTAAACTAGTACTACTAGTATAAAAAAAAAAGCCACCACAGGTATACAATGTAGATGGATGGATAGTATACTTATGGATGAGTGACTGACGACACAGAGATAGGTACAGCAGTGGGCTACCGTACTGCTATATACAGTATAATGGACCTGGTGGACACTGTCAGCAGACTGCTAAACTAGTACTACTAGTATAAAAAAAAAGCCACCACAGGTGTACAATGTAGATGGATGGTAGTATACTTATGGACGACGAGTGACGACACAGAGGTAGGTACAGCAGTGGCCTACCGTACTGCTATATACAGTATAATGGACCTGGTGGACACTGTCAGCAGACTGCTAAACTAGTACTACTAGTATAAAGAAAAAAAGCCACCACAGGTATACAATGCAGATGGATGGATAGTATACTTATTATTATTAATGGATGACGAGTGACTGACGACACAGAGGTAGGTACAGCAGTGGCCTACCGTACTGCTATATACAGTATAATGGACCTGGTGGACACTGTCAGCAGACTGCTAAACTAGTACTACTAGTATAAAAAAAAAGCCACCACAGGTATACAATGTAGATGGATGGTAGTATACTTATGGACGACGAGTGACGACACAGAGGTAGGTACAGCAGTGGCCTACCGTACTGCTATATACAGTATAATGGACCTGGTGGACACTGTCAGCAGACTGCTAAACTAGTACTACTAGTATAAAGAAAAAAAGCCACCACAGGTATACAATGTAGATGGATGGATAGTATACTTATTATTATTAATGGATGACGAGTGACTGACGACACAGAGGTAGGTACAGCAGTGGCCTACCGTACTGCTATATACAGTATAATGGACCTGGTGGACACTCAGCAGACTGCTAAACTAGTACTACTAGTATAAAAAAAAAGCCACCACAGGTATACAATGTAGATGGATGGATAGTATACTTATGGACGAGTGACTGACGACACAGAGGTAGGTACAGCAGTGGCCTACCGTACTGCTATATACAGTATAATGGACCTGGTGGACACTGTCAGCAGACTGCTAAACTAGTACTACTAGTATAAAAAAAAAAGCCACCACAGGTATACAATGTAGATGGATGGTAGTATACTTATGGACGACGAGTGACGACACAGAGGTAGGTACAGCAGTGGCCTACCGTACTGCTATATACAGTATAATGGACCTGGTGGACACTGTCAGCAGACTGCTAAACTAGTACTACTAGTATAAAAAAAAAAGCCACCACAGGTATACAATGTAGATGGATGGATAGTATACTTATGGACGAGTGACTGACGACACAGAGGTAGGTACAGCAGTGGCCTACCGTACTGCTATATACAGTATAATGGACCTGGTGGACACTGTCAGCAGACTGCTAAACTAGTACTACTAGTATAAAAAAAAAAGCCACCACAGGTATACAATGTAGATAGATGGATAGTATACTTATGGACGACGAGTGACGACACAGAGGTAGGTACAGCAGTGGCCTACCGTACTGCTATATACAGTATAATGGACCTGGTGGACACTGTCAGCAGACTGCTAAACAAGTACTACTAGTATAAAGAAAAAAAGCCACCACAGGTATACAATGTAGATGGATGGATAGTATACTTATTATTATTAATGGATGACGAGTGACTGACGACACAGAGGTAGGTACAGCAGTGGCCTACCGTACTGCTATATACAGTATAATGGACCTGGTGGACACTGTCAGCAGACTGCTAAACTAGTACTACTAGTATAAAAAAAAAGCCACCACAGGTATACAATGTAGATGGATGGATAGTATACTTATGGACGAGTGACTGACGACACAGAGGTAGGTACAGCAGTGGCCTACCGTACTGCTATATACAGTATAATGGACCTGGTGGACACTGTCAGCAGACTGCTAAACTAGTACTACTAGTATAAAAAAAAAAGCCACCACAGGTGTACAATGTAGATGGATGGTAGTATACTTATGGATGACGAGTGACGACACAGAGGTAGGTACAGCAGTGGCCTACCGTACTGCTATATACAGTATAATGGACCTGGTGGACACTGTCAGCAGACTGCTAAACTAGTACTACTAGTATAAAAAAAAAAAGCCACCACAGGTATACAATGTAGATGGATGGTAGTATACTTATGGACGACGAGTGACGACACAGAGGTAGGTACAGCAGTGGCCTACCGTACTGCTATATACAGTATAATGGACCTGGTGGACACTGTCAGCAGACTGCTAAACTAGTACTACTAGTATAAAGAAAAAAAGCCACCACAGGTATACAATGTAGATGGGTGGATAGTATACTTATTATTATTAATGGATGACGAGTGACTGACGACACAGAGGTAGGTACAGCAGTGGCCTACCGTACTGCTATATACAGTATAATGGACCTGGTGGACACTGTCAGCAGACTGCTAAACTAGTACTACTAGTATAAAAAAAAAAGCCACCACAGGTATACAATGTAGATGGATGGTAGTATACTTATGGACGACGAGTGACGACACAGAGGTAGGTACAGCAGTGGCCTACCGTACTGCTATATACAGTATAATGGACCTGGTGGACACTGTCAGCAGACTGCTAAACTAGTACTACTAGTATAAAAAAAAAGCCACCACAGGTATACAATGTAGATGGATGGTAGTATACTTATGGACGACGAGTGACGACACAGAGGTAGGTACAGCAGTGGCCTACCGTACTGCTATATACAGTATAATGGACCTGGTGGACACTGTCAGCAGACTGCTAAACTAGTACTACTAGTATAAAAAAAAAGCCACCACAGGTATACAATGTAGATGGATGGATAGTATACTTATGGACGAGTGACTGACGACACAGAGGTAGGTACAGCAGTGGCCTACCGTACTGCTATATACAGTATAATGGACCTGGTGGACACTGTCAGCAGACTGCTAAACTAGTACTACTAGTATAAAAAAAAAAGCCACCACAGGTATACAATGTAGATGGATGGTAGTATACTTATGGACGACGAGTGACGACACAGAGGTAGGTACAGCAGTGGCCTACCGTACTGCTATATACAGTATAATGGACCTGGTGGACACTGTCAGCAGACTGCTAAACTAGTATAAAAAAAAGCCACCACAGGAGTGTTTTTCAAGCAGACAAACGTATACTGGTGGTCACTGTCAGCAAAACTGTGCACTGTACTCCTGCTATAGCTGCTCCCCAGTCCCCACAATTAAGCAGTGTGAGCACTCAGCACAGATATATCATGCAGCACACTGAGCACAGATATGGTATGGAGCGTTTTTTTCAGGCAGAGAACGGATAAAAAAAAAACTGGTGGTCACTATCAGCAAAACTCTGCACTCTACTCCGAGTCCTAACAGCTGCTCCCCAATCCTCCCCACAATTAGTAATAAAACAAGCAATCAACTGTCTCTTCTACAATTATAAACGGAGAGGACGCCAGCCACGTCCTCTCCCTATCAATCTCAATGCACGTGTGAAAATGGCGGCGGCGCGCGGCTGCTTATATAGAATCCGAATCTCGCGAGAATCCGACAGCGGGATGATGACGTTCGGGCGCGCTCGGGTTAGCCGAGCAAGGCGGGAGGATCCGAGTCTGCTCAGACCCGTGTAAAAAAAGGTAAAGCTCGGGTGGGTTCGGTTTCTCGGAAACCGAACCCGCTCATCACTAAAGATTTGTTACCTCCGTGAACACCTCCGGATGGAGGCCCCACTCTCCCGGATGGAGATCGTGTCTGCTGAGGAAGTCCACTTCCCAGTTGTCCACTCCCGGAATGAAGATTGCTGACAGCGACACCGCATGCTTTTCTGCCCAAAGGAGGATCCTCGTTCCCTCCAACATTGCAGCCCTGCTCTTCGTTCCGCCCTGTCGGTTTATGTATGCCACCATTGTTACATTGCCTGACTGCACCTGAATGGCTTGATCTTGTAGATGTGCTGCTTGTAGAAGACCGT
The DNA here is from genome assembly GCF_028390025.1 of Pseudophryne corroboree. Taxonomy (NCBI): domain Eukaryota; kingdom Metazoa; phylum Chordata; class Amphibia; order Anura; family Myobatrachidae; genus Pseudophryne; species Pseudophryne corroboree. Next base: position 358,965,781 of record NC_086449.1, read on the forward strand.
TGTGTACAGCTCTTAGTTCCAGAATGTTTATTGGAAGAATGCATTCCAGACTTGACCACCTTCCTTGGAAGATTTCCCCTTGGGTGACAGCACCCCAACCTCTGAGGCTTGCATCCGTTGTTAGTAGGATCCAGTTCTGAATCCCGAACCTGCAGCCTTCGAGAAGGTGAGGCATTTGTAGCTACCATAGGAGCGAAATCCTGGCTTTTGGTGACAGCCATATTCTCTGGTGCATGTGCAGGTGAGATCCCGACCACTTGTCCAGGAGATCCAGTTGGAAGGACCACGCATGAAATCTTCCGTAGAAGGCGAATGCACTGATGAACCGATACACGGGCAGGCTTCAAGACATCCCGGACCATTGTATCACCAACGCCTTCTCCACCGGTAGAAACACCCTCTGCACTTCCGTGTCGAGGATCATCCCCAGTAAAGACAATCTCCTTGTTGGCTCCAAATGTGACTTTGGAAGATTCAGGATCCATCCAGGATCCCTGAGCAGTTGAGTCGTGAGAGCAATGGACTGAGACAACCTCTCCCTGGACGACGTCTTTATCAGCAGATCATCCAGATATGGAATTATGTTCACTCCCCGTCTGCGGAGTAGCACCATCATCTCTGCCATCACCTTGGTGAACACCCTCGGTGCTGTGGAGAGGCCGAATGGCAGTGCCTGGAACTGATAATGACAGTCCAGCAGTGCAAATCTTAGATAAGCCTGGTGAGGCAGCCAGATTGTCATGTGAAGGTACGCATCCTTGATATCCAGGGATACCAGGAATTCCCCCTCCTCCAGACCTGAGATAACCGCTCTCAGATATTCCATTTTGAACTTGAATTCCCTCAAATAATAGGATTTTGATACCAACCGGTAAATCCTTTTATCTTAGTCCGTAGAGAATGCTGGGGACTTCAAAAGGACCATGGGGTATAGACGGGATCCGCAGGAGACATGGGCACTTTAAGACTTTAAAAGGGGTGTGAACTAGTTCCTCCTCCAGACTCCAGTTATAGAACTGTGCCCAGGGAGACGGAAATTTCGAGGAAAGAATTTATCATTTAAACCCGGTGAGCGTCAAACCAGCTCACACCTCCAGCATGCCGCAGAACGTGGCATTCAACAGAACACCAGCTGACGGCATGAACAATATGCAGCAATATGCTGGCAGAAAACGTAACACAACCTGTGTGTAAACACAACCAATAATAGCATAACGCATGCCATGGCATGAATAACGTCAGCCACAGGCTGACAGAAAAGTAACACAGCATGTGTGTAGCCAATCTTAATAACTGCAGATACAGTACGCACTGGGACGGGCGCCCAGCATCCTCTACGGACTAAGAGTAAAGGATTTACCGGTAGGTATTAAAATCCTATTTTCTCATACGTCCTAGAGGATGCTGGAGACTCCAAAAGGATCATGGGGTTTTTACCAAAGCTTCAGAACGGGCGGGAGAGTGCGGATGACTCTGCAGCACCGATAGACCAAACATGAGGTCCTCATCAGCCAGGGTATCAAACTTATAACCCTCGCAAGGGTGTTTGAACCCAACCAAGGAGCCGCTCGGCAAAACAGTAATACCAAGACCCCTTGGGCAGCCGCCCATAACGCACCCACCTTTCTGGTAGAATGGGCCTTCACCGGTTTTGGTAACGGCAATCCAGCCGTAGAATGAGCCTACTGAAACGTATCACAGATCCAGCGTGCAATAGTCTGCTTGGAAGCAGGAACCCCAATCTTGTTGGGAGCATACAGGATAAACAGAGCGTCTGTTTTCCTAATCTGAGCCATTCTGGCAACATAGATTTTCAAAACTTAGACCACATCGAGATACTTCGACGTCGCCCAGGCGTCGGTAGCCACCGGCACCACAACAGGATTATGAAAAAGTTCAACCAATGAGATTGCAGGAACTGCAACACCACGTTAAGATCCCATGGTGGGGGCGTGGCCTGGCTGGCATCGAGGGAGGTCAGGATTGTGGAGAGCTCCTGCCAGCAGCTTTTTAAAAGGGACCCCCTGGCCCAAATCTGAGGGCTTCTGTATAAATACACAGCCCCTAAGCCCTGCTGAACCACCCTGCATCCAGAGGTCGAGGCTGCGGAATCGGGGGGGCCCTGCGCTGCCCCCTGCGGATTGCGGCCTACCTCTGTCCCTGAAGCCGGGGCCTCGATTTTGGGGTGAGGACGGAGGACCGCCGGGCCCGGAGCGGCGGCTACACGGACTTTCCCCTCCACCTAAGCAGCTCTCTGGAGGTCAGACACCCTGCCCAGCAAACCCCCAAAGACCCAGAGAGGACCAGGGAACGGGCGGCCTGCGGGAGACAGTGGCCGGGACACACGGAACGGACGGCCGGCGGCCATCTTGTGGTTGGCACTGACCAAAACCTCTTCACCTGCGCTGCCTCGCCGATCCCCCGGCCACCACAGACGCCTGACACCCGCCCCCCGCCTCACATACCCCCGCTTGACAGCCCCCCCACCCCGCTGACGGTGGATGGCGACCGGGAGAGCTCCGGAGGGACTTGGCCTCATCAACTGGCGGCGGCCATCTTGAGGTTGGCGAAACACCCATCCTGCTTCATAGCTGGAGATAGGCTGCAATAGGAGCTCCCTCTGGTGGTTGCTTCTGGTACTACAGCTGCTACACATTTATCCCTATAATATTGCCTGCCCACAGGTCTCCTCTCTGACAACCGGAGGGGAATCATCAGCTTCATTGTATATCATCTTGAAATGACCGATACGGAGGGGCATGGCTTGGCAGCAGACCTGCCTTGGGATCAAATTTTATATTAATCACACTGCTCCCTGACGACCTGGGGTATAGTCTCCTGTATAACAGAGACCTGCAACAGCTGGTGAGGTTTGTGAAACCGACAGGTGTACCCTACAGATATAAAAAGTGAGGCCTGGGGGGCGTGGCCTGGCACAGGAGAAGAGCAGTCGCAGACTGGAGGAGCTCCTGCTTTAAAACATCAAAAATCCCCTCCAGGACCGTCAAAACCCGCTCCTATTCATTACCCCCACTCACTAACGCTCCCCTCAACACCCCGCTCTCATCAGACCCGGACCGCGGAGTCGGGGAGCAACGTGGACGCTCCCGCAGATTGCGGCCCAGTCACAGAGCAAAAACCGGGGCCTCAATTTCGGCGGCTATTGCGCCGGAAGCCTGAGGACTCAGCCGACGCCTGCCTCCCTGTCAGATCTCCCTCAACACCCCGCTCTCACCAGACCCGAACTGCGGAATCGGAGCGGCGGCTGCTGATAGCGAAAATCAAGCCTATTGCAACTCTTATCTATACTTCTGACAACCTCCTCAACATCGGTCAAGAAGATACCCATACCCCCTCAACCTGATCTCTGCTTTAGTGAGATAGATGCCATATTTGATGAGCACCTGCAACGCACTAAATGAAGACCAGCAATAAATAACCACCTAGCACATGAGACCCACTACATCATTTACTACCTAAACACCTAGTGTTTCTAGCCTTAACCTCCCCCTCTGGGCGACCCTGCATGGAAAAATTTTTGATACCTCTATCCGTAATGCCCGCAGGGACTGATCAACAAACCCGAGAGGACACCCCGGAAATAGACTCATCGGACTCTGATCACTCTACTACACGCTCACTTTCCAGAAGCTCCCGCAAATCTAAACCGCCTGCCAAACAACCCAAGATGAAGCACAAAGACCTACTGGCGGTACTAGGCCCTCTCCTCGACGAAAAACTAGCGGGCATAAAGGAAGCTATCGAATCATCATCAACTCTATTAACCCAACACTCCACTCGCCTGGATGAGGCAGAGCAAAGGATCTCGGCCCTAGAGGATGATCTGACTGAAGCTCAAAGATCCTTACAGGCGAAACAACTCGAAGTCGCGGATCTCTCAGATAAGCTCGATGACTTGGAAAATCGTAGCAGAAGAAATAACCTACGAGTCATCGGTATCCCCGAATCCGTAAAAGGCCACGAGCTCTTAGATCTCCTCTCGCTAGCCATCCCAGAACAACTGTCCATGAACCTCAAGGGATCCCCCCTGATCATTGAAAGAGCACACAGATTAGGCCCGGAACGGAAAAACACATCAGGCCGCCCACGTCCGGTCATCATGAGGATCTTAAATTACGCAGATAAAACGAGACTCCTAGACCAATACCGAAAAACAGCCAATCTGACGATCAACGGAGAACGCCTTCTCATCTTTCAGGACTTCTCAGCTGCAGTGGCGGCGAAACGCAAAGAGTTTGCCCCCATATGCAGACACCTCTTTGAGGCAAAGATCAAATTCGCACTACTATACCCAGCGCGCCTCAGAGTCTTTGAAGACGGACGTCCGAAGTTCTTTGAAGATCCAGACGAAGCTAGGCTACACTTCGCCCTTCCTTCCACTTGATCACCATGTGACTCTTTTTGATTATGGCTAAACACTATCCGAACCTTCTTTTCGGGTCTCAAATGCAGAATATAAGGAGTGCGAATATCCCGCACTCATGTATATTCTCTGTTGTTTAGGTTTCCATAGTTGGAAACTACTTATGTTATTATTTTTATGTTTTGTCAGTTGTGCCTGCCTAAGTCGGAGCCCCCTCCCCCCACTGGGAAACTCCCCCCCCGTTCGCTGGGTCGGGGTGGGACCCCATCTTATCCTTCCAACCTTTCTAATGATATTTTTCCCGATGGGAGTGGGATAATATGCCCTCCGACTCCCACTCACAAACTCCCATAGACGTAGATCCAGTGGCCACATTACTCCACATGGTATCTTGGAACGTAGAGGGCCTTAATCACCCGGTCAAACGGAAAAAAGTGCTGGCTCATTTGAAACGTTTGTCTCCCCAGATTGTATTTTTACAAGAGACACACTGGTTGGATGATCCTAGACACACCCTCCGTGCCCCGTGGATAGGGAGTTGCATATCTTCTCCCTATCACACGAAATCTAGGGGTGTGGCGATTTTAATCCATGCCAACCTACAACACTCAATCCTCAGAAAACAGCTTGACCCAGAGGGCAGATTTTTATTATTAGATATAAACATACAAAACACGACATACACTCTTCTTAACGTATATGCACCAAATACCTCACCAGATTCTTTTTTTGCAGATCTGCTATCGACCCTTATAACCTGGGGAGGCCAAAACTTGATAGTTGGCGGAGATTTTAACACGGTCGTCGACCCATCCATGGACAGATCCAGGGTAAGTGCTACTACCTCTACTCCCCACACCCACTTGCTCTCCTCCTTCTGTACCCAACTAAACCTCCTAGACCCGTGGAGAATACTCCACCCCACCCAAAAAGACTATTCCTTTTATTCCCACCCCCATTCATCCCACTCCAGAATCGACTGCATCTTTACCGGCACCAATCTCCTACCCAAAATCACCTATACATCTATCGAGAATATTATCATCTCGGACCATGCCCCTATATCTCTCCATCTCCAACTAGGATTACCACAACGCACCGCCTTGAGATGGCGATTTCCAGCCTACCTCCGCCAGTCTACTGATTTTATGCTTCACCTCAAACAGTCCTGGCATAACTACACCTCAGACAATAGCGATCAACAATTAGATTCACCAATCTTTTGGGGGGCGGCAAAGGCCGTCCTTAGGGGACACATTATGTCCTATACACACGCCAAACGGAAAAAATTTTCCTCCCAACTACACGCCCTGAGCTCCACTCTCACCTCAACATACCGCAGCTACACACAACACGACACCCCCGCCCACAAAGAGGCGTACCTCTCAGCCAAGCTTGTATATGATACATTTCTCACGGAACGGGCTCAGCTTTCCTATGACTATCAGCGGAATAGACTCCACAGATGGGGTAACAAATCAGGCAAATTATTAGCAAATTTAATCAAAGGACCCAAATCTCGTAACTGGGTCAACGCGATCATGCATGCGGACAAACTGACCACCACTCCTGACCTCATTTGTTCAGAATTTAGAAATTTCTACCAATCTTTATATACTAAAGGCCCTGATGATCCTGCTGCCAACCAATCATTTTTGAAGGAAGCAGACCTCCCCATTTTGACCCAAGAGGAGAGGGACTCCCTAGATAAACCGATAACAGTGGAGGAGGTGGTGGAGGTCATCAAGACCCTACCAAACAACAAAAGCCCCGGCCCAGATGGATACGGAGCGGAATTTTACAAAATATTAAGAGACGAACTCGCCCCTACCCTCACATCACTCTATAACCATATTCTCACCTCTAAACAGATCCCCATTAGGTTTAACGAAGCCACAATTATTGTCATACCAAAACCAGGCAAAGACCCCTCCCTGCCTGGGTCCTACAGACCGATCTCACTCCTTAATCAAGACTTTAAGGTCCTCACCAAACTGATGGCCAATCGACTACAGCTATGCCTTTCCCGTATTATATCGCCAGCGCAGATGGGATTTCTTAAACATAGACAATCAGTGCGAGGCATCAGAGTGGCGCTGGCAGCCATTACTCACTCCCACACCAATAATATCACAGACAACATCCTAATCAACCTGGACGCTGAAAAAGCTTTCGACAAGATCGCCTGGCCTCACTTAACAAGAGTTCTACTCTACCAGCGATTTGGCGAGACGTTTCGGGGACTGGTTGACTCTCTCTACATTAATCCATCTGCGCAGGTGATAGTTAACAATACCCCCTCCCCACCCTTTCTCCTAGAGAGAGGAACTAGACAGGGTTGCCCCCTTTCCCCCCTCCTCTTCAACATCGCCCTAGAACCCCTTATACGATATATCACCAACTTACCCACCTTTCGTGGTATAAAAATTGGCAACAGGGAAATTAAACTTATGGCGTTTGCAGACGACATCCTTATACTTACCTCCAACCCACGACAGTCGATAACAGCACTACAAGAAGCTATTGACCGCTTTTCCTCTTTTGCAGGCTTCACCGTCAATTTCGACAAGTCGGAAGCATTGGCCATATTTCCCCAGATTACTAAAGGCTGGGATACCCCCTTCCCATTCCGATGGGCTAGCACCCACATTACATATCTAGGCATCATACTACCCGCTGACCCCACCCGTCTATACACCGACAACATCCACCCAATTCTCATTAAGATCCAGACAGAACTCACGCTATGGCAAACACTACCCTTAAATCTCTTGGGGCGCTGTAATCTAGTCAAGATGGTTAGTTTCCCCAGACTGCTCTACGTTCTGCAGATGTTGCCCATCATACTCTCAAAAGTTGATGTATCTCATCTCAATTCCTCGATCTCGAAATTTATCTGGGCCAATAAACGACCCAGGATAAGTCTTTTTAAGTTAACCCAAACAATACAAAATGGAGGGGTGAATCTGCCGAGCGTGGAGCAATACAACCATGCTTGTCTCCTCCGATTCGCCATGGACTGGATCCACGGAACGTCTACTTTTACCGACTCATTAGTCGACTCCCAATTCTGTGCCCCCCTATCCCTCAGCTACATCCTCCATGCAAACAAATCGGAAATATCTAACCTTCATTTGGATAACCCTCTATTAACCTCTACTATTGTAGCGTGGAGACTCTCCCGCAGATCTCTTAAGATACACCACACCTACTCACTCTTTCTCCCTTTGGTAGGAAATACACAATTCCAAAATGGTCAGGCCCACACCCCCTTTACCAATTGGCACGCCTCAGGTATCACATGTATAGGAAACCTCCTCGACTCCAACAAAAGAATACTCACCTTCACGGAGGTGTCAACCAAATATGGAGTTAGCCCCCGCCATCGCTTTTATTTCTACCAAATATCACACTACATACGATCGACCCTCTCACATCTTACTGCCACAGACCTGGTTAACTCTCTGGACGCACTTCTGCGCTCAGGGACTTGCTCCATCTCAGCAATATATACCCGCATACGCACGGAACACATACCTACTACAGACCTCACACAAATACAAACATGGTCCACCCAAATCCCGTCAATGTCCCCGGAGAACATAGTGGATAGCTTTGCGAGCTCCCTCAAACTTATCCCTGCCAGCCTCTATCAAGAAATGGCATACAAAATACTACACAGAGCCTACATATCACCAAGGAGGGGCCATTTGATGGGCTTGTCCGACTCGGCTAAATGCTTAAAATGCTCTTCATTAATAGCAGATCTTATGCACTGCTTCTGGCACTGCAGCCACATCCAAAAATTTTGGACAGAACTACACACCTACGGAACTGCCGAGTTGGGCTTGCGCTTCCGATGTACTGCCTCTTGGGCGCTATTCGGGTATGTCCGTGACCAAAACGATATTCCCTCTCGAGACACGAAACTAATTATGATCCTCTCAGCGGTAGGCAGGAAGGCCATATTACAACAATGGATATCCAATACCCCCCCCACACTACCTCTAGCTACCGCCAGACTACTATTCCTATTCACAATGGACTGGCTGGAGACTTCCCTTAACAAAGAAATATTAACCCCCACCTTGTTTCACTGCTGGCGACGATTTATCAACACACTACCTATTCCGACAAAAACAGCCATTAAACAAAGCTTTCACTGCACCACCTGGTACGGGCTCCAAATTCTAGCAGATGACCCCCCCATCGCTCTTCCATAACTACACCCTAGCCCCCTCTCCGCTTCCCTACCTTCTACTCTTCTCTTGTTTTCTTGCTTTCTATTCCCTCTCATCGTCTCAACTCTGATTGCCCGCACCTGACCCTTAAGTTCTTACATCTACCTCCTCCTACTCCCTAACACTGGATATCTATCGTCTATCTCTTCTTATCACACTGTTGATGTCTCCGTGGATGGGTCGGCGGCCCCCGGGTTCTGGCAGGTACGATTAATAATGTTAATAATGTTGTTAATACTGTTAATGTTTTTATTGTTTTAGGATTTAGCGATCCCCAAAGGGGGAGACGCATTAATATGCTTTACTGCTAGGCAAAGAATCTGCTAATTAGCAGGAACACATTAACTGTTCCATCATATTTTATGTTTACTAACTTTGCTATTTGGTTACACAATACTATGATATAACATATATCTAAATGTATCGATGTAAAAAGTGAAAATGTGAGGTTCTCTGTTCTAGGCTTTGGATTCTATTTTCTCTTTCTTTTCACACACAACTGTCCCGGGTGGCTAATGTGGCCCCAGGTACAGTTGAATTATATGTCATTATATGTCATCATCTGTTATGATTCAACATGCCTTTTTGACCTCAATAAAAATATTTTGGAAAAAAAAAAAAAAAAAAAAAGATCCCATGGTGTCACAGGGGGCACAAGGGAGGGTGGATGTGTAACACTCCTTCTACGAAAATTTGAACTTCTGGAAAGGAGGCCAATTGTTTCTGGAAGAAACCCGATAAGGCTGAAAACTGAACCTTAATTGAGCCCAACTTAAGATCCGCATCCACACGATCTTGTAAGAAAAGAATGGAGAAAACGACCCAACTGGAATTCTTCCGTAGGAACTTTCTTGGATTCACACCAAGACACATACTTTCTCCAAAAATGGCGGTAATGTTTTAACGTTACTTCTTTTCTGCCTGAAGAAGAGTAGGGATGACTTCACTGGGAATATCCCTTCGGGTTGGGATCCGGCGATCCACCTCTAAGCCGCGGTAAGTCCTGGAACACACACAGCCTTTGCCGTTACAGATCCTTTCGTAGAGGAAAAAAACAGGGATCTCCTATGATTAATTCCTGAAGATCCGGATACCAGCACTCCTTGACCAGTCTGGAAGAATGAGGATCACCTGAACCTTTGTTCTTCTTATGATCTTTTAGCATCTTTTGGAAAGAGTGGAAGTGGAGGGAACACATAGACCGACCGAAAACACCCACGGTGTCACTAAGGCGTCCACCGCTATCGCTTGAGGGACCATCGACCTGGACCAATATCTCTGAAGTCTCTTGTCGAGGCGAGACGCCATCTTGTCTATTTGTGGAATTCCCCAAACTTGTCACTTCTGTGAAAACCGCTTGATGAAGACTCCACTCTCCTGGATGGAGAACGTGTCCGCCGAGGAAGTCTGCTTCCCAGTTGTCCACTCTCTGAACGGACATCGCTGACAGAGCACGTAATTGTTCTTGTCGCCCAGCGGCAAATCTTTCTGGCTTCTGCCATTTCTTCTCCGGTTTTTGCTTGTAGAAAACCGTTATAAATGGTCCTTAAATCCGGGAACGAGCAGCTAGGCTATACCAAGTGATCAGACCCTGTGGAGCTAATGGTGTTCAGTAGCCTAAGAAGCAGAGCCTTTAAACTCACAGAAGTAGGTCTGCTTCTCTCCCCTCAGTCCCACGAAGCAGGTAGCCTGTTGCCAGCAGTGCTCCCTGAAAATAATCAACCTAACATAAAGTCTTTTCCGAGAAACTCAGGAGAGCTCCTCAGTGTGTGACCAGTCTCTCTGGGCACAGAATCTAACTGGAGTCTGGAGGAGGGGCATAAAGGGAGGAGCCAGTTCACACCCCTTTTAAAGTCTTAAAATGCCCATGTCTCCTGCGGATCCCGTCTATACCCCATGGTCCTTTTGGAGTCCCCAGCATCCTCTAGGACGTATGAGAAAAGGGTTTAATGACTTCAGGTTCAAAATTGGTCTGACCGAACCATCCGGTTTCGGTACCACAAATAGGTTTGAATAGTAACCCTTGCTTTCCAAATGAGGTGGCACTGGAACAATGACATTTGCCCTTTCCAATTTTTGAATGGCTTCCTGTAGGATAGCACTTTCTGTCAGCAAAGCTGGTAAGCCTGATTTGAAGAATCTGTGAGGTGGGAGCTCTTGAAATTCCAGTCTGTACCCCTGGGACACAATATCCTGTACCCAGGGACCCAGGCCGGATGATACCCAGACGTGGCTAAAATGTCTGAGTCAAGCTCTCCAGGCTGAGAGGTCCACCATCATGCTGAGGATTTTGAGGAAACAGAGCCAGGCTTCTGTTCCTAGGAACCTGCCGGTGCAGGTTTTCTGGATTTTCCACGACTACCTCTGAAGAAAGTTGTAAGGACTTTGGACTTCTTAACCTTTGCGGTCTGAAAGGACTGCATTGTAGATGCAGAAAAAGATTTCTTCGGTGTCTGAGTGGCTGAGGGAAGAAAGGTTGACTTACCCGCGGTTGCCGTTGAGATCCACGCATCCAAAGCTTCCCCAAAGATAGCCTGACCCGTGAAGGGTAGGTTCTCCACACTGCTTTCGGATTTTGCGTCTGCAGACCATTGGCGCAGCCAGAGTCCCCTGCGTACCGAGACAGCAATGGAAGATGTTCTTGCAGTCAGATGAGCAAGGTCCTTCATGGCCTCCACCATGAAACCCGCAGAATCCTGTATGTGTGATGTAAAAACATTTCAATGTCACTTCTATCCATAGAATCTAATTCCTCTAGTAATGTGCCTGACCACTTTACTATGGCTTTAGAAATCCATGCACAGGCAATAGTAGGCCTTAACGCCACGCCTGAAGCAGTATATATGGATTTGAGCGTAGTCTCAATTTTGCGGTCTGCCGGTTCTTTCAAAGCGGTAGACACAGGGACCAGTAAAACCACCTTTTTAAACAGTCTAGATACAGAAGCGTCTACTATAGGGGGGTTTTCCCACTTTTTCCTATCCTCTTCAGGAAAGGGAAAAGTCACCAGAACCCTCTTTAGGATCCGAAATTTTTTCTCCGGGTTTTCCCAGGATTTTTCAAATAATGCGTTCAATTCCTTAGACGCAGGAAAAGTCAGGGAGGCTTTCTTATTGTCTGTAAAGTAAGCCTCTTCGACCTGCTCAGGTGCTTTGTCAGTAATGTGTAACACATCCCTAAGGGCCTCAATCATGAGCTGCACCCCCTTTGCAAGGGATGCCTCACCCTCCCTCAGAGTCGGTATCCGCGTCGACTTGCAAAATTTGGGCAAGAGCACACTTCCCTGGACATATACCAGGGGAGTTTGAGGAGGCTGTGGGAACAGAACCAGACAAAACCTCTACAGATTTTCTCAAATCCTGCGTTTCAGTATCATTATGAGTTATCCTAGATGAAATCTAAGATATCATTCCCTTAAGTGAAGCCACCCACAACGGTTCGGATTCAGAAGGCTGAGACATGGTATTACATTCCTGAGTACATGGAAGGGATTCCTCTGGGGAAGATACATACTCTGCAGCACAAGACACAGACATGGTAATGTGAGAAAATGTACACACACGCAAACTCAGGAAAATGTCAGACACAGTTTCCCCCAAGTACCTTCAGAGAGACACAGAGTTAATGGAGCCAGTACTTACATAGTGCCCCAGTAGGCAGTTATATAATAAAAGCCTGGCGCTGACTGTGCAACCTTAATAGACTACACAGTTAAAATTGTGAATAACAACTCTCCCCCCTACTATAACCCCCTGGTACCACACAGGATAGCTGGAGATATGTGGAGGGCCAGCGCTCCCTGTCAGCGTCTCTGTGTGCTGATCTGCAGGGAGAAAATGGCGCTGGTGAGCTGCTGGATCCGCTCTGAGGAGAAGCTCCGCCCCCTGTCATGGCGTGTCTTCCCAAACTTTATGATTATACCGGCCTGAGGTAAATTACACAGCTGGCAGTAGAACACATTCCCTACTAGCCCAGTGACCAGTTTTAAGGGTGTTGCGCTGGCCCAGAGCGCCCCTCACAGCACCGCACCGTAGTACTGCTGAGCCCTCTGGAGCGCAGCCTTAATGCTATGCTCCTACCCTGATACCGCCATTCACACCGGCTCCCGGGGTCGCCAGTAATTTACTCACCACCGACGTCTTCTGGCTCTGTTAGGGGGTGGCGGCATGCTGCGGGAGTGAGTGGTCGCCTTCGGGGGCTCAGTGTCCTGTCAGCGGAGATAGTGGCCATTAACCTCAGAGGGTCTGACACTACTTTCCCCCCTAAGTCCTACGAAGCAGGAAGGCTGTTTCTAGCAGCCTCCCTGTGCCTAAGTCTATTTAAAATAATAAAACTAGAAAAACTCCTATGGAGCTCCCCTAGTTGTGACCGACTCCTCCGGGCACATTTTCTAAACTGGTAGGAGGGACATAGAGGGAGGAGCCAGCCCACACTATTAAACTCTTAAAGTGCCCATGGCTCCTAGTGGACCAGTCTATACCCATGGTACTAATGTGGACTCCAGCATCCTCTAGGACATAAGAGAAACTGGGGCGTCAGCACTGCATGAAGCAGGAGCATCCACGGATTTCCCACTCTGTTCAGCAGAATGTAGCCTTATGGCGCAACATAGCTAGACGAACACAATACCTGACAAAAATCCCCTGTATTAGGTGACTGCAAATGCAGAGCACAAACAGAGGATTTAAGTGGTATGAGGTGACTGAAATACACAGAGAAAAATACAAAACAGTATATCCTGTGGAACACTATATGGTATAGGAGACCCTGATGCACTTAGCCCGGGATACAGAATATTAGGGGTCATTCCGATCCGTTAGCTCGCTGTGTTTTAACGCAGCAGAGCGAACGGGTCCCTGCTGCGCATGCGTCGGCGCTGTAGTGCGCCTGCCGGACGGCCGAAGGCCGTAGCAGGACAGCGATTGCCTCTGCCTGATTGACAGGCAGAGGCGATCGATGGGCGGGAAGGGGCGAAATGGCGGCGTTTGGGCGCCGTTTTGTAGGCGCGGTCTAGCCAACGCAGACGTGGCTGGACCGGACGGGGGGCTTGCCGCAGCGGCTGCGTGACGTCATGTGGGCCAGGGAGCGAGGAGTAGCTCCCGGCCAGCACGCTAAAGCTGCGCTGGTCGGGAGCTACTACTGAAGTGCAAAGGCATCACCGCTGTGCGATGCCTTTGCACTTCTGCGGGGGGGCCGTCACTGACATGCGGGGCGGACCTGTGCTGAGCGTCCCCCTGCATGTCAGGGAAAAAGATCGTAGCTGTGCTAAATTTATCACAGCTACGATCAACTCGGAATGACCCCCATAGTGATAGCAATATGTGTGAGATACATAAAATGGAAACCACACAGCAGCTATAGGCACACACAGTCACATGTACAATGCGGAAATTATTACATATAACAATAAAACTGCACTGGACTAGTACTACTACATATAATATACTGTATGTATGAATACAGATATAACAATGCACAGTAAACACTGGATGTATATCACAGAATACTTGTACTAAATATTCATATAGTTATGCACTTGTTCTTAACTAACACTGTCTAAACGACATGTAGAATATTTAAGTGTCCTGTAAATGGACAGCACTAATGAGACAGGCAGCTTTACAGGGGAGACAGGGGAGACAGTGCCCAGCAGTTCCAGGATCAGCGCAGCTCTGTGAAATGGCGCCCAAACGCTGATAGGGAGTGAGGGAGATAGAGAGAGATGCAGCTGCAGGGTGGAAAAACCTGCAGTGGATGGCGCCTGGAGCTAGGGGAGAGGCTACAGGTCAGCGCCTTATCCCCTCTGTTGGACTTCACCACCGGGTACTATGGAGCCTATAACAAACGGATTTTAGTAATTCCGACCTGTGCTCCTTGCCCTGGTGGATATAGTGGGGTCCCTGCCAGAGGCGTCACTCACCTCTGTGACACCCGGTGCGGCAACGAGTATAAAGGGGACGGAGCTTCACGGGAATGGGCGTGGCTTAAACAGAGGGGCGGGGCTTCGCGGGCGGAACCCGTTTTTTTATTATTGCAGGCACACAAAGGGGCGGGGCTTTGCGAAGGGCTTCGCGTCCCGACACCCGTTTTTTTTTTCCACTGGGGGGTGTGGGAGGTGAGGGCTCACTCCCGGGAGGTGCTGTCCCTGCAGTGCTGCCTCCTACACAGTGACAGGAGCCGAGTGCTGCACATAATATATCAGTGCAGCACTCGGCTTCTGTCACTCTGCAGGAGCCGGCATTTTGGTGTCACCCCTCGGCGGGTGACACCCGGGAGCGGGCCGCACCCCCCGCACCCCCCTTGTGACGCCACTGGTCCCTGCAGGGCCACAGTGTCCACACCAGCGGCGCAGTCCGTCTCCTGGGACCACGTCCGGATTGCGATTTTGGCGGGTCCCACCTAGGGGACCCTCTCACTTTCTCCCTGAAGTGCGGCCATGCAATCCAGGAGAGCAGCAGTGGTGATGTGTGCCTTAAGGGAACCGGAGCGCCTCCGCTGCATGTACCTGGCAACCAGGTTGCGGGAATATGCAGCGCCGTTGGGGGAGGTGATGAGGCCCTTGAAGTCTTCTTTCTTCTTAGAAAAGCTCTTATTAGGGTTGCCTAGCGCAGACCCACCTGTTAGCTGCCTGCACTGCAGGCACCAACTTACAAACTGAGCTCCAGTGCCTGGAGGCGGGGATATAGAGGAGGCGGTGCAGTGCATCTTGGGAACAGTCAAAGCTTTGGCCTGTTCGTGCCTCGTATCAAGATCCAACTCTACACCCCAATGTTTTTCCCTGTGGAATACCAGTGTACCCCGCTGCATAAACATTTATTTTTTCCCCCCTCAAAATTCTACACACATTACCCCATAATGACAACGTGAAACAAGTTTTTTTTTTAGATTTTTGCAAATTTATTAAAAATATAAAACTAAGAAATCACGTGCATAAGTATTCACAGCCTTTGCCATGAAGCTAAAAATTGAGCTCAGGTGCATCCTGTTTCCACTGATCATCCTTGAGATGTTCCTACATCTTAATTGGAGTTTACCTGTGGTAAATTCAGTTGACTGGACATGATTTGGAAAGGCATACACCTGTCTATATAAGGTCCCACACTTAACAGGGCATATCTGAGCACAAACCATGCATGAAGTCAAAGGAATTGACTGTAGACCTCCGAGACAGGTTTGTCTTGAGGCATAAATCTGAGGAAGGGTACAGAAAAATATCTTCAGCAATCCACCAATCAGGCCTGTATGGTAGAGTGGCCAGACGGAAGCCACTCCTTAGTAAAAAGCACATGGCAGCCGCCAAAATGCACCTGAAGGACTTTCAGACTATGAGAAACAAAATTCTCTGGTCTGACGACTGGCGTAAATGCCAGGCGTCATGTTTAGAGGAAACCAGGCACACCTCATCACCAGGCAAATACCACCACTACAGTGTAGCATGGTTGTGGCAGCATGATGCGGTGGGGATGTTTTTCAGCAGCAGGAATTGGGAGACTAGTCAGGATAGAGGGAAAGATGAATGCAGTAATGTGCAGAGACACTACCTGGATGAAAACCTGCTCCAGAGCGCTCTTGACCTCATACTGGGGCGACGGTTCAACTTTCAGCAGGACAACAAGACTAAGGGGGTGATTCTGAGTTGTTCGCTCGTTGCCGATTTTCACAACGGAGCGATTAAGGCAAAAATGCGCATGCGCAGTGGCGGATCCAGGGGGGGGGGCACTCAGGCCCGTGCCCCCCCTGTCATTTCTGGCCACCGTCCCCCGTTCTCCCCCTGCGCTCCCCCGTTCTCCCCCGGCGTCGCACAGGGAGATGATGGGCGCCCGCTGAGATTGTGTTACCAGCGGGCGCTCGTCTCCCTGCACAGCGGCAGCCGGAGGCAGGAGCTCAGTACTGAGCTCCGGCTTCCGGCGCTGTCACTGTGCGCCGTGCGCTATGGGAGAGACGTCAGTCATGACGTCTCTCTCATAGTGCTGACTGAGGAGCGGACGCCCAGGGAGGAGGAGGACTGCAGCGGCGCGGGAACGGGGCTCGGTAAGTATGTTTTTTTTCTTCCTTAATTCAGCGGGGGCATCTCCTGGGGGCAAACTACGGGGGACATTACTACTGGGGGGGCATCAACAAGGGGCATTACTACTGGGGGGGCAAACTACTGGGGGCATTATAACTGGGGGGCATCTACTGGGGGCATCACTACTGAGGGGTCATCTATTGGGGGCAGCTACTGGGGGACATTTTTACTGGGGGCCATCTACTGGGGGCATTACTACAGGGGGGTCATCTATTGGGGCAAACTCGTAGGGGGCATTATTACTGGGGGGGTTATCTATTGGGGGCAGCTACTGGGGCATTATTACTGGGGGGCATCTACTGGGGGCATTACTACTGGGGGGTCATCTATTGGGGGCAGCTACTGGGGGACATTTTTACTGGGGGCCATCTACTGGGGGCATTACTACAGGGGGGTCATCTATTGGGGCAAACTCGTAGGGGGTATTATTACTGGGGGTCATCTATTGGGGGCAGCTACTGGGGCATTATTACTGGGGGGCATCTACTGGGGGACATTATTACTGGGGGCATCTACTGGGGCAAACTACTGGGGGACATTATTACTGGGGGGTATCTACTGGGGGCAAACTGCTGGGGACATTATTACTGGGTGGCATCTACTGGGGGCAAACTACTGGGGGACTATTACTGGGGGCCAACTACAAAGGTGCCAACTACTGGCGGCGTAACTACAGGGTCATTACTACTGGCGGCTTAACTACAGGGGCATTACTACTTGGGGGCTAAACTACAGGGGGGGCAAACTACTGGGGGCTTAACTACAGGGGCCAAACTACTGGGGGGTAACTACAGGGGCCAAACTACTGGGGGCATTACTACTGAAGGCTAAGCTACAAGGGGGCATAACTACAATGGGGCAAACTACAGGGGGGCATTACTACTGGTGGCTAAACTACTGGGGGCATTACCACTGGGAGGCTAAACTAAAGGGGGGGGGGGATAAACTACTGGGGTCATGACTGCAGGGGAATTACCACTGGGGGCATAATGACTGGGGGCAACATTACTACTGGGGGCAATACGGGCATTGCAAAAGGGGCACCACTACTTGGGGGTCTATATAAGGGGCACTACCAGTACAGTGGACATTGCATAATGAACACTACAACTGTGGGCATTGTATAAGAAGCGCCACCTCACATGCACCGAAGCCGCACGCAAATGTACTTGCCCCTTCCATGGTGCCCCCCCTATCATTTTCTTCTGGATCCGCCCCTGCGCATGCACATGGTACGCAGTGCGCATGCGCTAAGTATTTTAGCACAAAACTTAGTAGATTTACTCACGTCCGAACGAAGAATTGTCATCGTTGAAGTGATCGGAGTGTGATTGACAGGAAGTGGGTGTTTCTGGGCGGAAGCTGACCGTTTTCTGGGAGTGTGCAGAAAAACGCAGGCATGCCAGGATAAAACGCGGTAGTGTCTGGAGAAACAGGGGAGTGGCTGGCTGAACGCAGGGCGTGTTTGTGACGTCAAACCAGGAACGAAACGGGCTGAGCTGATCGCAGTGTAGGAGTAAGTCTCGAGCTACTCAGAAACTGCTAAGAATTTTCTATTCGCAATTCTGCTAATCTTTCGTTCGCTATTCTGCTAAGCTAAGATACACTCCCAGAGGGCGGCGGCGCTAATCTTTTGTTCGCTATTCTGCTAAACTAAGATACACTCCCAGAGGGCGGCGGCCTGGCATGTGCAATGCTGCGAAAAGCAGCTAGCGAGCGAACAACTCGGAATTACCCCCATAGTACACAGCCAAGATATCAAAGGAGTGGCTTCAGGACAACTCTGTGAATGTCCTTGAGTGGCTCAGCCAGAGCCCAAACTTGAATCCGATTGAATGTGAAAATGGCTGTGCACCGAAGCTTCCCATCCAACCTGATGGAGCTTGAGAAGTGCTGCAAAGAGGAATGGGTGAAACTGCCCAAAGATAGGTGTGCCAAGCTTGTGGCATCATATTCAAAAAGACTGGTGGCTGTAATTGCTGCCAAAGATGCATCAACAAAGTATTGGCAAAGGCTGTGAATACTTATTACATGTAATTTCTTAGTTTTTTAATTTTAATAAATTTGCAAAAATCTAAAAAAAAAAAAACTTGTTTCACGTTGTCATTATGGGGTATTGTGTGTAGAATTCTGAGGGAAAAAATTAATTGTTCCAGTTTGGAATAAAGCTGTAACATAACAAAATGCGTAAAAAGTGAAGCGCTGTGAATACTTTCCGGATACACTGTATATTGTTAAAGCAGATTATTTATCTTATATAATACCCTTTATGAGGTCTAAGAACACTGTACGCTAACTACGTATGAAGTACCGTAAGGGTACGCACGTTGCGTAACAATCGCTTAGCCGTGGTCGAGACGCTCAAGCGTTACGTTCGCTCACGGCCAAGAGATCACTGGCAGGCACGCTATTGGCTGCCGAATACCGTAATGATTCGCTATAGCGATGCGACCGCTCGAGACCACGAGGAGATCACTAGCGGCGCATACGCTCACAATGTAAAACCTTTATATCTAAACCATAATCAGTGTATTATGCAGTAAACCCTTTGTGTAGTGATATGGTGTAAATGCAACACAGTATAACCTTACTAGCTTAAAAGCAGTTTGAGCGTCACCGACGCTCTGAAAATACTTAACTCTATAAGAAATACACAGATACCTGGGCTTAGGGTCCAACGCCTAATATATATATATTTTGAATGATATACTTGCAAAAGAATTAATACAAATACAAATCATACACTACAATATAACATAGACTAACTAACCAGGTAACTACACAGTAAATACAATACAATTAAGTTTAAGAGAAAAATGAGAGAAAGAGAAGAGAGAGAGAGAGATATGGCCCATAATAACAAGAGAGAAACAGTATGATTACGGAGAAAAACTTACGCACAAAGGAAACGATCGCATGCGCCTCTGGACATCCAGCTCCCGATTTTCAGCAATGATAACCGTTGAAGAGTGAGAGCTGGATGTGATCGGCCTTTCTATTTATGCCCCACACACAATGCAATTCAATGGTCCCTACAATCTCATTGTTCATTGGACACAGGAATTCCTCCTCGCATTATAAAAAAAGGTCATAGGTTGATTCATACAGGTGGGCTGTGACTATTTCCAACAGCTCAGGTGGGAGGGAAACTGGGTTTCCCGCCGCATGGGTAATAAAGTGCAAATAAAGTAAATGTTCATAAACTTCTTATGTCCATAACTATTCGCACGAGCGATTGATCTGCTTCAAACCAACACCGGAATATTTCTAATTAAATATTCTTCCGATGGATACTAAACACCACTGTATTACTCCTGTCTGACCCTTCGTATCAAACAAAGAGGGATTTCTCTGTTCATGAACATTCTATATTAACTAAACTTTCAGAATCTATCAAAGGGACCATGATCTGCAAAATACATTATATAGTGAAAATATGTAACGATTGAGTCGCACGCTACGATCACATAAACTCTACCGCAAATACGCATACCGTGCGCCTGCGGGTGCCCGCGACTGTGAGTATGCGCACGTACGGGAGATCGTACGCATGCGCAGCACAGACCTGTGTGAGGTGCAAATATGGTAGTGTGCATAGAGATATTTTTCTGACTTTGACAGTCCACCCTTTGGCAGTCAACAATAACTGCCACTTCCTGAAAACATTTCAAAAAGAGAAAAATATATGTTAGGGGTTAATACATTTACATGGTTGGGTAAGGGAGGAGAGGAGAAGGTAGGAAAAGTGAGATAGCAGAAGCATGTGTGTATGAATCCGTGCTTGGGGGTCATGTATCATCGTGCCGTACGTGTTTTAAATCAAGCTTCGAGGTATTGCGAAGTATACATTTGAATTCCTTCTTATCCCGTGGTACGGGTCTGTGGATGGGCTGTCAAACTTTACCGAGCTCTTTTCGGCTTTGGTTGTAACAAAATGGGGGAGCACATTTTAGTTGATGATACATGAATGGGGGAGATATGTGATTGCTGATATCTGTGCCTGTATTCCCTATCGACTATGTGTGTCATTACCTGAGGGTTGTAGAAATGAAGAAAAGACATAATTACGGTAAATGCGGTGGTATTCTATGTCAGGTAAATGTACATTCGTCGATTGAGGTCTTGTTTGGTGTCTGTTGAGTGCAGTCTTCTTTGTGCTTTTGCTCATAAGGTGCGAGCAAAGCTGTCAATGTCCATAGATTTACAAAAGTGTTGGGCTAGCGTAATTTTTAAATTTCTAGGGAAACTGGGGATCCATGGCATAGTTCATCAAAAATCTGTGTATCAGGTTGTCAAAACTTCTTCTTTAATCTCTCTGTTGTCTGTATATCGGCTCATCAAATTCCTCGTCCAAGTGGGTCTTTTTACCTTGGAGGAAACGGAAAAACAGGTGAAAGAAACGGACCGTAGAAATCGCATTTTCATCACATCATTGTTTCTACATTTGGGTCATAAATCAAGTCCATTGGAATTACAGTTTCCTCACTCCTTAAACTCATTACCCTAGTACGATGATTGCACCTCATTAAAGCCTGACCGCATCTAAATATCAAACCAATCGTTATGATAACACCTAAGATACATAGGAGAAACTTCCCAACATCCATTATAACTCCTTGGGCCCATTCTCCTAAACCGGAGAACCAATTTCGCGGGTTCAACCATGACACCCAACCAGTCAGCTCATTACTCACAGCAGCAAGGGTGAGATTGTGTCTTCTGCGAAATTCCCACTTTAGTTGGAGAATATCGTCCATCTTTTGGTCTATGACCTCGACCGGGTCCTCGGTGCTATTTGTAATATATGTGCAACATTTCACGCCGTATTGTGTTGCCAGTGTGACACAATATCCGCCTGTTACTGCTGTGAGGTAATTAAGAACCATTCTATGCTGGACTAGTTCTGTTTTGTAAGCCTGAAGTTCCCTTCCAGTATACCTAAACGTGTCATCATACATTTCAGTGATATTATCTAACAAATTGGCGAGCGCAGAAATGTATTTATAATTCAACACTCCTCTAGCGGTGTGAGTGATATCTAACGCGATTAAGAATTGAATCCCGGTGGATTCACTGATCATGTCAGAGGCCGGGTGCTCCGTTCTTTCTATCAGGTGCCGTTTAACGATGTGCTCGTAATGAGTATGAGTATAAGGAGTTTGGGCAACACGGTGTATGTCTTTCATTTTGTCATGTGATACAGTCATTACTTCAGGCAGTACTTTTCCAATATAACACAATCCTTCAGAGTTTGGGGCAAGCCACTTATACGCCTTTCTCCCGCATATGAAATATGCATCATCGGGGAGAACATATGGGACGGAGTAGGACATAACCATATTACACACCTTCCATGTGAAATCTCCTAACCCTAATTCTTCCATCTGCTTAGTACACGTATCAGGTTGTACGATATGTGCACAGTATCCTGGTGATACCTCTCCAACTCTCGTAATCCTATTTCCTAAGGTATACCTATACCGGAAAGATTTTCCTCTACTGGCTATGTGGCGTATAAGCTCTGTATCTGTAGGCATTCTATCTGCTCTGTGTGAAAAGGTCATGGTTTGATTACTCCATGACACTTCCCAATTTCCCGGCTTTCGAGGATTGGAGATGTTAAAACATAATAGGGACCTATCCACATGGTATTGGTGGAGCTTCAAACTAGGAGGGCTGGAGATATTAAACCTCCTGTCCACCGGTCTCCCACCACTTAACTCAAGTACCTCCCCTAACGTTAAAGGAAATGGTACTAGCCCTGATTTGCTATGACCTTGAGGTACTTGAGAGCATACCCAACAATCTGTTTTATTTAACACACTACCCACTAAAGAGTGATAGTCACTCAAGGGATGCCGGTCCATATGGATATTAAAACTGGATTGGCATTTCTTTATGCACCCATCCTCAATGACATTGTTACAAAGCCGACAGATACAGTTTTCTTCAGCTAACAATCCTTCACAATTCCTTCTATGGTCAATGCTATCGGATCGTTTTCTGATACTCGCCTTTACTTGTTGATTATGTTGTTCTTGGAAAACTACGCCTCCATTTCCGTCATCAGAACCCATTCCAGAACCTCTCTCGAACTCCATGGTACTCTCGCCGGAACAGACTGCTCTGGTCAACATCATGGTCAACAGGAAAATCCGGATCACAGTCTCTTGGGGCAAGTCCATCTTGTAGGAGGAAACGGAGAAGAATGAGGGGGGAAAAAATAATTTGAGGGAGAGGGGATGGGAAGTTGGAGAAAAACAATAAAAGGGAACAGGGGATCGACAACTGCTTTTGGTCTTGTGATTTTCAATGCTCAGGTGCCGCCTCAATCCTCCTGGAACAGACACTCCAGTGATACAACCTCTACCGTCTGTTCCTTATCACAGGACTTCTCTGGATCAACGACCTTCTTACAGTGGGACGAATGAACCCAAGTCTCTCTCTCAGCAACCTTCAATGCTGTAGTGCTAGTCAATAAGACCTGGTATGGTCCTTCCCATCTGTCAATAAGGCAACCTGAGCGTAGAAAATTCTGTATCATTACATAATCCCCAGGTTCAATGTCATGACAATTACTATCTGGTAAATCAGGAATCACTAACTTCAGATTATCATTTTGATTCCTTAACTGTTTAATTATGTTAATCAAGTATTTTACAGTCACTTCATTGTTACACTTCAAATCGTCCTGAGGGTTAATCATAACATGCGGTTGTCGACCAAACAAGATTTAAAAGGGAGACAGATTAAGAGGGGACCTGGGAGTGGTTCTGATGCTGTACAGTACAATGGGTAAAGCTTCTGGCCATGTCAATCCTGTCTCTGCCATCACTTTACTCAGTTTATTTTTAATAGTGCTGTTCACTCTTTCCACTTTCGCACTCGCCTGTGGACGGTATGGAGTGTGCAGCTTGCTATCAATTCCCATCAATTTACACATTCCTTGGAAGACATCACCTGTAAAATGTGACAATTCTAAATTCCTTTGTCGTATAAACAACCCTTAATGAAGTCTAAGAACACAGTACGCTGTTTACTTAAGAAGTACCGTAAGGGTACGCTAGTTGCGTAACGATCGCTTAGCCGTAGGCGAGACGCTCAAGCGTCACGTTCGCTCACGGCCCAGTGATCACAGGACAGCACGTTATTGGTGATGACTAGAGTAATGATTCGCTATGGCGTAGCGGACGCTCGAGACCACGAGGAGATCACCAGCGGCGCAGACGCTCACAACGCTATACCTTTATGTCTAAACCTTTTATCAATGAAATACACAGAATACCTTAATGTGAATACAGGGTGTAAGTGCAACCTTGTGTAACCTGACTAACTACAAAGCTGCTTGAGCGTCACCGACGCTCAAGTGAACACTTAAAACTATAGGAAATACACAGATACTGGTTTAGGGTCCAAAGCCTATTATCTGTATTATAACTATTATACTTGCAAAAAGAATCACAGTACAAATGATACACTACAATATAACAGAGACTTCCTAACCGAATAACTATACAAGAAATACAATACAATACTATGCTGATCTAATACAATACAATACTAGTCAATGGGAGATACGAGAGAAAGAGAAGGGAGAGAGAGAGAGAGAGAGACGGAGAGAGAGAGATTGGCTCACAGTAAGACAATATGATTACGGAGAAAAACTTACGCACAAAGGGTATGATCGCATGCGCCTCTGGACATCCAGCTTCCCGATTATCAGCAATGAGAACCGTTTGATGAGAAGTCAAAGCTGGATGCCACAGGCCCGTCTTTTATGCTACTCACACAATGCAATCTAATGGTCCCTACAACCTCATTGTCCATTGGACGCAGGAATTCGGCTTCGCATTATAACAAAAGGTCATAGGGTGATTCATACAGGTGGGCTGTGACGATTTCAAACAGCTCAGGTGGGTGGGAAACTAGGTTTCCCGCCGCATACCTGAGTATGCGTAAATAATAGAAATGGACATAAACTTCTTATGTCCATAACTATCCGCACGAGCGATTAATACGCTCCAAACCAACACCGGAATATTGTTAATTAAATACTCTTCCGATGGGTACCAAACACTGCTGTATGATTCCTGTTAGACCCTTCGCACAATACAAAGAGGGATTCCTCTGTTCAGGGACATTCTATATTAACCAAACTTTCAGAATCTATCAAAGGGACCATGGTCTACAAACTACATTAATTGTGAAAATATGTAACGAATGAGTAGCACGCCACGGTTACATAAACTCTACCGTAAATACGCATACCGTGCGTCCGCGGGTGCACGCTATTGCGGGTATGCGCCTTCACGGGAGAGCGTACGCATGCGCAGCGCAGACCAGTGTGCGGTGCAAATATGGCAGAGTGTATGGGGATATTTTTCTGACTTTGACAGTCCACCCTTTGGCAGTCAATAATAACTGCCACCTTCAAAACATTTCAAAAAGGAGAAAAATATAAGTCAGGGGTTAATTCATTTCCATGGTTGGGTAAGGAAGAAGAGAGGAGTAGGTGTGAAGAGGGTATGACCTAGTGAGATAGCAGAAGTATGTGTGTATGAGTCCATGTTTGGAGGGTCATGTATCATCGTGCCGTACGTGTGGTAAATCAAGCTTCGAGGTATTGCGAAGTATACATTTGAATTCCTTCTTATCCCGTGGTACAGGTCTGTGGATGGGCTGTCAAACTTTACCGAGCTCTTTTCGGCTTTTGAACAAAATGGGGAGCACATTTTAGTTGATGATACATGAATGGGGGAATATGTGATTGCTGATATCTGTGCCTGTATTCCCTATACTATGTGTGTCATTACCTGAGGGTTGTAGAAATGAAGAAAAGACATAATTACGGTAAATGCGGGGGTATTCTATGTCAGGGAAATGTACATCTGTTGTTGAAGTTTTGTTCGGTATCTGTTGAGAGTCGTCTTCTTTGCGCTGTATTGCTCCTTGGGCATGAGCAAATAGCTTTGTCAGTGCCATCAGATTTACAAAAAAATGTTGGGCTAGCGTGAGTTTAAAAATACTAGGGAAACTGGGGATCCATGGCAAAGTTCATCAAATGTCCATTTCTCAAGTGGTCAAAACTTCATCTTTGGTGCTTGTCTGTTGTCTGTATAGCGTCTCGTCAACTTCCTCGTCCAAGGGGGTCTTTGTATCTTGGGGAAAAGCAGAAAAACAGGTGAAAGAAACGGACCGTATAATCGCATTTTTCATCACATCCTGGTTTCTATCATTGGGTCATAAATCAAATCCAGGTTAATTACAGTTTCCTCACTCCTCAAGCTCATCACTTTTGTACTTTGTTTGCACCTCATTAAAGCCTGCCCGCATCTAAATATCAATCCAATAGATATAACAACACCTAAGATACATAGGAGAAACTTTCCAACATCCATTATGACTCCTTGAGCCCAGTCTCCTAAACCGGAGAACCAATTTCGCGGGTTCAACCATGACACCCAACTAGTCAGCTCATTTCCTACAGCGGCAAGGGTGAGATTGTGTTTTCGGCGAAATTCCCATTTTAATTGGAGAATATCGTCCATCTTTTGGTCTATGACCTCTACCGGATCCTCGGTGCTATTTGTGATATACGTGCAACACTTTATGCCGTACTGTGTTGCCAATGTAACACAATATCCGCCTGTTACTGCTGTAAGATAATTAAGAACCATCCTATGCTGAACTAGTTCTGTTTTATAAGCTTGAAGTTCTCTTCCAGTGTATCTGAACGTGTCATCATACATTTCAGTGATATTATCTAACAAATTGGCGAGTGCGGAAATGTATCTATAATTCATCACTCCTCGAGCGGTGCGAGTGAAATCTAACGCTACCAGAACCTGAATCCCGGTGGATTCATGGATAAGATCAGAGGCCGGATGCTCTAACCTTTCTGACAGTTGTCTTTTAACTCGGTGCTCGTAATGAGTGTGAGTATAAGGAGCTTGGGCACCACGGTGTATGTCCTTCATTTTGTCATGTGTTATAGTCATCACTTCAGGCAATACTTTTCCAATATAACACAATCCTTCAGAGTTTGGGGCAAGCCACTTGTACGCCTTTCTCCCACATATGAAATATGCATCATCGGGGAGAACATATGGGACGGAGAAGGACATTACCATATTACACACCTTCCAGGTGAACTCTCCTGACCCTAATTCTTCCATCTGCTTAATGCATGTATCAGTTTGTACGATATGTGCACAGTATCCTGGTGATACTTCTCCAACTCTCGTAATCCTATTTCCTAAGGTATATCGGTACCGGAAAGATTTTCCTCTACTGGCTATGTGGCGTACAAGCTCTGTATCTGTAGGCATTCTATCTGCTCTGTGTGAAAAGGTCATGGTAAGGTTGCTCCATGACACTTCCCAATTTCCCAGTTTACGGGGATTGGAGATATTGAAACATAAGAGGGACCTATCCACATGGTATTGGTGGAGCTTCAAACTAGGAGGGCTGGAGATGTTAAACCTCCGGTCCACCGGTCTCCCACCACTTAGCTCAAGTACCTCCCCTAACGTTAAAGGAAATGGTACTAGCCCTGATTTGCTATGACCCTGAGGTACTTGAGAGCATACCCAACAATCTGTTTGGTTTAATACGTTACCCACTAAGGAGTGATAGTCACTCAATGGATGCCGGTCCATATGGATATTAAAACTGGATTGGCATTTCTTTATGCACCCATCCTCAATCAAATTGTCACAGAGCCTACAGATACAGTTTTCTTCAGCTAACAATCCATCACAATTTCTTCTATCGGATCGTTTTCTGATACTCGCCTTTGCTTGTTGGTTTGGTTGATCTTGGAAAACTACGCCTCCATCATCATAATCGGAACCCATTCCAGAACCTCTCTCGACCTCTATGGTACTCTCGCCGGAACAGACTGCTCTGGTCAACATCATGGTTAACATCAAAATCCGGATCACAGTCTCTTGGGGCAAGTCCATCTCTACCATCTGTTCCTTATCACGGGACTTCTCTGGATCAGCAACCTTTTTGCAGTGGGATGAATGGACCCAAGTCTCTCTCTCAGCAACCTTCAATGCTGTGGTGCTAGTCAATAAGACCTGGTATGGTCCTTCCCATCTATCAATAAGACAACCTGAGCGTAGAAAATTTCGTATCATTACATAATCCCCAGGTTCAATGTCATGACAATTACTATCTGGTAAATCAGGAATCACCAACTTCAGATTATCATTTTGATTCCTCAACTGCTTACTCATGTTAATCAAGTATTTTACAGTTACTTCATTGTTACATTTCAAATCATCCTGAGGGTTAATCATGACATGCGGTTGTCGACCAAACAGAATTTCAAAAGGGGACAGGTTAAGAGGGGACCTGGGAGTGGTTCTGATGCTATACAAAACAATGGGTAAAGCTTCTGGCCACGTCAATCCTGTCTCTGCCATTACTTTACTCAATTTATTTTTAATAGTGCTGTTCACTCTTTCGACCTTCGCACTCGCCTGTGGACGGTACGGAGTGTGCAGCTTGCTATCAATACCCATTAATTTACACATTCCTTGAAAGACATCACCGGTAAAATGGGTACCCCTATCACTTTCAATGATTCTAGGGATACCATATCTACATACAAATTCCTGTACAATTTTTTTAGCTGTAAACATAGCGGTATTTGTAGCTGCTGGAAATGCTTCGACCCAATTCGAGAAAACATCTATACAAACAAGTACATATTTCAAATTTCGACATGGGGGTAATTGAATGAAGTCAATTTGTATTACCTGGAAAGGGCCGCCGGCAGGTGGGATATGGGATGGTTCTGTAGGTATTGCTTTTCCAATATTCTTTCTCAGACAGGTAAGGCATGACATTGCTCTTTTACCCGCATGAGAGGAGAATCCTGGGGCGCACCAGTATGCTCTTACCAATTTGCACATCCCCTCCTTGCCTAGATGAGTCAACCCATGAGCTGCTTCAGCCAGACATGGAAGATATGCTCTGGGGGCCACTGGTTTACCATGTCCATCCGTCCAGAGCCCTGAGGACTCCTGGCCATATCCCTTTGCCTTCCAGACTGCTCTTTCCTGTGTGGAACACAAATTCTGCATCTCACACAACTTCTGTGTGTTGATGGTATTAAATACCATCAGTTGTGTGGTGTCTGTCTGTATGGGGGTAGCAGCTGCAAGCTTAGCTGCTTCGTCTGCTCGGCTGTTACCAAGTGACACTGGGTCTTGACTATATGTATGTGCTTTACATTTGATAACAGCCACTCTGTCGGGTTCCTGTATCGCTGTTAGAAGCCTTTTTATATAAGCTGCATGCGCTATCAGTGTACCAGCTGCCGTCATGAAATTTCTGAGGCGCCATAGGGCTCCGAAATCATGTACTACCCCGAAGGCGTATCTAGAATCGGTGTAGATATTGGCTGACTTACCCTTAGCCAATTCACATGCTCTGGTTAGGGCGACCAGTTCAGCAACCTGGGCTGAGTGAGGTGGACCTAGCGGTTCCGCTTCTATGGTGTCTTGGTCATCTACGACTGCGTATCCAGTACACAAGTCTCCCGAGTCTGACTGTCTATGACAACTACCGTCAGTGTAGAACGTGAGTTCTGCATCTTCCAGTGGATTGTCACTGATGTCAGGCCTTGCGGTAAAATTTTGGGTCAAATATTCCATACAATCATGTGCATCTTCCTTTGTATTAAATCCTCCTTCCCCATCACTCTCACCTTCCACCCTTTGTGTCTGACCAGGCACACCTGGGAGAAATGTTGCAGGATTTAATGCGCTGCATCTCCTTATGGTGATGTTTACTGGGGCCATTAATGCCAATTCCCATCTTGTAAACCTTGCTGATGAGACGTGTCTGGTTTGGGCAGAATTCAATAAGGCAGATACTGCATGTGGTGTATGGATTGTGAGGTTGTGGCCTAGCACGACATCTTCGCTTTTTGTCACTAGCAATGCTATCGCCGCAACGCTACGCAAGCATGTGGGAAGGGATCGCGCTACCGTGTCTAGCTGAGCGCTGTAGTATGCAACTGGCCTGCTGGCATCACCGTGTTTTTGGGTTAGTACACCTGCTGCGCAACCAGCACTTTCTGTTCCGTATAGTTCAAAGGGTTTCCCATAGTCTGGCATACCTAGTGCTGGCGCCTGCGTTAGGCACTGTTTGAGTCTCTCAAATGCTGTTTCGGATTCGTCTGTATGCGAGATCCTATCAGGTTTGTTTGAGGAGACCATTTCCTGCAAAGGTAACGCCAATATGGAAAACCCTGGGATCCAATTACGGCAATACCCACACATTCCTAAAAACGTCCTGATCTGTTGCTGGGTTTGTGGCAGTGTCATGTCTCTAATGGCTTGGATTCTATCAGCGGTCAGGTGTCTCAGTCCTTGTGTTAGACAGTGTCCCAAATATTTTACCTTAGGTTGGCATAATTGCAACTTGTCTTTGGAAACCTTATGTCCTGTGTCTGAAAGATGAAACAGGAGCTGTTTCGTATCCTTCAGGGAAGCTTCCAGCGAATCTGAACACAGTAGTAAATCATCTACATACTGTATCAATACTGATCCACTCTCCGGTTGGAAAGACTGTAAACAATCATGCAAAGCCTGAGAAAATATACTTGAACTATCTATGAAACCTTGGGGTAACCGAGTCCACGTGTATTGGACTCCTCTGTATGTGAATGCAAACAAATATTGGCTGTCAGGGTGCAGAGGTACCGAAAATAATGCGGTGCAGAGGTCAATAACAGTGAAAAATTTGGCAGTGGGAGGAATTTGCATTAGGATGACAGCTGGATTAGGCACTACGGGGAACTGACTCTCAACTATTTTATTAATCCCCCTTAGATCCTGCACTAGCCTGTAACCCCTCCCCCCACTCTTTTTAACAGGGAAGATGGGACTATTTGCTGTGCTGGACGTTCTTACTAGAATGCCCTGTTGTAGCAAGCGCTCTATTACTGGGAAAACTCCTAACTCCACCTCTGGCTTCAGAGGATACTGTGGGATTTTTGGAGCTATCCTACCATCTTTTACTTGTACAACTACTGGAGCTACGTTTGCCATTAATCCAGTGTCCTGTCCATCTTTTGTCCAAAGTGACTCTGGTATCTGAGATGTCATCTCTTCTATTTGGGATGGATTCCTATTTGTCATAATGGGATGTGACATTAATTTTGATGGGGAGTCTAACATGTCTCGTACTTCCTGAGCGTGATTCTCAGGAATGTCCAAGAATACACCTTCAGGAGTACAATAAATGATGCAACCCATTTTACATAGTAAGTCTCTTCCCAGGAGATTGGTTGGTGCCGATGCAGCTAGCAAAAACGAATGCTTGGTATGCAAAGGCCCTATTGTAATCTCGGCTGGTTTGCTAACAGGGTAGTGCTGGACTACTCCTGTTACTCCCATGGCTGGAACTGTCCTACCAGTGGTTCTCATGCCCACTGTCGAATTTATCACTGACTTGGCCGCCCCTGTGTCTACAAGAAAGTTTAAGGTTTTACCAGCTACATCGATTGCAATCTCTGGTTCATTTCCAAGACTGGCAATCAATTTCACTGGCTGCAGATTACAGGTATGGCCACACCCCTATTGGGTATGCTGACCTCCCTGAATCCCGTTGGCAGCAACTACTTGTGGGGGAGTTAGCTGGGAACTACCAGAGGCATGCCAATCTCTGTTCGGGGGGTATCTTTTTGTTTCCCCTGTATGTGGCTCAAAACTCCGCCTCTGTGGACCCTGCTCCCAATGTCGTGTGTCGTGTCGTTGTCTAGGGGGTTGAAAAGATCTTTGTACACTCTTTGTTCTACAGTCTCGTGCATAGTGTCCCTGTTTGTTACAAGAAAAACATGTTATTACACTTGACTTACCCACAGGATTCGGTGGTACATACGCAGGCTGCCTTGTGGTCAGCGCCTGTATACTTACTGACATCAACTTATCACTTTGCGACTCCCTGTGTCTAGTGATGTTTCTGTCGTGATCAATAGCAGCCTCTCTTAATGTGGACACCGACAGACCTCGCCAACATGGTTGCGTGGTCTGAACCCTAGTCTTTAATGTTTCCTTTAAACCATCCATCAGTACAGATACTGCTACTTCTTGGTGGTTTGGGTTGGTCCTAATGTCTTCTATTCCAGTGTACTTTGCCATTTCTAATAGTGCCCGATGAAAATATTCTGTTGCCGTAGTGAAGGTGACTGGAGTAAAAGTGTCAGAATCTATCAAAGGGACCATGGTCTACAAACTACATTAATTGTGAAAATATGTAACGAATGAGTCGCACGCCACGGTTACATAAACTCTACCGTAAATACGCATACCGTGCGTCCGCGGGTGCACGCTATTGCGGGTATGCGCCTTCACGGGAGAGCGTACGCATGCGCAGCGCAGACCAGTGTGCGGTGCAAATATGGCAGAGTGTATGGGGATATTTTTCTGACTTTGACAAATGGGTACCCCTATCACTTTCGATAATTCTAGGGATACCATATCTACATACAAATTCCTGCACAATTTTCTTAGCAGTAAACATAGCGGTATTTGTGGCCGCCGGAAATGCTTCGACCCAATTTGAGAAAACATCTATACAAACAAGTACATATTTCAAATTTCGACAAGGGGGTAATTGAATAAAGTCAATCTGTATTACCTGGAAAGGGCCGCCGGCTGGTGGGATATGGGATGGTTCTGTTGGTATTGTTTTTCCGATGTTCTTTCTCAGACAGGTAAGGCATGACATTGCTCTTTTACTCGCATGAGATGAAAATCCTGGGGCACACCAATATGCTCTTACCAACTTGCACATCCCTTCCCTGCCCAGATGAGTCAGCCCGTGAGCTGCCTCAGCTAAACATGGAAGATATGCTCTGGGGGCCACCGGTTTACCTTGTCCATCCGTCCAGAGTCCTGAGGACTCCTGGCCATATCCCTTTGCCTTCCAGACTGCCTTTTCCTGTGTGGAACACAAATTTTGCATCTCACACAACTTCTGTGTGTTGATGGTATTAAATACCATCAGTTGTGTGGTGTCTGTCTGTCTGGGGGTAGCAGCTGCTAATTTAGCAGCTTCGTCTGCTCGGCTGTTACCAAGTGATACTGGGTCTTGGCTATATGTATGTGCTTTACATTTGATAACAGCCACTCTGTCGGGTTCCTGTATCGCTGTTAGAAGCCTTTTTATGTGAGCTGCATGCGCTACCGGTGTACCAGCTGCCGTCATGAAATTTCTGAGGCGCCATAGGGCTCCGAAATCATGGACTACCCCGAATGCGTATCTAGAATCGGTGTAGATATTGGCTGATTTGCCCTTAGCCAATTCACATGCTCTGGTTAGGGCGACCAGTTCAGCAACCTGGGCTGAGTGAGGTGGGCCTAGCGGTTCCGCTTCTATGGTGCCTTGGTCATCTACGACTGCGTATCCAGTACACAAGTCTCCCGAGTCTGACTGTCTATGACAACTACCGTCCGTGTAGAACGTAAGTTCTGCATCTTCCAGTGGGTTGTCACTGATGTCAGGCCTTGCGGTAAAATTTTGGGTCAAATATTCCATACAATCATGAGTGTCTTCCTTTGTGTTAAATTCTCCTTCCCCACCACTCTCATCCTCCACCCTTTGTGCCTGTCCAGGCACACCTGGGAGATATGTTGCAGGATTTAATGCACTGCATCTCCTTATGGTGATGTTTACGGGGGCCATTAGTGCCAATTCCCATCTTGTAAACCGCGCTGATGAGACGTGTCTGGTTTGGGCAGAATTCAACAAGGCTGACACTGCATGTGGTGTATGAATTGTGAGGTTGTGACCTAGCACGACGTCTTCGCTTTTCGTTACTAGCAATGCTATCGCAGCAACGCTTCGCAAGCATGTGGGGAGGGATCGCGCTACCGTATCTAGCTGAGCGCTGTAATATGCTACCGGCCTGCTGGCATCACCGTGCTTTTGGGTTAGTACGCCTGCCGCGCAACCAGCACTTTCTGTTCCGTATAGTTCAAAGGGTTTCCCATAGTCAGGCATACCTAATGCTGGTGCCTGCGTTAGGCACTGTTTAAGTCTCTCAAATGCTGTCTCAGACTCGTCTGTATGCGAAATCCGATCAGGTTTGTTTGAGGAGACCATCTCCTGCAAGGGTAACGCTAGGATGGAAAACCCTGGGATCCAGTTACGGCAATACCCACACATTCCTAAAAATGTTCTGATCTGTTGCTGGGTTTGTGGCAGAGTCATGTCTCTAATTGCTTGAATTCTATCAGCGGTTAGGTGTCTCAGTCCTTGTGTTAGACAGTGTCCCAAATATTTTACCTTAGTTTGGCATAATTGCAACTTGTCTTTGGAAACCTTGTGTCCTGTGTCTGAAAGATGAAACAGGAGCTGTTTCGTATCCTTCAGGGATGCTTCCAATGAATCAGAACACAGTAGTAGATCATCCACGTACTGTATTAATACTGATCCACTCACTGGTTGGAAAGACTGTAAACAATCATGCAAAGCCTGAGAAAATATACTTGGACTATCTATGAATCCTTGTGGTAATCGAGTCCATGTGTATTGGACTCCTCTGTATGTGAATGCAAACAAATATTGACTGTCAGGGTGCAGAGGTACCGAAAAGAAAGCGGAGCAGAGGTCAATAACAGTGAAAAATTTCGCAGTGGGAGGGATTTGCATTAGGATGACAGCTGGATTTGGCACTACGGGGAACTGACTCTCAACTATTTTGTTAATCCCCCTTAGATCCTGCACTAGCCGGTAACCCCTCCCCCCACTCTTTTTAACAGGGAAGATGGGACTATTGGCAGTGCTGGACGTTCTTACCAGAATGCCCTGTTGTAGCAAGCGCTCTATTACGGGATAAACTCCTAACTCCACCTCTGGCTTCAGAGGGTACTGTGGGATTTTTGGAGCTATCCTACCATCTTTTACTTGTACAACTACCGGAGCTACGTTTGCCATTAATCCAGTGTCCTGTCCATCTTTTGTCCAAAGTGACTCTGGTATCTGAGATGTCATTTCTTCTACTTGGGAGGGAGTCCTATTTGTCATAATGGTATGTGACATTAATTTTGACGGGGAGTCTAACATGTCTCGTACTTCCTGAGCGTGATTCTCAGGTATGTCCAAGAATACACCTTCAGGAGTACAATAAATGACGCACCCCATTTTACACAATAAGTCTCTACCCAGGAGATTGGTCGGTGCCGATGCAGCCAGCAAAAAGGAATGCTTGGTATGTAACGGCCCTACTGTAATCTCGGCTGGTTTGCTAACAGGGTAGTGCTGGACTACTCCCGTTACCCCTATGGCTGGAATTGTCTTACCAGTGGTTCTCATGCCCACTGTCGAATTTATCACTGATTTGGCCGCCCCTGTGTCTACAAGAAAGTTTAATGATTTACCAGCTACATTGATTGCAATTTCTGGTTCACGTCCAAGGCTTGCAATAAATTTTACTGGCTGCAGATTACAGGTATGGCCACACCCCTATTGGGTATGGTGACCTCCCTGAATCCCGCTGGCAGCAACTACTTGTGAGGGAGTTAGCTGGGAACTACCAGAGGTTTGCCAATCTCTGTTTGGGGGGTATCTTTTTGTTTCCCCTGCATGTGGCTCATAACTCCGTTTCTGCGGACCCTGCTCCCAATGTCGTGTGTCGTGTCGTTGTCTAGGGGGTTGATAAGATTTTTGTACATTTCTCGATCTACAGTCTCGTGCATAGTGTCCCTGTTTGTGACAAAAATAACATGTTACCACATTTGACTTACCCACAGGGTTTGGTGATGTTAACACAGGCTGTTTTGTGGTCAGGGCCTGTATACTTACTGCCATTAACTTATCACTTTGTTGTTCCCTGTGTCTGGTGATGTTCCTATCGTGATCAATAGCAGCCTCTCTCAAAGTAGCCACAGACAGACCTCGCCAACATGGTTGTGTGGTCTGTACCCTAGTCTTTAATGATTCTTTTAAACCATCCATCAGTACCGATACTGCTACTTCTCGATGGTTTATGTTTGTTTTAATGTCCTCTATGCCTGTGTATTTTGCCATTTCTGATAATGCTCTGTGAAAATACTCTGCAGCTGTTTCTGACTCCTTCTGTTTAATGGAGAATATTTTGTTCCATTTAACTACGGCTGGGAAATACTCCTTTAACTGTAAGCTTATTCTTTTTACATTGTTTTTGTTGTACACATCTGTAAGAGGTACATCCTGATCTAATCCACAGTCAGCTAAAAATTGAGTTGCGTCAACATTGGAGGGTAAACATGCTCTCAGCAATATCTGCCAGTCTTTGTTGTTGGGCTCTACAGTGTTACCTAGGTCTCTGATGTATTTTTGGCTGGCAACTAAGTCTTTTCTAGGGTCAGGGAATTCAGACACTATGGTCCTTAATTCCATTCTGGAAAATGGGCTATACATGGCAATGTTCCTCACAGGGGTGACTCCTGATGTGTCAGTTTTCCCATTTGGAACAGCTATTACCCTAACAGGATTAACTTTAACAATATCACTCTGTGTGGGTTCTACAGCCTGTGGTGAAATGGCTTCAGCATAGTGTATGGTGCCGTACTTACCTGTAGATACGACCTCACCTATCCCTCCGCTAGGGGCCCTTGTTACTAATCTCGTGGGTGGAGCTGTGCCTACTGTGGTCTCTGCTATGGTGGCTGCTAGAGAGAGCGCTGAAATTGTTGCCGATTCGTCTTCTTGATCACACTCCTGAGGAAAGTTCAAAACAGGGTACAACTTGCACGGGTTAATACTTGCATTGGTTAATTGGTTAACATTATCTTTAACATTTACACAGTTGCTAAGTGTTTGTGTGTTACACCTTAGTGCGTCATTCTCCGCAACCAATTTCTCTCCTGATATGTATGGTGGCGGTGGGGCCGTGGCTATCAGTTTTCTGATTGAGCCAGATCCCGCCGCCTGAGCCAATCCTCTCTGTATGTCACCCTCCTGTTGCCACAACTGCAAATAATCATAATGCTTGATTCGTCTCTTTGCTGATTTAATGAGACATATCCTTCTCCTTAAATTCGTTAACACTTCTGTGCTGAAGCTACCTACTCTTGGGAATTTCTCCCCGTCATGTACCGTCATTCTCTCCCATTCATCACATAAAACCTCTGTGTGTGAACCGTATTTTTCACACATCACGTACCTTGCCGACCCAACTGGTCGGTTCACTGAATCAACCCGAACCGAGGTTGATCGCCCCCTACCTGAACAAGTGGCCCCCATAGTTTGAAGGTGTTGCTTTATTCAGCCAACCCTTACGCAAACCAAAATGTTCAAAATAGGCTGACGGTGGCGGTTTACCGAGTACCCCACTCACTCGCCCACGCCGACCAATACGACCTGATCACACCGATATGGTGCTGGCGTACTCGACCCAGGGCCCCTGCGACCTGAACCTCTATTTACTGGAACCTGTGAGGGTGATCCGAAGAACACTTACTCTTTCCAGTAACTATTGGTTGTTGGATAGTTCCTGAGTGAGCAGCGAACTTCCCTTAAAATAAAAAAAATTACACAAATCACGTTAGAATGTACAAATAGCGTTTATGACCTTCGTACACAAATAGTACCGGTCAGGTTTACTAATGTACACAATTACGTGCGGTACAATCGTTCAGCACATAAGCAACTAATCTTATGTACGGAGCGACCAGTGGAATCGAAAATTGCGGCTGCGAATTCCTTCAGCTAGAGCTTGTATGGCCTATATGGGTGTTGCACCAACCCTTTCTTGGTGTTGTGCCTGTGGACTGTATAGCGGACTTCCTTGTCTGCTGTACCTGAACCTGTTGGTCTGCTATGACCTCCTGGTCTGTTACAGTATGACCTCCTGGTCTGCTACACTCTAATGCTCAAATTGTATGTTTTAACCAGGGATGCCTCCCTAGCCACCATGTACGTCACTTACACGCATGTACCTCACGAGAACTCGACTTTTCTTGTGGTTCAACCTGTAAAATTGTATACAACACACTCACTCACCACATGTACACTTTTGTTTCTATTTCTATTTCTGCGCAGAAATTTCTCTTTAGACCAGATGTGTTACAAATTAGGAGAAGGATCTATTAATTTAAATTTCGAATTTAAAATAAATTTGTGCGATTTATCGCCTTGCGTTATTTACCGCGTTGCGCTATTTATCGCGTTGAGAGGAGAGAAAAAAACTTGTGATTTGAGTTACGTGGGCGTACCCGGACGCTCCGCTGCGTGATATACGCTGCGTGCGTCGGCCTTTGGTTTGCGTACGCAAATCTCAGTCCTTTGTTAGAGACACGTGTACGCAAAATAAAGATCCACCGTAACACAATTTATACGTTTATCAATGTAGATGATCCTTGATCATCTACCGCGCACCACATTGACTTCGCCTTGTCTCTCAGGCAGAGCTGTGTGTTTGTCTATACTTTAACTATATTACCTTTACTTTTACACTTTGAAATAGCGGCAAATCTCTCTTAGCACGTTTATCAACTATATAATAGCAAACAGGAGAGTGATATACGAAAATACACGAATGAAAAGAAATGCAGACATGCGTGCGTGTGTACGCAAGACAGAAAAATAAACAGTTTTAAAAGAGACTAGCGTGTTGTTCTTACCTCCGGTTCCCGGATTCCTTCAGCACCCTTTACTAAGAGAAGCAGACGCTTATCCAAACAGCACTACGAGGAATATGATCTCCCGCCCTTTGCTGCTGGATAATGTCTGCTGTAATTACCTAGTGCAGATATGTGAAGGACAGGACGAGCCCGCAATTGTTAAAGCAGATTATTTATCTTATATAATACCCTTTATGAGGTCTAAGAACACTGTACGCTAACTACGTATGAAGTACCGTAAGGGTACGCACGTTGCGTAACAATCGCTTAGCCGTGGTCGAGACGCTCAAGCGTTACGTTCGCTCACGGCCAAGAGATCACTGGCAGGCACGCTATTGGCTGCCGAATACCGTAATGATTCGCTATAGCGATGCGACCGCTCGAGACCATGAGGAGATCACTAGCGGCGCATACGCTCACAATGTAAAACCTTTATATCTAAACCATAATCAGTGTATTATGCAGTAAACCCTTTGTGTAGTGATATGGTGTAAATGCAACACAGTATAACCTTACTAGCTTAAAAGCAGTTTGAGCGTCACCGACGCTCTGAAAATACTTAACTCTATAAGAAATACACAGATACCTGGGCTTAGGGTCCAACGCCTAATATATATATATTTTGAATGATATACTTGCAAAAGAATTAATACAAATACAAATCATACACTACAATATAACATAGACTAACTAACCAGGTAACTACACAGTAAATACAATACAATTAAGTTTAAGAGAAAAATGAGAGAAAGAGAAGAGAGAGAGAGAGATATGGCCCATAATAACAAGAGAGAAACAGTATGATTACGGAGAAAAACTTACGCACAAAGGAAACGATCGCATGCGCCTCTGGACATCCAGCTCCCGATTTTCAACAATGATAACCGTTGAAGAGTGAGAGCTGGATGTGATCGGCCTTTCTATTTATGCCCCACACACAATGCAATTCAATGGTCCCTACAATCTCATTGTTCATTGGACACAGGAATTCCTCCTCGCATTATAACAAAAGGTCATAGGTTGATTCATACAGGTGGGCTGTGACTATTTCCAACAGCTCAGGTGGGAGGGAAACTGGGTTTCCCGCCGCATGGGTAATAAAGTGCAAATAAAGTAAATGTTCATAAACTTCTTATGTCCATAACTATTCGCACGAGCGATTGATCTGCTTCAAACCAACACCGGAATATTTCTAATTAAATATTCTTCCGATGGATACTAAACACCACTGTATTACTCCTGTCTGACCCTTCGTATCAAACAAAGAGGGATTTCTCTGTTCATGAACATTCTATGTTAACCAAACTTTCAGAATCTATCAAAGGGACCATGATCTACAAAATACATTATATAGTGAAAATATGTAACGATTGAGTCGCACGCTACGATCACATAAACTCTACCGCAAATACGCATACCGTGCGCCTGCGGGTGCCCGCGACTGTGAGTATGCGCACGTACGGGAGAGCGTACGCATGCGCAGCACGGACCTGTGTGAGGTGCAAATATGGTAGTGTGCATAGAGATATTTTTCTGACTTTGACAATATATACACAGTCAAAGGCGTTTCTATCATGTGTGCAGGGTCTATCTACCTGGGGGGCCCACAACGCACACATTGCACCCATATTTTAATACTCACCTCTCCGGAGTCCAGCGCGGGACGCTGTAGCCACAGCTGTCGCACAAAAAATCACTTCCAAAATGGAAGCTGCGCATATGCAGTATGAATTTTATCTCTGGAACATTGCGAGCGCTATGCTTCCGGAGACCAGCACATGCCAGAGCCTACATCGCTGTGGAGAGGAGCGGGCCCACGGTGCATACTTACACACACAGCATGGATACACACAGAGCTTCCATCCTCCGTTACACTGCTTGGTGGGGCGATTCTCCCCCTATCTCTCTCCACAAGCTGGGAGGCGCTGTAATAACGTCACACTGAAGCTGCTCGGCCGCTGCAGGTTCTGTTATGGGTGCTCCGCGTCAGGTGGTATGGACATGAAAGCCACCTGACGCGGAAGCGCTGCTAGCTGTAACCGGCTATCGCCGGGCAGCTCCTTTTGTGGCTGGGGACCCTGGACAAGGGTCTCTGTCAGGGGGGTGGGGGGTTTCTGGGTACTCAGAAACCCCCCTGCATGCGCTACAGTAGTGAAGCAGCTCTAAGTAAAACTACAGCCCCCAGCAGCCCTTGCTGCCAGGAGCTCCCAGCAGCCGTTTTAGAGCTGCTTCACTAAAGTGTGGTGTCGGACATCGGCGTTAATTACACCGAGTGACTGCTGCACATGTCTCTGGTCCGAACAGGTAACTGCCTAGTGCAGTGATGGCTAACCTTGACACTCCAGCTGTTGTTGAACTACACATCCCAGCAATCTCTACATCAGTTTTAACAAGGCCAAATAGCAAAACTGTAGCAGGGCATGCTGGGATGTGTAGTTCAACAACAGCTGGAGTGTCAAGGTTAGCCATCACTGGCCTAGTGCCTAGTCTATGTAAGTATGCCCCTTGGACGCGAGTGGCACCTCCAGGTGGCGCCCCTCTTCTGCCGGCGCCCCTGGTGAGTGCCATCCTGGTATACTGATCAACGTTTCAGAGATCGTGTCCCTTTTATCAAGACCCTTTTATCGCGGTGACACGATCCCAGAAACGTTGATCAGTATACCGTGACTTTTTGGTCTTCATTTGGGTTGGGGGTTCCGGAGTGCCGTCCAGTGACAGTTACTATATACCTACACCAGGAAGGAAAGGCACCTGGACAAGTTGTTTTTCTTTTATATTTGAGTGCCGGACATTTGTCAAAGGGGCTACGGGCCCCGAAACATTGACACCTGCATTGCTTGTAATGCTTTAATACGCAAGCTTTCTACTACAAAAGTCGTGGAGTGCCGCTGTTTTCTTTCGTTCCTATATCCATACTACCTGACGGAAGGCACCTGGGCACTATTACAGATACTTTAAGGAGTGCCAGACTATCTACATTTTCTCTCTCTCTCTCTCTCTCTCTCTCTCTCTCTCTCTCTATATATATATATATATATACACACACACACACACACACACACACACACACACAGAATTGTCCTGCTGCAGCTATGCTGCCTATAGTAGCATTCTGTATTGGGACCGCATATGCATCAGCTGCCGGCTCATTGTAATGTATGCATAATGGGAACGTGCGTATGCATGCAACCCACTATGACACGATTTCGCTTCGCAGCTACGATGTTAAAGGACACATCTGTGTGTATCTATGGGAGGCTGATGAGGGGGAGAGGGCAAAGCATAATTAGGTCGGGGTTGTCAATTGTACTGTATATAGCCCTACGTGTCTGATAAACCCTCCTTATTTACTGATTGAGCCACATACTGTACTGTTTCTTCTTTTTATCCCTTTTGTACCTTGCAAATTGTAAATAAAAGCCAATGAGATAAAAACAAACAAACACGGAGCTGAGCTGATTTCCAGCGCCTGGAAAGTTACAGTGAATTTGAACGCATGGAGAAGGGGAACAAGTGTCACTATACTCTGGGGGTAATTCCAAGTTGATCGCAGCAGGACATTTTTTAGCAGTTGGGCAAAGCCATGTGCACTGCATGGGGGGGGGGGGGGGGGGGGCAGATATAACATTTGCAGAGAGAGTTAGATTTGGGTGGGTTATTTTGTTTCTGTGCAGGGTAAATACTGGCTGCTTTATTTTTACACTGCAATTTAGATTGCAGATTGAACACACCACATCCAAATCTCTCTCTCTCTGCACATGTTATATCTGCCTCCCCTGCAGTGCACATGGTTTTGCCCAATTGCTAACAAACTTGAAGCTGCGATCAACTCAGAATTACCCCCTCTGTGTAGTAATGATTCATCTGCATGTAGATTATAGCTCCACACTGACTCGAGTCCACCCCTAGCCGCAAGCACCAATGGACATCTGTGCAAAGTGGCCACTTGGAGGCAAATACGGAGGAAAGAGTGCAACTGTGCTGCTTTTTCTAACATGTTTGATAAATAACGGATTTCATTAATATGTATTATTACAACAAGTCCTACATCTTTGTCAATTGTCTGATTAGAGAGCACTGCATTGAGAACTCCACACATAAATCTGTATCCATGTTTTTGAAACTAAGAGGAATTTATCAGCTCTCTATTGCACAGAGCATAGCCTGTTTTTCTTCCTACACCTCCAGATGGAAAGTCAGCATGACAGGACATGAACATTACAAATATTCCAGAACAAGTGAAGAAAGATCAGGGACATATGGGCCAGAATATGATGGTTGATATTGAAGGACCAGTGAATATCAAGCTAATATTTTTTTAGAACGATAACATTATTTGGATTAAATTTGGTATTTGGTAGCTATATATATATATATATATATATATATATATATATATATATAAAAATAGGATTTTAATACCTACCGGTAAATCCTTTTCTCTTAGTCCATAGAGGATGCTGGGGTCACATTAGAACCATGGGGTATAGATGGGATTCGGAGACATGGGCACTTTAAGACTTTGAAAGGGTGTGAACTGGCTCCTCCCTCTATGCCCCTCCTTCAGACTCCAGTTATAGGAACTGTGCCCAGGGAGACGGACATTTAGAGGAAAGGATTTATTGTTAAACTAAGGTGAGATTCATACCAGCTCACACCTCAAGCATGCCGCACAACGTGGCATTCAACAGAACACAAGCCAAAGGCATGAACAATTGCAGCAACATGCTGACAATAAATGTAACACAACATGTGTGTAACTACAACTAATAACTGCAGATACAGTACGCACCGGGACGGGCGCCCAGCATCCTCTACGGACTAAGAGAAAAGGATTTACCGGTAGGTATTAAAATCCTATTTTCTCATACGTCCTACAGGATGCTGGGGTCACATTAGAACCATGGGGTTATACCAAAGCTCTAGAACGGGCGGGAGAGTGCGGATGATTCTGCAGCACCGATTGACCAAACTTGAGGTCATCATCGGCCAAGGTATCAAACTGGTAAAACTTAGCAAAAGTGTTTGATCCCGACCAAGTAGCTGCTCGGCAAAGCTGTAACGCCGAGACCCCCCGGGCAGCCGCCCAGGACGAGCCAACCTTTCTAGTAGAATGGGCTTTCACCGATTTCGGTAATGGCAATCCTGCCGTGGAATGAGCA
Source organism: Pseudophryne corroboree (assembly GCF_028390025.1). Classification (NCBI taxonomy): domain Eukaryota; kingdom Metazoa; phylum Chordata; class Amphibia; order Anura; family Myobatrachidae; genus Pseudophryne; species Pseudophryne corroboree. Next base: position 359,009,265 of record NC_086449.1, read on the forward strand.
CGCTGAATCGTGCCACAGATCCAGTGCGCAATGGTCTGCTTGGAAGCAGGACACCCAATCTTGTTGGGAGCATACAGGACAAACAGAGGCTCTGTTTTCCTAATCTGAGCCGTTCTGGCGACATAAATCTTCAAAGCTCTGACCACATCCAGAGACTTTGACTCAGCGAAAGTGTCAGTAGCCACAGGCACCACAATAGGTTGGTTCATGTGGAAAGAGGAAACCGCCTTCGGTAGAAATTGCTGACGTGTTCTCAATTCAGCTCTATCTTCATGGAAGATCAAATAAGGGCTCTTGTGAGACAAGGCCGCTAACTCAGACACCAGCCTTGCAGATGCCAAGGCCAACAGGATGACCACTTTCCAAGTGAGGAACTTCAACTCCACCTTCTGTAAAGGTTCAAACCAATGTGCAACACCACATTAAGATCCCATGGTGCCACTGAAGGCACAAATGGAGGTTGGAAGTACAACACGCCTTTCACGAAAGTCTGAACTTCTGGAAGGGAGGCCAATTGTTTCTGAAAGAAAACCGAGAAGGCTGAAATCTGTACCTTAATTGAGCCCAATTTTAGGCCCGCATCCACACCTGCTTGTAGAAAATGGAGAAAACGTCCCAGCTGAAACTCTTCCATAGGAGCCTTCTTGGATTCACACCAAGAAACATATTTTCTCCAAATACGGTGGTAATGTTTAGACGTAATGTCTAAACATTACCACCGTATTTGGAGAAAATATGTTTCTTATTTAGGCCCTTTTCTGGCCTAAATAAGTGTGGGAATGACTTCACTGGCTTATGGGCTAGGATTTTGCGCTCAACCGTCATGCCGTCAAACGTAGCTGTGGTAAGTCCTGATACACGCACGGCCCCTGTTGTAACAGGTCCTCGCGCAGAGGAAGAGGCCAGGGATCTCCTATGAGTAATTCCTGAAGATCTGGATACCAAGCCCTCCTTGGCCAGTCTGGGACAATGAGAATCGCCCGAATATTTGTTCTTCTTATGATCTTTAGAACTTTTGGAATGAGAGGAAGTGGAGGGAATACATACACCGACTGAAACACCCATGGTGTCACCAGTGCATCCACTACTATTGCTTGAGGGTCTCTCGACCTGGAACAATATCTCTGAAGCCTCTTGTTGAGACGAGATGCCATCATGTCTACTTGAGGAACTCCCCAACGACTTGTCACCTCTGTGAAGACTTCTTGGTGGAGGCCCCACTCTCCTGGATGGAGATCGTGTCTGCTGAGGAAGTCTGCTTCCTAGTTGTCCACTCCTGGAATGAAGATCGTTGACAGAGCACTTGTATGCTTTTCCGCCCAGCGGAAAATCCTTGTGGCTTCTGCCATCGCCGCTTTGCTTTTCGTTCCGCCCTGACGGTTTATGTACGCTACTGCTGTTACATTGTCTGACTGGATCAGTACGGGTAGATCTCGAAGAAGATGTTCCGCTTACAGAAGGCCGTTGTAAATGGCCCTTAACTCCAGAACGTTTATGTGGAGACAAGTTTCCTGACTTGACCATCTTCCTTGGAAGTTTTCTCCCAGAGTGACTGCCCCCCAGCCTCGGAGGCTTGCATCCGTGGTTACTAGGATCCAGTCCTGGATCCCGAACCTGCGCCCCTCAAGGAGGTGAGAGCTGTGCAGCCACCACAGGAGTGAGACCCTGGTCTTGGAAGACAGGATTATCCTCCGGTGCATGTGTAGGTGGGACCCGGACCACTTGTCAAACAGGTCCCACTGGAACACTCTGGCATGGAACCTGCTAAACTGAATGGCCTCATAGGCCGCAACCATCTTCCCCAGCAACCGAATGCATTGATGGATTGACACTCTTGCTGGTTTCAGAACTTGTTTGACCAGACTCTGGATCTCCAGAGCCTTTTCCACTGGAAGAAAAGCTCTCTGAAGTTCTGTTTCCAGTATCATTCCCAAAAACGACAATCGCGTTGTTGGAAGCAGCTGCGACTTTAGCAAGTTTAGGAGCCAACCATGTTGTTGAAGAACTGTCATGTTTCGCACCAACTGGTCCCTGGATCTCTACTTTATCAGGAGATCGTCCAAGTACGGGATAATAGTGACTCCTTGTTTGCGAAGGAGAACCATCATTTCCGCCATCACCTTGGTGAAAATCCTCGGAGCCGTGGATAGACCAAACGGCAACGTCTGAAATTGGTAATGACAATCCTGAATCGCAAATCTCAGGTAAGCCTGATGCGGAGGATAAATGGGAACATGTAAGTAGGCATCCTTTATGTCCACCGAAACCATGAAATCTCCTTCCTCCAGACTGGAGATCACTGCCCTGAGAGATTCCATTCTGAATTTGAACTTCTTCAGGTAGAAATTTAGGGATTTCAGGTTTAGGATTGGCCTGACCGAGCCGTCCGGCTTCGGGACCACGAAAAGGCTTGAATAAAAGCCTTCTGCCTGTTGTGACGGGGGAACCAGGATAATGACTTGATTCTGACACAACTTTTGTATAGCCTTGCTTACTACCTCCCTGTCCGGAGGAGAAACTGGTAAGGCCGATTTGGAAAATGGGCGAGGGGGGAACATCTTGAAACTCCAGTTTGTACCCTTGGGACACTATTTGTAAAACCCACGGGGTCTAGGCTCGAACGAATCCAGAACTGACTGAAGAGTTTTAGACGTGCCCCCACCGGTGCGGACTCCCGCAAGAGAGCCCCAGCCTCATGCGGTGGATTTAGCAGAAGCAGGGGAAGACTTCTGCTCCTGCGCACTCGACAAGGTTGTTGATCCTTTACCTCTTCCCCTCCCTCTACTAGCAAGGAAGGAAGAGCCTCGCCCTCTTCTGTATTTATTGGGCTGAAAGGACTGCATTTGATAGTGGTGCGTTTTCTTTTGTTGCTGAGGAACATAAGGCAAAAAAGATGACTTACCCGAGGTAGCCGTAGATGATACCAAATCATCGAGGCCATCCTGTCACGATCCGGGTATCTGGACGCCATTTCTTACCCATCAGATGCCTCCTAAGGCTGGCTCAGCGCTCCAGGACCGGATCCCATCTGTTATCCTGATGTGTACATTCCTGTATCCTCTCCTGTCACTCTGGGACGCTGTCACAGTAAACGCCATATTACACCTGGCATGGCGTCTCCCGCGGCCTCCGCCGCCGTCCCTGAACTTCTGCATGCAGAGTGTCTGAGTGGCGATTACGTCAGCCGCGGCCTCCGCTGTGTCCGCGTGGTTGGATGTGCATCTGTCAGCCTGGCGCCTCCTGTCTCCGGTGGCCGGCGCCGCCATTACTGTTTTCATTACCACATGGATTACAAACCAAACTTCCCTCCAAGTGTCTGCATGGGCGCAGCCATCTTGGATTCTGTCAGCTGATCATTTCCACCAATCTGTTCTCAGTATTGATAATCTGCATAATTGCCTAGCCAATCCCTTCCTTGCTGCAGGTATAAATACACTGTGCCTGAGCAAGGAAGGCGTCAGTGCTTTGGTTGTCAAACCTAGTTCCTGTTTGTCTCTCTCCTGTGATTGTCTTCCAGGTTCCAGCTCCTGTCTCAAGACTTCCACCATAGAGACCCGCACCAGCATTCCACCTGCGGTGTAGCCTGACTCTCCAATCCATTGTGGATTCATCTGTTTCCAGCTACAACATTACCTGCTTCCAGCTCAGCTTCCAGCAGAGTACAGCTTCCCTTAAAGGGCCGGTGTCCTTTCTACACTTTACCACTCTCCACCGGTATTATTATTTCTCCGCTCTCAAGTTCTACATTTCAGTTCATATTTCATCGCTCCCAAGTTCATTTATTATTTAACTGGTTCCAGCCAGTATCCACTCCGTGCTAACAACAGTCTGGTTCCAGCCAGTATCCACAGCAGCTGTTTTATCTTCAGCAATCCAGCTTTTCCTGGAACACCAGCTGGCACAATCCTGGGTTATCTCCATTGCTACAGTCGGGCCTGGTAAGGACTTTCCATCTAGAAGATCATAAGAACTATCTCACACTACCAGTGCCCTGTGGCTCCTGCCATCCTGTAGTACCCAGGAACTGTATTTATTCTTTGCTGACTTTTACGTTTTCTTTTACTGCTGCTGTGTTGCGGAGTTGTCATAATAAACATCATTGACTTTTATCCAAGTTGTCGTGGTCACGCCTTCGGGCAGTTATTATTCATGTTACTTACATGTCCAGGGGTCTGATACAACCTCCCAGGTTCCGGTACATCTCAGCCCCTACAACTGAGGCTGCCTCCCGTCAGCTCAGGCCCTCAGTTGTGACAGTAAGCACTGACCTAATGAATCCAGCCGGAGACCAGGATCAAGCGGCCAGGCCGATGCAAGAACTGGCAGCCCGACTAGAACATCAGGAGGCTGCACAGGGCCACATCATCCGCTGTCTCCAGGATCTCTCTACTCGGCTGGATGGGATTCAGACAACTCTCCGTGGATCAGGCGCGTCTGGTGCGTCAACCACAGTGACGCCAGCTATAACCCCACCCACCTTACCCATTTCTGCTCCACGTCTTCATCTTCCAACGCCAGCAAAATTTGACGGATCTCCAAGATTCTGCAGGGGATTTCTCAACCAGTGTGAGATTCAGTTTGAGCTACAACCTGGCAATTTTCCCAGTGACCGTACAAAAATTGCCTACATTATTTCTCTTCTCAGTGGCTCAGCCCTTGATTGGGCATCACCGTTATGGGAGAGGTCCGACACCCTGCTATCTTCCTACACTGCCTTCGTGTCAACATTCAGGCGCATCTTCGACGAGCCAGGCCGGGTAACCTCAGCTTCATCCGAGATTCTCCGTTTACGCCAGGGGTCACGTACTGTAGGACAATATCTGATACAGTTCCAGATCCTGGCATCCGAACTGGCATGGAACGACGAGGCCCTGTATGCTGCATTCTGGCATGGCTTATCTGAGCGTATTAAAGATGAGTTAGCTACCAGAGACTTACCTTCTAAGTTAGATGAGCTAATCTCACTCTGCACGAAAGTGGATTTACGTTTCAGAGAGAGAGCAACTGAGCGTGGAAGATCATCTGCTCCAAAATCTTCTGCTCCTCCTCCTCGTCAACTGTCACCATCTAAAGATGAGCCCATGCAACTTGGCCGTTCCCGTTTAACTCCTGCTGAGCGCCGAAGACGTCTCTCCGAGTTTCTCTGTCTCTATTGTGCAGCTCCGTCTCACACCATTAATGCCTGTCCCAAACGTCCGGGAAACTCCAAATCCTAGCTCACCAAGGAGAGGGCCGGCTAGGAGTAATGATCTCCTCTCCATCTCCTCAAGATTGTAATCTCCCAGTCTCGCTTCAAGTTGCTCAACGTTATCGGAACGTCATTGCCCTCCTTGATTCCGGAGCAGCTGGGAACTTTATTACCGAAGCCTATGTTAAACGGTGGTCCCTACCCACCGAGAGACTTCCTTCGTCCATTTCTTTAACTGCCGTGGATGGCAGCAAAATTTTTGATGCAGTTATTTCTTTAAGGACTCTACCAGTTCGTCTGAGAGTGGGAGTTCTTCATTCCGAACTTATTTCTTTTTTAGTGATTCCAAGAGCCACACATCCTGTGGTCCTGGGCCTTCCATGGCTCCGTCTTCACAATCCTACAATTGATTGGACGACTACGCAAATCCTGGCATGGGGTTCCTCCTGTGCTGAGACATGTTTGTTTAAAGTATTGCCTGTCTGTTCTTCCTCCCCCAGGTCGTCTGATGTTCCACCTCCTCCATATCAAGATTTCACGGATGGGTTCAGTAAAGCTTCTGCTGATATCCTTCCTCCTCATAGAGAATGGGACTGTCCGATTGATCTCGTTCCAGGGAAGGTTCCACCTCGAGGCCGAACTTATCCGTTGTCTCTGCCTGAGACGCATTCTATGGAGGAATATATTAAAGAGAACCTAGCAAAGGGGTTCATTCGACCTTCTTCTTCTCCAGCCGGCGCAGGCTTCTTTTTTGTAAAAAAGAAAGATGGTGGTCTGCGGCCGTGCATCGACTACAGAGGTTTGAACGACATTACCATCAAGAACCGTTATCCTTTACCCCTGATTACTGAGCTCTTTGACAGAGTTAGCGGAGCTACCATCTTTACAAAGCTGGACTTGCGAGGTGCATACAATCTCATCCGGATCCGTGAGGGTGACGAGTGGAAGACCGCCTTTAACACCCGTGACGGACATTATGAGTACCTCGTCATGCCCTTCGGATTGAGCAATGCTCCAGCTGTCTTCCAGCATTTTGTCAATGAGATCTTCAGAGACATTCTATACCGTCATGTCGTGGTCTATCTAGACGATATCCTCATTTTTGCCAACGATTTAGAGGAACATCGTTTTTGGGTTAAAAAAGGTTCTGTCCCGTCTCCGTGTCAATCATCTCTATTGCAAATTAGAAAAATGCGTCTTTGAAGTCAAGTCCATTCCGTTTCTAGGGTACATTGTGTCCGGTTCCGGACTAGAGATGGATCCTGAGAAACTACAAGCAATCCAAAATTGGCCGGTACCCTTAACCCTCAAAGGGGTCCAGAGGTTCTTAGGGTTCGCCAACTATTACCGAAAGTTTATACGAGACTTTTCCACCATTGTGGCGCCTATTACTGCTTTCACTAAGAAGGGTGCTAACCCGTCCAAGTGGTCTGAAGAAGCCATGCAAGCATTTCATCTTTTAAAACAAAGGTTCATCTCTGCGCCTGTTCTGAAACAGCCTGACATCGACTCTCCTTTCATCTTAGAGGTGGATGCCTCCTCCGTTGGAGTAGGAGCGGTGTTATCTCAGAGGGCTAAAGATGGCCATTTACACCCTTGCAGTTTCTTCTCCCGGAAGTTCTCCCCAGCTGAGCGCAACTATGCCATTGGCGACCAGGAGTTGCTAGCCATCAAGCTCGCTCTAGAAGAGTGGAGGTATCTGTTGGAGGGAGCTTCTCATTCAATCACCATACTTACAGAGCACAAGAACCTTTTATACCTGAAGGGCGCACAATGTCTCAACCCTCGTCAGGCCAGATGGGCACTTTTCTTTTCCAGGTTCGACTTTAAACTCCAGTTCTGTCCGGGCTCTCAGAATCGCAAGGCCGATGCCCTTTCCCGCTCATGGGAGCAAGAAAATGAGTCAGAGTCTTCAGACAAGCATCCTATTATAAATCCGTTGGCATTCTCCACGGTAGGGATGGACTCTACGCCCCCATCAGGGAGAAGTTTTGTGAAGCCGATGCTAAGGAAGAAGCTCATGCATTGGGCCCATGCTTCCCGTTTTGCCGGACATACAGGTATCCAAAAAACCCTGGAGTTTATCTCTAGGTCCTATTGGTGGCCAACTCTGAAAAAGGACGTCTTGGAGTTTATTGCATCTTGCCCAAAGTGTGCCCAACATAAAGTATCCCGCCAGTCGCCTGCGGGGCAACTGGTTCCACTATCCGTTCCCCGTCGACCATTGTTACAAGTGGGTTAGGTTTGAGGAGACCCAGATGGGTGGATTCCCAGAAAAGTACTTCAACAAAATAACTTGAATATATAAATATGAATTTATTGTATACTTAGCTAAGGTTATTGATCCAGTCAGCAGATGTTCAATACAGCAATCACATCAGCATACTCAGGAGCCTCGCCCTCTTCGTCTAGAGGCTGAGTTATATTCAGATCATCCTGGTTCATCCAAGCTATCTAGGCTACCTTAACATTGAACATTTCTATCTTATATAGGCTGAAGAACTCCTGAGTAAGCATATTTGATGTGTCCAAAGTCCATATTATGACATATACATAAATGCTAAAAAACAGTAGGGGGCACTGTTGCCTCAATTTTGAGTGTTAGAAATAACATAAAAATACCAGTGTGTAACATGGATTATATAGATTAACACACAAGGTGAAAACACCATTGTCTTAATATGAAGATGCAAACATTACAATGTTGACATATGTCCAACTCCAAACACTTGTCTTGTTTTTGTCTGTCTCATATAACCAGACAATGGACATTGCCCTTGCTTGTAAAATATACCTGTGTCAGGAATAGTGACACACACAGAACATAGTTTGTAATAAATATATATATCTATATTTCCCTTGTATTAAATATATATATATTTCCCCCTTCTTGTACTATTAAAAACACTGTATTATATTCATAACAAACACCAACCACCATTCTAAAGATATAACATAAAGCACTCCTATAATAATCCAATGAAGTTAAGAACATGAATTGTATATAGCCAGTATGCAACCTGGCATGTAATGGGTAACAAGTACTATCTTCAGAATGTTTACTCATTCTGTTCTTTGTATTTGGTGCTAAAAACACATGAGAGCATGATCTTGATGAGATTGATAATAGTGGAACTTATATTTTTGTATCACTCCTTACACTCCACCCTCTGCTCTCTGGTTTTGCACCATATACCTTGCAAGTTATATCCTGTATCAGTTATCATCTTAACATTTTCTATTAACTATATACCACATTTAAATCACCAAATATAATTTAAAAAAACATAAACAAAGCATACTTTTAGATGTAGGATTCCTATGAGCAACATTTTTAATCCAGAGAATCAATTGGTTTTATTAAACCAGGATATCATATTCTGGATCATTGTCAGTATTTATTTACTCCTCCTTTAACTTTGGTACTCGCTTGATATGGGCTGTCAAAGGGTAAATAATGTCTGTAAAGTCTAGTTCAATAAAGTCTTGGGATATTGCTGAATGTATGAATCCAAGCAATATATGGTTCAAGTTCAATTTTCCATAATTATATAGATGCTGTGTCATCCATCTTGTGCAAATGTCTTATCTTCATGGTCTCTTTCTTGTATAAGAAACTTCTTTCTAGCCATAGTCATCACAGGCACCTTTCAAGTTAAGTCCTCTCATCTCCTCTTTCAACGAGTGTAGAAGTAATCAGTCTGTTGGCTTAAGAACAATAGACAGTGTGAGATAAACCATTACATTAAAACAAAATAAACATTTCTTTATCCTACTACTAATATCTCTTCTTCCTGTTTTTATTTCTAAACATTTCTACAGAACAATCTTATCATCACTGTGTGTTTTTGTGAAAAGAAACCCTGAAAATATTCCCCCCAAAAATTCAAGCTTTTACCACCCTCTGGTTAATAAAGCATATATACATACAGTCTGCTCTAAACACCAGTTTGCATATGCATGAACATTCCTGTTTCCTAAACAATACATCCATTCCTTCAATCATACTGATGTCAGTTTTGTGAATGGTATGAATCATTAAAGAACCAATATACTCTTGTTTGTGTCTGTAAAATGGGTGTCTGTCTGCTCAAATCTTCTTGGACATCCCATAATAACAACAAAAAAGTATTTAAGTATTTGTCAACATCGGGATAGTCTCTTATCTTGCTTCTCTCTACTTGAGACAACTTCACTCCTGGATGACGATGTTCTGTAGCTGTTAAATACAGCATTCTTCTTCTTGGCAGGAAATTATATATTCAAATTGCCATACTTGTGCAGTTTATATTTCAAAGTTCATGGGCCCTTTTTCAGTGTCTGGGAAAATACTCCACATTTTCAACTGCTGGCAAACTTGACAGTTCTCTGTAATATCAACCATGGTCTGGATACAGGCAATACCTCTGACTTGAGCTTGCTGGAATGAAGCTTCCACTCTTCCATGGCTTGACAACAGCATCAGTATTTGAACCCAGCATCTTAGCACCATCAGTGCTGTATCTGTGACAACTTGCACACCACGCTTTGCACTCAGTTCTTGTGTCTGCACGCCCTTCAAGACATAGGCGTGTATGTCAGCATGTTCCATGTCAGCAACCATCAGTATATATTCCATGTCATCAACCATCCAAATAGGCTTGACAATTGTCCAGTTTTCAAAGCAAAGATGTACTGGAGTTATTGTCTCTGCAACGGCTTCTGTCTGAAGTCTGACAGTCTGTAAAGGTTGCTGCAACACTGCATCAGCTGTCCACTCTTGGTCTTCATCTGTACATGTGACAAAATTATACATAAACCAGTATTTCACTCCATCTTCCAATGGTTCCTCCCACCGTGGAGCTGTGCTTATGGAAAAATCCAAATTAGACAGTTCTGTTATCTCTGTCAACACTGGTTTAAATTTGACAAGTCCAGCAAGTAGATTTGCGGTTGTCGTTGGTAACTGCGCATCTTGCAACAGTTTCAATACCATTGAATACATTGGGGTTCGAATTTCAGTACCAAACACAAAATCTGAACTAAATCCCCAAATCAGTGTGTTTCTAACTCTCTGTTGCTCTCTGTTATCAGACAGTTTGTCTGTAGTGGGTTGCACATCGTAAATCTTTATCAGTGTGTTACCAACCCCCTTGTTGAATGAGTATCTCCCAGCCTGTGTGTCATCAGCTGGTGTACAATTATCAGGTATCCAGTTTACTTTGCATGTTTGCTCATGAAACACATCTTGTTCACTTTTTTCAGCAAGAATCTTGAAATCATTCAGTATGTTTTCCCATGTAACTTTCTTAAAAGAATCTTCTACCACCTCACATTCACACTTCTGCTCAGAATCATTGTTGCCCTTATCTGTAGTGTCAATGTGCATGGTCATTTCTGTCTGGCAATTTGTTATCACAGTTTGGTCTGTGTCTGTGATATTCTGCTTGGAGCAGCAATGCTCTCCCCTCTCTGTGTTGTGTAAATCAAACCCCCCTTTCACATATGCAGTTTGTGAAATATTGTGGGTATCAACATCAGTCCCTCTTAACTCTGAACAGCCCCCCTTGATTTCATCACTATCTGGGCTGAAACTATGTGAGAGGGCTAAAACTTCACACTGTTGTCTGAGAATTTCAACATCCTTTGTTACATCTGCAGTTTTAACTACATTCTTATTATCTACTGTGGTTTGTATACAGTTAGTGCAAACAAACTGATTAGGCGTCCCATCTTCAATTTGTCTATTCTCTTGTGAGGAAGTGCAAGTAGTATGTCTGACAGAGTGCAGCTGCCCTGTTCCATCTTCCTCATATTCTACCTCAGAATCACTGTCTAACTGTTCCCACTTTTGTGAGGTAATCAATGTGCTTATCTGCACAGAATCATATTTGGGCTTTTTACCCAGCTGTTTCTTACAGTTCACTCTTTTTACAACATACTTTTCGAACTGTGTCTGCAATTCACTAGTACACTGTTCCTGGGACCGTACACAGGTACGCAAGACATCATTTTGCTCCCTTAGTGCGTCTCGCTCTGTCTGTATTTCCTTAACCTGTGAGTCCAGCTCACAGAAAGCCTGTGCTGCAATATTTAGGATTGCAGCTGCAGCGCGACACTCATTTTTTGAATAAATACTTAAATTAACATTCTGTAAATCTTCTATAGGAGTTACAGTTCTGATTGGTTGCATGTATTTACAGGCAGTTTCCATCATGTCAGCCCAGGGCCCGGGTCTAGACAGCCATGACGGAAAACTAGCCCCCTTTTTCTTACTGAATAACCTTTTAAACATTTTATACAATATATAGTACTTTCTGGGGGTCCAAACAGGGCCTCCTGGCTGGCTCGCCAAATGTTACAAGTGGGTTAGGTTTGAGGAGACCCAGATGGGTGGATTCCCAGAAAAGTACTTCAACAAAATAACTTGAATATATAAATATGAATTTATTGTATACTTAGCTAAGGTTATTGATCCAGTCAGCAGATGTTCAATACAGCAATCACATCAGCATACTCAGGAGCCTCGCCCTCTTCGTCTAGAGGCTGAGTTATATTCAGATCATCCTGGTTCATCCAAGCTATCTAGGCTACCTTAACATTGAACATTTCTATCTTATATAGGCTGAAGAACTCCTGAGTAAGCATATTTGATGTGTCCAAAGTCCATATTATGACATATACATAAATGCTAAAAAACAGTAGGGGGCACTGTTGCCTCAATTTTGAGTGTTAGAAATAACATAAAAATACCAGTGTGTAACATGGATTATATAGATTAACACACAAGGTGAAAACACCATTGTCTTAATATGAAGATGCAAACATTACAATGTTGACATATGTCCAACTCCAAACACTTGTCTTGTTTTTGTCTGTCTCATATAACCAGACAATGGACATTGCCCTTGCTTGTAAAATATACCTGTGTCAGGAATAGTGACACACACAGAACATAGTTTGTAATAAATATATATATCTATATTTCCCTTGTATTAAATATATATATATTTCCCCCTTCTTGTACTATTAAAAACACTGTATTATATTCATAACAAACACCAACCACCATTCTAAAGATATAACATAAAGCACTCCTATAATAATCCAATGAAGTTAAGAACATGAATTGTATATAGCCAGTATGCAACCTGGCATGTAATGGGTAACAAGTACTATCTTCAGAATGTTTACTCATTCTGTTCTTTGTATTTGGTGCTAAAAACACATGAGAGCATGATCTTGATGAGATTGATAATAGTGGAACTTATATTTTTGTATCACTCCTTACAACCATGGACCCACTTGTCGATGGATTTCATTACAGACTTACCCATGTGCAACAAGTTCAATACCATCTGGGTGGTAGTTGACCGGTTCACCAAGATGGCACACTTCATTCCTCTCACCGGTCTTCCGTCAGCTTCCAAGTTGGCTCAAGTATTCATACAAGAGATCTTCCGACTCCACGGTCTTCCTGAAGAAATTATCTCAGATCGAGGAGTTCAATTCACAGCCAAATTCTGGCGAAGTTTATGTCAAGTCCTCCAAGTCAAGCTAAAGTTTTCCACGGCTTACCATCCTCAGACCAATGGTCAAACCGAGAGGGTGAATCAGGACTTGGAGGCCTTCCTCCGCATCTATGTGTCCTCCTCTCAAGATGACTGGGTTCAATTACTTCCCTGGGCCGAGTTCTGTCATAACAACCAGTATCATTCTTCATCTGCTTCAACACCATTCTTCACTAACTTTGGATTCCACCCTAAAGTCCCTGAGTTCCAACCGCTTCCAGCAACTTCTGTTCCCGCAGTGGATATCACCTTGCATCAGTTTGCCAATATCTGGAAGAGCGTACGATCAGCTCTGCTCAAGGCATCGTTCAGGTACAAGAAGTTTGCGGATAAGAAGCGTCGAGCAGTTCCTGCTCTCAAGGTGGGTGATCGGGTATGGTTATCCACGAAGAATTTGAGGTTAAGAGTTCCCAGTATGAAGTTTGCACCTCGCTATATCGGTCCTTTCAAGATTGAACAAGTCATCAATCCTGTTGCTTACAGACTCCAGTTGCCTCCCTTCTTAAAAATACCCAGGACATTCCATGTTTCCCTGTTGAAACCGCTGATCTTGAATCGGTTTCATTCCTCACTTCCTCCAACTCCGAAAGTCCAAACTCAACGAGGCGTTGAGTATGAAGTGGCCAAGATCCTGGACTCACGTCACCGTTACGGTCAACTACAATATCTTATTGACTGGAAGGGTTATGGTCCTGAGGAACGTTCATGGACCAATGCTTCTGATGTCCATGCTCCTGCCTTGGTCCGGAGATTCCATTCCAAGTTTCCTCAAAAGCCAAAGAAGTGTCCTGGGGCCACTCCTAAAGGGGGGGGTGCTGTCACGATCCGGGTATCTGGACGCCATTTCTTACCCATCAGATGCCTCCTAAGGCTGGCTCAGCGCTCCAGGACCGGATCCCATCTGTTATCCTGATGTGTACATTCCTGTATCCTCTCCTGTCACTCTGGGACGCTGTCACAGTAAACGCCATATTACACCTGGCATGGCGTCTCCCGCGGCCTCCGCCGCCGTCCCTGAACTTCTGCATGCAGAGTGTCTGAGTGGCGATTACGTCAGCCGCGGCCTCCGCTGTGTCCGCGTGGTTGGATGTGCATCTGTCAGCCTGGCGCCTCCTGTCTCCGGTGGCCGACGCCGCCATTACTGTTTTCATTACCACATGGATTACAAACCAAACTTCCCTCCAAGTGTCTGCATGGGCGCAGCCATCTTGGATTCTGTCAGCTGATCATTTCCACCAATCTGTTCTCAGTATTGATAATCTGCATAATTGCCTAGCCAATCCCTTCCTTGCTGCAGGTATAAATACACTGTGCCTGAGCAAGGAAGGCGTCAGTGCTTTGGTTGTCAAACCTAGTTCCTGTTTGTCTCTCTCCTGTGATTGTCTTCCAGGTTCCAGCTCCTGTCTCAAGACTTCCACCATAGAGACCCGTACCAGCATTCCACCTGCGGTGTAGCCTGACTCTCCAATCCATTGTGGATTCATCTGTTTCCAGCTACAACATTACCTGCTTCCAGCTCAGCTTCCAGCAGAGTACAGCTTCCCTTAAAGGGCCGGTGTCCTTTCTACACTTTACCACTCTCCACCGGTATTATTATTTCTCCGCTCTCAAGTTCTACATTTCAGTTCATATTTCATCGCTCCCAAGTTCATTTATTATTTAACTGGTTCCAGCCAGTATCCACTCCGTGCTAACAACAGTCTGGTTCCAGCCAGTATCCACAGCAGCTGTTTTATCTTCAGCAATCCAGCTTTTCCTGGAACACCAGCTGGCACAATCCTGGGTTATCTCCATTGCTACAGTCGGGCCTGGTAAGGACTTTCCATCTAGAAGATCATAAGAACTATCTCACACTACCAGTGCCCTGTGGCTCCTGCCATCCTGTAGTACCCAGGAACTGTATTTATTCTTTGCTGACTTTTACGTTTTCTTTTACTGCTGCTGTGTTGCGGAGTTGTCATAATAAACATCATTGACTTTTATCCAAGTTGTCGTGGTCACGCCTTCGGGCAGTTATTATTCATGTTACTTACATGTCCAGGGGTCTGATACAACCTCCCAGGTTCCGGTACATCTCAGCCCCTACAACTGAGGCTGCCTCCCGTCAGCTCAGGCCCTCAGTTGTGACACATCCCCAAACAAGACACCGCCTTTATATGGAAAAGACTCCTTATTTTTCTTGGAGTCTGCATCAGCATTCCATTGGTGAATCCACAATGCTCGCCTAGCCGAGACCGCCATGGCATTGGCTTTTGATCCCAAAAGGCCAATATCTCTTGCAGTTTCCTTTAGGTATGCTGCAGCGTCCTTGATATAACCCAGTGTCAAGAGGATGCTATCCCTATCCAGTGTATCTATATCAGATGACAAGTTATCTGCCCACTTTTCAATAGCACTACTCACCCACGCAGATGCAATGGCAGGTCTGAGCAGCGTACCCGTGGTCGCATAAATGGATTTTAATGTAGTTTCTTGCTTACGATCTGCTGGGTCCTTAAGGGCCACCGTGCCCGGTGCTGGGACAGCCACCTTTTTAGACAAACGTGACAGGGCCTTGTCCAAAATGGGGGGTGACTCCAACTTTTTCCTGTCCTCAGTGGGAAAAGGATAAGCAACCGGAATCCTTTTGAGGATTTGAAACTTTCTGTCAGGGTTTTCCCAGACTTTTTCAAATAGAGCGTTCAGTTCATGAGAGGGAGGAAACGTCACCTTAGGTTTCTTTTCTTTATACATACAGACCCATTTATCAGGAACAGCAGGGTCCTCAGTGATATGTAATACATCTTTAATAGCCACAATCATGTACTCAATGCTCTTTGCCAATTTTGGATCTAATCTGGAATCACTATAGTCGACACTGGAATCAGTGTTCGTGTCGCTATCAGTGTGCATCAACTGGGCAAAAGAACGATAAAAGCCATATTCGCATTCAAGACATTCACCCAGTCAGGAGTCGGCGGTGCCGACAGGGTCACCCCCACAGTCATCTGCGTCCCTAATACAGCCTCCTCCTGGGAAGAGCACTCAGCCTCAGACATGTCGACACACGTGTACCAAACACCCACAGACACAC
Organism: Pseudophryne corroboree; assembly: GCF_028390025.1. Lineage (NCBI taxonomy): Eukaryota > Metazoa > Chordata > Amphibia > Anura > Myobatrachidae > Pseudophryne > Pseudophryne corroboree. The sequence goes on from NC_086449.1 coordinate 359,025,076, forward strand.
CGGGCTTATAGGGGACAGACCCACAGTAAAGTCTGTCAGAGGGACAAGGAGAGGATTTGCCAGCTCACAACCCAGCGCCAAACTAACAACTCTGAAAACACTAAAAAAAATGCTTTAGACCTGTAGCGCTTTTAAATGCCAATATACTGCACCAATATGTAATGCGCCCCCCCCCCCCATTTTTGCACCCTGATACTTGTCAGCAGTGTAAGGAAGGACCAGCGTCTCTGCAGCCTTGTGGAGAGGAAATGGCGCCGAGTAGTGAGCTGTGAGAGTGAGGAAGAAGCTCCGCCCCCGCAATGGCGCGCTTCTGTCCCGCTCAAATTAAACAAATAATTATACTGGCGGGGGTTAGGACAGTGCTCAGGCACTAATGTCCCCTCTTGCCAGTTAACTTTTAATGAGGATTTATGCTGCCCAGGGTGCCCCATCCCCCCCCCCCTGCACCGCCTGTGTATGTGTGCGAGCATGGCGCGCAACGTTCCGCTCGCTGCGCGGTACCTCAGAATGCCGTCACTGGAGAAGTCTTCTGATCTTCTGCTACTCACCTGTCTTCTGACTTCTGGCTCTGTAAGGGGGTGACAGCAGGCTGCGGGAGTGAGCATCCGGGAGCGCCCAGCGATCATCACCCTCAGGAGCTAATGGTGTCCTGTCAGCCAGAAGCAGAGCCATTGAACTCACCAGAAGTTGGTCATACTTCTCTCCCCTAAGTCCCACGAAGCAGGGAGACTGTTGCCAGCAGTCCTCCCTGAAAATAAAAATAATTATATATATATATATATATATATATATATATATATATGTATATATATATATATGGATAAATATCAGGAGCACTCACCAGTCTTCATAAGCCTTTTATTTAGTAGTAACATCAGGAAATCAGCATAGGTATATATATATATATATATATATATATATATATATATATAAAATGTACACAGGTCTGGCACTCCATTTAGCAATATTAGCTAGACCTGCTGCCTCCCCATTAAATCACTTACAGCCGTCCATAGGTGCAGCAATCAGGGTACAAAGAATCAGACGAGCATAGTGTTCCTCATGACGTTTCAGTTTATGAAAACTGTCCTCAAGGTGAAACATTAGACAACCAAGTATATACCTTAATACACCCCATCACCTTACCATGTGCATCAGCGTCTCTCAGCCTTCCAGTCTAGCCGCAAGTAGATGACATGATCATCACACTATCTGCGTCTTCCGATGATGTCATCATGCTCCACACCAAGTGTCCCATCACCAAGCAACCATGTAAACAATGCTATTGCCACATTACCATCTAGCAACATGCACATATACTCTATATACAGATTTATAACATCATGTCAATAAATATAAGATAGAAAATAAGATTTTAAACCTACCAGTAAATCTTTTTCTCCTAGTCCGTAGAGGATGCTGGGGACTCCGTAAGGACCATGGGGTATAGACGGGCTCCGCAGGAGACATGGGCACTCTAATACTTTAGATAGGTGTGAACTGGCTCCTCCCTCTATGCCCCTCCTCCAGACCTCAGTTAAAGAACTGTGCCCAGAGGAGACGGACAGTACGAGGAAAGGATTTTTGTTAATCTAAGGGCGAGATACATACCAGCCCACACCAAACACACCGTACAACATGGAATATACCAAACCAGTTAACAGTATGAATTAAACAGCATCAGCCAGAGACTGATCACAACTATAACATAACCCTTATGTAAGCAACAACTATATACAATCCTTGCAGAAATTGTCCACACTGGAATGGGCGCCCAGCATCCTCTACGGACTAGGAGATAAAGATTTACCGGTAGGTTTAAAATCTTATTTTCTCTTACGTCCTAGAGGATGCTGGGGACTCCATAAGGACCATGGGGATTATACCAAAGCTCCAGACCGGGCGGGAGAGTGCGGATGACTCTGCAGCACCGATTGAGCAAACATGAGGTCCTCATCAGCCAGGGTATCAAACTTGTAGAATTTTGCAAAAGTGTTTGAACCCGACCAAGTAGCTGCTCAGCACAGCTGTAATGCCGAGACGCCTCGGGCAGCCGCCCAAGAAGAGCCCACCTTCCTAGTGGAATAGGCCTTTACCGAATTTGGTAACGGCAATCCCGCCGTAGAATGAGCCTGCTGAATCGTGTTACAGATCCAGCGAGCAATAGTCTGCTTAGAAGCAGGAGCGCCAACCTTGTTGGCCGCATACAGGACAAACAGTGTCTCTGTTTTCCTAACTCGAGCCGTCCTGGCTACATACATTTTTAAGGCCCTGACTACATCAAGGGACTTGGAATCCTCCAAGTCACCCGTAGCCACAGGCACCACAATAGGTTGGTTCATATGGAACGACGAAACCACCTTAGGTAGAAATTGAGGACGAGTTCTCAACTCCGCTCGATCCACATGGAAAATCAGATAGGAGCTCTTGTGAGACAAAGAAGCCAATTCGGACACCCGCCTCGCAGATGCCAAGGCCAACAACATGACCACTTTCGAAATGAGAAATTTTAACTCCACCGTTTGAAGAGGTCCAAACAAGTGTGATTTAAGGAACCGTAACACGACGTTAAGGTCCCACGGTGCCACTGGGGGCACAAAAGGAGGTTGGATGTGCAGCACTCCCTTTACAAAAGTCTGGACTTCTGGGAGAGAAGCCAATTCCTTCTGAAAGAATATAGATAAGGCCGAAATCTGCACCTTAATGGAGCCTAACTTAAGGCCCATATCCACTCCTGTCTGTAGAAAGTGGAGAAAATGCCCCAGCTGAAAATCTTCCGTAGGAGCATGCTTGGCCTCACACCAAGAAATATATTTCCTCCAGATACGGTGATAATGCTTCGCCATTACCTCCTTCCTAGCTTTGATTAGAGTAGGGATGACTTCCCCCGGAATACCTTTCCTAGCTAGGATTTAGTGTTCAACCGCCATGCCGTCAAACGTAACCGCGGTAAGTCTTGAAACACACAGGGTCCCTGTTGCAACAGGTCCTCCCTGGGAGGAAGAGGCCACGGATATTCCGCGATCATTTCCTGAAGATCTGAATACCAGGCCCTTCGAGGCCAATCTGGAACAATGAGTATTGTCTGCACTCTTGTTCGTCTTATGATTCTCAATATTTTTGAGATGAGTGGAAGTGGAGGGAACACATAGACCGACTGAAACACCCACGGTGTCACTAGTGCGTCCACCGCCACTGCCTGAGGGTCCCTTGACCTGGAACAATACGTCCAAAGCTTTTTGTTGAGGCGTGACGCCATCATGTCTATTTGAGGAAGCCCCCAACGACTTGTTATCTCTGCAAAGACATCTTGATGAAGTCCCCACTCTCCTGGATGGAGATCGTGTCTGCTGAGGAAGTCTGCTTCCCAGTTGTCCACTCCCGGAATAAAGACAGCTGACAGAGCGCTTACATGATTTTCCGTCCAGCGAAGAATCCTGATGGCTTCTGCCATTGCTGCTCTGCTCCTTGTCCCGCCCTGGCGGTTTACATATGCCACGGCTGTGACGTTGTCTGACTGAATCAGAACGGGTAGGTTGCGAAGAAGATTCTCCGCTTGTTGTAGGCCGTTGTATATGGCCCTTAATTCCAGCACATTGATGTCTAGACAAGCCTCCTGACTTGACCATATTCCTTGAAAATTTCTTCCTTGTGTGACTGCTCCCCATCCTCGGAGGCTTGCGTCCGTGGTCACAAGAACCCAGTCTTGAATGCCGAACCTGCAACCCTCTAGAAGGTGAGCGCTCTGAAGCCACCACAGGAGAGACACTCTGGCCCTGGGGGACAGGCTTATTCTCTGATGAATTTGTAAATGGGACCCCGACCACTTGTCCAGAAGGTCCCACTGAAATGTTCTCGCATGGAACCTCCCGAACGGAATGGCCTCGTAGGCCGCCACCATCTTCCCCAATGCTCGAGTGCATTGATGAACTGACACTCTTTTTGGTTTTAGCAGGTCCCTGACCATGTTCTGGAGTTCCTGGGCTTTTTCCGACGGGAGAAAAACCCTCTTTATTTCCGTGTCCAGAATCATGCCCAGAAACGACAGCCGAGTTGTCAGAACCAACTGCAACTTCGGTAGATTTAGAATCCAGCCGTGTTGTTGTAGTACTCTCAGGGAGAGAGACACGCTTTTCAGTAACTGATCTCTTGACCTCGCCTTTATCAGGAGATCGTCCAAGTATGGGATAATTGTGACTCCTTGCTTGCGCAGGAGCACCATCATTTCCGCCATTACCTTGGTGAAAATTCTCGGGGCCGTGGAAAGCCCAAACGGCAACGTCCGAAACTGGTAATGATAATCCTGTACAGCGAATCTCAGGTACGCTTGATGAGGGGGATATATGGGGACATGAAGGTATGCATCCTTTATGTCTGGTGACACCATAAAATCCCCCCCCCCCTCCAGGCTGGAGATCACAGCCCGGAGAGATTCCATCTTGAATTTGAACCTTTTCAAATATAGGTTTAGGGATTTTAGATTCAGGATTGGTCTGACCGAGCCATCCGGCTTTGGGACAACAAACAGGGTTGAATAAAACCCTTTTCCCTGTTGCCCTAGAGGGACTTTGATAATCACCTGCTGTTGACAGTTTTTGTATGGCAGCTGAAACTGTTTCCCTCTCTGGGGGAGAAGCTGGCAAGGCCGATTAGAAAAATTGGCGTGGAGGCACATCTTCGAACTCCAGTTTGTAGCCTTGGGATACAATTTCGATCACCCAAGGATCCAAATCCGACTGAACCCAGACCTGGCTGAAGAGACGAAGACGTGCCCCCACCGGTGCGGACTCCCGTAGCGGAGCCCCAGCGTCATGCGGTGGATTTTGTAGAGGCCGGGGAGGATTTTTGTTCCTGGGAACTAACTGTAGCTGGTGTTCTTTTCCCTCTATCTTTACCTCTGGCGAGGAAGGAAGAGCCCCAACCTTTTCTGAACTTATGCGTCTGAAAGGACTGCATCTGGAATTGAGGTGTCTTCTTTTGTTGTGGGGGAACATAAGGCAAAAAAGAAGACTTACCCGCGGTAGCTGTGGAAACCAGGTCCGCGAGGCCCTCCCCAAATTAAACTTCACCCTTGTAAGGCAAAGCCTCCATAAGTCTCTTTGAATCAGCATCACCTGTCCATTGACGGGTCCACAGGGACCTTCTAGCAGAAACTGCCATGGCATTGGCTCTTGAACCCAACAGCCCAATATCTCTTGCAGCCTCTCTCATATATAACGCTGCGTCCTTAATGTGACCCAAGGTCAACAAAATACTATCCTTATCTAAGGTGTCAATGTCAGATGACAAGTTATCTACCCACGCTGCAATTGCACTACCAACCCATGCCGACGCTACTGCAGGACTGAGTAGGTGTTAGGGTCTCCTGCCCTGTGCTGCCACGTCGTCATGGCAACCGGGAGACAAGTGCTAGCGGAGTAACCTGAGCGCAGCTGATACTCCGGTTCAGGTCTTTTGCTGTGCAGTGGTTATAGGCTCTGTGCACGGCAGGGGATCCGGTGCTGGTTTTTGTGCTCACAGTCTGTGAGGTCTGAGTGGGGCGTGGACAGCACCTGCTTTATAAGGCCTCTTCTCAGGGTAAGCAGATGCTGCTGAATCTTTGTTGGTTAGTCAGTTCCTGAAAGTTAACCAGTACTGTGTAGCTTTGTATTTGTTGCTTACTGCAAATAGGCCTGGGGATTTGGTATTACACTCTGCCAATCCAGACCTAGCAGTAAGACTGGAGTCAGTCGTTTAGCTTGCTGGGGTTCTGTTACTACTCTGTGAACTTAGCAAGTTTGCGGCTGTATTCTTAGACTTGCCTGTCTAATCCTGTCTCACTGTGCTAGGTGTCAGGGGTCAGTTTAGTGGCAGTAAGCTGAACCTGTGCACTGCAAGTGAGAATTAGGATTGTGGAGACTCTCCTTGTGTCTATCATTCCATCTCTGACCAAGGAGTTTACTGCCACACCCGTTGGTAACCCTTTAGGGTTTTGCTGTTGCCCTTAGCAACAGCATTTCGGGTTCTCTACGTATTAAAACACAACATCTTGCTTTTCCCATCTGAGCAGTTCTAATACAAGGGAGATACCCAGTTCCTTAGCCTCTGGGCTTCTCTGTTCACTTTGTGTGTATTTTGTTACCCTATCACCTTCTGTGTACGTTATGTCATATTCCCCAGTCTGTCTGTGAGTCCATTTGTTTTGCATAACAGTTCAAACACCAGTACATTCCTGCAGGCACTGGAGTGCATAACAGTTCTGACACCAGTACTTTCCTGCAGGCACTGGTGTGCATAACATATTCAGCAGCCTAATACTCCTGTTGAAATTTTGTGGGAATATGGAGCATACCCCTCAAAATACGTTGCAACAGGTGGTCGATCAGGTGCAGGTCCTGACTCGACAATTTAATGATTTGTCCATTAAAATGCACACCTCCCAGGCTGCTGGCGGAGCTCCCGCAGCAGCAGCACCTGCAGGGGTTAAGGAGCTGAAAGTAAATCTCCCGGATCGTTTTTCTGGAGATCGCTCGCAGTTCTTTTGTTTCAAGGAGAGCTGCAAGCTATACTTCCGGCTTAGGCCTCAGTCTTCTGGGTCGGAGATTCAGCGGGTGGGCATAGTGATTTCCTTGCTACAAGGAGACCCACAGGTCTGGGCATATGGGTTGCAGCCTGACTGTCCGTCGCTTAAAAGTGTTGATGCTTTTTTTACGGCACTGGGCATGTTGTATGATGACCCTGACAAGACGGCCTCAGCCGAGGCTCAGATTTCGATCCTTAAGCAAGGGCGAAGGCCAGTTGAGGTTTACTGTACGGAGTTTCGGAGGTTGGCCCATGATACCCAGTGGAATGACCCAGCCCTGAGACTCCAGTACCAAAGAGGTCTTTCTAACCAGATAAAGGACCAACTGGTACAATATCCCTTGCCTGATAGCTTGGATCAGCTCATGCAGTTATCCATCCAGGTGGATAGACGGCTGAGAGAGCGTAGGCTTGAAAGGGAGACTGAGATTTCTTTCCTTCCCAAGGGAACCTCAGACTCTGAGGAATTTTCCGAGGAGCCTATGCAGATTGGGGCTACCCGCCTCTCCTCGCGTGAGAAGACGCGGAGGAGACAGCAGGGGTTGTGTTTGTACTGTGGGAATAAAGGTCATGTGGTAGTATCATGCCCAGAAAAGCCGGAAAACTTCAGGGCCTGAGGGTGATGGGAAATATCCTGTCAGGCCAGAAGTCAGAATTTCCCAAGAAGACTTTTATCATTCCGGTGACCTTGAAGATCCTCGGTCAAACTGTCAAGACTGAGGCCTTTGTGGACAGTGGGGCCGACGGGGTTTTTATGGACCGCCAATTCGCCCTGAAACACTCTGTTCCCTTAGTACCCTTGGCATCGGAAATTGAGATTTGTGGGTTAAACGGGGAACCATTATCCCAAGGTAAAATTACCTCTTGCACTAGCCAGATTTCTTTGTTTATTGGAGCCACACACTCTGAAAAATTGTCCTTTTATGTGACTGTCTGTACTTTTGCCCCATTGGTGTTGGGGTAACCCTGGTTAAGGGCCCACAATCCTCAATTTGACTGGGTCTCTGGGGAGATTCTTAGTTGGGGTACTGATTGTTTCAGGAGTTGCTTGAGCCTTCCAGTCAGGCTCTCGCAGCTAAGTTTGCCAGGATTGCCAGGGTGTTATGCAGATTTTGCGGACGTGTTCTCCAAAAAAATTGCAGAGGTACTACCTCCCCATCGCCCCTATGACTGTGCCATTGATTTGTTGCCAAATGCTAAGCTTCCCAAGAGCAGGTTGTACTCCCTGTCACGTCCTGAGACTCAGGCTATGGCAGAGTACATTCAGGAGAACTTGGCTAAGGGATTTATCAGACCTTCAGTCTCCAGTTGGGTCGGGGTTCTTCTTCGTGGGTAAAAAGGACGGTTCGTTGCGACCCTGCATCGACTTCAGGGAATTGAACCGTATCACGATTAAAAACTCATACCCACTGCCTCTCATTTCGGTCTTGTTTGACCAGCTTCGTACTGCCACCATTTTTTCTAAGATTGACCTACGCGGTGCGTACAATCTAATCCGAATAAGAGAGGGGGATGAATGGAAGACTGCCTTTAATACCCACTCAGGGCATTATGAATATTTGGTGATGCCTTTTGGGCTCTGTAATGCCCCGGCAGTCTTCCAGGATTTCATGAATGATGTGCTCAGGGAATATTTGGATAGATTCTTAGTTGTATACTTAGATGACATCCTAATCTTCTCCCATTCCCTGGAGGAACATCGGAAGCATGTACGCTTAGTCCTCCAGAAACTTAGAGACCACCGGCTTGGGGCGAAGCTGGAGAAGTGCGAATTTGAAGTTCAGCAAATCGCATTTCTAGGATATATTATCTCCCCAAAAGGTTTCCAAATGGAGGGTTCCAAGGTACAGGCAGTCCTGGATTGGGTGCAGCCCACTAGTTTGAAGGCGCTTCAGCGTTTCCTGGGCTTTGCGAATTTTTATAGACGATTTATCGCTGGATTTTCGTCTATAGTGGCGCCCTTGGTGGCACTCACTAAGAAAGGGGCGGATGTTGCTCACTGGTCTTGTGAGGCTAAAGCGGCTTTTGCCCGTCTCAAAAGGGCATTTGTTTCGGCCAAGGTGCTGCGACACCCAGATCCAGAGCGTCCTTTTGTGGTGGAGGTGGATGCCTCTGAGATGGGTATTGGGGCAGTGCTTTCTCAGATGGGAGTGTCTGATAATCGCCTTCATCCCTGTGCTTACTTTTCCCGTAAATTTTCGCCTGCCGAGATGAATTATGACGTGGGTAACCGGGAATTGTTGGCTATTAAGGATGCACTCGAGGAGTGGAGACACTGGCTTGAGGGGGCTAAGTTTGTGGTCTCAATTCTCACTGACCATAAGAATCTGGCATATTTAGAGTCAGCGAAGCGTCTCAATGCCAGGCAGGCACGATGGGCTTTGTTTTTTGCTCGCTTTTATTTTTTGATAACATATCGCCCTGGGTCAAAAAACATCAAGGCTGATGCGCTCTCGCTGAGTTTTGCTCCAATCCAGGAGACCACCGAGGAGCCGTTGCCCATTGTTTCCCCATCATGTATTAAAGTGGGCATTACCCAGGACCTCTTATCATTAGTCCTTAGAGCACAGGAGCAGGCTCCTCCAGACCTTCCGGTAGGTCTTTTGTTTGTGCCTCCTAGGTTAAGACAGCGAGTGTTCCTGGAATTCCATGCCAAGAAGTCGGCAGGTCACCCGGGTATTGCCAGAACTCGGGAGTTGCTATCTAGGGCGGTGTGGTGGCCCTCGGTGGCTAAGGATGTGGATCAGTGGGTTCGGGCATGTGACATCTGTGCCCGAAATAAGACTCCTAGAGGGGTTCCTGTTGGCCCATTACATCCACTCTCTATCCCATCTAAGCCATGGACCCACATTTCAATGGATTTTGTGGTGGACTTGCCCAAATCCTCGGGGATGACAGCCATCTGGGTTGTCGTTGACAGGTTTTCGAAGATGGCGCACTTCGTTCCACTGGTTGGGCTGCCATCGGCCAGACGCCTGTCTGAATTATTTATGCTGCATGTTGTGCGTCTCCACGGGTTGCCACTTGATGTGGTCTCTGACCACGGATCCCAGTTTGTGGCCAAATTCTGGAGGGCATTTTGTTCCGATCTCCAGATTTCTGTCAGCTTGTCGTCAGGCTACCATCCGCTGTCTAATGGGCAGACTGAAAGGGTGAACCAGTCCTTGGAGCAGTTCCTCAGGTGTTATGTCTCCAAGTGTCAGACTGACTGGGTTGCTCATCTGTCCATGGCGGAGTTTGCCTATAACAACGCGGCTCACTCTGCTACAGGGATCTCTCCCTTCCTTTGTGTGTATGGGCATCATCCTAAGGCCAATTCTTTTGACCCCCTGGACTCCACGCCTGGTGGTTCCTCTGTGGTTTCGGTCCTTAGAGGTATTTGGCGGAAAGTGAAGAAAGCCCTTGTGTCTGTGTCATTAGTGACCAAAAGGGTTTTTGATAAGCGGAAAAGACCCTGCAGCTTCAAATTAGGAGACTTCGTCTGGTTGTCTACCAAGAATTTGAAGTTGAGACAGCCATCTCATAAGTTAGGCCCCCGGTTCATCGGCCCTTATAAGATCACCAGGGTTATCAAACCGGTGGCATTTCAGTTAGATCTGCCCCGTTCTTTGGGTATCAATAAAACATTTCATTGTTCCCTTTTAAAACGGGCGATTAGTAATCCTTCTTCCAGTGGAAGACCTTCCCCTCTTCTGATACGTGGCCAGAGGGAGTTTGTTGTTGAAAGGATTCTTGACTCCAAGGTGGTTCGGGGTCGGCTGTCATTTTTGGTGCACTGGAAGGGGTATGGCCCGGAGGAGCGGTCGTGGGTGCGCAGTTGTGATCTTCATGCCCCCAGACTGATACGCTCTTTCTTCTCGCAGTTCCCCGATAAACCCGGTGGTAGGGGTTCTTTGACCCCTCGTCAGAGGGGGGGTACTGTTAGGGTCTCCTGCCCTGTGCTGCCACGTCGTCATGGCAACCGGGAGACAAGTGCTCTTGCAGCCTCTCTCATATATAACGCTGCGTCCTTAATGTGACCCAAGGTCAACAAAATACTATCCTTATCTAAGGTGTCAATGTCAGATGACAAGTTATCTACCCACGCTGCAATTGCACTACCAACCCATGCCGACGCTACTGCAGGACTGAGTAGGTGTTAGGGTCTCCTGCCCTGTGCTGCCACGTCGTCATGGCAACCGGGAGACAAGTGCTAGCGGAGTAACCTGAGCGCAGCTGATACTCCGGTTCAGGTCTTTTGCTGTGCAGTGGTTATAGGCTCTGTGCACGGCAGGGGATCCGGTGCTGGTTTTTGTGCTCACAGTCTGTGAGGTCTGAGTGGGGCGTGGACAGCACCTGCTTTATAAGGCCTCTTCTCAGGGTAAGCAGATGCTGCTGAATCTTTGTTGGTTAGTCAGTTCCTGAAAGTTAACCAGTACTGTGTAGCTTTGTATTTGTTTGTTGCTTACTGCAAATAGGCCTGGGGATTTGGTATTACACTCTGCCAATCCAGACCTAGCAGTAAGACTGGAGTCAGTCGTTTAGCTTGCTGGGGTTCTGTTACTACTCTGTGAACTTAGCAAGTTTGCGGCTGTATTCTAAGACTTGCCTGTCTAATCCTGTCTCACTGTGCTAGGTGTCAGGGGTCAGTTTAGTGGCAGTAAGCTGAACCTGTGCACTGCAAGTGAGAATTAGGATTGTGGAGACTCTCCTTGTGTCTATCATTCCATCTCTGACCAAGGAGTTTACTGCCACACCCGTTGGTAACCCTTTAGGGTTTTGCTGTTGCCCTTAGCAACAGCATTTCGGGTTCTCTACGTATTAAAACACAACATCTTGCTTTTCCCATCTGAGCAGTTCTAATACAAGGGAGATACCCAGTTCCTTAGCCTCTGGGCTTCTCTGTTCACTTTGTGTGTATTTTGTTACCCTATCACCTTCTGTGTACGTTATGTCATATTCCCCAGTCTGTCTGTGAGTCCATTTGTTTTGCATAACAGTTCAAACACCAGTACATTCCTGCAGGCACTGGAGTGCATAACAGTTCTGACACCAGTACTTTCCTGCAGGCACTGGTGTGCATAACAGTAGGGCTCCCGTATGCGCGTAAATTTATTTTATGGTAGTTTCCTGCCTGCGATCCGCAGGATCCTTTAGGGCCGCCTTGTCCAGGATCGGTAGCGCCACCTTTTTGGATAAGCGCGTCAAGGCCTTGTCCGCCGGGGGTGAGGATTCCCACCTTAACCTGTCTTTTGAGGGGAAAGGATACGCCATAATAATTCTCTTGGGAACCTGCAGTCTTTTGTCTGGAGTTTCCCAAGCCTTTTCAAATAAAGCGTTCAGCTCATGAGATGGGGGAAACGTTACCTCAGGTTTCTTTCCCTTAAACATGCAGACCTTCGTGTCGGGGACAGAAGGGTCCTCTGTGATATGTAATACATCTTTTATTGCAATTATCATATATTGAATACTCTTGGCCGCTCTTGGGTGCAACCTCGCATCATCAGTCGACACTTGAGTCAGAATCCGTGTAGGTATCAGTGTCTGCTACCTGGGAAAAGGGACGTTTATAGGACCCTGAAGGGTCTTGTGACACAGTCAAAGCCATGGATTGACTCCCTGCTTTGTCCTTGGACTCTGCTTTGTCCAATCTCTTATGTAATAAAGTCACATTAGCATTTAGCACATTCCACATGTCCAATCAATCAGGTGTCGGCTGTGCCGACGGAGACACCACCACCATCTGCTCTGCATCTTCCCTAGACGAGCCTTCCGCTTCAGACATGTCGACACACACGTACTGACACCCCCACACACACTGGGATATATGAATATGGGGACAGCCCCCCAATAAGGCCATTTGGAGAGACAGAGAGTATACCAGCACACACACAGTGCCACTAGACACTGAAAACACAGTCCCAGCCTATACAGCGCTTTTTTATATATATGATTTGCGCCAAATAAATGTGCCCCCCTCGTTTTTTGTCCCGTTACTTGGTTCAGCAGTGGAGAGTCCGGGAGCAGCTTCTCTGCAGCATGCTGTGGAGAAAATGGCGCTGGTTAGTGCTGGAGGATCAAGCCCCGCCCCCTCGACGGCGGGCTTCGGTCCCGCTATTTTTATTATACTGGCGGGGGTTTTATAATATACTGCCTCCACAGTATCTAACAATGGTGCCAGTGTTATGTGAGGTAATTATTGCTGCCCAGGGCGCCCCCCCTGCGCCCTGCACCCTTGCTGTGCCTGTGTGTGTTGTGTGAGCAATGGCGCGCAGCGCGACCGCTGCGCGGTACCTCTCGGAAGAACTGAAGTCTTCTGCCGCCTTTGTTGTCTTCTTACTTCATATACTTACCCGGCTACTAGCTTCTGGCTCTTTTAGGAGGACGGCGGCGTGGCTCCGGGACGAACAGCGAGGACGACACCTGTGTTCCGACCCTCTGGAGCTAATGGTGTCCAGTAGCCTAAGAAGCAGAGCCTATCAGTAAAGTAGGTTTGCTTCTCTCCCCTCAGTCCCACGATGCAGGGAGCCTGTTGCCAGCAGTGCTCCCTGAAAATAAAAAACCTAACAAAAGTCTTTTCAGAGAAACTCAGTAGAGCTCCCCTGCAGTGCATCCAGTCTCCTCTGGGCAGGGCCGAAACTAGGATTTTTGTCACCCGGGGCAAGGTAGTCATTTGACACCCCCCCCCCCCCCCCCAAAAAAAAGATTTTTTTTTTTACAATAAATAAATAAAAAAATAATAAAAATAAACATTTTAAAATAAATAAATAAATGAATAAAAATATTATATATATATCTCTTTCAGAACTTTTTTACCTGAAAAATTGCCTTTTCTAACATAAATTTCATATCCAGGAAAAAGTGTCCCCATTTTACACAGTACGACAGGCAAGTGTCCCCATTTTACACATTGCGGCAGACAGGTGACCCCATTTTACACATTGCGGCAGACAGGTGTCCCCATTTTACACATTGCGGCAGGAAAAAGTGTCCCCATTTTACACATTGCGGCAGGCACGTGTCCCCATTTTACACAGTACGCTGGCAAGTGTCCCCATTTTACACATTGCGGCAGACACGTGTCCCCATTTTACACAGTACGCTGGCAAGTGTCCCCATTTTACACATTGCGGCAGACACGTGTCCCCATTTTACACAGTACGACAGGCAAGTGTCCCCATTTTACACATTGCGGCAGACACGTGTCCCCATTTTACACAGTACGACAGGCAAGTGTCCCCATTTTACACATTGCGGCAGACAGGTGTCCCCATTTTACACATTGCGGCAGGAAAAAGTGTCCCCATTTTACACATTGCGGCAGGCACGTGTCCCCATTTTACACAGTACTACAGGCAAGTGTCCCCATTTTACACATTGCGGCAGGAAAAAGTGTCCCCATTTTACACATTGCGGCAGGAAAAAGTGTCCCCATTTTACACATTGCGGCAGGAAAAAGTGTCCCCATCTTACACATTGCGGTAGACAGGTCCCCATTTTACACATTCCGGCAGGTGGTGGGGAGAGGGAGGGAGAGAGAGAGAGAGAGAGAGAGGGAGGGAGGGAGAGGGGCTGACTTACATTTGAAACGGTTCTCGCCGCTCTTCAGCCACCTCTCCCTCCTCGTCTGCGCGGCTCCCCCTTCTCCCTCCTCCCGAGTGCCCAGCTCGGGGGGCGGGGTTTCGTGGAATGACGCGTTTGCGTCGTGACGTCACGACGCAATCGCGTCATTCCGCGAAACCCCCCCCCCCCCCCCCCCCCCGAGCTGGGCACTCGGGAGGAGGGAGAAGGGGGTTTCAAAGTACAAAGAAGTGCCGCGGCGCTGCACTGGCGCATAGGGAGAGGGTGTTAGGGGGTCTCGGCGCCCCCTCCAATCCGGCGCCCAGGTCGCCTGCCCCCCTAGCCCCCCCCCCTAGTTTCGGCCCTGCTCTGGGCATAGGATCTAACTGAGGTCTGGAGGACGGGCATAGAGGGAGGAACCAGTTCACACCCATCTAAAGTCTTAGAGTGCCCATGTCTCCTGCAGCGCCCGTCTATACCCCATGGTCCTTACGGAGTCCCCAGCATCCTCTAGGACGTAAGAGAAACTGGCAATAAAGTTTGTTATTATTATCTTATCACAATACGTTCCCCAGCAATACTATTGTTATCCAGAAGGTCAGATCAAGAAGCAAATTTTCATAACAGCAAATTAATCGCCAATCATACCGATTAGCTGAACCACAAATATAATAGCTAAATCTCATTCATAACCTTCATTTTTCAGTAAATAAATATTAATAGAAATTGTTAATATTTTTAATCATTTTATTGAGAAGTTTACCCTCCTGCAAAGATCTAATATATCATTGACAGATCTATATAATTATCCATTTCAAAAGAAATCTAATATTTCCTAGATGTTAAAAAATATATCATAATTCACCATTCCAAAAGATAGTTTATACATAATGTCATAAAAAAAGGACGCATCCGAGGGACCTCTAGTCTGCGGCTCAAATTAACGATACTAATTATGAAAAACATGAACATTAAATGGATTCATTAAGACCTCTTGGATGGATAACATACAGGCTAAAGATCCATTGAGTTTCCCTTTTCCTTTGCAGCACAAACCTATGTGCAGCAGCACAACACCTGGCACAACAGAATTTTACTGGTGTGGTGCTACTGGTGACCTGGGGCATAGCTCGGAGTCCAGATAGGCTCCGCCTCAACTAAGCATGTCGCAGATGGTGAGATGGTGGGAACGAGCCGGGGTGTGGGTGGAGGAGCAGTACTGGTGGCTGTGGGCGGAGAACTGGCCGTAGTGGTGGATGAGACACAGGTGTACACCCTGGCTGTGCCTGTCACACAATCCACCAACTCTACTCAAACTAAGTAATGAGAAGTCGTTCTTGAGTCTGGAGTTTACCTATTCTGGATTTTACCTACTGTGATCCCAGTTTTTCTTGTTCCAGTCCTCAATTTCCCTGTTAAATAACATAGTTTTCATGTTTATGGGTGGCTATGTGATCTTATATATATTTCAATTACACTTATTGACACATTCAGGGTTTGACTGGGGGCTGGGGAGACAGGTATTCCCCAGGTGGGCAACACTGCTTCAAGGCAATACCCCATTTGATGGGGTGCATGTCTTATTGGGCTACAACCGGGGTTTGGGGGACACTGCCATGCATGTTCTGGCTGTGTCAGATGGTGAACTGATTAATTAATAATTATACCCCTTTCACACCGCACAAATAACCCAGTATATTGCCAGGTCGATGTGCGGTGTGAATGGGGTAAATCCTGGATTCCCGGACCATATGACACTGTATTTCAACCCGGGAATAAAGCAGGATTATTCCCGGGATATTCACGGGTCAGGTGCAGTGGGAACGGGTTACCCGGGTCGATGTGATCCGGGACCCGTTCACACTATGAAGGAGGCGGCCTGGATATGATCTCATCTCCAAGCACTGCCTCTGCATCCAATGACAACCTGACCTGGAATATTGGACCATGTACAATTCCCAGGTGCGACCCGAGTTAGCGGTGTGGGAGCGATATTAGTGGCACCTGGTTACTACTCTGAAGAACCAGCTGCCTGAGCTGCAGTTGCCCAAATACTCCCTTGGCCCTCCTCTCCTTGAGACATCGCCACATCATCACTTGTCCCCGCCCGCTCCTCTCTTCCACTCCATCTTACTATTCAGCTACTCCCTTCTATGCCGGCCTGTAACACCGCACCCTCACCCAAGTTATCACCCCTTCCTCCACTGTAGCTGTTTCTGTATTCCTCCTGTCACAGAAGAACATTGCTTCAGATGCAGGAAACTATGGAGCTCTGCAGGGCCAAGACAGATCCTCCCTCTGGACAGTTAAGTGCCAGTAGAGGTGTAAAAATGTTTTAATGTTATCTAGGGGGTTGGCATTTATACAATGGGGAGGGGTGTATTTGTTTTCTTCTGGGGGGTTGGGGGTTTTCAGTTGTGAGTTCTTATACTGTCTGTGGTGTGTGTATTAATATCTGTGTTATATGTAGGTCACTGTATTATGTGGCAGGCCCTGCAACGCTTTATGTATTAAATGGTGGTCACTGCGCTGTCTCTGTATTATATGGCGGTCACTGCGATGCTTTCTGTATTATACAGTGGTCTCTATGATGCTCTCAGTATTATACGGTAGTCACTGCATTGTCTCTGTATAATATGGTGGTCACTGCAATGCTATCTGTACTATATGGCAGTCATGTTGCTCTCTGTATTATATACTGGTCACTGCAAGCTCTCTGTATAATATGATAAGCATTGCAGCACTTTCTGCCACACCTCTTCAATCAGCTGGCCGCACCACTTCAGTTTTGTACCGTCTCCCTTCAATGGGCTCCTACCATTACATTCCCCATATTGTCTCCTCCTGTCACAATCAGACACTAGATAAGTTTTTCCAGATTCATTGGAGGGGGGCGAATTCTTCAAAATTTGTTCTCCAACTTTTTTTAATGGGGCCTCTAATGGCATACATGGGGTCATGAAGAGGCACTTTGTTACTGTGGTAAGAAAGTGGCTTGAAATAATGAAAATGGTTCTCATCCTACCAATCTAATCACTCATTCAGTGTTCGCTTCTCTGATTCTACCTCCTCTTCACTACCTCTACTAGTTGGAGTACCGCAAAGCTCATTCTTAGGTCCTTCGCTTTTCTCAATCTACAGTATACCTCATCTCTTGATAAACAAATCTTCTCCTTCGGATTTCAGTATCATCTATCTATCCTCCCCAGATTTGTCACCACCTGTATTGGTCCGTGTCACTGAATGCCTTTCTGCCATTTCATCTCGGATGTTATCTCGCTACCTCAAACTCAATATTTCTAAAACAGAATTAATTATATTCCTGCCAGCCAAGATTGGTTACCAAGCTGATATCTCCATACTGTTGACAACTTGACAATCTAGACTACCCGACAAGCTTGCTGCCTAGGTGTCATCCTTGACACTGAACTGTCATTTGTGCCACAAATTCAATCTGTCTCTAAATCATGTTATATGCATCTAAAAAACATATCCAAAATACGACCGTATCTTACACAAGACACTGTAAAAACTCAAATCCATGCTCTCAGTATCTCCCGCATTGATTATTGTAATAGACTCCTTACTGGCAGAGGCATAACAAGGGTTTTTGGAGCCCAGGGCAAGATTATGAATGGCGCCCCCCCATCAAGATTAATAAACTGGGGCATGCCGACATGACACGCCACCTGTTTCACGTCACAATGGAAACATTCTTTTCAATTGCACACGCACCTTACCTGTATGATGGTTTCTCACAATGTGGAGCCTCTGGAGAACAGTATCCTCTAAGGCAGACAGCGTCTTCAGTCGGTATTCACTATTCATGTAGGAGATGTTGTGTAGGAATATTAGCAAGGTCAGCATCATACAACAGCAATTCAACCAGACTAACATCCTGCCCCCTGCGTCTCTCAGCCACACCATCCCCTATCCCCTGTGTCGTTACTCAGCACATCATCGCCTATTCCATGTGTCGTCACTCAGCATACCATCACATATCCCCTGTGTCATCACTTAGCACACCATCACCTACCCGGTGTCATCACTCAGCACACCATCACCTACCCCCTGTGTCGTCACTCAGTACATCACCTACCCCCTGTGTCGTCACTCAGTACACCATCATCTATCCCCGTGTCATCTCTCAGCATACCATCACCTATCCCCCGTGTAGTCTCTCAGCACACCATCACCTACCCCCTGTGTCGTCACTCCGCACACCATCACCTACCCACTGTGTCATCACTCAGCACACCATCACCTATCCCCTGTGTCGTCATTCAGCACACCATCACCTACCCCCGTGTCGTCACTCAGCACACTATCACCTACCCCCTGTGTCATCTCTCAGAACACCATCACCTACCCCCGGTGTCGTCATTCAGCACACCATCACCTAACCCCTGTGTCGTCATTCAGCACACCATCACCTACCCCCTGTGTCATCTCTCAGAACACCATCACCTACCCCCTGTGTCGTCACTCAGCACACCATCACCTATCCCCTGTGTCGTTATTCAGCACACCATCACCTACCCCCTGTGTCGTCACTCAGCACACTATCACCTACCCCCTGTGTCATCTCTCAGAACACCATCACCTACCCCGTGTCATCACTCAGCACACCATAACCTAACCCCTGTGTTGTCATTCAGCACACCATCACCTATCCCCTGTGTCGTCACTCAGCACACCATCACCTATCCCCCGTGTAGTCTCTCAGCACACCATCACCTACCCCCTGTGTCGTCACTCCGCACACCATCACCTACCCACTGTGTCATCACTCAGCACACCATCACCTATCCGCTGTGTCGTCATTCAGCACACCATCACCTACCCCCTGTGTCATCACTCAGCACACTATCACCTACCCCCTGTGTCATCTCTCAGAACACCATCACCTACCCCCTGTGTTGTCATTCAGCACACCATCACCTACCCCCTGTGTCGTCATTCAGCACACCATCACCTATCCCCTGTGTCGTCACTCAGCACACCATCACCTACCCCCTGTGTCGTCACTCAGCACACTATCACCTACCCCCTGTGTCGTCTCTCAGAACACCATCACCTACCCCCTGTGTCGTCATTCAGCACACCATCACCCATCACCCCGTATCGTCACTCAGCACACCAATACCTCCCCCTGTGTCATCACTCAGCACACCATCCCCTTCCCCTGTGTCGTCATTCAGCGCATCATCACCTACCCCCGGTGTCATCACTCAGCACACCATCACCTACCCCCTGTGTCATCTCTCAGAACACCATCACCTACCCCGTGTTGTCACTAAGCACACCATCACCTCCCCCCTGTGTAGTCACTCAGCACACCATCACCTAACCCTGGTGTCGTCACTCAGCACACCATCACCTATCCCGTGTCATCACTCAGCACAAAATCACCTACCCCCTGTGTCGTCACTCAGCACACCATCACATGCCCCTTGTCGTCCCTCAGCACACCATCACCTTCCCCTGTGTCGTCACTAAGCACACCATCACCTACCCCCTGTGTCGTCACTCAGCACACCATCACCTACCCCTGGTGTCGTCACTCAGCACACCATCACCTACCCTTGGTGTCGTCACTCAGCACACCATCACCTACCCAGTGTCATCACTCAGCACACCATCACCTACCCTATGTCATCCCTCAGCACACCATCACCTACCAGTGTCATCACTTTGCACACCATCACCTACCCTCTGTGTCGTCACTCAGCACACCATCACCTAACCCCTGTGTCGTCATTTAGCACACCATCACCTACCCCCTGTGTCGTCATTCAGCACACCATCACCTACCCCCTGTGTCGTCACTCAGCACATCATCACCTACCCCCTGTGTCGTCACTCAGCACACCATCACCTACCCCCTGTCATCACTCAGCACACCATCACCTACCCCGTGTCATCACTCAGTACACCCTCACCTACCCCGTGTCATCACTCAGCACACCATCACCTACCCCCTGTGTAGTCACTCAGCACACCATCACCTACCCCCTGTGTAGTCACTCAGCACACCATCACCTACCCCCGGTGTCATCACTCAGACCACCATCACCTAACCCTGGTGTTGTCACTCAGCACACCATCACCTACCCCCTGTGTCGTCACTCAGCACACCATCACCTAACCCCTGTGTCGTCATTCAGCACACCATCACCTATCCCCTGTGTCGTCATTCAGCACACCATCACCTACCCCCTGTGTCGTCATTCAGCACACTATCACCTACCCCCTGTGTCATCTCTCAGAACACCATCACCTACCCCCTGTGTCGTCATTCAGCACACCATCACCTAACCCCTGTGTCGTCATTCAGCACACCATCACCTACCCCCTGTGTCATCTCTCAGAACACCATCACCTACCCCCTGTGTCGTCACTCAGCACACCATCACCTATCCCCTGTGTCGTCATTCAGCACACCATCACCTACCCCCTGTGTCGTCACTCAGCACACTATCACCTACCCCCTGTGTCATCTCTAAGAACACCATCACCTACTCCCTGTGTCGTCACTCAGCACACCATCACCTAACCCCTGTGTCGTCACTCAGCACACCATCACCTATCCCCTGTGTCGTCACTCAGCACACCATCACCTACCCCCTGTGTCGTCACTCAGCACACTATCACCTACCCCCTGTGTCGTCTCTCAGAACACCATCACCTACCCCCTGTGTCGTCATTCAGTACACCATCACCCATCACCCCGTATCGTCACTCAGCACACCAATACCTACCCCTGTGTCATCACTCAGCACACCATCCCCTTCCCCTGTGTCGTCACTCAGCGCATCATCACCTACCCCCGGTGTCATCATTCAGCACACCATCACCTACCCCCTGTGTCATCTCTCAGAACACCATCACCTACCCCGTGTTGTCACTCAGCACACCATCACCTCCCCCCTGTGTAGTCACTCAGCACACCATCACCTACCCCCTGTGTCATCTCTCAGCCCACTATCACCTCCCACCTTTCTCGTCACTCAGCACACCATCACCTCTCCCGTATCGTCACTCAGCACACCATCACATTTTAAGTCTCCCAGTCCCCCCCATGTCTTATTGTCTCTCTTTTCCCTCCTTTCTAGGTCTCCCAGTGTCTCCCCCTCCTTAAGTGTCTCTCATCCCCCTCCCCTTACCTAGTGGGAGACGGCGGGCTGAGGCGGCAGCCAGCAGGCTGTTCAGACAGGGGAGCGTGTGACGCTCCAAGCAGGAACAGCTGAGAAAGGACTGCTTGGCGGTGCGACTGTGGATGTCGGAGCTCTGGCAGCGTTGTGCGCATGGGGCGAGCGGGCTGTGCAGGTGCCGGTGGCGCTCCCCTCTGCCGGGCCTACCACGGCGCCCAGGGCACGCACCCTGCTCGCCCCGTGCTAGTTATGCCTCTGCTTACTGGTCGACTCTCACCACAACAATCCATTTTGAATTCAGCTGCAAGGCCAATCTTCCTAACAAGATGTTCATAATCTGCAGATCCACTCTGTCAGTCCCTCCATTGGTTGCGCATATTCTACTGTATTCAATTTAAAATACTTATACTCACATATAAAGCTATTAACCAAACTACACCAACATATATCTCTTCACTTACCTCAAAATATCTCCCAACTCGACCTCTCCGCTCTGCACAAGTTCTGCTTCTGTCATCTGCACGGATCACTCGCTCCCAATAACAAGTACAGGACTTTCTTTGAGCAGCACCCACCCTATGGAAGGCTCTCCCATGCACGATAAGACTCTCTTCTAGCCTCCAAACTTTCAAGCGTTTCCTGAAAACTAACCTCTTCAGGCGAGCCTATCAAATTCCTGAACCACCCACATGACCTTCAGAAGAATTCATATCTAATATATTGATTTTGTATCCTTCCTAATTCACTATAGATTGTAAGCTTGCGAGCAGGGCCTACCTACCTCTGTGTCTGTCTGGTTATTACTCAGTTTGTCTTATCACTATTGTTTCCGTTTTGTAAAATGCACCAGAATATGCTGAGCTATATCAGAAACTGTAAATAAATAAATAAATTGGTAACCCTATTGTGGTATTGGTGACTCCCCTAACAATGCCTCCTGGTCACGCCCCCTGTCGTGGCATCTGGAATGGAAAAGGTGGTAACCCTAGTCTCATGACTATTTTGATTACCCAAATTGAGAAGGCAAACGTTTAAGGCATTTGTTTTTTAAAGCTCTGCAAACTGATTGAAAACAGGTCATCTCATTTCTGAGAGATTCTGCAATAAGCAAATGTCTGGTAAATAGAGCTAAACAGAATAACAATTTCACATAAGGTTCCATGTATTGAATGGCTCATGTGAATATATTTTATTGAACAGTATAAAGGGATTAAAACCATACCTCCCAACTTTAGAATGAGGTCAGATGGGACACGCTCGAAAAGGGGGCTTCAACAGAAGGGGGCGGGGCCTCAAGGCATGACCCCCGTTTTTCGTTATTTTGGGGGCGTACCCAGTGCAACTGAGCAGCCCCGCCTCACTCCCTGCACTGTTCAGATCTAAATCAGTGATCACCAGCTGTTTTGCAGAGCAGAGCAGCGGTGATCACAGGAACTCCCATCTGCCCCCCTGCCCGCAGGACGCTGCGACCCACGGGTGGTACAGCGGGACAGTCTCCAAATAGCGGGACTGTCCCGCTGGAATCGGGACAGTTTGGGGGTATGTTAAAGCAAGCACTACTTTTAATGTCTCCATAATTAATAAATGCTAGTATTGTTTCATGAGATTGCAGATACCAACACCGGGGGCATGAAGGCAAGTGTTTGGTGGAATTATAGGGTTTAAAAGATACCTTGGGGCCTATTTATCAAGTTGATTTGTTTTATAAAATTATGCAGAAACTGCAGTTTCTGTATAATTCTTTGTGCCACTGTTAATGGCAGCCCAATGTAGGAGATTGTCCCTATCCCATGTGCTTCGTGAGATCACCAGTCCGTTTTTGGCCGGTGAAAACGGACCCTATCAGTCAATAATCGCAATATTCATCTGTTTTCTCCCACTGAAAATGAACCATGGTTAATAGGATACCACCCCTAAATCGATCAGATTATCTTAATCAGAGATGCGGTCAATTTACCTACAATCAAAATCCCGACAAAGTCAAAATCCAGACATGGGGGGTAATTCCAAGTTGATCGCAGAAAGAATTTTGTTAGCAGTTGGGCAAAACCATGTGCACTGCAGGGGAGGCAGATATAACATGTGCAGAAAGGTCAAAAAGTCAACATGAGTTTTCATGATTCTTTTATTGAAACCGACTTCTTCATATTTTACCATCCCGGTGGACCTGGAGGACGTACACAATAGTGTGTCGAGCATAGCGAGGCATTGTGCCTGAAGCAATGGCGTGCAGTGAGGTCAGTGGCTGGTGAGGCACTACAGCCATAATGTCCGCCGAATCCTGCCGATGACCCCTACCGCCGCCAAGCCCCGCTACTGCCTCTGAGCCGATGCCCGCTGCCACCGCCAATGGCTTACAAACTTGCCCATCATCAACTGACCCTGCCCTCCGCCACTAATTTGCATCTCAGTCCGTTGCCGCCAATGCCCGCTGCCTGCTCATCATACTTGTGATATATTGTACATTCTTATTGAAAAAAAAAATTCAATTAGTGTTTGGGACTGGGAAAGGAGTGGGAGGAGGACATGAATGCAATTTTGTTGTCCAGGGCTTCCATTAACTTAACGGAGAAAAAATGCGTGAGGTCCCCCCTCGTAGGTATAACCATCCTCGGGCTCTTTGAGCCGGTCCTGGTTGTTTAAATACTGGGGAAAAAAATTGGACAGGGGTTCCCCGTATTTAGACAACCAGCACCGGGCTCTTAGTCCGGTCCTGGTTCCAAAAATATGGGGGACAAAAGATGTAGGGGTCCCCCGTATTTTTAAAACCAGCACCGGGGTTCACTAGCCAGGGACATAATGCCACAGCCGAGTGACACATTTATGTACGTCCCTGCAGCCGTGGCATTACCCCCCAACTAGTCACCTCTGGCCGGGGTTTCCTGGATGAATGGGGACCCCTTAAATCAAGGGGTCCCCCCTTCCAGGCACCCAAGGGCCAGGGGTGAAGCCCAAGGCTGTCCCCAGCACCCCTGGGCGGTAGGTTCCAGGCTGATAGCCATGTGTGTAAAAAAAAGAATATTGTTTTTTGTTGTGGAACTACAAGGCCCAGCAAGCCAACCCCGCTTGCTGGTACTTGGAGAACCTCAATACGCCCTGAGTGAATGAATGAATGTTAGTTATAGATGCAATTTTTCTCTGAAACCACACCGACAAGGCAGATATGTGAACCTTAAGGGAGGCCAGACGAAGGCCTAAGTCCAGGCCTTGGTGCATGAAAGCCAGGATTCTGGATGTTTTTATCTGTGAACATCATAGAATTTATCAGCACACCAGATGAAGTAAGAATTCCAGACTCTGTAATACAGTAGATCCAGGCAGATGCCGGTTTGCAGGCTTTCAACATAGTTTGGATGACCGCCTCAGAAAATCCTTTTGCCCTTAGGAGTGAAGAGCCACGCCGTCAAAGCCAGTCTGGCCAGGTCTGGATAGAGACAAAGTCCAGTACGAGGAGGTCTGATCGTTGAGGAAGTTAAAAAGGACGCTCTGTCGATAGACCCTGCAGGTCTGAGAACCAATGCAGTCTGGGCCACGCTGGAGTGACTAGAAGTAGTATTCCTCCTTCTTGCTTGAACTTCCGTAGTATCCTGGGCAGGAGTGACACTGGAGGGAACACGTAAGGCAGCCGAAAGTTCCATGGAATGGCTAGTGCATCCACGTACGCTGCTTGAGAATCCCTGGTCCTTGATCTGAAGACCGGAACTTTGTGATTGTGTCGAGACGCCATCAGGTCTACATCTGGTAGGCCCCACTTGTCCACCAGGAGTTGAAAGACTTCCAGATGAAGGCTCCACTCTCCGGCGTGCACGTCCTGTCGACTGAGGAAGTTCGCTTCCCAGTTAGGGACACCCGGTGTGCTGCCTTGATGGTTGATGTATGCCACCGTGGTGGCATTGTCTGACTGTACTTCCACAGGCCTATTCTGTACTAGAGGCAGGACAAGAGACAACGCGTTGAACACTGCCGGTAACTCTAGAATGTTTGGGGGTAATTCCAAGTTGATCGCAGCAGGACATTTTTTAGCAGTTGGGCAAAACCACGTGCGCTGCAGGGGAGACAGATATAACATTTGCAGAGAGAGTTAGATTTGGGTGGGTTATTTTGTTTTTGTGCAGGGTAAATACTGGCTGCTTTATTTTTACACTGCAATTTAGATTGCAGATTGAACACACCACACCCAAATCTATCTCTCTCTGCACATGTTATATCTGCCTCACCTGCAGTGCACATGGTTTTGCCCAACTGCTAAAAAATGTCCTGCTGCGATCAACTTGGAATTACCCCCTTTATCGGGAGGAGTGATTCCTCCTTGGTCCACTGACCTTGAAAACAGTGTTGCTCCAACACCGCTCCCCATCTCCCCAGACTGGCGTCCATTGTCAGCAGGACCCAGTCGGGGATCCAGAAGGGACTGCCCCTGCTTAATTGCTGGTCCTGAAGCCACCTGGTCAGAGACCAACGAACCTACGTAGTCAAAGTGATCATATGAGACCTGATCCGATGAGGTAGTCCGTCCCATTTGGGAAGGATTAACCTCTGCAGAGGGCGGGAATGAAATTGAGCGTACTCCACACAATCAGGCCAAGTACTTGGATCTCAGAGTGTATCGACACTCTGGGGCAACAAAGGAAGCATCTTATCCTGTCCTGAAGCTCCAGGACCTTCTCTGGAGACAGAAACAGCCGTTGACTGTGCGTGTCCAGCAGTGCCCCCAGGTGCACCATGCTCTGAGTTGGGACCAGCGAGGACTTCTTCCAATTGATGAGCCACATGTGGGCTTGTAGGAAGCTTACTGTCAGTTGTAGATGACTGAGAAGGACATCGTGTGAGGTTGCCAGGATCCACAAATCGTACAGATATGGCAGGATCCCGATTCCCTGGCAACGGAAATGAGCAGTCATCACGGCCATAACCTTGGTGAAGATCCGAGGAGCTCTGACCAGTCCAAATGGCAGATCCTGCAACTGATAGTTGATGTTGCCAGTAGCAAACCACAGATATTGCTGATGCGACATGGCAATAGGTACAGTATATGCAGGTATGCATCTTGTATATCCAGGGATACCATATAGTCTCCGGGTTCCAAGGCCAGTACAATTTAATGCAGAGTTTCCATACGTAACTTGGACACTCTCACAAACTTGTTCAATAATTTGAGGTTGAGTATAGGCCGGAAAGACCCATTGGGTTCCCGAACTAGAAACAGGGTCGAGTAGTATCCTTTGCCCTTCTGGGACGAAGGTATCAGCACCACGACTCCTGTATCCAGGAGAGAACTCACAACTATTTGTAGAGCTTGCACTTATAACGGATCCTAAGGGATAACAGTGGAGCAAAACAGTCGAGGGGGACGTCTCTTGAAGGAGACTGCGTACCCGTGAGAGACAACTTCCCGGCCACCCAGGACTGCTTTGCCTTGGGTTTTGTGGTTTTGGTAGCATGAGACTGTCTCGGGTATGCTTGACCTTTTGCTTTTCCATGAGGCCGAATGGAATGAAAAGTGGTACCATTTGCCCTCTGTGCAGAGGGAGTAGAATTTGGGAGAAACGCAGTTATGTTTAGGTCTTCCCCAAACAAGATGTCTTCCTTAAAAGGGAGTACCTCTAAGGTCTATTTAGAATCCAGGTCCACCTTCCATGCCCTCAACCACAGAATATGGCTAGCTAGGACAGACATAGTCGACGCCTTAGCCGCCAACAGACCTGCCTCAGAGGACGCCACCTGAATAGAATAGGCAGCGGTGGTAATGTGAGACAGATATTGTCTGGCCTTGTCAGATAATTTATTGGGTAGCCCTTCCTCCAATGCCTGAACCCATACTTCAATACCTTTTGCAGCCCATGAGGCCACAATAGTGGGTCTACGTACAGCACCTGTAAGGGAGTAAATAGATTTCAGGCATCCCTCCACACGCTTATCTGTTGGTTCTTTCAGTGAAGTGACAGTGGTGAGAGGCACAGTAGAGGATACCACTAGACGGGTGACATGGGAATCCACCAATGGTGGGTTTTCCCATATGTAGCTCGATATCCTCTCCCTGAAGAGTTAAGGCCCATTTAGGTAGGGGGAATTTCTTCCCTGGCTCAGACCAGGGTTCTCGACGTTTGTCCACTAAGCGGTCAGAATGTGGTAGCTACCTTCTGACTTTAAACTTGTCAGGTTTCTTAGACACCATAGTGAAATCCTCATCATCATCAGATATTTGGAGGATATGTCTAATAGCAACCAAGTCAGGAACATCAACCTGTAAAGAAGATTCCTCGTCAGAAGCATCTGATTTAGTGTCTGACAAGACAGTTTGTTCCCCATCCTCCTCGGAGATGTGTGGATTGTGAGGAGGAAGCAGTCCACTTAGATGACCCAGGGACACGAGTGTGACCTACTGTGTAGCAGATTCATGTCTAACCAAAGATTGGTTTAATTGCTGCAACTGGTTAGACAAATTATCCACCCAAGGTGGATTAACCATAGGGACAATTTGTGGCTGTAGTAGCACAGGTGATCCCATAGTAGGCGTAAGATGGTCCACCAAAGTACCCAACAGGGTTGAGAACTTATCCCAGGGTGGCTCCTGATTGGTTGCAGGAGCTGCGGACTGAATGGGAGCGGTATGGCACACATTACACAGACCATCATATAAAAATTCCCCCTCAAGTAAATCCTTGGTGCATGTCCTGCATGATGCCGGAGAGTTCCCGGATTTACTGCCCTTTTTGTTAGACATTTCAGTAAATGCAACAATAGAGCGTATGAGTACGATAAAGCCAGACAGAGTATAATACCTGTGAATAAATTCTTTAGTATGTGACTGAGTACCCATCACATAACACCTGCGAATAAATTCGCTATTATGTGACTGAGTACACAATAGAATACGTGTAATAGGTAAATACTGTGACACACTATATATAAGACCCTGACGCACCTAGTCCCCTAGGGTACAGAATATAGTGATCGATATATCTGGGAAACACTGAAGTGAAATCCACACATCAGATACAGGCACACACAGTCACAGTAACAATGCAGATAATTATTCGTTAGGACAATAAAACTGCACTCGACCAGTATACAACACTATATCAGTATGTATGTATGTATGTATGTGTGTATATATATATATATATATATATATATATATATACACACACACATACATAATTATTCGTTAGGACAATAAAACTGCACTCGACTAGTATACAATACTATATCAGTATGTATGTATGTATGTATGTATGTATGTGTGTATATGTATATATATATATATATATACACACACACACACATACATACATATAACACAGCGCGGTCCTAGACCGGAGGTATATCTCAGAATACTCGCACAATATATTCTGTAACAGGTACACTTGTTCTTAACCAATGCTGTCTATACAGAGACATGTAGAATACTTAAGTGTTTGTAAAGTCACAGCGCTGTATACAGGCGTCTTTACGAGAGAGACCTTGTCCTGCAGTCCCGGAGACCAGCCGCAGCTATACCTAAGATGGCGCCAAGCGTCTCAGTCAGGGAGTGGGGGAGAGTGGATGGCAGCTCCAGGGCGGGAAAATCTACTCAGAGATGGCGCCCTGGGTGGGAGGAGGGGCTACAGGTCAAGCGCCGGCTCTCCTATGCTGGTCCTCACCACCTGGTCCTACGGAGTCTTATTCAATTTGGTGTTAGTGCACCCGACCTGTACTCATATGCCCTGGCAGATATAGTGGGGTCCCTGTGCGCAACAGTGTCCACGCCAACGTTGCAGTCCGTTTCCCTAGACTGCGAACGGAACGCAATTTAGTAGCAGGTCCCACCTGGGGGACCCTCTTACCTCCTCCCTGTAGCAGCCACGCGAACCAGGAGAGCGTCTGCGACTGTGTGCCAAGAGCCAGTAGCGGATCTTGCCACGGGCAAGCAGGACTTTTGCCCGGGGCGCCGCCTTCCGGAGGGCGCCGCACCATGGCAAGATCCGCCACTGCTGCCCGCTGTGTCCCCCGTCCGCTGTGTCCCCCGTCCGCTGTGTCCCCCATCCGCCTCCGCTGCCCGCTGTGTCCCTGTGAAGGGAACTAGACGCGTAGAGTCTAGTTTCCCTTCGTGGAGAGTACCTTTGCTGAGCGGAGCGCGATGACGTCATCGCGCACCGCACAGCAAGGTCCTCTCCACGAAGGGAACTAGACGCTACGCGTCTAGTTTCCCTTGATGGAGAGGACCTTTTGCTGTGCGGTGCGCGATGACGTCATCACGCACCGCTCAGCATACAAGCGGCGCTACTAATGTACAGGGGGCGTAATTGACCACGCCCCCTGTATTAAGCCACGCCCCGTTTCCTGCCCGGGGCGTAGAGCGGGCTTGAACCGGCCCTGCCAAGAGCCGGAGTGTCTCCGCCGCAAGTACCCAGGAACTGAGCCGTGGGACTATTCGACGCCACTTGGGAGGTGATGGAGCCCCAGCGTTGAATGACACTCTGACATTTAACAGTGCTGTGGCCCTTGAAGTCTTCTTAGAAAGCTTTTTCAGGGCTGCCCAGCGCAGCCCCCTGTTGACTAGCCTGCTCTTGCAGGTACGAATTCATAACTGAGCTCACAGTGCCTGGAGGCGGGGTTATAGGAGGCCCCAATGCATCCTGGGACAGCTAAAGCTTTAACCTGTTGGTGCCTAGATCAAGATCCATCTCTACACCCTGATGTATTACCTGTGGAATACAGTGTACCCGCTGCAGAAACAAATGATTGAGCATTTAGGTAGATTAGAGGAATGGTCAAGAGCATGGCAATTACAGTTTTAATGCCAAAAAATGCAAAATCACGCATTTTGGTCTCAAAAATCCAAAAGCTAAATATAGTATTAATGGCACTATACTGGAAACTACTGAGGAGGAAAGGGAGCTAGGAGACACTACTTCAGGTGACTTAAAGGCAGGTAAGCAATGTAACAAAGCAATGAGAAAGGCTAGTCAGATGCTTGGCTGCATGGGTGTGGGATGATAGATAGTGTCTAGTTAGACAGTCAGTAGATAGACACCACGTTAGACAAACATTATGTCGACATGAACAAGGTACAGTACAAAAGGTCGACATGGTCAAAAGGTCAACATGAAAATGATTTGCACAAAAAAAGTTTGACACCATTATTTTTGCATTTTTGTGGTTTGTGTGGATAGTTTTGTCATCTGGGACCCCCAATTGTAGAAAGGCATCTGCTCGCCACAAGGTTTATAACCAACTCCATGCTGACATGGATAGAGAAGATATTAAATAGTCCCAAAATATGTGAAATAACCCCCCCCCCCCCCCCCAGTGTCTACTTTTTTATGTCTACCATTTTCATGTTGACCTTTTAACCCTGTCAACCTTTTGTACTGTCTACTTTTTCATGTCGACCTTTTGACCGTCTAACATATGGTGTCTATCTATTGACTGCCTAACTAGACACTGTATCTACCACCCGGATACTTGGTTGCATAGGGAGAGGAATCAGCAGCAGAAAGAAAGAAGTAATAATGCCACTGTATAGGTCATTGGTACAGCATCATCTAGAATACTAAGTTCTATTCTGGAGGCCATATCTTCGGAAGGATATTAATACACTAGGGACTGTATAAAGAAGGGCAACTAAAATGGTGAATGACCTTCATCACAAAACAGACCCAGAAAGACTAGAAAATCTCAATATGCATAGTCTGGCGCAGAGAAGGGAAAAGGGGGACATGACAGAAACTTTCAAATATATCAAGGGTTTTAACAAAGTCCCGGAAGGAAACAGTCTTCAAATGAAGAGAAGTATTAGAACACGAGGACATGCACCAAAACTGGAGGGAGGTAAGTTCAGGGGAAATTTGGGGAAAATTACTTCACAGAAAGGGTAGTGTAAAAGTGGAATAAATTACTGTAGTACTGGTCGCACAAGTTAATTTATATTCAATAAATGATCCCCATTTATATTATCAAAAACACGTTAATGTTATTCCAAACTGTTTGGGGGGTGCTACCACAGGCAAAGTAAATCTATAAGAGAGAGAAGGAGAAAGGGTTCGAAATGCCCTATGGTGGTGCACACAATCTTGTATTAAAATGTAACTTTTATTATGATATTTATTAAAACCAGCGAATATTAAGAAGAAAATAGTGTAAATAGAAAGGAAATGGTGATTAAAATTGAAAGTGCTGCGCACTAGATGTCACCGGATTAGCTCATATGTTATATCACAGTTTGTAGATAGTCAAGAGTGTATTAGGAGTATATAGTTCCTGTATATCTGTAGTTCACGTTTTTTACTACTTAAGGGACTCCTAAAATAAACGTCCAAAATTTTCTAATCCCTCCCAGGATTTAAGTCTAGGACCGTTAAGGCAAGATTCCAGATGTCATCATATGTACTGTGATAATACTAGTACTCTAATGACTCGCTGTGTGTGATATTGAAATATTCCCCAATAAAGTAATCAAACAATAAATGTGTATTTTGCTTTTACTATATCTCAGAGTTAGTGTACAAACTCTATTAAAGTCTCTAGCACCTGTGTGCCCTCCCAAGCTTCATGAACAGTATTGTATCCACTGCAAGAAAAACATAAGAACCTAAGGATACAAATGTATCCACTAAACAAGACACAGCTGTTGTTACAATAGTTCAAAAATTAAGCTCTGGCAGTGTCAAGCCTTTCAATTGCCACGAATGATAAACACAGTAAGAGGTCGACCCACGGCGTCCCCCTTTGTTACCGCTCGCATAAGCTAATAAGCTCCCCTTTAAATAAGAGTCTGACACATTTCTTTTGGATCGAATTACTGGCCACAGTTTATTTCCATTACCTTATTCCATGTTACCTTACAAGGTTGCAGGGCACGGACAGAAGTGGTGGGCAAGGCGCCAATGGGTCCCTGACCCCTCCTGATTACCTGGGGGCGTGCCCTGCCTACCCTGTAGGCACCGCGGCAACGCCCCTGGGGAACCAGCCCTCCTGGCGCATATCACGCTCGCCTGGCACGCAGCTCACTGGCCCAACCGTCCAAAGCTGGAGCCGAGCGTGCGCCCGTTCACCGAGGGTGAATCTGCCAACCTCAGCTGGCTCCCCCCGTTCGCCATGCCTTGCGCACCGCTTCTTCCCGCCACACGAGGATCTCGGCTGCCCCCCCGAGACCCGAAGCCCCCACCCTGCAACCAGCTACTGACCCCCGGCCTCCAGTGCTTCCTGAAGCGCATTATTGAAAAGGTCAATCCCAATGTCCGACAAATGGACCCCGTCGCTCCTATACATGCCCCCGATCTTTTGGCTGATGTCCTTATGCCGTATGACCCGTCCCCCTAGCGCTGCCACGCACTTGCCCACGGCCGCGTTGACCCTTTTCCTGGCCCTCTCCACTCCTGTCCCTTTCCGTGCTCCGCGCCAAGCTAGCCTGGGAATGATGTTAGACCATATTAGCTCTACGCCCGGCCATCGCCGGATAACAAGGTGCCCCCTCATCCCTCTCTCCCCGAACCAGCGTACATTCCCCTCCTTCTCCGCTAGCCCCAACTGCCTTCCATAAGACCTCCCGGCGGCCCTTGCTGCCGCCCAGTGGACGTATGAGTGACCGACGATCCATATCTGCCTCGCCTCCTTTTTTCTTGCGGATGGGGCTGTGTGGGAGAGGGGGGGGAATATGATAGTTAGATCTTTTCCGTTTCGTCGTTGAGGGGTCTAATGTAGCGCCTGTAGCTGTTGGACCCCCACCTGCCTAATGCTTTGATCTCTTCCATCGCGCACCCTTCGTTAGCGGCTGACGTGGCCGCCCCTATTCTAAACGAGTGTGTCCCGAACCTCTCCGCCTGCCAGCCAAGTGCTCCTACACATCTCTTCAACACTGCTGCGAACTGGTACCTAGTGAGCGCGGCCCCGTCCTTGTGCACCAGAAAATTCTCCCCTCCCGCCGGCCTTGTTACCCTAAAGGCTTCGACCGCCCTTACCGGGCAGACCGTAGCGTCGGCGTGCCTGCGTAGCTGCACCCATTTTCCCTTTCCGTTCTGGTCTGTCTTTGATCTCCGTATTTTACACAATACTGTGTCCTCCGCTAAGGTAACGCTACTGCACTGCAGCCCTGTTTCCTTTGCTGTTTTGGACTGCGCTACCAACTCACTAACCCTGAATGCCCCACTAAACGCCATAATAAACGCCGTTGTAAACAACCTCGCCTCGCTCTGTTCGCGGCAGACGCTTGGGACCACTTCTATCAGTTTCCTCAGCCTTTCGATTGTGATTGGTTCTCTAGCGTCCGGTTTCTTAACCTCCGCCCTTGCCCAGCCCTTCATTATCGTGCGTACTATGAAACTCTTCGTCTCGTCCCTTTCGCCTGCCAGTTTCTGGAAAAAGGATACCCCTGCTAGCATCGTGTTTGCTCTGGCCCTGGAAGTCTGCTCCCTTCTGAGCTTGTCCAAGAACGCCAACAATTGTTGCTGTGGAGGCTTGGATTCAATATCCCCAGCCCCCTGGAACTGCCGCCATTTTTTCCATGCGGCCTTGTAAGCCTTCCAGGTCTTTGGTGCCAGGGACCGCTCCACCAAGTTGTCTAGTTCTGATCGACTATCTGCCAGAGATAGGAGGGGCATGTTAAACCTACTTCGCTTGCTCCTGGCGCTGCGGCCCTAAAACTTCCCACTTCTGCCTGGACAATGCGTCCGCTATTACGTTCTTCTCCCCTGGCACGTGTCTAGCTTTGAATGTTATGTTGTGGTGCAAACATGCTGCCACCAACCTCCTAAGCAACCTGACTACTGGCGGCGATGATGCCCGCTGGTTGTTCACGGCTTGCACCACCCCCATGTTGTCGCACCAGAATTGGATCTGCCTGTTTGCCAGCACTTTTCCCCATATATCCACTGCCACGACTATTGGGAACAACTCCAATGCCGCTAAGTTCTTGGTGATCCCCGCGGTCTCCCATTCTGGTGGCCATCGCTGGGCGCACCATTCGCCCTGCAAGTATGCCCCAAACCCCGTAGCTCCTGCTGCGTCTGTAAATAACTGCAGCGCACGGTTTGACGCTACTTCCTTGGGCCAGATTTGCACGCCGTTGAAATGTAGGAGGAACTCCTCCCACACCCGCAGGTCCTCCCTAAGCTCCCTGGCGATACGTATGAAGTGGTGCTTTGCTGCCATGCCCGCTGTGGCTTGTTCCAGCCGCCTCTTGAAGATTCTGCCCATTGGAATCACCCTGCAAGCAAAATTTATGCTCCCCAGTAATGACTGCAACTGCCCCAACGTGACCTTCTTGGCCTTTGCGCAGTCGCTCACTTCCCTGACCAACTTTACCACCTTCTCTGTTGGGAGTCTGCACTCCTGCCTCGCCGTGTCTATTTCGATGCCTAAATAGGATATAACCTCCGTCGGACCTTCGGTTTTCTCCGCCGCGATGGGTACACTGAACTCTTCCAGCATACCCTGTAGCTCGTGCAAAAGGTGGCTGCACTGCTCCGACTCTGGTGGGCCCGCCACCAAGAAATCGTCTAGATAATGCGCTATGGCCCTTGCCCCAGCGCGTTCCTGCAAACACCATTGCAGAAACGAACTAAATGCCTCGAAGAAAGCGCATGAAATGGCGCAACCCATTGGCAGGCATTTGTCCACAAAGAAAACCCCGTCAAAACTTAAACCCATCAGCCTGAAGCTCTCTGGGTGCAAGGGGAGCAGTCTGAAAGCCGACTCGATATCTAGCTTTGCCATGAGAGCTCCTCTCCCTTGTGCCCTAACCATCTTGACCGCCTGGTCAAAGGATTGATACTGCACTGAACATTGCTCTTTGTCCAGTGCGTCATTTACTGACCCTCCCTCGGGGTAAGACAGGTGCTGAATGAGCCTGAACTTCCCCGGTGCCTTTTTTGGGACCAGTCCCAAAGGTGACACTATCAAATCCTGTAATGGTGGGACTGCGAATGGCCCCGCCATTCTCCCTAACTCTAGCTCCTTTGCGATCTTCTCACGTACCACCCCCGGTTGCTCCTTGACGGATTTCAGGTTTCTTATTTTTTCTGTGGGCGGGACCTCTCTTATTATCGGTATCCTAAAGCCCTCCCTAAAACCGTCCAGCAGCAATTTGGCTTCCTGCTGCTTGGGATACCTGGCTAGCCACCCCAGGATCCTGCTTAAGTTCACTGGGCTAACTGCTTTTTCCAGCCCCTGCCGCCGCGGGTAGCTTTCTTGGGTGATTAGCCCTCTTCCTATAGCAATCCTTTGCGGCGTGGCTTGCGTTGCAAAAGGAACATGCGTGCTTGAACTTGCACTGCGTGCGGGTGCACTGCGATTCGTTGAACGCCCAACATTTGAGGTCATGTTTCTGCGTGCTAGGCCTCCCCGCGCCGGCTGCTTGTGCCGGTGCAGCCTTCTCCGCTATACCGCTTGCTAATGCCTTGAGCCACGCGTCGAGGTCCCTAACTCCGAAGTCGATGGGCTTACCGCCCTCCGCCTTCGCTCTGAATCTCTCGTCGTATCTCAGCCATACTGATCCCCCTTGCTCCTTGTACACGGAGTATATAAAATCCGTATATTTTAACATGCTCATCGCTACCTCGGGGTACGCTTCTATGTAACAGCCGGAGTAGGCGAACATTCCGCTCAGCCAGTTCTCAATAGTCTTGTAGCTATCGGCTTGTGCACCCCCTTTCGGTTTTGCCTTTTCTTTGTCGCTCAAGCCCTTCTCTGTCAATGAACATATATCCACAAAAACCCCTTTTTCAATCTCCTTTCTGGTTTGTTTTGGTAGGTGTCCTGCCACTGCGCTAAACTCGCAACCCACTGCGGACCCTGTCTGCAAAAATCTCTTAGCCGTGTCCTGCTGCACCTGCCCCATCCGCTCCCTAACCGCATCTGTCCCGGGGGTAAGCCCTTTCTTTTTCTTACAAGTCGCTCTGGCTAACTTTAGCTGCTCCCTCAATACTCTGCATGCCTCGTCCTCCTCTGAATCCGTTGCGCTATCCCCCTGCTCCCTCGCCTGACCTGCTCCGCCATTGCCAACCACCCCCGTGAACTTCACCATAACATTACTAACATCTTGCGATATATCTGGGGACACGATAATATTGCACAAACTGTTCATATCAACATTAGTCTCACCCATCCCGTGTGAAGATTCCCTTGCTGGACCGTCCGCGCTGGTCATCGCGCAGGACGCTGATTTCGGTGTGGTGGCCACTTGGACCGTGTTGACTGCTGGGGCATCGCTGGCCGTAGCGTAGCCCGTGACGCTCTCTCTGCGATGGAATTCCGCGCCTCCTGACCGCTGCGTGTATGCCGGCTGCTGCTCTCGTGGCGTGATGGTACCGTGGACCGCCATATTGCTCCCGTGCGTTGATCTTGCTGGCGTGGTGAAGACTTGCACGTTCCTGTGTACTGCCTCCCTGTCGCCTTGTCTTGCCGGGGTGCCATGCTGGCTGCTGTGCTGCGCTGATCGCTGCCCTCCTCCCATCAACTGATAACGCTGCTCCTGCCTGTCTTCTTGCCTGCTGCAGCTGCACCCTCGACATCCGTGCCGTGAGTTGATGTATGCCGCCGGCGGTGATGCGTGTCGGCTGTAACTCCTAACCGGTGATGACCTGCGTGCTGCAAGATGGTGGCTGTGCTGATGTCGGGAGCTGGGCGGTGGCGAGTGGTAACGCGGGGATCTCCGGCCATAAGATGACTCCCTGCTTCCATGCCCCTTGTAATGCCTCTCCCTGCTGTGACGATGCGCGGTGTCCTGCCGCCCCCCGCCCATTTGCCCCGCCGCCGGAAGCTGTGACATCTCCCTGAACAGCTGGGTGGAAGCCTGCTGCACCCAAGCGTCCCGGCCGCCTGATGATGGCCCGCCCTCGTATCCTGCTTCTCCTTTCTCCCATCTACGGGCTGGGGTTTGTGGTTGTGTGGCGGGTGAGATGGGGTTGGCGTTGCTCAAAACTTTGCCCCAAACCTTCCGCCCCTCCCCCCCGGAGTCGGGTCCGTCTGACTCCGCTGCCGCAGGGATATCCTCGTAAATAGGCGGCAGGTCACTCACCCCGTATTGCTGCTCGCTGGTGGTCGCTGCTGCCGGCTGCTTCTTCCTCTTCGCAGCCCTAGCTGTGGGATTGGAGCTGCTTTTTCTTCTCTTCTGCTCATGCAGCCGTCCTCTTCCTTTCCTGCCGCCAGGGGGAGCTCCTGCCTCATTATCCCTGTGCTGCTGCTGCTGCTGACTTGCTCCTTCCCCCCCTGCAGGGTTAAAGTGTAACCCTGCGCTGTCCTCGGTCTCCTCCCTGAACCTGTGGGGTATGCTCCTCCTTCTGACCCCCCTCTCCGCTGGCCCCTCCATGCTGCTTTCTTTTGTGCTTTTGCAGGGGGGCAATGTGTGCTGTGCAGCTGCCCTGGAGTGCTGTTATTACTGGTGTCCTTATCCGGTGAATGGTGAATGTACCACCTCGGCCCCCCGCGATGCGCCCAGACTCCGGAGCCGCCGCGCGACCGGAAGTGACCGGAAGTCGCTTACCCGGCCTGTGCTCCGTGTATCTCCGTCTCCCCTGCCGCTGCCTCCGAATCGGACCCGTCGCCTGGTCGTCGCTGCAGGTGCCCTCCGCTGCTCTCCCCCTCGTTGGCCGCCGCTGCTCTCGCCCTCGCTGGCCGCCGCTGCTCTCGTCCTCGCTGGCCGCCGCTGCTGCCGATCGTAGCCGCGCTCAGAGATCCCACTCTGATCTCTGCTCTCCCTCAGTGGCCGCC
Organism: Pseudophryne corroboree; assembly: GCF_028390025.1. Taxonomy (NCBI): domain Eukaryota; kingdom Metazoa; phylum Chordata; class Amphibia; order Anura; family Myobatrachidae; genus Pseudophryne; species Pseudophryne corroboree. The sequence continues at coordinate 359,063,019 of NC_086449.1, forward strand.
TCCTCCCCCCGCCTTCCTATTTAAGCCGCCCGCTGTCCGGCCGGCCCCCCCACCTCCTACTGGCTACCAGTGACTTCAGGTGTGAAAGAGGGGACGGGCACACTTGCCCGCCCCCCCTTTCCTTCGTGCCGCTGGCCCGCGGGCCACCTGCCGCCCCTCCCCCTTACCCCTCTCCGGCGCCTTTGTTCCCATTATCCCAGTTTCATTGTAGCATCATTTGTGCTTATTTAGAGCTATAGTGATTATTGGCAGTGAATGATCACTAATCTCTTATCAAGATGTTATTATACATCACATTCTTTCCCTCAAGGTCCCTGTACCAGTGGCGTGCGGTGAGGTCAGTGGCTGCTGAGGCACTGCAGCCATAATGTCCGCCGAATCCCGCCGATGACCCCTACCGCTGCTGAGCCAATGCCCGCTACTGCCCCTGAGCCAATGCCCGCTACCCCCGTCACCGCCTTACAAACTCGCCCACACATCAACTGCCCCGGCACTCCACCACTAATTCGCATCTCAGTCCGATGCCGCCACTGCCGCCAATGCCCGCAGCCTGCCTGCTCATTAAACTTGTGATGATCAGGCGGCTAATATATTGTAAATTTTTTTAGAAAAAAAAAAATACTGTTTGGGACTGGGGAGGGAGTGGGAGAACATGAATGCAATTTTGTTGTCCAGAGTTTCCATTAACTTAATAGCACTGTGGGTGTAACGCTATTAAGTTAATGGAAGTCCTGGACAACAAAATAGCCAGCAGTGGGTGATAGGGAGAGCGTGACGCTAGAGAGAGGGTGACAGCTGTGGATGACAGAGAGTGCGTGACGCAAGGGAGAAGGTGACAGGAGCGTGACGCCAGGGAGAGGGTGACAGCAGTGGATGATGCCAGGGAGAGGTTGACGGGGAGGGTGACGCCAGGGAGAGGGTGTCAGCAGTGGGTGACAGGGAGTAACGCCAGGGAGAGGGTGATTGCAGGGAGAGGGCGCCAGGGAGAGGGTGACGCCAGGGAGAGGATGACAGGAAGAGCGTGACACCAGGGAGAGGGTAACAGCAGTGGATGATGCCAGGGAGAGGGTGACGGGGAGGGTGACGCCAGGGAGAGGGTGGCAGCAGTGGGTGATAGGGAGTAACGCCAGGGAGAGGGTGATAACAGGGAGAGGGCGCCAGGGAGAGGGTGACGCCAGGGAGAGGGTGACAGCAGTGGATGATGCCAGGGAAAGGATGACGGGGAGGGTGGCAGCAGTGGGCGACAGGGAGTGACTCCAGGGAGAGGGTGATGACAGGAAGAGGGTGACAGTAGTGGGTGACAGGCAGAGGGTTACGCTAAAGTGAGTGCGACATTAGTGGGTGACAGGGAGAGGGTGATCTGCATTGGCCTGCACCCTTAAGGGCTTGTAACAGCAGTTGGACACCTTCCTGGTAGCAGACTAGACTATCCTGGTACCAGTAACTTCAATCTAGTTCCACTGGCCGCCTGAGCACTACCCCTGTCGAGGTCTCCAAATGGCCAGGACAGACATGCAGGGAACAGTGGTCACTATTCTTTGCCCCCTCTCCCGCTCCTGCTATTTCTATTACCGGTTCTTACAATCCCCCACTCCCGCTCCTGCTATGTGTATTGCCGGTAATCACAACACCCCCCCCCTCACGCTCCGGATCTCTGAGACACTCACCCAGGCCGGCGCTGTCCAGCAGGTCCCAGGGGTCACCTGTAGTCGGGCCAGCTGTGACTGTAATCCCTTGCTGAGCCCGTGCCGCGGTAGAGAATCATCCGGTCATCCGGCATAGGGGGGGGTGAGTCAACCCGATCAGCTGCGGCAGCGGGTCTCCGAGAGTAAGGAGCTGGGCTGGGTGCAGCGAGGGGGAAGGTGGCTGGCAGGGCAGCTGATGTAGAGAGGGGTTGTCACGGCATAGCAGCGGCTGCGGGTGATAATACCCACTGCCGCCGCCAGTGCCATGTAAAAGGACAGACCGGCGCCCAATCACCTCCTCCACAGTGACAGGGGCGTGCTTTCACATGGGCTGAAAGCACGCCCCTGTCAAAGAGGCACTGCTAGTAGTGCCGCTTACGGGGTTTTTTTTAAATGGGATTTTACTCCCTGCTGCTTGGCCCCGCCCCCTACTTCCGGACCTTATACATTATCAGCGTGAGGCACCGACAGCGGTGCCTCCTAAACACTTTTAACACAGAAAAAAATTATTAAAATAATACAAATATACTTATGACACAAAATCTGTGTCATAAGTATCTTCTTTGTATTATTTTAAGCATTAATGACAGGGGAGGCACTGCCTCCCCTGCCTGCACGTCCCTGCATGATGATGATCCATATGAGATCATTGAGGTTATCCATTCCTCTATGTTGTAGCAGAAGATAATGAGGGTTCACCCCGTTCTTATATGGGTGTAGGCTAATACATTAATTTATGCATAGTTCATTTCTGTATTTTACTTAGCCATGAGAGTATATATACAGTGATAATTAAGCCTTGCACTTGGTACCTAAATATATTAGGCACCCTATGTTTCCCTGTTGCTAAGGAGGGTTACACACACTCAGTGATCATATAACACGTGCTGTGAATAGATCCGTAATCATTATAAAGTTGCTGTACATGTGAGTCATGTCACTAATGTCCTGACACGTGCTCAGCCCTTTATTAAACCATTTCTGATATAGGCACACACACATGTATATTGAATGTCTGGTAGTATACGTGTTGAGGCTTTATTGTACAGCCTTATGGACACTCTTTGATACAATTCACTACACACAGTATTTTTTCAGGTACAGTGTATTTATCAGCATCTGATTTTACTGCTTTCTTCTTGTGCTCCGCACGGCTTGCATGGGTTAAAGCACTCTCAACTGAGTACTTTCTGATATAGGCACATATAGACATAGAATGTCTGGTAATATACGTATTAGGGCTTTAATATACAGCCTTGGAGACAATGTTTGATACAGTTCACTACACACAGTGTTTTTGCATGCACAGGGGTAGATGTATTAAAGTTCCCTTTTCGATCGTTAAATACCGGGTCCCGTTTCACCGCATTATCGCAGTGAACCAGGCACCAGTATCGCCCAAATGTATTATGCTACCTTGAGCCGTTAACGGAATTCGATATTGCAGCCCTCTGGTGATATAGGAGCTCAGTTTTTTCTCCACCCCACAGATCTCATGCGCATGCGTCGGCGGTGTGTCCCAGCTCTCCTCGCGACTCTGTTCTGGCGCATGCGCCGGCTGGGAGTCCCAAGTCTCCCCACGTCTCTGTTCAGGCGCATGCGCCGGCTGGGAATCCCAGCTCTCCCCGCATCTCTGTCCCAGCGCATGCGTATTGAGTGCAGGGACGCCATCTACATATTATATTTCCCACAGCGGTCACATGATACAAATAACTTTATTAAAAAGATTACAAACAAACATGGCCGCCGGACGAAAAAACGAGATTAGGGAGCCGCACCGCATGCAAACAAACGGCGAAGTCGAAGGGGTATATGCAATTGCGGTCGAATTCGCGGCAATTTTCGCCGTTTTTTAATTCGACTCAATTCGACAGGTGAATCCCGGAAGGTGGCTTCCGGAATTCACCATATTCAATGAAAAACGGATTCGCCAGAGTCGCGGGCGAAAATCGGCCGATTTGGCGGATTTTGCCGCGATTTTAAAAAACGGTAAAAAAACGTGAAAAACCCGAAAAAAAAATGGCGTGGGGTCCCCCCTCCAAAGCATAACCAGCCTCGGGCTCATCGAGCTGGTCCTGGTTCTAAAAATGCAGGGGAAAAATTGGCCAGGGATCCCCCGTATTTTTAAAACCAGCACCGGGCTCTGCGCCTGGTGCTGGTGCCAAAAATACGGGGGACAAAAAGAGTAGGGGTCCCCCGTATTTTTAACACCAGCATCGGGCTCCACTAGCTGGACAGATAATGCCACAGCCGGGGGTCACTTTTATGCCGTGCCCTGCGGCCGTGGCATTAAATATCCAACTAGTCACCCCTGGCCGGGGTACCCTGGGGGAGTGGGGACCCCTTCAATCAAGGGGTCCCCCCCCCCCCAGCCACCCAAGGGCCAGGGGTGAAGCCCGAGGCTGTCCCCCCCCATCCAATGGGCTGCGGATGGGGGGGCTGATAGCCTTTTGTGATAATAAAAAGATATTGTTTTTTCCAGTAGTACTACAAGTCCCAGCAAGCCTCCCCCGCAAGCTGGTACTTGGAGAACCACAAGTACCAGCATGCGGGAGAAAAACGGGTCCGCTGGTACCTGTAGTACTACTGGGAAAAAAATACCCAAATAAAAACAGGACACACACACCTTGATAGTAAAACTTTATTACACACTACCGACACACACATACTTACCTATGTTGACACGCCGACTGCCACGGTCTCCGACGATCCGAGGGTACCTGTGAAAAAATTATACTCACCTTCCAGCGTCCAGAGATAAATCCACGTCCAGAGAGTAAAATCCACGTACTTGTTTAAAAAAAAAAACACGCAAAAACACGCTCCATACCGGACTAGAAAGGGGTCCAATGTTTTCACATCAGACCCCTTTCTCCCGAATGCCGGGACATCACGTGACTCCTGTCACTGACGTCCCTTCAGCCAATCAGGAAGCGCTACTTCCGTGGCGCTCACCTGATTGGCTGTGCGGTCTGTACTGTGACAGCACATCGCAAAGCCGCTCCATTACTTTCAATGGTGGGAACTTTGCGGGTAGCGGTGGGGTCACCCGCCGGTCAGCCGCTGACCGGCGGGTGACCTTACCGCTAGCCGCTAAGTTCCCACCATTGAAAGTAATGGAGCGGCTTTGCGATGTGCTGTCACAGTACAGACAGCGAACAGCCAATCAGGTGAGCGCAACGAAGTTGCGCTTCCTGATTGGCTTAGAGACCTTTCTGTGACAGCTGTCACTGACAGGTCTCATTCGTGGAAAGGTGTCCCATGTGTCAGCATGGGACCCCTTTCAGTCCGGCATGGAGCGGGTGTTCGGTTTGTTTTTTTGCCAAGTACGTGGATTTATCTCTGGACCATGGCTGAGGTGAGTATATTGATCTTTTCTTTTCAGGTATCCGTGGATTCTACATGGAGAAGAGGACCGATGTCGGCGTGTGAACATAGGTAAGTATGTGTGTGTCGACGTATGAAATAAAGTTTTACTGTCGACGGTGTGTGTGTCCTGTTTTTATTTGGGTATTTTTTTCCCAGTAGTACTACAGGTACCAGCGGGCCCGTTTTTCTCCCGCATGCTGGTACTTGTGGTTCTCCAAGTACCAGCTTGCGGGGGAGGCTTGCTGGGACTTGTAGTACTACTGGAAAAAACAATATCTTTTTATTATCACAAAAGGCTATCAGCCCCCCCATCCGCAGCCCATTGGATGGGGGGGGACAGCCTCGGGCTTCACCCCTGGCCCTTGGGTGGCTGGGGGGGGGGGACCCCTTGATTGAAGGGGTCCCCACTCCCCCAGGGTACCCCGGCCAGGGGTGACTAGTTGGATATTTAATGCCACGGCCGCAGGGCACGGCATAAAAGTGACCCCCGGCTGTGGCATTATCTGTCCAGCTAGTGGAGCCCGATGCTGGTGTTAAAAATACGGGGGACCCCTACTCTTTTTGTCCCCCGTATTTTTGGCACCAGCACCAGGCGCAGAGCCCGGTGCTGGTTTTAAAAATACGGGGGATCCCCTGTCAATTTTTCCCCCGCATTTTTAGAACCAGGACCAGCTCGAAGAGCCCGAGGCTGGTTATGCTTTGGAGGGGGGACCCCACGCCATTTTTTTTTTATGATTTCACCGTTCCAGCATTAAAAAAATAAAAAATAATATTTTAAAAAATATATAAATAATATTTGTGCCTCCAAAAAAAAAAAAAAAAAAGTACCTAATCCCTTCTAATATAAATAGATCTGCTATTCCCCCCCAAAAAAACACAAAAAAAAACATGTTTAAAATTTTTTTATTTGTTTTCACCCTCCAAAGTGTGGCGGATTGAAAATGACGAATTTGCTGTCTAAAAGCACTGCTGTCGAATTTCCAAACTTGAATTGAATATGCTTTGGTCGAATTGCAGCACTTGTATCATTGCAGAAAAGTCGAATTTGCAAAAAGTCGAATTTCAAAAAGTCGAATTTTGAAAGTACGTTTTTTGGTCGGAAAGCACTGAATTGCATAGGCGAATTTTTTTTTTGGTCGAAAATGACCCGAAATTCGACAATTTCGGGAATTCGACCGCAATTGCATATACCCCGAAGACTGCAGGCGACGAAGCGGAGATCCGGAAAAGCTGTTCATACATTAGGTAAGTCCCGCAGCTGCCGGCAAGAGGGTGGAGACGGCGAAAAGGTGAGGGGCCCATAGCGCAGCACGAAAAAAATACAACAATTCACAATCATACATCAGGAGGTGCGGTAACTACAGCAATTAGTGTGTCCAGTTACCGTTTTTACCCAGTAAACCAGTTCATACATCTGCCCCACAGTGAGGTATTTCGTCAGCAGCTAATTCTACTCTTTTCTCCTATGAACCCCGTGGCGTGCATGGGTTAAAGCACTCTCGACTGCAATAAAGGAGATCCTTCCTAATCTATCTAACTAGGCATGATCCGGTGACTACCCAAAGTGCGCAGCTAGCCTGACGCAAGCTTCGCTGTTCTCTTCATCAGAGGCAGAACCAGATTGTTTCCTGGTTCACCTTTAAATACCGGAGGTTACTGCAGTCCGCCAATAGGAGTTGCTTGTCATTCTTAGGTATTCCGTAGCATGATGCCACCTCACCCACTGACGTTTTGATCACATGATCGGCCTTCTCTGAGTTTTCCTGTGCCGTCATCTCAGATTATCTCAATCGATCTCAGTTCAACAAACTAGATTGTAATGTTCAGACTAGATCATTCAATTACCTATCCGTAATACGGGGCCTCTGTCTCAAAGTTTACATATATTCTGCCCGACATATCTTGTCGGTTGGTTCTATATCGGAGGGGCTGAAGGGACCTTGTGACGTATTGAGGGGCGGAGCTACGTCACCAGGGGGAGGAGCTACGGGCGAACAGGGTACCCGAAAAGTACCCTCGCGGGCTCGCTTCGCTCGCCACGCTTCGGGCACGGTGGCTCGCTCCGCTCCGCTCACCACCTAATTACTAAAGGTAATAGTTGGTGGCGTGGATAGTAGAGCAGGCCTGGCCAACCTGTGGCTCTCCAGCTGTTGTAAAACTACAAGTCCCATCATGCTTTGCCACAGTTTTGCTATGAGGGAATGCTAAAACTGTGGCAGGGCATGCTGGGATGTGTAGTTTCACAACATCTGGAGAGCCACAGGTTGGCCAGGCCTGTAGTAGAGGAACTATCCCGCTGGCCTAGCTCCTCCCCCTTGCGTCGTAACTCCTCCCCCTTACGAAAAAGGTCCCTTAGGCCACTTGATTCTAGCATCTACCATATCTTGTCCATTAGGCAATATAAATCCCAAAAAACAACTTGATTCTAGCATCTACCGTAATTAGATGTTTCTCATATTCTTCATATTTTTAATATGACATTAATATTTTTCATACACATATTCTGTCTCATAATCGCTAAATATATAGAGACCAAATTAATAAACCGATGATTAGGTATTATTTCAAATCAATATTCATAATCTTTATGTTTTTAATGCCACGCAATCCATATGATTATTGGAAGTTTTATAATTAAATAAAGTATATCTCATCACGAATCTCATCAGGTAAGTATGTGTGCATATCCACAATCGTGTTTAAATAAGACGTAAGGTGAATAAAAATATGCCAAGAATATTAATTGGGTATTCCTATTAGGGAGTAAGTAATAATTCCCAGTACCATCAATGGGATCAAAAAATGATGATCTTTCATATCCATGGACCGTATTTCTGGTTCCACGGACTAAATTGTGAAAATATACTATAATTAAGATGATTATATCGGGTCTAATTCATTTTATAGAATGCCCTGATTATATAGGGAATAATATCCGTAATCTAAAGTGAATTAAAACATAATTAACAAATTATCCAGAAAGGAGAAAGTGCTAGTGTAAGGTGATGGACAAAAAATAACTAACGAATAGATCATATTCGTTAGACCATGTGAGTCTCTAATCTTCAAATTGTTTAATTCTTTCGATCAGAATATTTGGTCTCATATTTCCCAGATATAGTGAGACCAGATTATTAAATAGATCTGTGATGCATAAAGTGAAATGAAAAATATAAAAAATGTGAGATAGCTGCTCCCATATTAAGGAGCACATAGTGGAACTCAGTGACGTGAATGGTATTCGAGAATAGTCTCTCATATCTCTAAAAAGGGTACAGAATCAAAGTGACAGTATCCAATATAATTATTTATGTGAAACAGCCTCAGTGATTAGGAATCGTGTGCGTGATTTCAAGTGTGATAGTACATAAATAACAAAGATAACCAAATAAAACAAAAAGTGAAAGGTGAAAAACAAGAAATTAAGCTGATGATAAATACTTTAATCTATTGCAATAATGTGTGAGACCCCTCAAATATACTTAATTTGGGGTCATCCTAAGCATATATCAGTTATATGCAAATAGAGGAGCAATCCCTAGATATAAACAAGAGACAGATATTGGGGTCTTTTTTCAATAATATATGAAGCCCCTCAGATATGAGTATACGTGATTAAACTCCTCCTAGGTGTATATCGATTAAGTATGAAAAACAAAATAATCCCTGAAACCTTAGGTTCTTATGTTTCTCTTGCAGTGGATACAATACTGTTCATGAAGCTTGGGAGGGCACACAGGTGCTAGAGACTTTAATAGAGTTTGTACACTAACTCTGAGATATAGTAAAAGCACAATACACATTTATTGTTTGATTACTTTATTGGGGAATATTTAAATATCACACACAGCGAGTCATTAGAGTACTAGTATTATCACAGTACGTATGATGACATCTGGAATCTTGCCTTAACGGTCCTAGACTTAAATCCTGGGAGGGATTAGAAAATTTTGGACGTTTATTTTAGGAGTCCCTTAAGTAGTATAAAACGTGAACTACAGATATACAGGAACTATATACTCCTAATACACTCTTGACTATCTACAAACTGTGATATAACATATGAGCTAATCCGGTGACATCTAGTGCGCAGCACTTTCAATTTTAATCACCATTTCCTTTCTATTTACACTATTTTCTTCTTAATATTCGCTGGTTTTAATACATATCATAATAAAAGTTACATTTTAATACAAGATTGTGTGCACCACCATAGGGCATTTCGAACCCTTTCTCCTTCTCTCTCTTGTAAAAGTGGAATAGCCTCCCATCAGAGGTGGTAGAGGCTTAGACAGTAGAGCAATTTAAACATGCATGGGATAGACATAAGGATAGCCTTACAAATAAATTGGTTCAAATAAGGTTTGAAGTAAAAATACTGTAAAAAGCGGGCAGACTAGATGGGCCAAGTGGTTCTTATGCGCCTTCCCATTCTATGTTTCTATAAATAATTCAAATGCACATTTAAAATATATGTTAAAAATTTAAAAACAATTCATAATGACTCTTAATGATGTAGTCCACTTATTTAGTTTATCAAAATATATCCTATATATTCCGATAAAGAGTGAATACAGTTCCGCTTATTAAGGCAGTCTCCACAAAAGTTGTTATAATGGGAATCTCCTCAGTGGTGCACTTAGGAGGATAATGATAATGTATAAGGTGCTGCTCTATAGTATCTGGTTTGCAAGTAGTAAGCTGCCCAGTTCGTGCTGTGTTTGGGCACATCAAAGCACACTAGGTGGGGAATCCTTTAGCAGGTGGAAGAGTGCAGTGTTCACCTCAATAGTGGTTTCAGAGTGGAGCGGAAGAAAGGTCCAGGAACCTACGGGTTTCAACACCTTACTGGCATCTTTAGCAAGATTGTAATCATTGTACCCAGACTGCATCCATTGACAGATGCAGACCACCCAGAGAGATTGGCATCACTTAGTGAGCTTTGCTGTGCCCATACCAAGTACAGACGGGACAGCTTACTACTTGCAAACCAGATACTGCAGAGCGGCACCTTACACATTATTATTACCCTGCTGAGTGTACCACTAAGAAGGTTCTCGTTATAATAACTTTTGTGGAGACTGCATGAATAAGCAGAACTGTAGTATTCGACTTTTTATCTGAAGATATAAGATATATTTGGATAACCCATTTTAGCTGAATATATCATTAATATGGTGGAGTCAATATGAATGGATTTTAATATATTTTATATTTGCATTAATTTATAGTTATTAAATATCTGCTACTTCATTACCGATTGAGGGAGCAAGTGTTACCATACCCCTTCCCAATATTCTTTAGCTGTCTTTCTGCAAACTGAAATACTGATGCCGGGATCCCGACACTACTTGGAATGCAGTCACCGGCATCCTGAATAGGATCACCTGCCCATCGCCGGTGTTCCGAGAGCCGGGATCATGAACGACCAAGTGTCGGGACTTGGAGAGGTAAGTCGGGGAGGGAGTGTGTGTTAGGTTTAGGCTGCGGGAAGAAGGGCTAGGCACCACTCTTTTCCCCCAGAGGGTTAGGGTTAGTTTCAGGCGTCACCATCGAGGTTTAGGCTGCGGTGGGAAAGGTTAGGTTTAGGCTGCGGTGAAGGAGGGTTAGGGGGCCATGTCCCCTGTCTGGATTGTGGCCGCCGGCTAAAATGGGGAAACTCTACTACTGTATTACAACACAGATGATGGTAATCATCTACACGTGGCTTCTTTCTGCATCAGCATACAGGTAACGCCTGGCCACACTTGCACTGGAAAGGGGAGAAAGATTTAAAAGTGTCTCGAGACAAATCCACCACTCCAGATCCTCAGGAAAATCGCCCGACAATTTAGTAAATTCCCTGTATAATCTCTCTCAGAATTCCACTACTCCACCACTAGCTATAGATGCAATTCACCAATATTTACACTACTGCTCTCTTCCTAAACTTTCGACAACTCAACTCTTAATTTTGCAATTGAGGAGGTAATTCTTGTAGCAATTAAACAACTCCGCTGACAATACAAGACGATCAATCAACCATATCCAAGTTGCTATAAAAAGATCTCTACCAGCTTTGGTGGCGGCCCTCGATGCAGAAAAGGCCTTTGATGGAGTGGCCTGGCCCTTTTTGCAACAAACCCTTATAAAGTATGGGATTCGCCGGTACCTTTTTTTAGAGGCATCACCTCCCTTTACCATAACCCCTCGGCCTCCATACTTGAGAATGGCCTGTCTTCCAATTCTTTTGCTTTTAGGAATTTCACACGTCAAGGCTGCTCTCTCCCTACTCCTGTTTGCTTTAGTGATCGAACCATTAGCTACAAGGATCCGCCTCAATACTAATATTTCAAGTATCCAAGATGACCGTGTAGAGAACAGATCGCATTATATGCTGATGATGTGATTTTAACTCTGAGCAATCCTCATTTCTTACTCCCAACTTTAATCGAAGAAACTCATACTTACGGTATATTCTATAGTTGAAATACTGATAAATCTGAATTTCTAGATTTAAATATGCCACAGCCAAATCTTCCTCACTTTCAGGCCGAGCTCCCTTTCAGATGGCAACCCAGTAAATTTAAATATCTAGGAATATATCGTACCAAATCATATACCCAACTATATGCTGATAATTTCCTTAGATTACTAGCTTCAATCAAAACAGACCTTTTCGCTTGGGATAAATACGTTTATATCCTGGTTCGGTCGCATAGCGGCTGTAAAGATATTCTTCCCCGTCTACTATGTCTTTTGCAAACATTGCCAATTCACATCCCTGCAAGAAAACTCAAACAACTCTCAGATCTAATTTGGGCTGGGAAGAAACCTAGGGTTAAGATGTGTATATTGCAAAAGCATCAATCCTCTAGAAGAGCGTCCGTTCCTGTTCTCCTAAAATATTTCAGACCCGTGCAGCTGACCTCGTGTACTTTGGCACTCTCCTCAGGACCATAATTGGGTCCTCCGTTGGAGCTCATAAAATCTCAGTATACTCTCTCTCTAGCCTCTTGTGGTGACCCCCATCACATCGTACACCCCTCACCTCATCACTCTCCACAATACAATTCACATTGGCAAACTGGGACTGTTGTTCTCGTTTTTATAAACTTCACTCTTTTCATCCACTTTAATTCCTCTATGGAATAACACTGCCTTTTCCCTGGCCATGAACCACTCTCAATTTGGTCTTTGAACTGATCCTTAGGTTCTCTTTCCCATAGATATCGCACCTCTAACTACATTTCCCGTCTGGTATCCGGACTATAGATCTACACTAAAAGGGTGTACACAGTCAATAGGTCTACCACTAATGGTAGACATGCATTAGGTCGACAGGGTCAAAAGGTTGACAAGTAAAAGGAAGACCGTTCAAAAGGTCAACTGGGTCAAAATGTCAACATGGTCAATGGGTCGTTATGACAATGGTCGACAAGTTTATTTTTTTACAACTTTTTCATACTTTACCATCCACATGGACTACGATTAGAAATAGTAACCTGTGCCAAGCGCAGTGGTAGCAGAGCGAGGCCCCTGGCCCGCAGCAAGGCGAGCCATGCAATGGGACGCAGTACACTAATTTGTGTTGTTTGTGGTAGAAAAGTTACAAAATACCCCCCCCCCAAAAAAAAAAATTGTGTCTACCTTTCCTACTGTCTACCTATTCTATGTCAACCTTTTCACCCCTGTCGACCTAATGCAGGTCTACATTTAGTGGTATACCTATTGATCTTTTCAGTGTAGATCCAATAATCCATACCCTTACCGATTTTGCTAGTCTACAATCCTGCTTTTCTCTTTCACAGAAAGTCTTCATCAATTCCTACAAACTCTGCATTTTTAGTATACTCTCAAGCGCCCCCCCCCCCCCCTCTATTATTCCTATTTTGCCCACGGAATCCTTATGCCGTCATCATGGATCATCTAAGGGACTTCAGAAGAAAAGAGTTGGGTGGGCTCATCTACCTGGCGCAAAGCTGCCCATACAATACTAGTACCAAAATAGATGTCACCACATCTATATACAAGAACCGAAAACCGAGATAGGCACCCGTTTTATGTCCATGGTGCTATATACAATCCACAAAAATAATAATAATCAAAAATAGTAAAACACGTCGACATCTGTACCGTGAGTAGCCTTGAGGAAATCTGAACAATACATGAGGACTTCTAATTTTTTAGAGTGAAAAGTTTTTTTTATGCCTTTTATGGATTTTTCTACGTGGTGGATTTTTTAATATCTTGTGGTCGTTTTTCACCTTGTTGCTGTATTTACATTAAAAAAAGTTTTTTTTTTGCACATATGGGAAAGTGTTAATTACCAGTACTTGACAAAAATGGGGTAATTTTACTTCTACCGGAGGACACGTAAAGAAACCGAGATAGGAGTCAACATATTACTTTGCAAGTGAGTTGGGGTACGCATCTGGGTTGTCGCTAATTTATTAAAGATACCAAGTTTATAGGAGTACTTTTCTCCACTCTTGTGTGAGATTTTCGATACGCCATTCCAACCTTTAATGGGTTGTGAATATTCTTCCCTTGTTCCTGATTAGATGTGTGATTTCCTTACATCTATTAAAGATACCTTGATGTGATTATATATCTATATATATATATATATATATATATATATATATAAAATTTACTGTGAGTGGGGTACGCTCCCTTTTTCGGATTACTATTAGAAGACGTGAACATTCATTAGTGAAACATCTATTTGTGAAATTGGACTACACATATATCTGTTGTTTCTTGTCTTCTCTTTTTTATGAGCATTGGTGAATCAGCCTATAAGGAATACTGGGAATCTCAAGGAAACAACAGAATCATCTATAAGAACTGACCATCTAAGGGACTTATTGCTTCTATATGTAAAATTTTGTTATCCCACAATCAACCTCTTAAGGAGGCTCGGGAGCACATTTGGTGGTCTTGCTCCTGTATATGATGTAATTGAAAAGAAATTATGGTCTCTTTAGAAAATGAATTGGTATTCATTTGCCAACTTCCTCACTATATAACCTCCTAGCTCGACACATCCCGCGACCAACATTTAAATTGATCACTCATATTTTAAAAACAGCTAAATGCCAAATTGCATCATTATAGAAATCCCCCACCACTCAGTCACTACCAGCCACCATTAACGATGTGTGGTCAACCTATAGGATGGAATATATTTCTTCAGTTATTAACAACACCTATTCACTTCATAAAAATCTGGTCACCTTGGACAGATTATTTTGAGGCCACATTCCCTGTATCACGCCGTCCCTCCCTTTCCCCCTCTTTTTCACCTTTCCCTTCCTCATTTCTGTATCTTTGTTCTTTTTGCACTTTGTCAGTTTTATAGCCTTTTATAACAAGATCTTACCTTATATAAATGATAAAAGAATTACAAGCTATCACTGTTCATGTGTATATAACACCTATTTATTTATTTATATATGTATGTGTGTTTGCTAGGGTTTTCTCATACGTCCTAGAGGATGCTGGGGTCACCTCAAGAACCATGGGGTATAGACGGGATCCGCAGGAGACATGGGCACTTTAAGACTTTCAAAGGGTGTGACCTGGCTCCTCCCTCTATGCCTCTCCTCCAGACTCCAGTTTAGAATCTGTGCCCAGTGAGACTGGATCAGGGCCGGACTGGCCATCTGGCAAATGCCAGAAGGGCCGATGGCCACGTGGGCCGGTCCAGCGGTCACTGAGACACGCTGCCGCTCAGTCCGGCGGCAGCATGTCTCAGCTGTCAGGAGACTAGAGCGCCCGCCAGCGCGGCTGTGTCTGGCGCGGCGGCGTATAGCGGACTTCAAACCAGCCGCCGGTTCGTGAGCCAATCAGAGCTCTGATTGGCTCACGAACCGGCAGCTGGTTTGAACGAAGTCCGCTAAACGCCGCAGCACCAGACACAGCCGCGCTGGCGGGCGCTCTGCTCTCCTGACTCACCCCCGTCCCTCACAGCCCCGGAGGAGCAGCAGCAGCAGTGGTAAGCAGCTGCAGCACTGACTGCTGTGGGGACAATTGTATACCTGGCACTGTGGGGGCAATTGGCTGGCACTGTGGGGCATTTGTATACCTGGCACTGTGGGGGCAATTGTTTACCTGGCACTGTGGGGGCAATTGTTTACCTGGCACTGTGGGGGCATTTGTATACCTGGCACTGTGGGGGCATTTGTATACCTGGCACTGTGGGGGCATTTGTATACCTGGCACTGTGGGGGCAATTGTATACCTGGCACTGTGGGGGCAATTGTATACCTGGCACTGTGGGGGCAATTGTTTACCTGGCACTGTGGGGGCATTTATTATACCTGGCACTGTGGGGGCATTTGTATACCTGGCACTGTGGGGGCATTTGTGGATCTGTCACTGTGGGGGCATTTGTATACCTGGCACTGTGGGGGCATTTGTATACCTGGCACTGTGGGGGCATTTGTGGATCTGTCACTGTGGGGGCATTTGTATACCTGGCACTGTGGGGGCATTTGTATACCTGGCACTGTGGGGGCAATTGTGGATCTGGCACTGCACTATTGGGGGCATATAGTGTAAATTTCGGCTCATACCGGGTGCTATAATGTGAATTTTGGCTCATACTGTGTGGTATAATGTGAAAGAGGCACCAGTACTAGATAGTATAAGGGGTCCTACTATTGTGGTGCATAATGCGTATAAGGGGTGTATGGTGTGGTAAACTACACTGAAGGCCACGCCCCCTTTTGAGTGGCCATGCCCCCTTTTCCGGAGCGCGCGTTATTTACAAACTTCACATTTCCATACCCCCACTTAAAATTTTCCACTTCAACCACTGGTTGTGTGTATTTTAATAGAAAATGATGTACGCTTGTATGTTGTTAGAATATTAATTATATTTGTAAGAGCATAGACTAATAAGTGGGAGGGGTCAGGAATAGTAAGGGGAGGAGTCACAGAGGTGGGCCTGTGTGCTTCAAAAATGCCAGGGCCTATTTTTAGTCCCAGTCCGGCCCTGGACTGGATGCACTCTGAGGAGCTCTACCGAGTTTCTCTGAAAAAGACTTATGTTAGGTTTTTTTATTTTCAGGGAGAACTGCTGGCAACAGTCTCCCTGCTTCATGGGACTTAGGGGAGAGAAGTCAGACCTACTTCTGTGAGTTTCAAGGCTCTGCTTCTTTAGCTACAGGACACCATTAGCTCCTGAGGGTTTGATCACTAGGTACGCCTAGGGGCTCATTCCCAGAGCCGGCCGTCACCCCCCTTGCAGAGCCAGAAGTCAGGTGAGTAGAAGAAGCAAAGAAGACTTCAGTGACGGCTTCTGAGGTACCGCACAGCGATCGCACGCTGCGCGCCATGCTCCCACACACAGAGGCACTACAGTGTGCAGGGCGCGGGGGGGCTCCCTGGGCAGCATATATACCTCAATATAAGACTGGCAACAGGGGACATAGGTGCCGGGGCACTGTCCTAACCCCCACCAGTATAAAGATTTTTAACAAAAATAGCGGGACTGAAGCGCGCCATTACGGGGGCGGGGCTTAGCCCTCACAGCTCACACAGCCAGCGCCATTTTCTCTTGCAGAGACGCTGGTCCTTCCTGCTGAAAGTATCAGGGTGCAAAACAGGGGTGGGGGGGGGGGCACAGTAAAATTGGTGCAATATATGTTTAATATAAAAGCGCTGCAGGTTTGGGGCATTCTATAGTGTTCAGAACTGTGATTAAGCGCTGGCAAACTCTATCTGTGTCTCTCTGATATGTTTGGTACACGTGTCGGCATGTCTGAGGCGGAGTGCTTCCGACAAACGGCTGTGGGAGTGACCACCGCCGACTCCTGATGGTATTTGGTACATGTGTGTCAACATGTAGGTGGATGAATGTTTTTCCCAAGTAAGGTTGCATAAATCGGTGTAATAGACACATACGTAGAAATATCTATGGATGTCTTGTTCATAGCTATATTTCCCTCAGACCCCTCGGGGTCGCAAACAGGTTATTTTGCCCAGTTACTACTCCCTGATACCGACACAGATGCTAATTCCTATGTCGACCATAATGTTTCCAGATGAGATCCGGAAAAAAAAAAAAAAAGAGAGCATTTAGTACATGATTAGTGCATAATAAGGACGTATTTACGTCAATGTGGACCCTGCTGTTCCGAACAAAGGGGTCTATGTGTGTATATATGTATATATTTGTATGTATGTGTGTGTGTGTATATATATATATATATATATATATATATACACACACACAGAGAAAAAAACCACAGCACTCACCACACCAGAAGCGGGGCACAGCTATGCACTTACCACTCACAGGGTGGGGTGCATGTAACACAGCACTCTCCACCACAAAAGCAGGGTACACAGCTGTACTTACCACTCACAGGGCGGGGTGCATGTAGCCCATGACCACATCGCTCTAATAAATACAAACAAAGAACCCAGCACTCACCAAAGTAAACTCACTTATCCTCAACAATTCAATAAATAAATGATGGGGGTTTAGTTGGTGGATTGGCCAATGCACGGAAGCCTGCATACCGATTTTCAAGGTACCCCACCTTCATGCAGGTCCTACACTATCACAGAGTCTTAAAACCTGACCACTTCACTGCTGTTACACATATCAATCTGCCTGCTAGATTTAATGTGTACCTGCCACAGACTTTATGGCTTTTAAAGGCACACTAGTCACCTATTGCACTGGCTCAAAGATGATTGTTAAGGAACAGCTGAGACAGGTTCAGGATAATAAAGTCCACACAGGGGTGCATGAGAAAGCTAGTGGCCACGGTTAATAAGAGCTAACCATAGATTACTTTGGTGAGTGCTGGGTTCTTTGTTTGTATTTATTAGAGCGATGTGGTCATGGGCTACATGCACCCCGCCCTGTGAGTGGTAAGTACAGCTGTGTACCCTGCTTTTGTGGTGGAGAGTGCTGTGTTACATGCACCCCACCCTGTGAGTGGTAAGTGCATAGCTGTGCCCCGCTTCTGGTGTGGTGAGTGCTGTGGTTTTTTTCTCTGTGTGTATACGATGGGGTTAATCTATGGTTAGCTCTTATTAACCGTGGCCACTAGCTTTCTCATGCACCCCTGTGTGGACTTTATTATCCTGAACCTGTCTCAGCTGTTCCTTAACAATCATCTTTGAGCCAGTGCAATAGGTGACTAGTGTGCCTTTAAAAGCCATAAAGTCTGTGGCAGGTACACATTAAATCTAGCAGGCAGATGATATGTGTAACAGCAGTGAAGTGGTCAGGTTTTAAGACTCTGTGATAGTGTAGGACCTGCATGAAGGTGGGGTACCTTGAAAATCGGTATGCAGGCTTCCGTGCATTGGCCAATCCACCAACTAAACCCCCATCATTTATTTATTGAATTGTTGAGGATAAGTGAGTTTACTTTGGTGAGTGCTGGGTTCTTTGTTTGTATTTATTAGAGCGATGTGGTCATGGGCTACATGCACCCCGCCCTGTGAGTGGTAAGTACAGCTGTGTACCCTGCTTTTGTGGTGGAGAGTGCTGTGTTACATGCACCCCACCCTGTGAGTGGTAAGTGCATAGCTGTGCCCCGCTTCTGGTGTGGTGAGTGCTGTGGTTTTTTTCTCTGTGTGTATACGATGGGGTTAATCTATGGTTAGCTCTTATTAACCGTGGCCACTAGCTTTCTCATGCACCCCCGTGTGGACTTTATTATCCTGAACCTGTCTCAGCTGTTCCTTAACAATCATCTTTGAGCCAGTGCAATAGGTGACTAGTGTGCCTTTAAAAGCCATAAAGTCTGTGGCAGGTACACATTAAATCTAGCAGGCAGATGATATGTGTAACAGCAGTGAAGTGGTCAGGTTTTAAGACTCTGTGATAGTGTAGGACCTGCATGAAGGTGGGGTACCTTGAAAATCGGTATGCAGGCTTCCGTGCATTGGCCAATCCACCAACTAAACCCCCATCATTTATTTATTGAATTGTTGAGGATAAGTGAGTTTACTTTGGTGAGTGCTGGGTTCTTTGTTTGTATTTATTAGAGCGATGTGGTCATGGGCTACATGCACCCCGCCCTGTGAGTGGTAAGTACAGCTGTGTACCCTGCTTTTGTGGTGGAGAGTGCTGTGTTACATGCACCCCACCCTGTGAGTGGTAAGTGCATAGCTGTGCCCCGCTTCTGGTGTGGTGAGTGCTGTGGTTTTTTTCTCTGTGTGTATACGATGGGGTTAATCTATGGTTAGCTCTTATTAACCGTGGCCACTAGCTTTCTCATGCACCCCTGTGTGGACTTTATTATCCTGAACCTGTCTCAGCTGTTCCTTAACAATCATCTTTGAGCCAGTGCAATAGGTGACTAGTGTGCCTTTAAAAGCCATAAAGTCTGTGGCAGGTACACATTAAATCTAGCAGGCAGATGATATGTGTAACAGCAGTGAAGTGGTCAGGTTTTAAGACTCTGTGATAGTGTAGGACCTGCATGAAGGTGGGGTACCTTGAAAATCGGTATGCAGGCTTCCGTGCATTGGCCAATCCACCAACTAAACCCCCATCATTTATTTATTGAATTGTTGAGGATAAGTGAGTTTACTTTGGTGAGTGCTGGGTTCTTTGTTTGTATATATATATATATATATATATAAAAATTTATAATAATGCTGAAGTAACATTCTTCATTCTCATGTGCTGAACGCTGTTTGAGAAAGTCTGGGTCAGCCCTGAAAAGATGGTTTCAAATCCTCAAGAGGATTCCGATTGTTTATTCTTTTCCCGCCGTGGATAGAATAAAGTGGGATTCAGCCCCTGTTCTGCACGGTCCCTGTCACAAAGCCAGCGGATCATATGTAGGAAGCTACGTTATATTCTAGTTATGTGTCCACGCGTACGTCAGTTAGACCTGCCATTACATGCGCATGGTGGAGTAGTAGTATTCAAAAATGGTCGGTTGCCTGGTAATCCGTTATAGATACCCTGGGGAGAGATGGGATACTCCTTACGTTGGGTCATATCAAGGACGCTGCAGCATGCTTTCATGTGACTGCAAGGAATAGAACTCTTGGGTTCGCGGGCCGATTCCATGGCAGTCTCGGCTAGGAGGGCGTTGTGGATTCACCAATGGAATGCTGAGGCTGACTCCGAGAAGATATGGAATTCTCTTCCCGATGAAGGTGAAGCCTGGTTTGGTGACGGCCTAGTTAATTTGATCTCGGCAGATGCCGCTGGTAAGTCTACCTTCTGGGCCTATGTTCCCTCACAACGGATGATGACACATAATTGTCGGATGCAGTCATTTCGACCCAATAGATACTGATTCCCCTTTTTCTTTGCAGGTAGAGGAAAGAGAAAGAGGTCAGCAGCCTCTTCAAGGTCACAGGAGCAGAAATCATCCTCTGTTTCTGCCAGATCCACCGCATGACGCTGGGACTCTCTTGCGGGAGTCCACACCGGTGGGGCCACGTCTAAAACTTTTCAGTCAGTCCTGGAACGGACTTGGACCCGTGGGTTTTACGAATAGTGTCCCAAGGGTGCATACTGGAGTTTCCAGGCGTTTTCCCTCACCAATTCTTCAATATTACCGATTCTCCTCCGGACGGGGAGGTAGTATGCGACGCAACACAAGAGTTGTGTCAGGATCAGGTCATTGTCCTGGTGTACCCTGTCACAATAGGGAGAAGGCTGTTATTCAAGCCGCTTCGTGCTCCCAAGGCCAGACGGCTAGGTCAGACCAATCCTAAATCTGACATCCCTCAATTTCTACTTAAAGAAATTCAGATCCAAGATGGAATCTCTCAGGGCAGTGATATCCAATCTGGAAAAAGTATAAAGGAGGTCTAATTACATTTTCCTCTGCATTAGATTTACCTGAGGTTTGCTATTCAGGATGGTCATTAACGATTTCACCAGGGTGATGGCAGTAATGATGGTTCTCCTTCTCTAGTACGGAGTCACATTTATCCCGTACTGGGATGGTCTCCTGATAATGGCGAGATCAAGAAACCAGTTGGTGCAAAACGTTGCACTCTCCCTGACAGTTCTTCAACAACAGGGTTGGCTCCTGAACTTGCCAGAATCACGGATGGTCCCATCGACGCGGTTGTCGGTTTTGGGAATAATACTAGATACTACAGAGAGTTTTTTCTTCCAGTGGAAAAGGCTCTGGAGATCCAGAGTCTGGTCATACAAATTCCGAGACCAGCAGGAGTGTCAATCCATCAATACATTAGAAAAGATGGTTGCGGCCTATAAGGCCATTCAGTTGGCAGGTTCCTTGCAAGGGTGTTCTAGTGGGTCCTGTTGGACAAGTAGTCCGGTTCCCACCTACACATGCACCGGAGGATAATCCTGTATTCCAGGACCAGAGTCTCACTCCTGTGGTGGCAGCACAGTTCTCACCTCCTAGAGGGGTGCGGGTTCGGGATCCAGGAGTGGATCCTAGTGACCACGGATGCATGCCTCCGAGGCTGGGGAACAGTCACACAGGGCGGAAAACTTACAAGGAAGATGGTCAAGTTAGGAAACTTATCGCCACACAAACGGTATAGAGTTAAGGGCCGTTTACAGCGGTTTTCTACAAACGAAAAACAGAGCAGCAATAGCAGAAGCCACAAGGTTTTTCCGCTAGTAAAAAAAAAACAAAAACAAAAAAACAGAAAAGCGCTCTGTCAGCGATGTTCGTTCGAAGAGTGGACAACGGGGACGCAGACTTCATCAGCAGACACGATCTCCATACAGGAGAAGGGGGGCCTCCTCCAAGTAGTCTTCGAAGAGGTGACATGTCGTTGGGATTTCCTCAAGTAGGCATGATGGCATCTCGTATTCACAAGAAGCTTCAGAGTCCAGGTCAAGGGACCCTCAAACAATAACAGTGAATGCTCTGGTGACACCGTGGGTGTTTTTTAGTCGTTATATGCATTCCCTCTGGTTTCTCTCATTCCAAAGGTTCTGGAATTATAAAAAGTACAGAAATTCGAGCGAGCCTCATTGTCCCAGACTGGTCAAGGAGAGCTTGGTATCCAGATCTAAGGATTGCTCATAGAAGATCCTTGGCCTTTTCCGTCGCGCGATGACCTGTTGCGGCGGGGGCCGTGCATCTATTAGGACGACATGGCGGTTGAACGCTAATTCCTAGTCCATAAGGGTATTTCCACGGAAGTAGTTCCCACAATTATTCGGGATAGAAAAGGGGTAACGTCTAAAACATTACTACCGTATTTGGAGAAAATTAGATTTTAAACCTACCGGTAAATATTTTTCTCCTAGTCCGTAGAGGATGCTGGGGACTCCGTAAGGACCATGGGGTATAGACTGGCTCCGCAGGAGACATGGGCACTATAAAGAACTTTAGATGGGTGTGCACTGGCTCCTCCCTCTATGCCCCTCCTCCAGACCTCAGTTAGAGAACTGTGCCCAGAGGAGACGGACAGTACGAGGAAAGGATTTTTGTTAATCTAAGGGCAAGATTCATACCAGCCCACACCATATAACATGGAATATACGCAACCAGTTAACAGTATGAACAAAACAGCATCAGTCAAAGACTGATCTTAACTGTAACATAACCCTTATGTAAGCAATAACTATATACAAGCCTTGCAGAAAAATGTTCGCACTGGGACGGGCGCCCAGCATCCTCTACGGACTAGGAGAAAAAGATTTACTGGTAGGTTTAAAATCTTATTTTCTCTTACGTCCTAGAGGATGCTGGGGACTCCGTAAGGGCCATGGGGATTATACCAAAGCTCCAGACCGGGCGGGAGAGTGCGGATGACTCTGCAGCAACGATTGAGCAAACATGAGGTCCTCATCAGCCAGGGTATCAAACTTGTAGAATTTTGCAAAAGTGTTTGAACCCGACCAAGTCGCCGCTCGGCAAAGCTGTAATGCTGAGACGCCTCGGGTAGCCGCCCAAGAAGAGCCCACCTTCCTAGTGGAATGGGCCTTTACCGAATTTGGTAACAGCAATTCAGCCATAGAATGAGCCTGCTGAATCGTGTTACAGATCCAGCGAGCAATAGTCTGCTTAGAAGCAGGAGCGCCAACCTTGCTGACTGCATACAGGACAAACAGTGCCTCTGTTTTCCTAACCCGAGTCGTCCTGGCTACATAAATTTTTAAGGCCCTGACTACATCAAGGGACTTGGAATCCTCCAAGTCACCCGTAGACACAGGTACCCCAATAGGTTGGTTCATATGAAACGATGAAACCACCTTAGGCAAAAATTGAGGACGAGTCCTTAATTCTGCTCTATCCACATGGAAAATCAGATAGGGGCTTTTGTGAGACAAAGCCGCCAATTCGGACACCCGCCTTGCAGATGCCAAGGCCAACAACATGACCACCTTCCAAGTGAGAATTTTTAATTCAACAGTTTGAAGAGGTTCAAACCTGTGAGATTTTAGGAACTGTAACACCACGTTAAGGTCCCATGGTGCCACTGGAGGCAAAAAAGGAGGCTGTATGTGCAGCACTCCCTTTACAAAAGTCTGGACTTCCGGGAGAGAAGCCAATTCCTTCTGAAAGAAAATTGATAGGGCCGAAATCTGTACCTTAATGGAGTTTAATTTTAGGCCCATATCCACTCCTGTCTGTAGAAAGTGGAGAAAACGTCCCAGATGGAAATCTTCCGTAGGAGCATTCTTGGCTTCACACCAAGATACATACTTTCTCCAGATACGGTGATAATGCTTCGCCGTCACCTCCTTCGTAGCCTTTATCAGAGTAGGGATGACTTCTTCCGGAATGCCTTTCCCAGCTAGGATTCGGTGTTCAATCGCCATGCCGTCAAACTTAACCGCGGTAAGTCTTGGAACACGTAGGGCCCCTGTTGCAACAGGTCCTCTCTGAGAGGAAAAGGCCACGGATCTTCTGCGAGCATTTCCTGAAGATCTGAATACCAGGGCCTTCGAGGCCAATCTGGAACAATGAGTATTGTCTGCACTCTTTTTCGTCTTATGATTCTCAATATCTTTGAGATGAGTGGAAGAGGAGGGAACACATACACCAACTGAAACACCCACGGTGTCACCAGGGCGTCCACTGCTACTGCCTGAGGGTCCCTTGACCTGGCCATCATGTCTATTTGAGGAAGTCCCGAGTGACTTGTTATCTCTGCAAAAACTTCTTGATGAAGTCCCCACTCTCCTGGATGGAGATCGTGTCTGCTGAGGACGTCTGCTTCCCAGTTGTCCACTCCCGGAATGAAGACTGCTGCCAAAGCGCTTATGTGATTTTCTGCCCAGCGAAGAATCCTGGTGGCTTCCGCCATTGCCACTCTGCTCCTTGTTCCGCCTTGGCGGTTTACATGAGCCACGGCTGTGACGTTGCCTGACTGAATCAGAACCGGTAGGTCGCGAAGAAGATTCTCCGCTTGACGCAGGCAGTTGTATATGGCCCTCAATTCCAGTACGTTGATGTGTAAACAAGCCTCCTGGCTTGACCATAGTCCCTGAAAGTTTCTTCCTTGTGTGACTGTTCCCCATCCTTGGAGGCTCGCGTCTGTGGTCACCAGAACCCAGTCTTGAATGCCGAACCTGCGACCCTCTAGAAGGTGAGCACTCTGCAGCCACCACAGGAGAGACACCCTGGCCCTGGGGGACAGGCTTATTTTCTGATGAATTTGAAGATGGGACCCGGACCACTTGTCCAGAAGGTCCCACTGAAATGTCCTCGCATGAAACCTGCCGAAGGGGATGGCCTCGTAGGTCGCCACCATTTTCCCCAGTACACGAGTGCATTGATGGACTGACACTCTTTTCGGTTTTAACAGGTCTCTGACCATGTTCTGGAGTTCCTGGACTTTTTCCATTGGGAGAAAAACCCTCTTTTGTTCCGTGTCCAGAATCATGCCTAAGAAAGATAGCCGAGTCGTTGGAACCAACTGTGACTTTGGTAGATTTAGAATCCAGCCATTACCTTGGTGGAAATCCTCGGGGCCGTGGAAAGCCCAAACGGCAACGTCTGAAACTGGTAATGACAGTCCTGTACAGCGAATCTCAGGTACGCCTGATGAGGGGGATATATGGGGACATGAAGGTATGCATCCTTTATGTCTAGTGACACCATAAAATCCCCCCCTTCCAGGCTGGAGATAACTGCCCGGAGCGATTCCATCTTGAATTTGAACATTTTCAAGTACAGGTTTAGGGATTTTAAATTTAGAATGGGTCTGACCGAGCCATCCGGTTTCGGGACCACAAACAGGGTTGAATAGTACCCCTTCCCCTGTTGAACTAGGGGAACCTCGACAGCCACTTGTTGTTGACACAGTTTTTGAATTGCAGCTAAAACTATCTCCCTTTCTGGGGAAGAAGCTGGTAAAGCCGATTTGAAAAACCGGCGAGGAGGCACGTCTTCGAATTCCAGCTTGTAACCTTGGGATACAATTTCCATTGCCCAAGGATCCACATCTGACTGAACCCAGACGTGGCTGAAGAGTCGAAGACGTGCCCCCACCGGTGCGGACTCCCTCAGTGGAGCCCCAGTGTCATGCGGTGGATTTAGTAGAAGCCGGGGAGGACTTCTGCTCCTGGGAACTAGCCGTAGCAGGCATTCTTTTCCCTCTACCCTTACCTCTGGCGAGGAAGGAAGATCCCCGACCTCTTCTGGACTTATGCGACCGAAAGGACTGCATCTGATATTGTGGCATTTTCTTTTGCTGTGGGGGAACATAAGGTAAAAAAGTAGATTTACCCACGGTAGCTGTGGAAACCAGTTCCGCGAGACCTTCCCCAAATAAAACCTCACCTTTGTAAGGCAAAACCTCCATATGCCTCTTTGAGTCGGCATCACCCGTCCATTGGCGGGTCCACAGGACTCGCCTAGCAGAAATCGCCATGGCGTTGGCTCTCGAACCTAGCAGCCCAACGTCTCTCTGAGCGTCTCTCATATATAAGACTGCGTCTTTAATGTGACCTAAGGTCAATAAAATTGTATCCCTATCCAGGGTATCAATGTCAGCTGACAAGGTATCTGTCCAAGCTGCTACAGCGCTACAAACCCAAGCCGACGCTATTGCCAGGTCAGAGCAACGCACCCGTATGTGTATAAATTGATTTTAAGGTAGTTTCCTGTCTGCGATCAGCAGGATCCTTGAGGGCTGCCGTGTCTGGAGACGGTAGCGCCACCTTTTTGGACAAGCGCGTTAAAGCCTTGTCCACCCTGGGTGAGGATTCCCACCGTAACCTGTCCTGCGCAGGGAAAGGATACACCATAAGAATTCTCTTGGGAATCTGCAGTTTCTTGTCTGGAGTCTCCCAAGCTTTTTCAAATAACGCGTTCAGCTCATGAGATGGGGGAAAGGTTACCTCAGGTTTCTTTTCCTTAAACATGCATACCTCGTGTCAGGGACAAAGGGGTCATCTGTGATATGTAAAACAACCTTTATTGCAATATTCATATAATGAATACTTTTGGCCACCCATGGGTGTAACCTCGCATCCATAGGTGTGCGCAGGGGGGGTGCCTGGTGCGCACAGGCACCCCCTAATGTATTGCACCCCGATCTCACATGCCTGATGCAGCGATCGCCGAGCAGGCTGATTACTGTCCCCTCTGCGCTGCACCCTGTCAGGAATGCATTACTGACTGGACGCCTGGGTTAATCAAGGGTGCCACCGACACCGGCTTTCAAATTCCCAGCTCCACCTCCATGTACAAAAACAGTGTGATGTGATTACGTCATGCTGCTCGCATGCCCATCCGTCACACCCGCCACATACACACCTCTCTCCTTCTATGCTATGCCAACGCCAGCCACTCATGAGGAGCAGCATGCAGCCAGCGTTCCTCTTAGGAGCTTGCAGGGGAAAGAGAGGGGCAGCAAGACCAGGCTGAGGAGGAGCAGTGTAATTGCAGTGAGTGCCATCAGGGGTGTTTGTTTGGTGCACACCACAACATCTGACAATGTATCTGCTTTATTAGGATTGGTACAAAGATGGATATTTTATATGTGTTGACCATCAGTAGATGGTACTAAACACGCCCAAAAGGCGGTGCTAGACACACCCCTCCGACGGTGCACCCCCTAATAAAATGTGCTGCGCAAGCCAGTGCTCGCATCATCGTAGTCAACACTGGAGTCAGAATCCGTGTCGGTATCAGTGTCTGCTACTTGGGACAGGGGACGTTTCTGAGACTCTGAAGGGCCCGGTGACACAGTCAAAGCCATGGATTGACTGTAATAAAGACACATTTGCATTTAAAACATTCAACATATCCAACCAATCAGGTGTCGGCGTTGCAGACGGAGACACCTCCATCATCTTCTCCACCTCCTCCTTAGATAAGCCTTCCGCTTCAGACATGCCGACACACACGTACCGACACCCCCACACACTCAGGGATATATCTATATGGAGACAGTCCCCCAATAAGGCCCTTTGGAGAGACAGAGAGAGAGTATGCCAGCACACACCCAGCGCCACCGGACACTGGAATAAAATCCCAGTTAGGACAGCGCTTTTATATAAATATATAAATACACTCACTGCGCCAATTAAATGTGCCCCCCCCCCTCTTTTTTGCCCTCTGTAACCGTGTTCAGCAGGGGAGAGTCCGGGGAGCCAGCTTCTCTGCAGTGTGCTGTGGAGAAAATGGCGCTGGTTAGTGCTGGAGGATCAAGCTCCGCCCCCTCAGCGGCGGGCTTCGGTCCCGCTCAAATTATTTATACTGGCGGGTTTTTTTTTAATATACTGCCTCTGCAGTATATATATATGTCAGCCAGTGTCCCTTGAGGTTTATTATTGCTGCCCAGGGCGCCCCCCCTGCGCCCTTACAGTGCCCGCTGTGTGTGTATGTGTGGGAGCAATGGCGCACAGCGTTACCGCTGCGAGTTACCTCAGTGAAGATCTGAAGTCTTCTGCCGCCTTTGAAGTCTTCTTTCTTCTTAATACTCACCCGGCTTCTATCTTCCGGCTCTGTGAGGAGGACGGCGGCGCGGCTCCGGGGTGAACGGCGAGGGTGAGACCTGCGTTCCGACCCTCTGGAGCTAATGGTGTCCAGTAGCCTAAGAAGCAGAGCCTATCATTTAAGTAGGTCTGCTTCTCTCCCCTCAGTCCCACGATGCAGGGAGCCTGTTGCCAGCAGTGCTCCTGAAAATAAAAAACCTAACAAAAAGTCTTTTTCAGAGAAACTCAGGAGAGCTCCCTGTAGTGTACCCAGTCTCCTCTGAGCACAGGATCTAACTGAGGTCTGGAGGAGGGGCATAGAGGGAGGAACCAGTGCACACCCATCTAAAGTTCTTTATAGTGCCCATGTCTCCTGCGGAGCCCGTCTATACCCCATGGTCCTTACGGAGTCCCCAGCATCCTCTACAAGCAGGGTGGATGCGGGCCTAAAGTTGGGTCGTGTAGGGCGTGTTGCACATCCGACCTCCTTTTGTGCCCCAGTGGCACCATGGGATCTTAATGTGGTGTTGCAGTTCCTTCAATCACATTGGTTTTAACCTTTATGTAAGGTGGAGTGTAATTCCTCACTTGGGAAGTGGTCATCAGGTTGGCCTTGGCATACGCAAGGCGAGTGTCTGAGTTAGCGGCCTGATCTCCCAAGAGACCTTATTTGATCTTCCATGAAGATAGAGCAGTGTTGGTAACTCGTCAACGATTCCTACCGAAGGTGGTTTCTTCCTTCTACATGGACCAACCTACTGTGGTGCCTGTGGCTACTGACGCCTTCGCTAAGTCGAGGTCTCTGGATGTGGTTAGAGTTTTAAAGTTTTGTCGCCAGGACGGCTCAGATTAGGAAAACAGAGGCTCTGTTTGTCCTGTAGGTTCCCGGCAAAGATTGGGGGTCCTGCTTCCAAGCAGACCATTGCGCTGGATCTGTGGTGCGATTCAGCATGCTCATTCCACGGCTGGATTGCCGTTACCGAATTCGGTGAAGGCCCATTCTACTAGAAGGGTGGCGCGATCTGGGCAGCTGCCCGGGGGATCTCGGCATTACAACTTTGCCGAGCAGCTGTTTGGTCGGGTTAAAACACTTTTGCAATGTTTTACAAGTTTGATACCCTGGCCGATGAGGACCTCATGTTTGGTCAATCGGTGCTGCAGAGTCATCCGCACTCTCCCGCCCGTTTTAGAGCTTTGGTATAACCCCATGGTTCTTGAAGTGACCCCAGCATCCTCTAGGACGTATGAGAAAATAGGATTTTAATACCTACCGGTAAATCCTTTTCTCTTAGTGCGTAGAGGATGCTGGGCGCCCGTCCTAGTGCGTACTGTATCTGCAATTATTGGTTGTGGTTACACACAGGTTGTGTTATGGTTTTTGTCAGCACAGTGCTGAAAATTCTTCATGCCGTTGGATTGTGTTCTATTGAATGCCACGTTCTGCGGCATGCTTGAGGTGTGAGCTGGTAAGATGCTCACTGTGGTTTAACAATAAATCCTTTTCCTCGAAATATCCGTCTCCCTGGGCACAGTTTCCTTAAACTGGAGTCTGGAGGAGGGGCATAGAGGGAGGAGCCAGGTCACACCCTTTGAAAGTCTTAAAGTGCCCATGTCTCCTGCAGATCCCGTCTATACCCCATGGTTCTTGAAGTGACCCCAGCATACTCTACG
Source organism: Pseudophryne corroboree (assembly GCF_028390025.1). Taxonomy (NCBI): domain Eukaryota; kingdom Metazoa; phylum Chordata; class Amphibia; order Anura; family Myobatrachidae; genus Pseudophryne; species Pseudophryne corroboree. The sequence continues at coordinate 359,092,584 of NC_086449.1, forward strand.
GACTAAGATAAAAGGATTTACCGGTAGGTATTAAAATCCTATTTTTTACTTCATTGTTGTCTGGTCTATAATAACAACGTATAATGGAGGTCATTCCGAGTTGATTGCTCGCTAGCTACTTTTAGCAGCATTGCACACGCTAGGCCGCCGCCCTCTGGGAGTGTATCTTAGCTTAGCAGAATTGCGAACGAAAGAGTAGCAGAATTGCTACTAAAAAATTTCATGCAGTTTCTGAGTAGCTCCAGACCTACTCCTAGATTGCGATCACCTCAGTCCGATCATACTTGCGTTCGGCCAGCCACTCCCCCGTTTCTCCAGCAACTCCTGCGTTTTAGCCTGACACGCCTGCGTTTTTTAGCACACTCCCAGAAAACGGTCAGTTTCCGCCCAGAAACACCCACTTCCTGTCAATCACTCACCGATCAGCAAAGCGACTGAAAAGCGTCGCTCGGACCTGTGTAAAATTACATAGTTTTGTGTGAAATAACTTAGCGCGTGCGCCCTGCGGCCCATACGCAGAGTCGCCCATTTTTAGCCTGATCGCTATTCTGCTAAAAACGGCAACGAGCGATCAACTCGGAATGACCACCAATGTGATTCTCTATGTGTCTCTGATTTTAATTGGTGTTGTATTACATTTTTCTTGTAAAATAATCAGATTTTCAGACTAGTCTTTTCTAAGCCTACAACCTTAATAAATAGATGTCATTAGAGCAAAAACAAGATGTAAATAAATTTATTGCATAATTATTTAATTTCTAACACAATAGGTTTAATACACAAGTACAAAAATATCACTTAAAAATCAGCGGGTATTGAATAGGTTGGAACCTCTTTCCGACCTAAACCTGTCGGAAGCTGCCGTCTTTCTGACAAGACAGCAGCTTCCGACAATTACTGAATAGACCCCTAAGCCGCAATGATGCTTCTCCTGCTACACCCAGCAAAACATATTCCATACTGTATTTTGATAAAAATCTATAGAATGATTTGAGCAAAATTTTGGGGTTTGTTGTCTGTGACAGAACAGAGCATATCTGCAAAACTCAATATAAACTCTATACTACCCCCACTTTTTATGACACTTGATTAGTACACTTTAGCCTCATGTTTTAACTAACTTATAACGGGTTGGGTAAACCAGCATCCCAAAATCCAGGATTCCCCTTCATCTAACCCTAATCTCCCCCCCCCCCCCCCCCTTCCCCAGCCTAACCCTCCCTCTCTGCTGTCTAATGCTCCCTGCCCGCAGCCTAACCCTAACCTCCGCAGCCTTACCTCCCCGATATTTACGTTCGGAATGTCAGCTGTCGAGATTCCGGCGTTGGCATGCTGACAGCTGTTGGGATTCCGGCACTGTTCTTTTAACGGACGGTATCCCGTACGTCAGGATGCCAACTACATCCCCTTATAACAGCAAAGTAAAATGGGGGGACATTTATTTCAAAGGTCCTATACGTACGTGCTTCTGCTAAAGATACACCTTGGTAGAAAAGAAAATTGAAACTTTTTATGAAGAATAACAATTTTTATGGTTTTCTCTACTAAAAATGGCTACAAAAAAAAAAAGAAGAAAAAAAAAAGGCAGCGTTACTCACTTTAAAGTTTTCTGGATTATCTCATCACACAAAACAACATTTCAACTTTGCATGTATGCACAGAGCATTGCTGCAGGAAGCCCATCCGCCACAGGACATCTGCTCCACCCATGTGCAACTAGTGACACCAAACACAAGTCGTTTTCTCTCCTAGAAATGAACTTCACTCTGCCAGGTGAATGTTACCATACAAACCAGTCTTGGTGCCTCCATGGTGCCAGTCCTGGTGCCTTCCTTTTAGCAACAGGCACAACTGCAGTTGCAGAAATATCAGTCAAGTGTGCTAACCAAAGAACCTGTGCAAAATAGGATTTTAATACCTACCGGTAAATCTTTTTCTCGTAGTCCATAAGGATATTGGGGAACACATTAGTACGATGGGTATAGACGGGTTCAAAGGAGCCAGTGCACTTTAAAATTTCTTCTACTGGGTGTGCTGGCTCCTCCCCTTTATGACTCCTCCTACAGGCAGTTATAGGTAAAACAGTGCCCGAAGGAGAAAATAGGATTTTAGTACCTACTGGTAAATCCTTTTCTCCTAGTCGTAGAGGATGCTGGGGACTCCAAAAGGACCATGGGGTATAGGCGGGATCCGCAGGAGCTTGGGCACACTGAAAAGACTTTGACTAGGTGTGAACTGGCTCCTCCCTCTATGCCCCTCCTCCAGACCTTAGTTATAGGAACTGTGCCCAGGAGAGACGGACATTTCGAGGAAAGGATTTTTGTTTAAACTAAGGGCTAGAAACATACCAGCCCACACCACAACATACCGTACAACCGGAGTAACAGTAAACCAGATAACAGTATGAATCAACTACAGCAACAAGCTGAAAACAACAAATACACAACACGTGTGTAAACTAATGCAACCAGCAAGAATACACTGCAAGTAACAGTCCGCACTGGGATGGGCGCCCAGCATCCTCTACGGACTAGGAGAAAAGGATTTACCGGTAGGTACTAAAATCCTATTTTCTCTTACGTCCTAGAGGATGCTGGGGACTCCAAAAGGACCATGGGGTCTATACCAAAGCTCCAACCCGGGCGGGAGAGTGCGGACGACTCTGCAGCACCGAATGAGCAAACATAAGGTCCTCCTCAGCTAGGGTATCAAACTTGTAAAACTTAGCAAAGGTGTTTGAACCCGACCACGTAGCTGCTCGGCAAAGCTGAAGTGCCGAGACCCCTCGGGCAGCCGCCCAAGAGGAGCCCAACTTCCTGGTAGAATGGGCCTTTACTGATTTCGGCACTGGTACCCCAGCTGAAGAATGAGCTTGCTGAATCATACTACAAATCCAGCGTGCAATAGTCTGCTTCGAAGCAGGATGACCAATCTTGTTGGAAGCATACAGGACAAACAGCACCTCTGTTTTCCTGGCAACCGCCATTCTGGCGACATAGATCTTCAAAGCTCTCACAACATCAAGAGACTTTGGAACTGCCAAAGCATCTGTAACCACCGGTACCACAATAGGTTGGTTAACGTGAAACGAAGAAAACACCTTCGGCAGAAATTGTTGACGAGTCCTCAATTCCGCTCTATCCGAATGGAAAATCAAGTACGGACTTTTGTGAGATAAGGCCGCCAACTCCGACACTCGCCTGGCAGACGCCAGAGCCAACAGCATGACCACCTTCCAAGTGAGAAACTTTAACTCAACCTTACGCAAAGGTTCAAACCAGGAAGACATAAGAAACTGTAAGACCACTTCAAGATCCCATGGTGCCACAGGGGGCACAAACGGAGGATGGATATGCATCACTCCCTTCACAAAAGTCTGAACCTCTGGGAGGACAGCCAATTCCTTCTGAAAGAAAATAGATAAAGCCGAAATCTGCACTTTGATGGAACCCAATTTCAGGCCTGCATCGACGCCTGCCTGCAAAAAATGGAGAAACCGACCCAAGTGAAATTCTTCCGCCGGAGCAGTTTTAGTCTCACACCACGAAACATACTTTCTCCAAATACGGTGATAATGTTTCGCCGTAACCTCCTTCCTTGCCTTAAGGAGAGTGGGAATGACCTCCCCGGGAATATCTTTTCGAGCTAAGATTTGGCGCTCAACTTCCATGCCGTCAAACGCAGCCGCGGTAAGTCTGGAAACACGCATGGTCCCTGCAATAGCAGGTCCTATCTTAGAGGGAGCGGCCAAGGATCTTCCACAAGTAATTCCTGAAGATCTGGATACCAGGCCCTTCTTGGCCAATCTGGAACGACAAGAATTCGCTTGAACCCTTGCTCGTCGAATGATTCCCAGTACCTTTGGAATGAGAGGAAGTGGAGGGAACACATACACCGACTGAAACACCCACGGAGTTACCAGGGCGTCTACTGCACTGGCTTGAGGGTCCCTTGACCTGGAACAATACCTCGGAAGCTTCTTGTTGAGGCGAGATGCCATCATGTCGATCAGCGGAATTCCCCAACGCTTCGTCACTTCTGCAAATACCTCTTGGTGAAGAGCCCACTCTCCCGGATGGAGATCGTGTCTGCTGAGGAAGTCTGCTTCCCAGTTGTCCACTCCCAGAAGGAAGACTGCTGACAGAGCGCTCACGTGTTGTTCCGCCCAGCATAGCCGCCCTGCTCCTTGTTCCGCCTTGACGGTTTATATGCGCCACCGCTGTTATGTTGTCCGACTGTATCTGGACAGGCCGACCCTGAAGAAGGCTTCTTGCTTGTAGCAGGCCGTTGTAAATGGCTCTTAACTCGAGAACATTTATGTGGAGACAAGATTCCTGGAGCGACTATTTCCCCTGGAAATTTCTTCCTTGGGTGACTGTGCCCCAGCCTCGGAGACTTGCATCTGTTGTCAACAGGACCCAATCCAGGATACCGAATCGGTGCCCTCCTAGGAGGTGAGAACTTTGTAGCCACCACAGGAGAGAAATCCTGGCCCTGGGAGATAGACTTATCTTCCGGTGCATGTGCAGGTGAGACCCGGACCATTTGCTCAGCAGATCCCACTGAAACACCCCGGGCATGAAACCTGCCAAACGGAATGGCTTTGTACGTCGCAACCATTTTCCCCAGAACCCGAGTACACTGATGAATCGACACACTTGTCGGCCTCAGAAGCTCCCTGACCATCCTCTGCAGTTCCAGAGCTTTGTCTTCCGGAAGAAACAGTCTCCGTAAGTCCGTGTCTAGAATCATGCTCAGAAAGGGCAGCCGAGTGGTCGGAATCAACTGACACTTTGGCAAATTTAGCAGCCAACCGTGTTGTCGCAGAACCGACAGAGACAAATTCACATTTCTCAGCAACCATTCCTTGGACATCGCCTTTATCAGGAGATCGTCCAAGTACGGGATAATTGTAACACCTTGCTTGCGAAGGAGAACCATCATTTCTGCTATGACTTTGGTGAAAATCCTCGGGGCCGTGGAAAGCTCAAACGGCAACGTCTGAAATTGGTAATGAGAATCCTGTATCGCAAACCTGAGGTAAGCTTGATGCGAAGGATATATAGGGACGTGTAAGTAGGCATCCTTTATGTCTACTGACGCCATAAAATCCCCCCCTTCTAGGCTGGAAATCACAGCTCGAAGAGATTCCATCTTGAACTTGAAAACTTTCAAGTATGGATTGAGGGATTTTAGGTTCAGAATAGGTCTGGCCGAACCGTCCGGTTTCGGTACCACAAAGAGGCTTGAGTAGAACCCCTCCCCCCGTCGGGACGGGGGGACGGGAACAATGACCCTCTGTTGACACAGCTTTTGTATTGCTGCCTTCACCACCTCCTTGTCCGGAAGAGACATTGGTAAGGCCGAAATGAAAAACCGGTGAGGGGGCACCTCCTGAAACTCCAGCTTGTATCCCTGAGATACTATGGGGTATATGCAATTCCGGGCGAATTGCGGCACTTTTTCGCCCGTTTTTAAATTCGACACAATTCGACCGTCGAATTCCGGCAGGTGGGTGCCGGAATTCGACATATTAAAAAAAACAAAACGAATTCGACGGATTTTGATTAGATTCTAAAAAATGTTTAAAAAACGGTAAAAAACCCGAAAAAAAATTGCGTGGGGAACCCCCTCCTAAGCATAACCAGCCTCTGGCTCTTTGAGCCAGTCCTGGTTGCCAAAATACGGGAAAAAAAAAGAAATTTTTTTGTACCAGCACCGGGCTCCACTAGCTGGACAGATAATGCCACAGCCGGGGGTCACTTTTATACAGCGCCCTGCGGCAGTGGCATTAAATACCCAACTAGTCACCCCTGGCCGGGGTACCCTGGAGGAGTGGGGACCCCTTCAATCAAGGGGTCCCCCCCCCCAGCCACCCAAGGGCCAGGGGTGAAGCCCGAGGCTGTCCCCCCCATCCAAGGGCTGCGGATGGGGGGCTGATAGCCATGTGTAAATATGTAAGAATATTGTTTTTTTTGCAGAAGAACTACAAGTCCCAGCAAGCCTCCCCCGCAAGCCGGTACTTGGAGAACCTCAAGTCCCAGCATGCGGGGGGGAAAACGGGCCCGCTGGAACCTGTAGTTCTACTGCAAAAAAAATACCCAAATAAAAACAGGACACCAGCCCCCCATCCGCAGCACTTGGATGGGGGAGACAGCCTCGGGCTTCACCCCTGGCCCTTGGGTGGCTGGGGGGGGGACCCCTTGATTGAAGGGGTCCCCACTCCTCCAGGGTACCCCGGCCAGGGGTGACTAGTTGGGTATTTAATGCCACGGCCGCAGTGCGCTGTATAAAAGTGACCCCCGGCTGTGGCATTATCTGTCCAGCTAGTGGAGCCCGGTGCTGGTACAAAAAATACGGGGGACCCCTACCCTTTTTGTCCCCCGTATTTTTTGCACCAGGACCAGGCGCAGAGCCCGGTGCTGGTTGTTAAAATACGGGGAATCCCCTGTAATTTCCCCCCCCCCGTATTTTGGCAACCAGGACCGGCTCAAAGAGCCTGAGGCTGGTTATGCTTAGGAGGGGGGAACCCACGCATTTTTATTTCCTGATTTTTACACCATTCCATTAAAAAAAATATATATATATTTTAAAAATATATAAATAATACTTGTGCCTCCTAAATAGACAAACCAAGTACCTAATCCCTTCTAATATAAATAGATATGCTATTACCAATAACAAAAACACAAAAAAAATAAGAATTTACTCACCGGTAATTCTATTTCTCGTAGTCCGTAGTGGATGCTGGGTACTCCGTAAGGACCATGGGGTATATACGGGCTCCGCAGGAGACTGGGCACTCTTAAAAGAAAGATTAGGTACTATATCTGGTGTGCACTGGCTCCTCCCTCTATGCCCCTCCTCCAGACCTCAGTTAGGGAAACTGTGCCCGGAAGAGCTGACATTACTAGGAAAGGATTTGGAATCCAGGGTAAGACTCATACCAGCCACACCAATCACACCGTACAACTCGTGATAACTATACCCAGTTAACAGTATGAACAATAACTGAGCCTCTCTCAACAGATGGCTCATACAATAACCCTTTAGTTAAGCAATAACTATATACATGTATTGCAGAGAGTCCGCACTTGGGACGGGCTCCCAGCATCCACTACGGACTACGAGAAATAGAATTACCGGTGAGTAAATTCTTATTTTCTCTGACGTCCTAGTGGATGCTGGGTACTCCGTAAAGACCACGGGGATTATACCAAAGCTCCCAAACGGGCGGGAGAGTGCGGATGACTCTGCAGCTCCGAATGAGCAAACTCAAGGTCCTCCTCAGCCAAGGTAACAAACTTGTAGAATTTTGCAAAAGTGTTTGAACCCGACCAAGTAGCAGCTCGGCAAAGTTGTAAAGCCGAGACCCCTCGGGCAGCCGCCTAAGAAGAGCCCACCTTCCTCGTGGAATGGGCTTTTACTAATTTAGGATGCGGCAGTCCAGCCGCAGAATGTGCAAGCTGAATCGTGCTACAGATCCAGCGAGCAATAGTCTGCTTTGAAGCAGGAGCACCCAGCTTGTTGGGTGCATGCAGGATAAATAGCGAGTCAGTTTTTCTGACTCTAGCCGTCCTGGAAACAAAGTTTCAGGGCCGGGACTACGTCCAGCAACTTGGAATCCTCCAAGTCCCTAGTAGCCGCAGGCACCACAATAGGTTGCTTCAAATGGAACGATGATACCACCTTAGGGAGAAATTGGGGACGAGTCCTCCATTCTGCCCTTTCCATATGGAAGATCAGATATGGGCTTTTACATGACAAAGCCGCCAATTCTGACACACGCCTAGTCCAAGCTAAGGCCAAAAGCATGACCACTTTCCACGTGAGATATTTTAGCTCCACGGTCTTAAGTGGCTCAAACCAGTGGGATTTTAGGAATCCAACACACGTTAAGATCCCAAGGTGCCACTGGAGGCACAAAAGGGGCTGAATATGCAGCACCCCTGTAACAACGTCCGAACTTCAGGCAGTGAAGCCAGTTCTTTTTGAGAGAAAAAGGGATAGGGCCGAAATCTTGGCCTTTATGGATCCTAATTTTAGGCCCATAGTCACTCCTGACTGTAGGAAGTGCAGGAATCGACCCCCCTGGAATTCCTCTGTAGGGCCTTCCCGGCCACACACCAAGCAACCTATTTTCGCCATATACAGTGAAAAAGTCTTGCTGTCACGTCTTTCCTAGCCTTTATCAGCGTAGGAATAACTGCATCCTGAATGCCCTTTTCCGCTAGGATTCGGCGTTCAACCGCCATGCCGTCCAACGCAGCCGCGGTAAGTCTTGGATCAGACAGGGTCCCTGTTGCAACATGTCCTGACTGAGAGGCAGAGACCATGGGTCTTCTAAGAGCATTTCTTGCAGTTCCGGGTACCGAGTCCTTCTTGGCCAATCCGGAGCAAAGAATATTGTTCACACTCCTCCGTTTATTACAATTCTCAGCCCTTGGGTCTGAGAGGAAGAGGAGGGAATATATAGACCGACTGGAACACCCACGGTGTTACTAGTGCGACCACAGCTATCGCCTGAGAGTCCCTTGACCCAGCGTAAAACCTTTTTTATCTTTTTACTGAGGTGGGACGCCATGTAGTCCACCTGAGGCAGTTTCCATCAATTTGCAAAACTGCGTGAAGACTTCCTGATGAAGTCACCACTTTCCCGGGTAGAGGTCGTGTCCACTCCCGGAATGAACACTGCTGACAGTGCGCTTACTTGATTCTCCGCCCAGCGAAGATTTCTGGTGGCTTCTACCCTCGCCACCCTGCTCCTTGTGCCGCCCTGGCGGTTTACATGAGCCCCTGCGGTCTGACTGGATCAGAACCGGTTGGTCGCGAAGCAGGAACTCCGCTTGACTTAGGGCGTTGTATATGGCCCTTAGTTCCAGGATATTGATGTGAAGGCAAGTCTGTTGGCTTGACCACAAACCTTGGAATTTTCTTCCCTGTGTAACTGCCCCCCACCCTGGGAGCCTTGCATCCGTGGTCACCAGGACCCAGTCCTGAATGCCGAATCTGCGGCCCTCGAGAAGGTGAGCACTCCGCAGCCACCACAGGAGAGACACCCTGGCCCTGGGGGATAGGGTGATTAACCGATGCATCTGAAGATGTGATCCGGACCACTTGTCCAGTAAGTTCCATTGTCCTTGCATGGAACCAGCCGAAGGGGATGGCCTCGTATGATGCCATCATCCTTCCCAGGACTCGAGTGCAGTGATGCACTGACACCTGTTTTGGTTTTCAATGGATTCCTGACCAGTGTCATGAGCTTCTGAGCTCTCTCTATCGGGAGATAAACCCTCTTCTGGTCTGTGTCTAGGATCATGCCTAGGCGAGGCAGATGAGCTGTAGGAACCAACTGTGACTTCGGAATATATAGAATCCAGTCGTGTTGCCGTTTCACTTCCAGAGAAGGTGATACGCTGTCCAGCAACTGCTCTCTTGATCTCGCTTTTATGAGGAGATCATCCAAGTATGTGATAATAGTGACACCTTGCTTCCGCAGGAGCACCATCATATCCGCCATTACCTTGGTGAAATTGGTAATGACAATCCCGTACCGCAATTCTGAGGTACGCCTGATGAGGTGGATAAATGGGGACACGAAGGTATGCATCCCTTATGTCCAGATTCATTTCAGGCTTGCAATGACCGCTCTTAGCGATTCCATCTTGAACCTGAACCTTTTCAGGTATATGTTCAGGGATTTTAATACAATATGGGTCTAACCGAACCGTCTGGTTTCGGGATTATAACATGGTCGAATAATAACACCCTCTTGTTGAAGGAGGGGACCCTTGACCACCACCTGTTGAAGATACAATTTACGAATTGCAGTTAACACTGGCTCCCTCTCTTGGGGGGAAGCCCGCCGGGTCCTCGTGAGGGGGCATCTTCTCACAGTCCAGCCTGTATCCCTGCGATACAATTTCTATTGCCCGGGGATCTAACAGGGAGTGAACCCACTTGTGGCTGAACTTACGAAGGCGTGTCCCCACCGGGCCTAGCTCCGCCTGTGGAGCCCCAGCGACATGCGGTGGATTTTTGTAGAGGCCGGGGAGGACTTCTGTTCCTGGGGACTAGCTGTGTTGTACAGCTTCTTTCCTCTGCCCCCGGCTCTGACAAGAAAGGACGCACCTCAGACTTTCTTGTTTCTTTATTCGAAAAGCTGCATTTAATAATGTCGTGCTTTCCTAGGCTGTGCAGGAATATAAGGCAAAATATCAGAATTACCAGCTATAGCTGTGGAGACCAGGCCCGAGAACCTTTCTCCACACAATCCTCAGCCTTCCATATGCCTCTTAAGTCGGCATCATCTGTCCAATGTATATTCTACAGGACACGTCAAGCAGAAATCGACATAGCTTTTGTCTCTAGGACCCAGTATACTCATGTCCCTTTGGGCATGCTTTATAATTATATATCTATCACTTAAGACAGCATCTTAAAATATTTATATGCATACTAGGGTCTCAATCTCTGCTGATAAGGTACCTGTCCACGCTGCCACAGCACTATAAACCCATGCAGACACAATCGCCGGTCTGGGTAGTATACTAGTATGTGCACACTATCTGCAGGATCCCTGAGAATAGCTAGTGCAAACAGGACACCCAAGGGGAAGATTCTCAACACATCCTGGCCCTAGTGGGGAAAGGATACAGCCTGAGAATTCTCTTGTGGGAAGCTGCCGTCTCTTGTCTGGAGATTCCCGCTCTTTTTCCTCATGAGCGGAGGGAAATTTACCTCAGCATTCTTCCCCTTAACATGTGTACCCTTGTGTCAGGGACAGATGAGTCATCAGTGATATGCAAATCATCTTTTATTCCAATAATCATATATTGAATATCTTTTAGCCCTCTTGGCTGTAACTTTGCATTATCGTAGTCGACAGTGGAGTTAAACTCCGTGTCGATACTTTGTTATTTTGGATAGTGAACATAGAGAGACTCTGAAGGACTCTGTGACATAGGGACAGACCAGGGTAGATTTCCTTTCTGTTCCCTAACCTTTTGTGCAATAATTTTACCTCAGCACTTACACATATCCAAACAGGTGTCGGCGTTGTCGACGGAGACACCCTCCCACACACATATCCGCTCTATCACCTCCTTAGAGGAGCCTTTTACCTCAGACATGTCGACACACGCGTACCGACACACCACACACACAGGGGATGCTCTATTTGAAGACAGTTCCCCCACCAGGCCCTTTGGAGAGACAGAGGGGTAAATTTACTAAGATTCGTGTTTTCCCGTTTGAGGTCAAAGTTCAATCACGAATGACATCAAAAGTGTAAATATGCAACTTTTTGAATTGATTACGACTAATTTACTAAGCTGCCGTATTCTGCATTTTCGGGTTTTCCGATGTCGATGTCATTCGTTTTTTTAGGCAGTGTTTTACGTGAGTGACTTGTAAAACACTGCCGACTTTAATACAATGAATCTCGGCCAGATCTGAGAGATCCGTGCTGGGCTTCATTGTGCACTTTGTTAAACAAAAAAATAAAGTTTAAATGTAATAAAAAAATTGCGTGGGGTCCCCCCTCCTAAGGCAAACCAGCCTCGGGCTCTTTGAGCCGATCCTGGTTGCAGAAATATGGGGAAAAAATGGACAGGGGTTCCCCCATATTTAAGCAACCAGCATCGGGCTCTGCGCCTGGTCCTGGTTCCAAAAATACAGGGGACAAAAAGAGTAGGGGTCCTCCGTATTTTTGAAACCAGCACCGGGCTCCACTAGCTGGACAGATAATGCCACAGCCGGGGGTCACTTTTATACAGTGCCTTGCGGCCGTGGCATCAAATATCCAACTAGTCACCCCTGGCCGGGGTACCCTGGGGGAGTGGGGACCCCTTCAATCGAGGGGTCCCCCCCCCCCAGCCGCCCAAGGGCCAGGGGTGAAGCCCGAGGCTGTCCCCACCATCCAATAGGCTGCGGATGGGGGGCTGATAGCCTTTGTGAAAAGTGATTGATATTGTTTTTAGTAGCAGTACTACAAGGCCCAGCAAGCCTCCCCCGCAAGCTGGTACTTGGAGAACCACAAGTACCAGCATGCGGCGGAAAAACGGGCCCGCTGGTACCTGTAGTACTACTACTAAAAAAATACCCCAATAAAGACAACACACACACACCTTGAAAGTATAACTTTAATACATCCATCCACACCTCCATATACACATACTTACCTTATGTTCCCACGCAGGTCGGTCCTCTTCTCCAGTAGAATCCATGGTGTACCTGTAGAAAAAATTATACTCACATAATCCAGTGTTTTCGGCTCCTCGGTAAATCCTTTTGTAATCCACGTACTTGAAAAAATAAAAAAACGAATACCCGACCACGAACTGAAAGGGGACCCATGTTTTCACATGGGCCCCCTTTCCCCGAATGCCAGAAACCCACTCTGACTGATGTCTAAGTGGGTTTCTTCAGCCAATCAGGGAGCGCCACGTTGTAGCACCCTCCTGATCGGCTGTGTGCTCCTGTACTGTATGACAGGCGGCACACGGCAGTGTTACAATGTAGCGCCTATGCGCTCCATTGTAACCAATGGTGGGAACTTTCAGGTCAGCGGTGAGGTCACTTTCGGTCAACCGCTGACCTGAAAGTTCCTACCATTGGTTACAATGGAGCGCATAGGCGCTACATTGTAACACTGCCGTGTGCCGCCTGTCAAACACTACAGGAGCACACAGCCGATCAGGAGGGTGCCACAACGTGGCGCTCCCTGATTGGCTGAGGAAACCCACTTAGACATCAGTCAGAGTGGGTTTCTGGCATTCGGGGAAAGGGGGCCCATGTGAAAACATGGATCCCCTTTCAGTTCGTGGTCGGGTATTCGTTTTTTTATTTTTTCAAGTACGTGGATTACAAAAGGATTTACCGAGGAGCCGAAAACACTGGATTATGTGAGTATAATTTTTTCTACAGGTACACCATGGATTCTACTGGAGAAGAGGACCGACCTGCGTGGGAACATAAGGTAAGTATGTGTATATGGAGGTGTGGATGGATGTATTAAAGTTATACTTTCAAGGTGTGTGTGTGTTGTCTTTATTGGGGTATTTTTTTAGTAGTAGTACTACAGGTACCAGCGGGCCCGTTTTTCCGCTGCATGCTGGTACTTGTGGTTCTCCAAGTACCAGCTTGCGGGGGAGGCTTGCTGGGCCTTGTAGTACTGCTACTAAAAACAATATCAATCACTTTTCACAAAGGCTATCAGCCCCCCATCCGCAGCCTATTGGATGGGGGGGACAGCCTCGGGCTTCACCCCTGGCCCTTGGGTGGCTGGGGGGGGGGACCCCTTGATTGAAGGGGTCCCCACTCCCCCAGGGTACCCCGGCCAGGGGTGACTAGTTGGATATTTGATGCCACAGCCGCAAGGCACTGTATAAAAGTGACCCCCGGCTGTGGCATTATCTGTCCAGCTAGTGGAGCCCGGTGCTGGTTTCAAAAATACGGGGGACCCCTACTCTTTTTGTCCCCCGTATTTTTGGAACCAGGACCAGGCGCAGAGCCCGATGCTGGTTGCTTAAATATGGGGGAACCCCTGTCCATTTTTCCCCCATATTTCTGCAACCAGGATCGGCTCAAAGAGCCCGAGGCTGGTTTGCCTTAGGAGGGGGGACCCCACGCAATTTTTTTTCTGAAAATTTAGAACATTTCCCCCCCCTTCCCACTGAAAAACATGCACGGATCTCATGGATCCGTGCATGCCTATACAAACACGGGATAAAAAAGCAGGTCTGTTTTTTTTTAGCACTTTTTCACGATTTGTATTTTATCACGGCAGTGTTTGGCTATTGTCGGCAGTGTTTGTGTTTTGCACTTTTTAGTAAATTCCCGATTTCTAGCAAATTGCAGGCGTATTTGACCGATGGTGTATTGATTCGTGATTTTTTCCTAGGACTTCCAAAATATTACGAATGCCCTCATCACTGCCGTGATTTTTGCTTAGTAAATTACCGAGATGACACTTTGATGAAAAAACGGCATCTCGGTCAAAATCGGGACCTTAGTAAATATACCCCACAGAGAGAGTATGCCAGCACACACCACAGCGCTATATAATACAGGGATGTACACTATACTGAGTGATATTTCCCCTATAGCAGCTTATATACACAGTTTTGCGCCTAAATTTATGTGCCCCCCCTCTCTTTTTTACCCTTTGTGTACCAGGATACTGCAGGGGAGAGCCTGGGGAGCTTCCTTCCAGCTGAGCTGTGAAGAGAAAATGGCGCCGGTGTGCTGAGGAAGAAGGCCCGGCCCCCTCAGCGGCGGGCTTCTGTCCTTTTATGTACTTTAATGGCGGGGGTTAATGCACATGTACAGTTTATCAGACTGTATTATGTGCTTTTCGCCAAGTAAGGTAATCTAATTGCTGCCCAGGGCGCCCCCCCCCCCCCAACGCCCTGCACCCATCAGTGACCGGAGTGTGTGGTGTGCTAAGGGAGCAATGGCGCACAGCTGCAGTGCTGCGCGCTACCTTAATGAAGACCGGAGTCTTCAGCCGCTGATTTTCAACTTCTCTTCGTTCTTCTGGCTCTGCAAGGGGGACGGCGGCGCGGCTCCGGGACCGGACGACCGAGGACTGGGCCTGTGTTCGATCCCTCTGGAGCTAATGGTGTCCAGTAGCCTTAGAAGCCCAAGCTAGCTGCAAGCAGGTAGGTTCGCTTCTCTCCCCTCAGTCCCACGTAGCAGTGAGTCTGTTGCCAGCAGATCTCACTGAAAATAAAAAACCTAACAAATACTTTCTTTTCTAGGAAGCTCAGGAGAGCCCCTAGGGTGCATCCAGCTCTGGCCGGGCACAGATACTAACTGAGGTCTGGAGGAGGGGCATAGAGGGAGGAGCCAGTGCACACCAGATATAGTACCTAATCTTTCTTTTAAGAGTGCCCAGTCTCCTGCGGAGCCCGTCTATACCCCATGGTCCTTACGGAGTACCCAGCATCCACTAGGACGTCAGAGAAAACATGTTTTTAAATTTTTTTATTAGATTCCGCCAGCAAAGTGTGGCGGATTGAAAATGACGAATTTACTGTCTAAAAGCACTGTTGTCGAATTTACATTCTTCAATTGAATATACTTTTGTCGAAATGCCGCATTTGTACCATTGCAGAAATGTCGAATTTGACAAATGTCGAATTTCAAAAAGTCGAATTTGGAATGGCCGTTTTTTTGGCGAAAAGTACGGTATTGCATTGTCGAATTTTTTTTTGGGCGAAAATGTCCCGTTTTTCGACATTTTCGGGAATTCGACCGCAATTGCATATAGCCCTATATCTAGGACCCAAGGATCCAGGCCTGATTGAACCCAGACCTGACTGAAGATCCGCAGATGGCCCCCCACCGGTCCGGACTCCCCCAGGGAAGCCCCAGCGTCATGCAGTGGACTTGGTAGAGGCAGGGGAGGACTTTTGGTCCTGGGCGCCTGACACTGCAGGAGACTTTCTTCCCCTTCCTCTACCCTTTGAAGCGAGGAAGGACGAACCTTTTCCACGCTTGTATTTATTTGGACGAAAGGACTGCATCTGCTGATGTGGTGCCTTTTTTTGTTGTGTGGGAACATAAGGAAGAAAAGACGACTTACCCGCAGTCGCGGTAGACACCAGGTCAGCCAAGCACCAAACAAGACATTACCTTTGAAGGGGAGAGCTTCCATAGCTCTCTTGGAGTCGGCATCAGCATTCCATTGATGGATCCACAGCGCCCTCCCGGCCGAGATCGCCATGGCATTGGCTCTTGATCCCAAGAGACCAACATCCCTCGCCGCACCCTTCAGGTAATCTGCAGCATCCTTGATATAACCAAGAGTCAAAAGAACAGTATCTTTATCAAGGGTATCCATATCAGCAGCTAAATTCTCAGCCCATTTAGCAATAGCACTACTCACCCATACCGACGCCACAGCAGGTCTGAGCAATGCACCCGTATTAGCGAAAATGGACTTCAGAGACGTCTCCAGCTTGCGTTCCGCCGGATCCTTGAGAGCTGCCGTGTCAGGAGACGGAAGCGCCACCTTCTTAGACAAACGAGATAGAGCTTTGACAACATTTGGAGACGCCTCCCATTTTCCCCTGTCATCAGAGGGGAAAGGATACGCCATGTAAATTCTCTTGGGAATCTGCCACCTCTTGTCCGGCGACTCCCAAGCCTTTTCACAAAGAGTATTCATTTCATGAGAGGGGGGAAAACTTCACCTCAGGTTTTTTCCCTTTGAACAAACATATCCTTGTTTCCTGCACAGCAGGTTCGTCAGAAATATGTAAAACATCTTTTATAGCCACAATCATGTACTGAATACTCTTAACTAATCGCGGGTGTAAAGCAGCCTCAGTGAAGTCGACATCGGAATCAGAATCCGTGTCGGTATCCGTAATTACCAACTGGGTAAACGGCCGCTTTTGCGACCCTGATGGGGTCTGCACCTGAGACAAAGCCATGGATTTCCTCCACACCTGTGTCTGAGACTCCGATTTATCTAACCTTTTTGACAAAGAGGCCAAATTTGTATTAAGTGTACTTAACATTGTGAGTAAATCAGGTGTCGGCTGCGCCGAAAGAGCCAATTCCAGACCCGCATCTGCTCCCCCAGCAACCTCCTCCGGGGAATAACACTCAGCCTCAGACATGCCGACACGGAGTATCGACACACCGACACACACACACTGCCTCAGCTAGGGGACAGGCCCACAAGGAAGCCTGTATAGAGAAACACAGAGGGAGTACGCCAGCTCACACCCCAGCGCCCATATATCACACCAAACAATATATGTTGCCAGCGCTGCTAGAAATAACAGTAATTATGCACCAATAACTGTGCCCCCCCCCCCCCCGATTATCTCCCTGTTACGTGTAGTGGAGCTTGGAGGTCCCGGGCCAGTGGCGTGGATGAGAGAAAATGGCGCTGGTGAGCTGTGCGGTTAAGCCCCGCCCCTTCCCGGCGCGCTTCAGCCCGCTAAAATTAGAAAAATTAAAATGCCGGCGGGGGTACGAAAAACGGTGCCGAAAAGCCATCTGCCAGCTTCCCAGACCCAGTAACCTGCTGCCCAGGGCGCCCCCCCCCCCCCAGCGCCCTGTGAGTGTCATTGGTGAAGTGTGTGGGAGCATGGAGCTCTGCACTGTACCTCGTTACTGAAGTCTTCTGCCGTCACTGAAGTATTCTGCCTTCTGCATACTCACCAGGCTTCTTTCTTCTGGCTTCTGTGAGGGGGTGACGGCGCGGCTCTGGGAACAAGCAGCTAGGCGCACCAAGTGATCGAACCCTCTGGAGCTAATGGTGTCCAGTAGCCTAAGAAGCAGAGCCCTTAACTAAGTAGAAGTAGGTCTGACTTCTCTCCCCTCAGTCCCTCGCTGCAGGGAGCCTGTAGCCAGCAGGTCTCCCTGAAAATAAAATACCTAACAAAAGACTTTTCTAGAGAAACTCAGGAGACCTCCCCTAGTGAGTGTCCAGTCAGTCCTGGGCACAAAGTCTAACTGAGGTCTGGAGGAGGGGCATAGAGGGAGGAGCCAGTTCACACCCAGTCAAAGTCTTTTCCGTGTGCCCAAGCTCCTGCGGATCCCGTCTATACCCCATGGTCCTTTTGGAGTCCCCAGCATCCTCTAGGACGTAAGAGAAATGGCATACTTGAGAGAAGGAACCTAACGACAATAAGCGTGGTGAGATTTACACACCAGCACACCAAAACATAACCGGGCCAGCAACGGCTGGCAACATAAAACCGCAACAGCTGAACAGGTAACACATAACAGAGAACCTGTAGAAAGTCACCGCACAGAGGCGGGTGCCCAATATTCCTTACAGACTACGAGAAAAGGATTTACCGGTAGGTATTAAAATCCTATTTTCTCTAGCATCCATAAGGGATATTGGGGAACACATTAGTACGATGGGGATGTCCCAAAGCTTCCGGAACGGGCGGGATCGTGCAGAGACAACTGCAGCACCGCCTGCTCAAACTGGGTATCCTCTTTGGCCAGGGTATAAAACTTGTAGAACTTCACAAAGGTGTTCTTCCCCGACCAGGTAGCAGCTCGACACAGTTGCAGGGCCGAGATTCCACGGGCACACGCCCAAGAAAACCCCACCGATCTGTAGAGTGGGCCTTCAGAGGGATGTACCAAAGCTCCCAGTATGGGAGGGAGAGTGCGGAGGTTCCTGCAGAACAGATTGGCCAAACTTTGGGTCCTCAGAGGCCAAAGTATCGAACTTGTAGAACTTAGCAAACGTGTTTGACCCTGACCAAGTAGCCGCTCGGCAAAGCTGAATAGCCGAGACACCCCGGGCAGCCGCCCAGGAAGAACCCACTTTACATGTAGAGTGGGCCTGAACAGATTTTGAACATGCCAAACCTGCCTTAGAATAAGCATGCTGGATAGTAAGCCTGATCCAGCGAGAAATTGTCTGCTTAGCAGCAGGACACCCAATCTTGATGGGATCATAAAGGACAAATAGTGCGCCCGACTTCCTGCGATGAGCAGTTCTCTTCACATATATTTTCAAAGCCCGCACAATATCGAGGGACTTTGAAGTCATTGAGGCGTCAGTAGCCACTGGCACCACAATAGGTTGGTTGATACGAAAAGCAGACACAACCTTACGAAGAAATTGCTGACGCGTTCTGAGCTCAGCTCTATCTTCATGGAAAATCAAGTAGGGGCTCTTGTGTGACAATGCCCCCAATTCAGACACACGTCAAGCAAATGCCAATGCTAACAGTGTGACTGCCTTCCAAGTGAGAAACTTTACGTTCACCTCCTGTAAAGGTTCGAACCAATCCGATTGCAGGAACTGCAGCTCCACATTTAGATCCCAAGGTGCCGTAGGAGGCACAAAGGGTGGTTGGATGTGCAGAACTCCCTTCAAGAATGTCTGAACCTCAAAGAGAGCAGCAATTTTTTTCTGGAAGAAAATGGACAAGGCCGAAATCTGGACCTTGATGGAGCCCAAGCGTAGGCCAAAATCCACACCAGCTTGCAGAAAGAGGAGAAAACGTCCTAGTTGAAATTCCACCGTGGGAAACATCTTGGATTCACACCAAGACACATTTCCTTCAAATGCAATGGTAATGCTTAGACGTTACCCCCTTCCTAGCTTGGATGAAGTAGGAATGACCTTGTTCGGAATGCCTTTCCGAGCTAAAATCTGGCGTTCAACCTCCATGCCGTCAAATCTTGATAGGCGAACGGCCCCTGTAGTAGAAGGTCCTTGCGAAGAGGAAGAAGCCTCGGATCCCCCAGCAGCAATGCCAGAAGATCAGCGTACCAAGCCCTTCTGGGCCAGTCCGGAGGAATGAGGATCGCCGGAACTCTTGTTCTTTTTATTAGTTTGAGAATCCTTGGGATGAGTGGAAGTGGAGGGAACACGTGCACCCTCTGGAACACCCATGGAGTTTCCAGGGCGTCCACCGCCACTGCTTGCGGGTCTCCGAAGCTTCTTGTTGAGGCGAGAGGCAATCAAGTCTGAGGTACACCCCATCAGCTTGTTACCACTGCAAATACCTCCTGTTGGAGGATCCATTCTCCTGGATGGAGATCGTGTCTGCTGAGGAAGTCTGCTTCCCAGTTGTCCAGTCCCAGAATGAAGATCGCGGACAGCACCAGCGCGTGCCTTTCTGCCCAGAGGAGGATTCTTGTGACCTCTGACATGCTCTTCGTTCCACCCTGCCTGTTTATGTAGGACACAGCTGTGACGTTGTCTGATTGAACCTGAATGGCTCGATCTTGTAGAAGATGCGCTGCTTGTAGAAGGCCATTGTAAACGGCCCTTAGTTCCAGAATGTTTATCGGAAGGAGAGATTCCTGACTTGACCACTTTCCTTTGAAGTTTTCCCCTTGGGTGACTGCTCCCCAACCTCTGAGACTTGCATCCGTGGTTAGAAGAATCCAATTCTGAATTCAGAACCGGCGGCCCTCGAGTAGGTGAGAAATTTGTTGCAACCAGAGGAGTGAAATTCTGGCTTTCAGCGACAGGCGTCTCCGCTGTTGCATGTGAAGATGTGATCCCGACCACTTGTCCAGGAGATCCAGCTGGAAGAACCGTGCATGGAATCTTCTGTACTGTAGAGCCTAATAGGAGGCTACCATCTTTCCCAGAAGGCGAATGCATTGATGAACCGATATTCGGGCTGGCTTCAGGAAATCACCAACGCTTTCTCCAGTGGTAGAAACACCCTCTGCACTTCAGTGTCGAGTATCATCCCCAGAAAGGGCAGTCTTCTTGTCGGTTCCAAATGTGACTTTGGAAGGTTCAGGATCCACCCATGATCCTGGAGTAGTTGAGTTGAGAGAGCAATATTCTGTAACAGCTTCTCCCTGGAAGATGCCTTTATCAGCAGATCGTCCAGATATGGAATTAAGTTCACTCCCTGCTTGCGGAGGAGGAGCATCATCTCCGCCATGACCTTGGTGAACACCGTTGGTGCAGTGGAGAGGCTTAACGGCAATGCCTGGAATGGATAGTGACAGTCCTGTAGTGCAAACCGTAGATAGGCCTGGTAAGGTGGCCAGATCGGAATGTGAAGGTACACATCCTTGATATCCAGGGATACTAGGAATTCTCCCTCCTCCAGACCTGAGATCACCACTCTCAGAGACTCCATCTAGAGTTGGAAAACCCTCAAGTAGTGGTTCAATGACTTCAGTATCAATATAGGCCTTACCAAACTGTCCGGTTTCGGCACCACAAACAGGTTTGAGTAATAACCCTTGGCCTTTAGGTGAGGTGGAACTTGAACAATGACATTTGTTCGTACCAATTTTTGAATGGCTTCCTGTAGGACAGCACTTTCTTTCAGCAAAACTGGTAAGCCTGATTTGAAGAATCTGTGAGGTCGGAGTTCCTGAAACGCCAGTATGTACCCCTGGGCCACAATATCTGTCACCCAGGGGTCTAGGCATGATAACGCCCAGATGTGACTGAAATGTTTTAGTCTCACTCCCACCTACCCGATCTTCAGGCTGGGAGGTCCACCGTCATGCCGAAGATTTGGAGGAAGCAGAACCTGGTTTCTGTTCCCGGGAACCTGTTGGTGCAGGTTCTCTGGATTTACCCGACCTCCTCTAAAGAAGGTGGGAGGGGGTTTTGATTTTTTAAATTTAGCGGTACGAAAGGACTGCAGTGTAGGATAAAATTTCCTAGCCGGTGCAGCTGCGGAGGGAAGAAATGTCGACTTAGCCGCAGTCGCCGTGGAAATCAACGCATCCAATGTGTCCCCAAATAGTGCCTGACCTGTGAGGGGTAGGTTCTCCAAACTTTTCTTGGATTCAGCATCCGCAATTCATTAGCGTAGTCAGAGTCCTCTGCATGCCGAAACTGCCATGGAAGTAGCTCTTGCATTAAGCATGCCAAAGTCCTTCATGGCCTCCACCATGAAACCTGCAGAATCCTGTATGTGATGTAAAAACAAGTCAATGTCACTCCTATCCATTGAATAGAAGTCCTCCAGTAATGTGCCGCACCACTTTACTATGTCTTTAGAAATCCATGCACAAGCAATAGTGGGCCTTAAAGCCACGCCTGTAGCAGTGTATAGTGATTTGAGCGTAGTCTCAATCTTGCGGTCAGCCGGTTCCTTTAAAGCGGTTTACCCAGGGACAGGTAAAACCACCTTTTTAGACAATCTAGATGCAGAAGCGTCTACTATAGGTGGGTTTTCCCACTTCTTTCTATCCTCTTCAGGGAAAGGGAAAGCAATGAGAATTATTTTAGGGATCTGGAATTTTTTCTCTGGGTTGTCCCAGGATTTTTAAAACAAGGAGTGTAACTCCTTAGAAGCAGGGAAGGTAAGTGAAGATTTCTTATTTACTGTAATATAAGATTCCTCTTCCTGCTCAGGTACCTTCTCAGTAATATGCAAAACGTCCCTAATGGCTTCAATCATGAGCTGCACACCTTTAGCAAGGGATGCATCTCCCCCCTGCATATCCCTATCACCGTCCCCTGTATCAGAGTCGGTATCAGTGTCAGCTTGCATTATCTGGACAAGTGTACGCTTTTGCGGGTATGTAGGTGGGCTCTTCGATGAAGTAGTGGGAACTGAATACTTCAAACTCTCTACAGATTTTCTCAAAAACTGCGTCTCTTTCTCAGTATGCGACATCGTATTTGAAGTCTGGGATATCATTCCCCTTAAAGAATATACCCATGGGGTTTCGGATTCAAAAGGCTGAGACAGCATATTGCAGTCCTGAGTACATGGAATAGACTTCTCAGGAGAAGATAAACACTCTGCAGCACAGGACACAGAGTCCTTCACATGGTAATGTGGGATATGCACACTCTCACACACACACACACACACACACACACACACACACACACACACACACACACACACGAAAATGTCAGACACAGTTTCCTCCAAAGTACCTTTAGAGAGTCACAGAGTTTTAGGAGCCAACCACACAGCAATTATAGGCAATTATTATGATAAAAGCCTGGCACTGACTAACTACCCTTAATAGGTACCCTTAATAGGGTAATTAGTACTAGTATCACACTTTCCCCCACCCCTCCAGTCTACAACACCCTGGTACCGCAGAGGTATGCAGGAGTTATGTGGAGGGCAGCGCTCCCTGTCAGCGTTCTTTCCTATGTATCTGCAGGGAGAAAATGGCGCTGGTGAGTGCTGGATCCGCTCTGAGCGGAAGCCCCGCTCCTTGCAATGGCGCGCGGCTTCCCGCACTAATTGTTTATACTGTCCTGAGGTGTTCGTTGCTAACAACGGGATTAGCCCCTGTTAGCTGAGTGACCAGTTTAGGGTGACTTGTGTATGCTCAGGACGCCCCTCAAAGCGCTTACACAAAGTGTTGCTGAGCTTTCCGGATCGCAGTCTGTCAGAGCTGTGCTCCCACCCTTGTGCCACCATACCCGCCGGCGACCCGCTAACCGGGATGCCGGCACTGTACTCACCACTCTTCTTTCTTCTGGCTGTTAGGGGGTGGCGGCCGTGCTGCGGGAGTGAGCGGTCGCCTCGTGGGCTTGCGATCAGCACCCTCAGGAGCACAGTGTCCTGTAGGCGGAGATAGAGAACCATTAACTTCAAGAGTTGGTTCCTACTCCCACCTAAGTCCCACGAAGCAGGGAGGCTGTTGCCAGCAGCCTTCCTGTAACCTAACAATCTCAGAATAAAATAAAACTAGAAAAACTCCTAAGAGCTCCCCTTGCTGTGAACGGCTCCTCTGGGCACATTTTCTAACCTGAGTCTAGTAGGAGGGGCATAGAGGGAGGAGCCAGCCCACACTGTTAAACTCTTAAAGTGCAAGTGGCTCCCAAAGGACCTGTCTATACCCCATGGTACTAAATGGACCCCAGCATCCTCTAGGACGTAAGAGAAATAACACATACAATATACATACAATACAGACTGATTACAATACCAGCCTGCCCTATTGTATGAGAGAGGAGACACAAGAAGAGAGGACACCAGCACACCTAACACTGCAGACCCCAGTGAGGCAGTCAGCGATCTGTAATATGTAATATATATATATATATATATATATATATATATTTTTTTTTTTTTTTTTTATTTATATAAATAAAACAGTGACACTGTATATACAAGAATTTCCTGCAGAGGAATAATATAATGTGCACCAATAGCGGCTCTCCCCCTCTACACCCTGTACCAGTGATTCAGCGTGTCACCGTTTGGAGGAGCTGTATGAGGCTGCTGCTGCTTATGCAGAGGAAGGTGCCAAAATGCTGCTGAGCCCGCTCTGATGTAGCTCCGCCCCTTGTAATGCGCTGGAGCTACTGATATTTATACTGGCCATGTCTCCTATACATGTTATAGCCTCACATAAATGCTTGGTACAGTTACCGCCAGCCAGTCTCACGCAGGGGCTACAGCGGGTCACCCCCAGGAGGGACCCGTATGCCTCACCCGCGCTTCTGCCGCACAATTAACTGGGGGACTACCCTAGCGGGGCCCCTGCTTTGTACTCACCACCGACGATCACCTTCAGGCAGCGTTAGGGGTGTGCGGCGTGCTGCGGTTGCGACAGCCAAGGCGCAGTGCCCTTCTGAACAAACAACCCCACTGCACCCCCCTCCCCAACTACCACGGCGCAGGTATACTGCTGCCCAAACAGCATACCGAAAAAAGCGAAAAGTTTTAAAATAAACTGAAGAAAACTCTGGAGCTAGCAGAGTGTGCATCCTATCCTGAGAGCACTTTTTTCTAAACTGGCTGTAGAAGGAAGCACAGAGTGGAGGAGCCAGCACACCCAGTTGAAGAAATTTAAAGTGCACTGGCTCCTTTGGACCAGTCTATACCCATCATACTAATGTGTTCCCCAGTATCCCTTATGAACAAAATCAGCAACAGGCTGACCATAACTGAAACACAAGCAATAACTATTAAACAAGTACTACAGATAGTGTCCACATTCTCTACGTACTAAGAGAAAAGGATTTACCGGTAGGTATTAAAATCCTATTTTCCCATACGTCCAAGAGGATGCTGGGGATGCTTCAAGAACCATGGGGTTTATACCAAAGCTCTAGAACGGGCAGGAGAGTGCGAATGACTCTGCAGCACGGATTGACTAAACAAGAGGTCCTCCACAGCCAGGGTATCAAACTTGTAAAACTTCGCAAAGGTGTTTGAACCCGACCAAGTAGCAGCTCGGCAAAGCTGTAATGCCGAGACCCCTCGGGCAGCTGCCCAGGATGAGCCCACCTTTCTGGTAGAATGGGCTTTTACCGATTTCGGTAACGGCAATCCTGCCGTACAATGAGCCTGCACAATCGTATTACAGATCCAGCATGCAATAGTCTGCATGGATGCAGGAGCCCCAATCTTGTTGGGAGCCCACAGGACAAACAGAGCCTCTGTTTTCCTTATCTGCGCCGTTCTGGCGACATAGATCTTCAAAGCTGTGACCACATCGAGAGACTTCGAATCCGCCAAGGCTTCAGTAGCCACCGGCACCACAATAGGCTGGTTTACGTGAAATGATGAAACCACTTTTGGTAGAAATTGCTGACGAGTTCTCAACTCCGCTCTATCAGCATGGAAGATTAAATAGGGGCTTTTGTGAGACAAAGCCGCCAACTCAGATACCCGCCTTGCGGATGCCAAGGCCAACAAAATGACTACTTTCCAAGTAAGGAATTTTGTCTCAACCTTACGTAAAGGCTCAAACCAATGAGATTGCAGGAACTGCAACACCACATTAAGATCCCACGCTGCCACAGGGGGCACAAATGGAGGTTGGATGTGCAGCACACCTTTCACAAAGGTCTGAACTTCTGGAAGGGAGGCCAATTCTTTCTGAAAGAAGATTGACAAAGCCGAAATTTGTACTTTAATAGAGCCCAACTTTAGGCCTGCATCCACACCTGCTTGCAAAAAATGGAGCAAACGCCCCAGCTGAAATTCTTCCGTAGGAGCCTTCTTGGATTCACACCAAGACACATATTTCCTCCAAATACGGTGGTAATGCTTTGGCGTTACTTCCTTTCTAGCCTGAAGAAGTGTGGGAATGACTTCACTGGGAATACCCTTTCGGGCTAAGATGTGGCATTCAACCGACATGCCGTCAAACGCAGCCACGGTAAGTCTTGATACACGCACGATCCTTGCTGTAACAGGTCCTCCCGTAGAGGAAAAGGCCAGGGATCTTCTATGAGTAATTCTTGAAGATCTGGATACCAGGCCCTCCTTGGCCAATCTGGAACAATGAGTATTGCCTGAACCCTTGTTCTTCTTATCATCTTTATCACCTTTGGAATGAGAGGAAGTGGAGGGAACACATAGACCGACGGAAACACCCACGGTGTCACTAGGGCGTCCACCGCTACCGCTTGAGGGTCCCTTGACCTGGAACAATATCTCTGAAGTTTCTTGTTGAGGCGGAACGCCATCATGTCTATTTGAGGAATTCCCCAACAACTTGTCATTTCTGCAAAGACCTCTTGATGAAGACCCCATTCTCCTGGATGGAGATCGTGTCCGCTGAGGAAGTCTGCTTCCCAGTTGTCGACTCCTGGAATGAAGACCGCTGACAGAGCGCTTGCATGTCTTTCCGCCCAGCGAAGAACCTTCGTGGCCACTGCCGCTCTGCTCTTTGTTCCGCCCTGGCGGTTTATGTACGCCACTGCTGTTATGTTGTCTGACTGAATCAAGACGGGCAGACCGCGAAGATGTTCCGCTTGCAAAATGCCGTTGTAAATGGCCCTTAATTCCAGAATGTTTATGTGCAGACAAGCTTCCTGGCTTGACCATTTTCCCTGAAAATTTCTCCCGTGTGACTGCTCCCCAGCCTCGGAGACTTGCATCTGTGGTCACCAGGATCCAATCCTGAATCCCGAACCTACGTCCCTCCAGAAGGTGAGAACTGTGCAGCCACCACAGAAGGGAGATCCTGGTCCAGGAAGATAGGAATATTTTCCGGTGCATGTCCAGGTGAGACCCAGACCACTTGTCCAGCAGGTCCCACTGAAACACCCTGGCATGGAACCTGCCATACTGAATGGCCTCGTAGGCCGCAACCATCTTCCCCAGCAACCGAGTGCATTGAAGAATCGACACTCTTGCCGGTTTCAGAATCTGTTTTACTATGTTCTGCATTTCTAGAGCCTTTTCCACTGGAAGAAAAACTCTGTAATACTGTATCCAGAATCATACCCAGGAACGACAGCTGTGTCGTCGGAACCAACTGTGATTTTGGCAAGTTTAGGAGCCAACCGTGTTGTTGCAGAATCGTCAGGGAGAGCGCAACGTTTTTCAGCAATTGTTCCTTGGATCTCGCCGTTATGAGGAGATCGCCCACGTACGGGATAATTGTGACTCCCTGCTTGCGCAGGAGAACCATCATTTCCGCCATAACCTTGGTGAAAATCCTCGTAACCGTGGACAGACCAAACGGCAACGTCTGAAATTGGTAATGACAATCCTGAACCAGAGCCGTCTTAACAGCAGTGTAGGCCCCTGGGCACAGCAATGCACTGGGCCCCCTACCCATGCTGCAGCGGTAGCGGTGGGAGGAGCTATCAGCAGCAGCTTTGATATCCCGCGGGCGGTAGGGGGTGTTCTATCTTCTGCCCAGCATGTAGGACCTGAAGCAGTGATTTCTGCTAATTACTCCTTTACTGCACAGATGGGGCTAAACTGTAGAAGGGGTCATTGGGCTGAATGAAGAAGCCCTGGTACATGACTTCCAGGGTGGTAGGGGGTGTTTAATACGTAGGGGAGGGGTGGCTAGTGGAGTGGGCTTAATATTTATCATTTTACAGTGGGAGGGCAGCTTGCTTGACTGCAGATATCTCAAGTTCCTGAAAATATATTTCTTAGCTTTGAATGGGATAAAATACTATAGAGTCCCACCTTTCAGAAGATTCTGGGGACTTGGGGATCAGATTTCTGGAGCCAGAGCAATTCACCAACGAAAATCTAAAACTGCATATTAGGCATGTGGAGCTGGAGCAATGACCAGCTGCTGGAAGGCTGATATCTCTGGTTCTGGGCATAGTAGAGACACACTGCCAGTGTCCACTAAAAGGGAAGAGTCCAAGCTTTTGGCTTATACCCTTAGAAATACCCAAAGTCAGACAGAACCCGAAATATCTGGCTGGGAAAAGCAATTAACAGGCTTGGATGGGGACCACTGCTTTCAAGTCGGATATCTCCGGTTCCCCAGGGCCGATTTTCAAAAATCTGGTACCCCTGGAAAGAGGGGACCCTCAGCTATCAGCCTAGGGCCCTTATTCTCTTGGGGCCCTTGGGCAAGAGCCCATTGAGCCCATACGAAAAGACGGCCCTGTCCTGAACAGCAAACCTCAGGTAAGCCTGATGAGGAGGATATATGGGGACGTGTAAGTAGGCATCCTTTATGTCGACCGGCAACTTAAAATCCCCCTCCTCCAGACTGGAGATCACTGCTCGGAGAGATTCCATCTTGAATTTGAATTTTTTTAGAAAGAAATTGAGGGATTTTAGGTTCAGAATCGGTCTGACTGAGCCATCCGGCTTTGGTACCACGAACAGACTCGAATAAAAACCCTCCCCCTGTTGTGACGGGGGTACCGTGACAATGACTTGATTTTGACACAGCTTTAGTATCGTAGCGCATACAACCTCTCTTTCCGGAAGAGAAGCTGGCAAGGCCGATTTGAAAAACAGGTGAGAGGGCACGTCTTGAAACTCTAATTTGTACCCTTGGTCTACTATTTCTAATATCCAAGTGTCCAGTTCCGAGCGAACCCAGACCTGACTGAAGAGTTTGAGACGTGCCCCCACTGGTGCGGACTCCCGCAGGGGAGCCCCAGCGTCATGCGGTGTATTTGGTAGAAGCCGGAGAGGACTTCTGTTCTTGGGAACTTGCCACAGTCTGTGACCTTTTTCCCTTTCCTCTTCCTCTCGCAGCAAGTAAGGAGGATCCACGTCCTTTTTTGAATTACTGGGCCTCAAGGACTGCATCTGATAGTGGGGCATTTTCTATTGTTGCGCAGGAACACAAGGTAAAAATGACGACTTACCCGCAGTAGCCGTAGATACCAGGTCAGTGAGGCCGTCACCAAACAAGACACTACCGTTAAACGGCAGAGACTCCATAGCCTTCTTCGAGTCAGCATCAGCATTCCATTGATGAATCCACAAATGCCCTCCTAGCCGAGACTGCCATGGCATTGGCCATTGATCCCAAAAGGCCAATATCCCTTGCAGCTTCTTTTAAATATGCTGCAGCGTCTCTGATATGACCCAAAATCAAAAGCACGTTATCCCTGTCCAGGGAATCCATATCAGATGACAAGTTATCTGCCCACTTTTCAATAGCGCTACTCACCCATGCCGAAGCAACGGCAGGCCTGAGTAGCGAACCTGTAGTGACACAAATGGATTTTAGTGTATTTTCCTGCTTACGATCCGCAGGATCCTTTAGGGCTGCCGTGTCCGGAGACGGATCGCCACCTTCTTGGACAGACGCGACAGAGCTTTGTCCACTGTGGGGGTTGATCCCACTTTTCTCTGTTCCCAGAGGGAAACGGATATGCCACTGAAATTCTTTTGGGAACCTGTACCTTCTTGTCAGGATTTTCCCAAGCTTTTTCAAAAAGAGCGTTCAGTTCATGAGAGGGAGGAAACATTACCTCAGGTTTCTTTTCTTTAAACATACAGACCCTTGTATCAGGAACTGCAGGGTCCTCAGTGATATGTAATAAGTCTTTTATTGCCACAATCATGTACTGAATGCTCTTAGCCAGTTTAGGATTCAATCTGGCATCACTATAGTCGACACTGGAATCAAAGTCCGTGTCGGTATCTGTATCTGCTATCTGGGTAAATGCACGTTTCTGTGACCCCGAAGCGGTCTGAGCTTGTGACAATGCATCCTCCATGGATTTCCTCCATGTCTGGTTCTTACTCAGATTTATCTAATCTCTTAGTCAACCGAGCCACATTTACATTCAAAACACTCAACATATTTACCCACTCAGCAGTCGGCGGTGCCGACAGGGTCACTCCCACCACTTTTTCTGTCCCCACTCCGGCTTCCTCCTGGGAAGAGCACTCAGCCTCAGACATGTTGACACACGTACCGACACCCACAATCACACTGGGCTATAGGGGACAGACCCACAGCAAAGCCTGTTAGAGAGACCCAGAGGGAGTTTGCCAGCTCACAACCCAGCGCCTATCCCGGTACTGAAACTTTATATACAATGCCTCAGACCTGTTAGCGCTTTTCTAATAAAGATAATAGCACCAAATCTACTGTGACCCCCCCCCCCCCCCCCCTCTTCGTTTTGCACCCTGTTACTTGTACAGCAGTGTGGAGGTCAGGGCCAGCGTCTCTGCAGCTTCTGTGAAGAGAAAATGGCGCTGGTCAGAGCTGTGGGGACTAAGCCACGCCCCCTCACCGGCGCACTTCAGTCCCGCTCATTTTAACATTTTTATACTGGCGGGGGTCTATATTGAGTGCCTAGGCACTTTTCATATAACTTTTGCCAGTTCTTTCAGGTCCCCATGCTGCCCAGGGCGCCCCTTCTGCGCCTTGCACCCTGTCAGTGACGCTGTGTGTTTGGGAGCATGGCGCGCAGCGCGACCGCTGCGCGGTACCTCAGGACCTGAAGTCTTCTGCCGTCATTGAAGTCTTCGTTTCTTCTTTTACTCACACGGCTTCTTTCTTCTGGCTCTGCAAGGGGGGGTGACGGCGCGGCTTCGGGAGCGAGCAGCTAGGTGTACCAAGTGATCGAACCCTCTGGAGCTAATGGTGTCCAGTAGCCTAAGAAGCAGAGCCTTTGAACTCACAGAAGTAGGTCTGCTGCTCTCCCCTCAGTCCCTCGAAGCAGGGACCCTGTTGCCAGCAGAGCTCCCTGAACATAAAAAGCTAACATAAGTCTGTTTTCAGAGAAACTCCCCTGTTTGTGACCAGTCTCCCTGGGCACAGAATCTAACTGGAGTCTGGAGGAGGGGCATAGAGGGAGGAGCCAGTTCACACCCATTTAAAGTCTTAAAGTGCCCATGTCTCCTGCGGATCCCGTCTATACCCCATGGTTCTT
Source organism: Pseudophryne corroboree (assembly GCF_028390025.1). Taxonomy (NCBI): domain Eukaryota; kingdom Metazoa; phylum Chordata; class Amphibia; order Anura; family Myobatrachidae; genus Pseudophryne; species Pseudophryne corroboree. Next base: position 359,123,095 of record NC_086449.1, read on the forward strand.
GAAGCATCCCCAGCATCCTCTAGGACGTATGAGAAAACAGCACTTACAGTTCAAGACAATATAGGACAGGTATGGAAAACCAGGGTTCAAGTGCCATCAAAGGGAGTAGGTAGTAGAGGTTGAGTATCCCATATCCAAATATTCCGAAATACAGAATTTTTTGAGTGAGATAGTGAAACCTTTGTTTTCTGATGGCTCAATGTACACAAACTTTGTTTAATACACAAAGTTATTAAAGATATTGTATTAAATGACCTTCAGGCTGTGTGTATAAGGTGTATATGAAACATACATGAATTGTGTGAATGTAGACACACTTTGTTTAATGTACAAAGTTATTAAAAATATTGGCTAAAATGACCTTCGGGCTGTGTGTATAAGGTGTATATGAAACATAAATGCATTCTGTGCTTAGACTTGGGTCCCATCACCATGATATCTCATTATGGTATGCAATTATTCCAAAATACGGAAAAATCCAATATCCAAAATACTTCTGGTCCCAAGCATTTTGGATAAGGGATATTCAACCTGTATAAGACAGTGTAAGTAAGGAAAGGCACACGAGGAAAGAAGTCTCTGCGCTTGCGATCTTACAATCTAACTTCATAAAGGTATATGGTATGTAACTACAAGAAGGTCTTATGTTCTTTTACGTATAATATATATAATATATATATACACACACACACACACACACACACACTATACACATACAGTTAGTATCTCTGCTGTTTACAGAATATACTTTTAACATTATGAGATATCAAAATGCTTATACAAAAATCAAGAGTCAATGAAATTCACCAATAATTTAATACGATGTATAAGGTCTTGCAAACTGTTACATTTATAGCAATCTGTTACTGATGTCAATTGTCCGAGGTGTTAAATTCAGTTCTGTGTCAACTGAGGAGCTAAACGAGATTAATTCCCACTACACCAAGCATATGACTAGTCAGAGACCGAGGTTCGCCAATGGCTACAGCTTTCACGATGAGGTAAAGTGAACATTGCCCAACCGATCTGGGTTCCAGTAAAGTGTGTTACCTCTGCTTTTAGCAATCCAAATAATGCAGTAACAGCAACTGTCACCAGCGTTCTGTGTCTGAATCCATTACCTTTTATAAAGATGTTACAGAGTTTCATTTCTTAAAGACTATATTCCTAAAATGGACTGAATCCAGGGCTGTAGCCACCACTAATGGTCATCAGAAATCCTCTGTGCCTGCTGTCTCACACAGCCGTTGGTGTCTCTCCATCTTCAGATATCTCCTCTTTATCAGATGTGTTATCAGGCTTCTCTAGCTCAAAGTTCTGCACATACAATGGGGAAACAGATGTTCAGCCAAGGATGAAATTAAAGATCTGGAAATAATTTTCATCTATGAACTCACACACTATTCATTTTTATAACAAATTGAAAATGCAAATTAATGTATTGAAAATGGGGAAAAAAACAAACACTATTTTGAAAACCATTTGGGTCAAGTATTAGGATTATACAAAGAGTTGAGTCAGTAAATGACTTCAGCAGACTGGAAACTCTTGCTCTGGTATACAGGACTTTGTGTCTCTACAGAGCATGTTATTGTATACAAAGTGGAGTTTGGTTATAAGGGTGGCTTTGGTGCTGAGGAGGTCTACCATTTATTTAATGTGAGTGTATATGCAAGCAGGCACAGAAGGAGATACACAGCACCTTTTCATTTATAGTTTTATTTGAATTATTTATTTTCCAACTGCTGACAGTAAACCAGCCACTAAGCTTGCGAGCAGGGCCTTCCTACCTCTGTCTGTCTGTTTTTACCCAGTTTTGTTCTATTACTGTTGTTCTAATTGTAAAGCGCAACGGAATATGCTGCGCTATATAAGAAACTGTTAATAATAAATAAGGTCAGTTGTTGTGTACATATTTCTTATTACAGGTGCTACTACTTGGATGATTATAAGCACATCATTTCCCAGGTAAACGTTCCATACACATACACGTTTGTAAAAGTACAATATGGATCATGGGCATCATCGCCTCTGTCATTTCCTGCCTAGTGACCACGTGCACCTAAGCTCTCATGTGCAAGCCCATCTCTACTCTACATGTCATGTCTGCACCTTCTCTGTCAACCTAGTATATAGCAGTTCAGTTTTTATGTATTACTTATACTGGCGGCTCGAGGGTGCAGAGTTGTGCCACCTTATAAGTAAATGAGGGTGAAGTGCATGTACACAGTATTTATAACAGGATTAACAAAACAAGCCATTTTTTACTTTTTGGGATGTATTAACCTTAAAACAAGACTAATATGCACAAGCATACACACCCGTGTCCCAAATAATTTATTAATACATTGCCAAGCCTGTACCTCCAGCTCCTGCATCACTTCATCCATAAAATCCCTTGGGTTCCGCTTGTAAGAAACTGCTAGCTTAATGGCATCTGTAAATAACTAAGAGTAAAACATAAATATATGTATATATTTTCATACATTTTCTACCGTAATAAAACTATTTGCAGACAAATATTTATAATGTGGAAAAAAGTTGAAAAGAATACTTTAGTTTAGGTTTCCCAACTTCAGTCCTTAAGAATCCCTAACAGTACATGTTTTCCAGATCTCCTAGATGGTGTACATGTGTATTTATTACTGACATTTTAAAAAGATTCACAGGTGGTTCTAATTATTTCACTTGTGATTATGGAGGAGAGCTATAAAACATGCACTGTTAGGGTTCCCAAAGGACTGGAACTCAGATGCAGTGCTTATGGGTCTTCAACCTGCGGCCCTACAGCTGCTGTGGAACTAGACATCCCAGCATGCCCTGCCTCAGTTTTAGCATGCCTTAATAGCAAAACTGTAGCAGGGCATGCTGGGATGTCTAGTTCCACAGCAGCTGGAGGGCTGCAGGTTGAAAACCCATGCTTCTAAATCACAGGTTCTCAAACTCGGTCCTCATGACCCCACACGGTTCATGTATTGAAGGTCACCTGTAGATTTTTAAAATGTGACAGGAGCAGAGTTTGAGAACCTCTGTTCTAGATCAATATTTCCCACCCCATTCCTCCAGAATATGTGTAGCTGTTTATGTAGTAATGTACAGGTAAATGAACTGATCAAAAGAGGAGTCACCCCTCAAGTTCACATAGGAGTCTTCAACACGTGACCAGTTTGGAGTACATCAGGAGAGTAGTGGACCAGTAGATAGCAATATGGATTACTCCATAAGAACACTGGTGGAAACTATCCATTAGCTCATATTAGCTACTGAGATGGCAATTTCAAGCAATCCAAAGACCTGGCAATACCTCTAATTAAGAATACTATAAATAAACACAATATTTAGGTCTTCAATTGGGTGAAGTAGGAAACTAATAAGAGGAAATCACAGTCTGTACAGTTTGGTAACCGTTCATATGGTTGACAATGTTAAGGTCGACCACTATTGGTCGACATTGACATGGTCGGCATGGGCAAATGATCGACACATGAAAAGGTCGACATGACTTTAAAAAAATTATAATATTTTTTTTAAACTTTTTTATACTTTACCATCCATGTGGACTACAATTGGGAATAGTAACCTGTGCCGAGCTCCTTGCACGCAGCATGGCGAGCTTCAGGACGTGGTACACTAATTGGGGTTCCTGGTCATGTAACGGTAAAAATTAAACCAAAAACAGTCCAAAAATCCATGTTGACCTTTCCATGTGTCGACCATTTGTCCATGTCGACCATTTCAATTGCGACCAATAGTGGTCGACCTAATGACTGTCGACCATTCATACCGGAACCGTACAGTTTACATTCAGCAATAGTATACAGAGCTTCTAATCAATAAAGGTCAATAACAAGCAGCTTTCATAATGGATGACTTTAGGTAAATATTTGAGAGCACTGGGTGCAAACAAAAAAAGAACTTGAATGATAAATGTGTCGAGCTTACAGAACTACACACAATATATTGAGCAGATGACATAAATGGCATTCAGAAGCGGGTCACATACTGAGGACACCTAACATAAAAGGGGCAGGTGCAGCTGAACATAGAAGATGAAGCTAACACAAATGGCATATTTACTGTATACAGTATTTTAAAAATGAGTTGTAGCAATAAACAGGATAAAATAAGATTTTACTTACCGATAAATCTATTTCTCATAGTCCGTAGTGGATGCTGGGACTCCGTAAGGACCATGGGGAATAGCGGCTCCGCAGGAGACAGGGCACAAAATAAAAGCTTAAGGATCAGGTGGTGTGCACTGGCTCCTCCCCCTATGACCCTCCTCCAAGCCTCAGTTAGGATACTGTGCCCGGACGAGCGTACATAATAAGGAAGGATCTTGAATCCCGGGTAAGACTCATACCAGCCACACCAATCACACCGTACAACTTGTGATCTGAACCCAGTTAACAGTATGATAAACGCAAGGGAGCCTCTGAAAAGATGGCTCACAACAATAATAACCCGAATTTTTGTAACAATAACTATATACAAGTATTGCAGACAATCCGCACTAGGGATGGGCGCCCAGCATCCACTACGGACTATGAGAAATAGATTTATCGGTAAGTAAAATCTTATTTTCTCTGACGTCCTAGTGGATGCTGGGACTCCGTAAGGACCATGGGGATTATACCAAAGCTCCCAAACGGGCGGGAGAGTGCGGATGACTCTGCAGCACCGAATGAGAGAACTCCAGGTCCTCCTCAGCCAGGGTATCAAATTTGTAGAATTTAGCAAACGTGTTTGCCCCTGACCAAGTAGCTGCTCGGCAAAGTTGTAAAGCCGAGACCCCTCGGGCAGCCGCCCAAGATGAGCCCACTTTCCTTGTGGAATGGGCTTTTACTGATTTTGGCTGTGGCAATCCTGCCACAGAACGTGCAAGCTGAATTGTACTACAAATCCACCGAGCAATCGTCTGTTTAGAAGCAGGAGCACCCAGTTTGTTGGGTGCATACAGGATAAACAGCGAGTCAGATTTTCTGACTCCAGCCGTCCTGGAAACATATATTTTCAAGGCCCTGACAACGTCAAGCAACTTAGAGTCCTCTAAGTCCCTGGTAGCCGCAGGTACCACAATAGGTTGGTTCATGTGAAATGCAGAAACCACCTTAGGTAGAAATTGAGGACGAGTCCTCAATTCCGCCCTGTCAGAATGAAAAATTAAGTAAGGGCTTTTATATGATAAAGCCGCCAATTCTGACACACGCCTGGCTGAAGCCAAGGCTAACAGCATCGACACCTTCCATGTGAGATATTTTAAGTCCACAGTGGAAAGTGGTTCAAACCAATGTGACTTTAGAAAACTCAACACCACATTGAGATCCCAAGGTGCCACTGGAGGCACAAAAGGAGGCTGTATGTGCAGCACCCCTTTTACAAATGTCTGAACTTCAGGTACTGAAGCCAGTTCTTTTTGGAAGAAAATCGACAGGGCCGAAATTTGAACCTTAATGGACCCTAATTTTAGGCCCATAGACAGTCCTGTTTGCAGGAAATGAAGGAAACGACCCAGTTGAAATTCCTCTGTAGGGGCCCTCTTGGCCTCACACCACGCAACATATTTACGCCAAATGCGGTGATAATGTTTTGCGGTTTCGTCCTTCCTGGCTTTGACCAGAGTAGTAATGACTTCTTCTGGAATGCCTTTTTCCCTCAGGATCCGGCGTTCAACCGCCATGCCGTCAAACGCAGCCGCGGTAAGTCTTGAAACAGACAAGGCCCCTGCAGTAGCAGGTCCTGTCTTAGAGGTAGAGGCAACGGTTCGTCCGTGAGCATCTCTTGAAGTTCCGGGTACCAAGTCCTTCTTGGCCAATCCGGGACCACGAGTATAGTTCTTACTCCTCTCCTTCTTATGATTCTCAGTACTTTTGGTATGAGAGGCAGAGGAGGGAACACATACACTGACTGGTACACCCACGGCGTTACCAGAGCGTCCACTGCTATTGCCTGAGGGTCCCTTGACCTGGCGCAATATCTGTCCAGTTTTTTTTGTTTAGACGTGACGCCATCATGTCCACCTTTGGTTTTTCCCAACGGTTTACAATCAGGTGGAAGACTTCTGGGTGAAGTCCCCACTCTCCCGGGTGAAGGTCGTGTCTGCTGAGGAAGTCTGCTTCCCAGTTGTCCACTCCCAGAATGAACACTGCTGACAGTGCTATCACATGATTTTCCGCCCAGCGAAGAATCCTTGCAGCTTCTGCCATTGCCCTCCTGCTTCTCGTGCCGCCCTGTCTGTTTACGTGGGCGACTGACGTGATGTTGTCCGATTGGATCAACACCGCCTGACCCTGAAGCAGAGGTTTTGCTTGACTTAGGGCATTGTAAATGGCCCTTAGTTCCAGAATGTTTATATGAAGAGATGTTTCCATGCTTGACCACAAGCCCTGGAAATTCCTTCCCTGTGTGACTGCTCCCCAGCCTCTCAGGCTGGCATCCGTGGTTACCAGGATCCAATCCTGAATGCCAAATCTGCGGCCCTCTAGTAGATGAGCACTCTGCAGCCACCACAGGAGAGACACCCTTGTCCTTGGCGACAGGGTTATCCGCTGATGCATCTGCAAATGCGATCCGGACCATTTGTCCAGTAGATCCCACTGAAATGTTCTTGCATGGAATCTTCCGAATGGAATCGCTTCGTAAGAAGCCACCATTTTTCCCAGGACCCTCGTGCACTGATGCACTGAGACCTGGCCTGGTTTTAGGAGGTTCCTGACTAGCTCGGATAACTCCCTGGCCTTCTCCTCCGGGAGAAACACCTTCTTCTGGACTGTGTCCAGAATCATTCCTAGGAACAGTAGACGTGTCGTTGGAATCAGCTGCGATATTGGAATATTTAGAATCCACCCGTGCTGACGTAACACTACCTGAGATAGTGCTACTCCGACTTCTAACTGTTCCCTGGATCTTGCCCTTATCAGGAGATCGTCCAAGTAAGGGATAATTAAAATGCCTTTTCTTCGTAGAAGAATCATCATTTCGGCCATTACCTTGGTAAAGACCCGAGGTGCCGTGGACAATCCAAACGGCAGCGTCTGAAACTGATAATGACAGTTTTGTACTACAAACCTGAGGTACCCTTGGTGAGAAGGGTATATTGGGACGTGGAGATAAGCATCTTTGATGTCCAGAGACACCATATAGTCCCCTTCTTCCAGGTTCGCTATCACTGCTCTGAGTGACTCCATCTTGAATTTGAACCTTTTTATGTAAGTGTTCAAGGATTTCAGATTTAAAATTGGTCTCACCGAGCCGTCCGGCTTCGGTACCACAAACAGCGTGGAATAATACCCCTTTCCTTGTTGCAGGAGGGGTACCTTGATTATCACCTGCTGGGAATACAGCTTGTGAATGGCTTCCAAAACTGCCTCCCTGTCGGAGGGAGACTTTGGTAAAGCAGACTTCAGGAACCGACGAGGGGGAAACGCCTCGAATTCCAGTTTGTACCCTTGCGATACTACCTGTAGAATCCAGGGATCCACTTGCGAGTGAGCCCACTGCGCGTTGAAATTCTTGAGACGGGCCCCCACCATATCTGAGTCTGCTTGTAAAGCCCCAGCGTCATGCTGAAGACTTGGCAGAAGCAGGGGAGGGCTTCTGCTCCTGTGAAGCGGCTGCATGGTGCAGTCTTTTTCCTCTTCCTCTGCCCCGGGGCAGAAAAGAGTGGCCTTTTGCTCGCTGGTACTTATGGGAACGAAAGGACTGAGTTTGAAAAGGCGGTGTCTTTTTCTGCTGATGTGGAGTGACCTGGGGTAAAAAGGTGGATTTTCCAGCCGTTGCCGTGGCCACCAGGTCCGATAGACCAGCCCCAAATAACTCCTCCCCTTTATACGGCAATACTTCCATGTGCCGTTTGGAATCCGCATCCCCTGACCACTGTCGCGTCCATAACGCTCTTCTGGCAGAGATGGACATAGCACTTACTCTTGATGCCAGGGTGCAAATATCCCTCTGTGCATCACGCATATATAGTAATGCATCCTTTAAATGTTCTATAGTTAACAAAATATTGTCCCTATCCAGGGTATCAATATTCTCAGTCAGGGAATCCGACCATGCGACTCCAGCACTGCACATCCAGGCTGAGGCGATTGCTGGTCGCAGTATAACACCAGTATGTGTGTATATACTTTTTAGGATATTTTCCAGCCTTCTATCAGCTGGTTCTTTGAGGGTGGCCGTATCAGGAGACGGTAACGCTACTTGTTTAGATAAACGTGTGAGCGCCTTATCTACCCTAGGGGGTGTTTCCCAACGCGCCCTAACCTCTGGCGGGAAGGGATATAATGCTAATAATTTTTTAGAAATTAGCTGTTTTTTATCGGGGGAAACCCACGCTTTTTCACACACCTCATTTATTTCCTCTGACTCAGGAAAAACTATTGGTAGTTTTTTCTCACCCCACATAATACCCTTCTTTGTGGTACTTGTAGTGTCAGAAAGGTTCAATGCCTCTTTCATTGCCGTGATCATGTAACGTGTGGCCCTACTGGACATTACGTTTGTCTCGTCACCGTCGACACTAGACTCAGTATCTGTGTCAGGGTCTGTGTCGACCCACTGAGGTAACGGGCGTTTTAGCGCCCCTGACGGTGTCTGAGACGCCTGGACAGGCACTAATTGATTTGCCGGCTGTCTCATGTCGTCAACAGTTTTTTGCAAATTGCTGACATTATCACTTAATTGTTTAAATACAATCATCCAGTCAGGTGTCGACTCCCTAGGGGGTGACATCACCAACACAGGCAACTGCTCCGCCTCCACATCATTTTCCTCCTCATACATGTCGACACACGCGTACCGACACACAGCACACACACCGGGAATGCTCTGATAGAGGACAGGACCCCACTTAGCCCTTTGGAGAGACAGAGGGAGAGTCTGCCAGCACACACCCAGCGCTATATATATATACAGGGATAACCTTATATAAGTGTTATTCCCTTATAGCTGCTGTTATTATCGTTATTTGCTGCCAAAAATGCCCCCCCTTCTCTTTTTTACCCTGATTCTGAAGCAGGACTGCAGGGGAGAGTCAGGGAGCCGTCCTTCCAGCGGAGCTGTGAGGGAAAATGGCGCTTGTGTGCTGAGGAGATAGGCTCCGCCCCTTCACGACGTCCTTATCTCCCGCTTTTTTGTGCAAAAATGGCAGGGGATTAAAATACATCCATATAGCCCAGGAGCTATATGTGATGTATTCTTTTTGTCACCTAAGGTATATACTGTTATATTGCGTCTCAGGGCGCTCCCCCCCAGCGCCCTGCACCCTCAGTGACCGGAGTGTGAAGTGTGCTGAGAGCAATGGCGCACAGCTGCGGTGCTGTGCGCTACCTTAGACTGAAGACAGGATGTCTTCTGCCGCCGATTTCACCGGACCTCTTCGTCTCTTCTGGCTCTGTAAGGGGGACGGCGGCGCGGCTCCGGTGACCCATCCAGGCTGAACCTGTGATCGTCCCTCTGGAGCTAATGTCCAGTAGCCTAAGAAACCCGATCCACTCTGCACTCAGGTGAGTCCGTTTCTTCTCCCCTTAGTCCCACGATGCAGTGAGCCTGTTGCCAGCAGGACTCACTGAAAATAAAAAAAACCTAAACTAAACTTTTATTCTAAGCAGCTCAGGAGAGCCACCTAGATTGCACCCTTCTCGGCCGGGCACAAAAATCTAACTGGGGCTTGGAGGAGGGTCATAGGGGGAGGAGCCAGTGCACACCACCTGATCCTTAAGCTTTTATTTTGTGCCCTGTCTCCTGCGGAGCCGCTATTCCCCATGGTCCTTACGGAGTCCCAGCATCCACTAGGACGTCAGAGAAATATTTTTAGTTTATAATTAACTATGTCCATATCAGCAAAAGAGCATTCTATATTACATCCTTTATATACATGTTTCCAAATGTTGGAATGGCTGGTAAGTGTTCAAACATATTAAGGTCTGTAACACAGGTCCCAAAAAGACTTCTTGAGTTGTTTTGCTCACAAAGGCCCTCATTCCGAGTTGTTCGCTCGCTAGCTGCTTTTAGCAGCATTGCACACGCTAAGCCGCCGCCCTCTGGGAGTGTATCTTAGCATAGCAGAATTGCGAACGAAAGATTCGCAAAATTGCGAATAGAAATTTCTTAGCAGTTTCTCAGTAGCTCGACACTTACTCTGCCACTGCGATCAGTTTAGTCAGTTTCGTTCCTGGTTTGACGTCACAAAAACACCCAGCGTTCGCCCAGGCACTCCCCCATTTCTCCAGCCACTCCCGCGTTTTTCCCAGAAACTGCAGCGTTTTTTCACACACACCCATAAAACGGCCAGTTTCCGCCCAGAAACACCCACTTCCTGTCAATCACACTCCGATCACCAGAACGAAGAAAAATCCTCGTAATGCCGTGAGTAAAATACCTAACTTTTGAGTAAAATAACTAAGCGCATGCGCTCTGCGAACATTGCGCATGCGCAGTAAGCAACTAATCGCAATATAGCGAAATTCGGCAACGAGCGAACAACTCGGAATGAGGGCCCAAGTACACAGCGAGCACTAGCCAAGGAGTTCAATAAACTATAGCTTTTAGCATGCTCACTGCAGCGCACTATGGATGTTTTATTGTCACTTAAGCCTAAATCACACAGAGGCCTGCTTCACAGTTAGGAGCAAATAAAAAAATATTCGTTATGAAAGACTTACTGTTGATAACTCTATTTTTCCTAAGTCCACAGGATAACATTGGGATATTAGGTAGCGACAGCGGATTGGCACCAATGATTAAAGCTTTCGGTCTCCCAGAATGCAACGGGCCCGTCCCAATATCCCCGCCTCCTGGCTCAGGCAATTCAGTTGTTTTCCAAAGCTCAAGGCAGGAGCATCATAGAGAGCCCTAACCAGGCGAGAAGAACACACATGCACACCCCTCCATACAAGAAGGAAGAGGTTAGCAGGTGAAAGGATCCTCAAATCAGTTGCGTCAGGGTGGGATCCCTGTGGATCCTGTGGACTTAGGAGAAATACAGTTGTCAATGGTAAGTCTACTATTACAAATATTTCTCCTGCAGGGTACACAGGTTATCAACAGGATAACATTGGGATGTCCCAGCGCAAATTTAGTTGTGGGGACGCTCCTGATTGGACAGGAGAATTCTTCGCCCGAATTCAGCGTCCTGAGAAGCAAAGGTATCAAAGGCATAATGTCTAATGAATTTGTTAATGGAAGACCATGTGGCTGCCTTACATATCTGTTGTGCTGCCCATGACGGACCTACCTTACGAGTAGCGTGAGCAGAGACATTAGCTGGAACATGGAGATCAGCTTGAGAATATGCTTCTGAAATAGTCATCTGAAGCCACCTCGCCAGCGTCTGATTATTAGCAGGTCATCCTCTCTTGTGAAATCCGTAGAGAACGAAGAGATTGTCTGTCTTTCAGATGGCACTGGTATGATCCACATAGATCCGTAAGGCACGGACTATGCCCAACGATGCATCTCTCGCACACCACCTTAGGAAGATACACAGATTTGGTTCTAAGAACCGCTCTATCTGGATAAAAATGAAAAAAAAAGGAGGGCGGCATAACAATGCCCCTAAATCTGAAACTCTCCTAGCTGAAGTAAGACCCAAGGCACTGTAGGAGGAACAAAAGGAGGTTGAATGTGCAGCATTCCCTGGAAAAAAGTGCGCACAGCCTGTAGGTTAGCAATTTTCTTTTTGAACCATACAGTCAATGCTGACACTTGCACTCTCAAGAAAGCCACCCGTAAACCTTTGTCCACTCCTGCCTGAAGGAATGCTAGGATTCTGGAAACTCTGAAAGACCTAGGGTCAAATGTCCGGTCACTGCTCCATTGAATATAGGTTTGCCATATTCTGTGATAAATGTGAGCTGAGGAAGTTTTCCTTGCTGAGCATTGTTTGAATTACCTGTTGTGGGAATCCTCTTGTTTTCAGGATGGAAGTCTCCAGAGTCACGCTGTCAAAGACAGCCGATCCAGGTGCTTGTAGTAGCAAGGACTCTGAGACAGTAGATCTGGTCGATGAGGGAGTAGGAATAAAGCATCCATCGACAGCCTCTGCAGATCTGTGTACCAATGTCTTCTGGGGCAAGCCGGAGCTATAAGTATAGAGGCGCCCCTTCCTTGTTTTGCCTTTCGCATCACCCTGGGTAACAGGGCGATGGGTGGAAACAAATAGGCCAGAAGAAAGACCCATCACACTGACCCGGCATCCACAGAGGTCGCTTTGGGATCCTTTGTTCTTGACCCGTATGCGGGAACTTTGTTGTTCTGACTGGACACCATGAGATCTATCTCCGGTAACCCCCACTTGTCTACCAGAGTTTGGAAGACCTCGAGGTGTAAAGCCCATTCGTTTGCATGAATGGCGTGTCGACTGAGAAAATCCGCTTCCCAGTTCAGGACTCCTGGAATGAACACTGCGGACAAGGCTGGATGATGATGGTTGAGGTACGCTACTGCCGCTGCTTTGTCAGAGCGGATTTGAACTGGTTTCCCCTGTTCCCCTGAAGGATGTCCTTTGACTGAATAAGTGCCATATATATGGAATGAAGTTCCAATATATTTATTGGCAGGCAACTTTCTTCCTTAATCCACGGCCCTGGAAGCAACTCTTTCCGGACACCGCTCCCTGAAGGCTGGAATCCATTGTCAGAATTTCCCAATCTGATATTCAAAAGTATCTCCCTTTGTCCAGAAGGGGTGTGTGTAGCCACCAGGCTAATGACCTCTTTACTTCCAGAGGAAGCATCATAGTCTGAGTTTTTATTGTCTGATGTAACCCATTCCATTTGGAAAGGATCAGACCTTGTAAGGGCCTCGAGTGGAACTGAGCATACGCCACCATGTCGAATGTCGACACCATTAATCCCATCACATGCATTGCCGCGTGAATGGATATCCTTCGACTGTGCAGCAACTCCTGAATCCTTGACTGAATGTTGGATATTTTGTTCAGAGGTAAAATAACTCTCTGAAGACTCAAATCCAACACAGCCCCCAAGTTAGTCATCGTTTGTGACGGAACCAGGGACGACTTTGCCCAATTTAGGAGCCAACCGTGTCTCTACAAACAAGCTATTGTCTGTTGCAGATGACACTGAAGCAATTCCTGAGACTGACAGGATTAATAAGTCGTTGAGGTTTGGAAAAATTCTTATCCCCTGCTGACGGAGATAAGCTGCAATTACCACCATAATATTGGTGAACACTCTGGGAGCTGTGGCCAGTCCAAATGGTAGGGCCTGAAACTGAAAGTGTTGCTGGAGGATAGCAAACCGGAGATAGCACTGATGGGACAGTGCTATAGGAACATGCAGGAAAGCATCCTGGACATCCAGGGATACCATAAAATCCTCCGACTCCATGGCAAGAATAATGGACTGTAAAGTCTCCATATGAAACCAAGGCACCCAAATGTACTTGTTTAGCACTTTGAGATTGAGTATGGGCCGGAACGACCCATTTGGCTTCTGAACCAGAAACAGGTTGGAATGAAAACCTTGTCCTTGTTGCGCAGGAGGAACTGGAATTATCACACCCGACTGAAGCAACTTCTGAACTGCCTCTTGCAAAGCCCGTGCCTTCGTGTCCACTGAAGACGGGCTGATACAATAAAAACCTTTGAGGAGGGAGTTTCTTGAAAGCAAATACACAACCGTGAGATACTGCTTCTTGCACCCAGGCATCCATGGTGGACTGCTGCCAGATCTGTGCAGAATGAAGAAGTCGGCCTCCCACCCAGGGGTCTCCCAGGTGGAGGCCCAAACCATCAGGCTGATGGCTTATCTTCTGGTTTGGAAGCCGGCCCTCTGGTAGCCCAATGCTTTTTAGTCTTACCAGACTTGTCAGATTGAGACTGTTTGCTATAACCCTATCCTTTTGCTTTTCCTCGAGTCCGAAAGGACCGAAAAGCTGGAAATCTAGGCTTGGATATATATGCGGAAGGAAACTTCACTTTCTTGAGAGTCTGCTTCTGACTCCAAAATACTGTTCAATTCTTTACCAAAAAGAGTATCTCCAGTAAAAAGCAAAGACTCTAGAACAGTGATGGCTAACCTGGACACTCCAGCTGTTGTTGAACTACACATACCAGCATGCCTTGCTACATTTTTGCTATTTGGCCATGCTAAAACTGTTGCAGGGCATGCTGGGATGTGTAGTTCAACAACAGCTGGAGTGTCAAGGTTAGCCATCACTGCTCTAGAACATTCTTAGATTCTGAGTCAGCTTTCTATGTACGCAGCCAAACTGCTCTGCGAGCTGCTACTGCTGAAGCTGATGCTTGAGAGGCAATTATACCCATATCCAAGGCTGCTTCTTCCATAAAAATAGCCGCCTGTTTAACATGTGCAATATGGGATTTTTGCTCTCTAGATGCCAATGAAAGATCATCCTTCAATGCATCAGCCCAGGCTGCCACTGCTTTTGCCATCCAGGATGAAGCCATGGCTGGCCTTACGATTGCTACAGACAAGGAGAAAATAGGATTTTGGTTACCTATCGGTAAATCCTTTTCTCGTAGTCTGTAGAGGATGCTGGGGTCCACATTAGTACCATGGAGTATAGACAGATCCAGGGAAAGTGTATGGTTCTTGTATAGTACAAGAGCCAAAAGGAAAAGAAAGACTATATGTCTTTTCTGGGGCACACTTTTATTGTAAATCAGGTGGTCTTGTAATGTTTAAAATGTAACTTTTATTATTGGTCCTCTAAAAAAATGGCTATAAGGCAAAGGGCAAAGTAACAGTAATATTTAACTGGCAATTATCATAGGATTTTGTCTATCCCAAAATGTAAATTAATTAATTAGAGTTGAAATCCTTGATTTTGATGGTATCCCCATATCTGTCAGTTGTGGTTTGAAGATTGACAATATGCTCACAGATTTTGCAATTTCCACATGGATAGCTTCCTATTGCAATGGGGTCTCGTGCTGGTCTTGATATGAAATTACTTTTTACAAGATGGTCTCTCAGATTTGGAGAACGTCTCCAGCTAAGATCTGTTGTGTCATTGAGTTTCTGTGATAGGTCATTGTCAGATAACAGAATAGACCAATGTCGTTGTAAAATGGATTTGATTTCTTTCCATTCATCACAAAAGTCACCCACGAATCGAATTGTCGTATTATCTTTCGTGGTTTTGGACTCATGGAAAATTAGTGACTCTCTCGGTGTATGAAAGCAGATCTTTTTAGCTTTTTTGATGGATCTGGAACTGTATCCTCGTTCTTTCAGTCTATGTGCCAGTTCTTTGCTGCGAGTGGCAAATATCTTGTCGTTGAAACAGTTTCTTCGTAGGCGTAAGAATTCCCCTTTGGGGATATTGGTAATTGTGGGGGGGAAATGGGAGCTGGTCTGATGTAATAGAGTATTTGTAGAGGTGCTTTTGCGGTAGATTTCTGTTGAAAGAAGGTTATGCTCGTCTCTGTAGATTCTGAGAGCTGGAGTTGCTGTGGAGGGACTTGCTTCTTCCTGGACAGCGCTGTGCAGGCAGGAAGATGGCGCTGAACGCTGCTGGGTCCGCTCTGAGAAGCTCCGCCCCCATAATGGCGCTGTCTTCCCGCTTCTATGTACCGCTGAGCCTCCGGAGCGCAGTTAATACTGCGCTTCTACCCTGATGCCACCATCTTCACACCGGCCCCCCCAAAAAGGAAATACTGTTTGAGTTGCATTCAAAAGTGAACCTGAGGTTTAAGTTATTATTATTGAGATGATTTATAAACATGCCAAGTTCCTCCGCTGTTCCACTCCAAATCAGGAGAATGTCGTCTATGTAACGAGTCCATAGAGCGACATGTTGAATATATTCCTCCATACTGTCTGTGAATACAAACTCCCTCTCCCACCACCCCAGGAAGAGGTTCGCATATGCCGGGGCACAAGCTGCCCCCATAGCTGTCCCTCTTACCTGGGTGTAAAAGAGGTTGTTGAAAGTGAAATAATTTTGATGTAGTACAAAATGTAAGAGTTGGAGCAAAAAATGATGAAATTCAGTCATTTCTTCCATTTTGAGAAAGTATTCAACAGCTCGTATACCCAAATCATGGCCTCACTGGCCACTCTTCCTGCAAGGGAGTGGCGGCATGCTGCTGGGGTGAGCGATCCCCTTTGACGGGGAACAATCTATCCCCTCTGGAGCTCAGTGTCCAGTCAGCGGAGACAGTGGATCAAACCCTGTATGGTAGACACTGCTCCCCCCCTAAGTCCCTCGCTGCAGGAAGGCTGTTGCCAGCAGCCTCCCTGCAAAATATAAAACTCTAAAATAAACTTTTACTAAGAAAGCTCTGTAGAGCTCCCCTAGCTGTGACCGGCTCCTCCGGGCACATTTTCTAAACTGAGTCTGGTAGGAGGGGCATAGAGGGAGAAGCCAGCCCACACTGTTAAACTGTTAAAGTGCCAATGGCTCCTGGTGGACCCATCTATACCCAATGGTACTAATGTGGACCCCAGAATCCTCTAGGACGTAAGAGAAAATGGTTTTAAAAAACCATCTATCTTCCTATCCGTGACATCATTTAATTATGCTGAAGGCAGAGGTAATGTAGATTTTTGCACCATTCGAATGACGTGCGTATCTACTTTGGGAGCCACCTTCCTTTTTAAACAGTCCCCAGCTGAAAGAGGATAATTGGAATTCCATTTCTTTGGAATTCTAAACTTCTTACCGGGTGTAACCCAAGCCTCTTGCATAATTTCCGTCAGCTGTTCTGACCCAGGAAACTCAGTCCTGTTTTGGGACGTTTAAACACAGGTGCCTTAGATTTTAACAAAGGCTCTGCTGCCTCCTCTAAGGACAACATGGCTTTCATAGTACTAATTAGCTCAGATATGTCCACCAAGCTGGTCCTTCCTCCTAGTCTCTGTATGCATACCCGGAGTATGATGAGTCCTCATCCTCTGACGAGCCCTCATGTGAAACAAGTGTAGACTGTGAATATGTTGTTTCATGTCTATGTGATTTACTTACCACCGGCCTTTCAGCCTGTTTTTGTTGAGAGGCTGCCGTTTCCTGTACTGGATGTGATAAACCCCAGGTAGAATATTGCATGTAAGGGTTAGTAGGGTAACCTATCCCTGGTATAGGAGCTGGCATTATCTGCTCAGCTATACTGCATAATGTCTGTACTAAAGTAGCCCATGGGGGTTCAACTTGAACCTGAGCCTGCCTCGGATTATTCAAGAGGCTTCGATGAAAGCTAAAACAATTTGCACATAATCCATTTTGAACCAGATCCTGAGAGGTTAACCCAGCTTTGCAAGACAAACATGAAATGAGTGTTGGTGCTGCTGTGGAGAGTGTATCCTCCTCACCCTTGCCTCTCTTAGACATGATAAATAAATCACACACCTGTACAGTGTTAACTACACAATTTGTGACTGCAATCACTTTAAAATTTGTTAAAGTGACATACAATCCGATCCCTTCCTGCTTTGCACCAGCACTGGGGATCGGAATACACAGAAACTGACAGAATTATAGAAAAGTCAGCAATCACACTAGCAATCAGTCACAGGTTATACATTAGTATAAGTAATATGAGAACATAATCAACTACAGATACATTTCAAGTATTTAGGAGAAATATTACTGCATTACCTTATATAGGACCTTAAACGTATTCAGTTGCACTGCGAAAGAAACAGCAGCAATAGTTTACAGACTCATATGCATCAGGCACTTATCCAACTATTCGTACTCAAAGGTAGCTAGAAACTTAGGGGGTAATTCCAAGTTGATCGCACGGTAGCAGTTTTTTGCAGCCGTGCGATCAGATAGTCGTCCCCAGGGTCCTGTACTTGGACCAGTGCTTTTTAATATCTTTATTGGTGACATTGCAAATGGCATTAAAGGGAAAGTATGCCTTTTTGCAGATGACACAAAGGTATGCAACAGGGTAGACACACCAGGTGGGGTAAAACAAATGACTGAGGATCTAGGTAGACTAGAGGAATAGTCAAGAGTGTGGCAATTATAGTTCAATGCCCAAAAATGCAAAATCGTGCACGTGGGTCTCAAAAATCCAAAGGCTAAACATTGTATTAATGGCACTACACTGGAAACTTCTGAGAAGGAAAGGGATCTAGGAGTCACTATTTCAGGAGACTTAAAAGCAGGTAAGCAATGTAACAAAGCAATGAGGAAGGCTAGTCAGATGCTTGGCTGCACTGGGAGAGGAATCAGCAGCAGAAAGTAATAATACCACTGTATAGGTCATTGGTACGGCCTTATCTAGAATACTGTGTTCAGTTCTGGAGGCCATATCTTCAAAAGGATATTAATACATTAGAGACTGTACAAAGAAGGGCAACTAAAATGGTGCATGACCTACATCACAAAACATACCCAGAAAGAATAAAAAGTTTGGAGCAGAGAAGTGAAAGGGGGGACATGATAGAAACTTTCAAATATATCAAGGGTTTTAACAAAGTCTACAAGGGAAACATTCTCCAAATGATAGGACACGAGGACAAACACTGAGACTGGAGGGGGGGGAGGTTCAGGAGAAATATACATCACAGAAAGGGTAGTGGACAAGTGGAATAGCTTCCCATCAGAAGTGGTAAAGGCTAAGACAGTAGAACAATTTAAACATGCATGGGATAGACATAAGGATATCCTTACAAAGAAATATGTTTTGAGATAAAAATATGGTTAAATAAAATGGCAGACTAGATGGGCCAAGTGGTTCTTATTTGCTGCCAAATTCTATGTTTCTATGCCTATGGGGGAGTGTATTTTAGCATAGCAAGTGTGTGATCGCTTGTGCAGGGGAGCTGTGCAAAAAGGTTTCGTGCAGTTTCTGAGTAGCTCTGAACTTACTCAGCCGCTGCGATCACTTCAGCCTGTCAGGTCCCGGAATGGACGTCAGACACCAGCCCTGCAAACGCCTGGACACGCCTACGTTTTCCACGGTACTCCCAGAAAACGGTCAGTTGCCACCCACAAACGCCTTCTTCCTGTCAATCTCCTTGCGATCGGCTGTGCGAATGTACTCTTCGTTAAATCCATTGCACAGCAACGATGCGCTCTGTACCTGTACGACGCACCTGCGCATTGCGGTGCATACGCAGTAGTGACCTGATCGCTGCGAAAAACAGCAGCGTGCGATCAGGTCGAAATTACCCCCTAAGTGCTGTATCATCCGGCTCAGGAGAGTGGGATAAAGGGAGACTGAGTGGATCCAGGCGCTATTAATATACACAAACGTCCCGTGAACCTACAGTAAACACAGACGCCCAAGTGAACACCGACGCACCAGTCATGCAGCCGCCTAAGCCGCGACTGGGTCCTTTAGATACACAGTGTCTCAGACGGAAGCGGGAAATCAGTTCATGGCGGGAAACTCAGAGGAAACTGGTCATGAATCGGGGGGAGAGGCGACCAAGGGAGCGTCTTACTCCCCACTGCTGACGTCAACCCTAGGGATCGCGACCTCATACTACCCTTGGAGCCTATGATCCCTAAGGCCTAGCGCTGGTGCACCCGAGGTGGCAGCCGTATCAGCGACTGTTCTGTAGTCTCCATCCCGAAACAGTGCGGTTGTGTCTCGTGTTTCCTCTACTAAGCGGAACCGATGCCTTACCTTCTCCCCGTGCTCCGGCCACAGCCTGGTAATGTCTGCTGGACTTGCTAGTACATCCTACACAGACGCCCGCCAAAACAGCACTGGGTAAGCATTGTTGCAAACCCTGCAGGGGAGCTGTTGGAGCGACTCTTTCTAAGGTACGTATAAGACGCTTTTAGAAAAATCGCTCAGAAAAAATAGTAAGACTATAAAAATAAAATAAAAAAGCTTATGGATGCTAAAACCAGCAGCCCACTGACCATGGTATGGCTCCTGCCACACCAAACAAAAAAATGGATTGCCTGAGCCAGGAGGCAGGGGGATATAGGGACAGGCCCGTTGCATTCTGGGAGACCGAAAGCTTTGATCATTTGTGCCAATCCGCTGTCGCTACCTAATATCCCAATGTTGTCCTGTGGATAACCTGTGGACCCTGCTAAAGAAAAAGAGAATTTTGTACTTTTGCAAAACCATGTTGTACTGCCGTTAGGGCAGATGTCAAGGGTGTGATAAGCTTGACCGTTGTTCGTGATGCCAGAGATCTGAATACTGACCGCAGCACCCTGATGAAGAGATTCCCGAAAGGGGGTAAGTAAATATTCTTACCCTCCCCCAATACCCCCCTATCCATAACCCTCCATTCCTGAAGCCTAAACCTAATCCCCCCTCCCTACAGCGTAACCCTCCTTTCACCGTAGCCTAACCTTAACTGTCCCTTGTGGTGTCTAAACATCCCCAGCTAACACTACAGTGGGGCGCATACTTACGATTAGGATGCCGGGTGTCGGGATTCCGGCGTCTGCATTTTTGGTTGTTGTTGGGGTTCCGTTGTCAGCATTTTGGCCGCATGTTGGGATTCCAGTGCCGAAATTCCGACTGTCGGTATCCTGACCGCATCACGACTGATTCCCGATGTCAAATGTGCAGACATTTATCATTGGGAAGGGCAATGGCAAACTTGTGAGTGGTGGGCCCTGGTGCAAAACTATGCTTTGGGCCCCCCTCCTCCACCCCACCCCCCAAGTTCACAATATGCCACATGACAGTGGGTGTTTCAGAGTTGAAACAGAGGAGGACGGGGATGAGGCTGCCGGTAACAGGAAGATGGACAGTTGGTGAAAGGGAGAGACAATGGGTGATAGTAAAATGGTGACGGGGAGAGGGAGAAGCAGTGGGTGTCAGGGAGAGGCATTGGAGGATGGAGAGGGTGACTGGGAGAAGGAGAAGAGGAGAGGTGGAGGGTATGAGGGCTCTGTAGGAGGGACTAAAGGGGGTAAATTGGGTTGACAGGGTTCACTGAAACATGAAGGGAATGTATCAGTGGGGGAGACAGGCAGAAAAAAAAAAAGATTTTACTCACCGGTAAATCTATTTCTCGTAGTCCGTAGTGGATGCTGGGAACTCCGTAAGGACCATGGGGAATAGACAGGCTCCGCAGGAGACTGGGCACTCTAAAAGAAAGATTAGGTACTATCTGGTGTGCACTGGCTCCTCCCTCTATGCCCCTCCTCCAGACCTCAGTTAGGATACTGTGCCCGGAAGGGTTGACACAATAAGGAAGGATTTTGAATCCCGGGTAAGACTCATACCAGCCACACCAATCACACCGTATAACTCGTGATACTATACCCAGTTAACAGTATGAAGTATAACTGAGCCTCTCAACAGATGGCTCAACAATAACCCTTTAGTTAGGCAATAACTATATACAAGTATTGCAGACAATCCGCACTTGGGATGGGCGCCCAGCATCCACTACGGACTACGAGAAATAGATTTACCGGTGAGTAAAATCTTATTTTCTCTGACGTCCTAGTGGATGCTGGGAACTCCGTAAGGACCATGGGGATTATACCAAAGCTCCCAAACGGGCGGGAGAGTGCGGATGACTCTGCAGCACCGAATGAGAGAACTCAAGGTCCTCCTCAGCCAGGGTATCAAATTTGTAGAATTTAGCAAACGTGTTTGCCCCTGACCAAGTTGCAGCTCGGCAAAGTTGTAAAGCCGAGACCCCTCGGGCAGCCGCCCAAGATGAGCCCACTTTCCTTGTGGAATGGGCTTTTACTGATTTAGGATGCAGCAATCCAGCCGCAGAATGCGCCAGCTGAATTGTGCTACAAATCCAGCGAGCAATAGTCTGCTTAGAAGCAGGAGCACCTAGTTTGTTGGGTGCATACAGGATAAAAAGCGAGTCAGTTTTCCTGACTCCAGCCGTCCTGGAAACATAAATTTTCAAGGCCCTGACTACGTCCAGTAACTTGGAATCTTCCAAGTCCCTAGTAGCCGCAGGCACTACAATAGGTTGGTTCAAGTGAAAAGCTGATACCACCTTAGGGAGAAACTGGGGACGAGTCCTCAATTCTGCCCTATCCATATGGAAAATCAGATAAGGGCTTTTACATGACAAAGCCGCCAATTCTGACACACGCCTGGCCGAAGCCAAGGCCAATAACATGACCACTTTCCACGTGAGATATTTCAGATCCACAGTTTTAAGTGGCTCAAACCAATGTGATTTCAGGAAACTCAACACCACGTTGAGATCCCAAGGTGCCACAGGAGGCACAAAAGGGGGCTGAATATGTAGCACACCCTTTACAAATGTCTGAACTTCAGACAGTGAAGCCAGTTCTTTCTGGAAGAAAATCGACAGAGCCGAAATCTGGACCTTAATGGAACCCAATTTTAGGCCCATAGTCACTCCCGACTGTAGGAAGTGCAGAAAACGACCCAGCTGAAATTCCTCAGTAGGGGCCTTCCTGGCCTCACACCACGCAACATATTTTCGCCAAATACGGTGATAATGGTTTGCGGTTACTTCTTTCCTAGCTTTTATCAGCGTAGGAATGACTTCCTCCGGAATGCCCTTTTCCTTTAGGATCCGGAATTCAACCGCCATGCCATCAAACGCAGCAGCGGTAAGTCTTGGAACAGACAGGGCCCCTGCTGTAGCAGATCCTGTCTGAGCGGTAGAGGCCATGGGTCCTCTGATATCATTTCTTGAAGTTCTGGGTACCAAGCTCTTCTTGGCCAATCCGGAACCACGAGTATCGTTCTTACTTCTCGCCTTCTTATTATTCTCAGTACCTTTGGTATGAGAGGCAGAGGAGGGAACACATAAACCGACTGGTACACCCACGGTGTCACTAGAGCGTCCACAGCTATCGCCTGAGGGTCCCTTGACCTGGCACAATATCTCTTTAGCTTTTTGTTGAGGCGGGACGCCATCATGTCCACCTGTGGCCTTTCCCAACGGTTTACCAACAGTTGGAAGACTTCTGGATGAAGTCCCCACTCTCCCGGGTGTAGGTCGTGTCTGCTGAGGAAGTCTGCTTCCCAGTTGTCCACTCCCGGAATGAACACTGCTGACAGTACCAAGACGTGATTTTCCGCCCATCGGAGAATCCTTGTGGCTTCTGCCATCGCCATCCTGCTTCTTGTGCCGCCCTGTCGGTTTACATGGGCGACTGCCGTGATGTTGTCTGATTGAATCAGTACTGGCTGGTTTTGAAGCAGGGGCCTTGCCTGACTTAGGGTATTGTAAATGGCCCTCAGTTCCAGAATATTTATGTGTAGGGACAACTCCTGACTTGACCAAAGTCCTTGGAAATTTCTTCCCTGTGTGACTGCCCCCCAGCCTCGAAGGCTGGCATCCGTGGTCACCAGGACCCAGTCCTGTATGCCGAATCTGCGGCCCTCTAGAAGATGAGCACTCTGCAGCCACCACAGCAGAGACACCCTGGTCCTTGGAGACAGGGTTATCAGCCGATGCATCTGAAGATGCGATCCCGACCACTTGTCCAAGAGGTCCCACTGAAAGGTTCTTGCATGGAACCTGCCGAATGGAATTGCTTCGTATGGAGCTACCATTTTTCCGAGGACTCGTGTGCAGTGATGCACCGATACCTGTTTTGGTTTCAGGAGGTCTCTGACTAGAGATGACAGCTCCTTGGCTTTCTCCTGCGGGAGAAACACTTTTTTCTGTTCTGTGTCCAGAACCATCCCCAGGAACAGTAGGCGTGTGGAAGGAACCAGCTGTGACTTTGGAATGTTTAGAATCCATCCGTGCTGTTGTAGCAACTGCTCCTTGGACCTCGCCTTTATAAGGAGATCGTCCAAGTACGGGATAATTAAAACTCCCTTTTTTCGAAGGAGTATCATCATTTCTGCCATTACCTTGGTAAACACCCTCGGTGCCGGGGACAGTCCAAACGGCAGTGTCTGGAATTGGTAATGGCAATCCTGTACCACAAATCTGAGGTACTCCTGGTGAGGATGGTAAATGGGGACATGCAGGTAAGCATCCTTGATGTCCAGGGATACCATGTAATCCCCCTCGTCCAGGCTTGCAATAACCGCCCTGAGCAATTCCATCTTGAACTTGAATTTTTTTATGTATGTGTTCAAGGATTTCACATTTAAAATGGGTCTCACCGAACCGTCCGGTTTCGGTACCATAAACAGTGTGGAATAGTAACCCCGTCCTTGTTGAAGTAGGGGCACCTTGACTATCACCTGCTGGGAATACAGCTTGTGAATTGCCTCTAGCACAGCCTCCCTGCCCGAGGGAGTTGTCGGCAAGGCAGATTTGAGGAAACGGCGGGGGGGAGGCGCCTCGAATTCCAGCTTGTACCCCTGAGATACTACTTGAAGGATCCAGGGATCCACCTGTGAGCGAGCCCACTGATCGCTGAAATTTTTGAGGCGGCCCCCCAACGTACCTGGCTCCGCCTGTGGAGCCCCACCGTCATGCGGCGGACTTGGAAGAAGCAGGGGAGGACTTTTGTTCCTGGGAACCTGCTGTTTGTTGCAGCTTTTTTCCCCTACCTCTGCCTCTGGACAGAAAGGACCCGCCTTTTCCCCGCCTGTTTTTCTGGGGTCGAAAGGACTGTACCTGATAATACGGCGCTTTCTTAGGCTGTGAGGGGACATGGGGCAAAAATGCTGACTTCCCAGCTGTTGCTGTTGAAACTAGGTCTGAGAGACCATCCCCGAATAACTCCTCACCCTTATAAGGCAAAACTTCCATGTGCCTTTTCGAATCTGCATCCCCTGTCCACTGCCGAGTCCATAAGCCTCTCCTAGCAGAGATGGACAGAGCACTTATTTTAGATGCCAGTCGGCAGATCTCCCTCTGTGCATCTCTCATGTATAAGAGTCTTTTATATGCTCTACGGTTAGCAGAATAGTTGCCCTGTCTAGGGTGTCAATATTTTCCGACAGGGAATCTGACCACGCAGCTGCAGCACTGCACATCCATTCTGAAGCAATCGCTGGTCTCAGTATAATGCCTGAGTGTGTATATACAGACTTCAGGATCGCCTCCTGCTTTCTATCAGCAGGCTCCTTTAGGGCGGCCTTATCCGGAGACGGTAGTGCCACCTTTTTTGACAAGCGTGTGAGCGCTTTATCCACCCTAGGGGGTGTTTCCCAACGTGACCTATCCTCTGGCGAGAAAGGGAACGCCATTAGTAACTTTTTAGAAATTACCAATTTTTTATCGGGGGAAGCCCACGCTTCTTCACGCACTTCATTTAATTCTTCAGATGGGGGAAAAACTATTGGTAGTTTTTTTCTCCCCAAACATAATACCCTTTTTTGAGGTACCTGGGTTTATATCAGAAATGTGTAATACCTCTTTCATTGCCTCAATCATGCAACGAATGGCCCTAGTGGACATTAAATTAGACTCTTCGTCGTCGACACTGGTATCAGTATCCGTGTCGACATCTGTGTCTGCCATCTGAGGTAGCGGGAGCTTTGGAGCACCTGATGGCCCTTGAGTCGTCTGGGCAGGCACGAGCTGAGAAGCCGGCTGTCCCGCATTTGGCATGTCGTCAAATTTTTTATGTAAGGAGTCGACACTTGCACGTAATTCCTTCCATAAGTCCATCCACTCAGGTGTCTGCCCCGCAGGGGGTGACATCACATTTATAGGTATCTGCTCTGCCTCCACATAAGCCTCCTCATCAAACATGTCGACACAGCCGTACCGACACACCGCACACACACAGGGAATGCTCTGACAGAGGACAGGACCCCACAAAAAGCCCTTTGGGGAGACAGAGAGAGAGTATGCCAGCACACACCAGAGTGCTATATAATACAGGGACTAACTGAATTATATCCCCTTATAGCTGCTATAAATTATATACTGCGCCTAAATTTAGTGCCCCCCCTCTCTTTTTTACCCTTCTGTAGTGCAGACTGCAGGGGGGAGCCAGGGAGCTTCCTTCCAGCGGAGCTGTGAGGGAGAAATGGCGCCAGTGTGCTGAGGGAGATAGCTCCGCCCCTTTTTCGGCTGACTTTTCTCCCGCTTTTTTATGGAATCTGGCAGGGGTATTTATCACATATATAGCCTCTAGGGCTATATATTGTGATTATTTTGCCAGCCAAGGTCTAATTATTGCTGCTCAGGGCGCTTCCCCCCCAGCGCCCTGCACCCATCAGTGACCGGAGTGTGAGGTGTACAAGAGGAGCAATGGCGCACAGCTGCAGTGCTGTGCGCTACCTTGGTGAAGACTGAAGTCTTCTGCCGCCGATTTATCCGGACCTCTTCTAGCTTCTGGCTCTGTAAGGGGGACGGCGGCGCGGCTCCGGGAACGAACACCAAGGACGGGTCCTGCGGTCGATCCCTCTGGAGCTAATGGTGTCCAGTAGCCCTTGAAGCCCAAGCTAGCTGCAAGCAGGTAGGTTCGCTTCTTCTCCCCTTAGTCCCTCGTTGCAGTGAGCCTGTTGCCAGCAGGTCTCACTGTAAAATAAAAAACCTAAAATAGACTTTCTTTCTAGGAGCTCAGGAGAGCCCCTCGTGTGCATCCAGCTCGGGCGGGCACAGAAATCTAACTGAGGTCTGGAGGAGGGGCATAGAAGGAGGAGCCAGTGCACACCAGATAGTACCTAATCTTTCTTTTAGAGTGCCCAGTCTCCTGCGGAGCCCGTCTATTCCCCATGGTCCTTACGGAGTTCCCAGCATCCACTAGGACGTCAGAGAAAACAAAAGCGGCTTCAACAAGAGAGCTGAGGAAAGACAATGCTAGTGGAAGAATTTACTAAATTAAATTAATTATATTAGGGAAGAGGAAAGTGAGTGAAGAAGAGAGAGATAGGGGTGAAGAGGAAAAAAAATGTGCAGGGTTACAGAGTGAGATGTGAAACGGAGGGGGGGAGAGAGAGACAGAGAGAGAGAAGGGGGCGGAGACGGAGAGAAAGAGAGAGGGAGAAAGAGAAAGAGGGGGGAGAAAGAGAGAGGGGGCAGATGGAGAAGGGGAGATGGAGAGAGAGCAGGGTGAAGAGGAAGGAAGAGAGGTGCAGGAGGAGAGAGAGAGAGAGAGAGAGAGAGAGAGAGATGGGAGAAAGAGGGCGGAGATGGAGAGATAGAGCGGGAAAGACTGAGAAAGAAAGAGGGGATAGATAGAAAGGCAAACAGGGTGGGGCGGAGATGGAGAGAGAGAGAGAGATGGGAGGAAGAGGGCGGAGATGGAGAGATAGAGCGGGGAAGACTGAGAAAGAGAGAGGGGATAGATAGAAAGGCAGACAGGGAGGGATGGAGAGAGAGGGGAGTAGGAGAGAGAGAGAGAGAGAGGGGAGTAGGAGAGAGAGAGAGAGAGAGTGAGGGGATAGATGGAGAGAGGCAGACTAAGAGAGAGGGGAGGCTGGAGAGAGAGAGGTGAAGAGGAAGGAAGAGAGGTGCAAGGGAACAGAGAGAGAGAAAGACGGAGGTAGAGAGAGAATGGCATAAAAAGGGAGGGGGGCCCAGAGAGAGAGAAAGGGGCAAAGACGGAGAGACAGAGAGTGGAGAATTAGAGGGGGAGATGGAGAGAGAGAGAGATGGATAGAGGCGGAATTAAATTAGGGAAGAGGAGAGTGAGGGAGAGATGGAGTGTGTGTGTGAGAGAGAGAGAGAGAGAGAGAGAGTGATGAAGAGGAAGGAAGAGAGGTGCAGGGTAACAGAGAGAAAAAGTGAAAGGAGACAGAGGGAGGGAGAGAGAGGGAGGGGCGGAAATGGAGAGCGGGAAACCGAGAAAGGAAGGAGGGGCAGAAAGTAGAAGGGGAGAGTAGAGAGAGGGGGAGAGTAGAGAGAGGGGGAGACTGAGAAAGAGAGAGAAGGGGGGGACGGAGAGAGAGAAGGGAGACATGGACAGACATGGGGGATGGAGAGAGAGAGGGGGAGATAGGGAGGTAGAGAGAGGGGGGGGAGAGATAAACGAGAGAGCGAGGGGCCAAGGGAGAGAGAGTTCGCAAGTGAGAGGGCAGAGGGATAGAGAGTGCGCAAGTGAGAGGGCAGAGGGAGTGAGAGGGGGAGCCAAGAAGGAAAGAGGCCACAGGCAAAATGAGACAGAGAGAAAGAACGGCTGAGAGGACTTCCCAACTTAGTAGTACTCTAGCATTGCTTTTTTCCTACCTGACCACTGTGGCTTGTACAATCCGGGGCAGCTGCTGCGCATGGAGATGAGTGAGTGTCTCAGCTTTCCTCCCATTGACTTTTGGCGCTGGTGATGTCAAGGGACAGGGTGGAATATAAGTATGAAAGGGGAGCGAAGAGCTGAGAGAGAGGCACCTCAGCACACATCATCAGCAGCACAACTTTTCTTCGGAGGAGGAGGCGCTCAAGAGGTGAGGCGATAATCCCTCCTAACCCTTAATCTGCAGCAGGCACATTTTTGGGGCAGACGTGCTCAAGACAGGAGAGGGAAGAAAGACCCCTCCTCCCTCTCAGGCTGGGACCCAATTATGTGCTGCGCTGTGTTATCCTTACGAACCACAGCACTGGCAGCGGGCGGAACAGCTGCTGGCAGCTGCATACAAGGAGTCAGTGTGACTCTTTATAATGCCGGTGGCTGTGGGCGCCTTCACAGTGCCAGGCCTCGATGCAATACACCAATTGCACCGACACTAGTTCCACCACTGGGGAAGGGGTTTGTTCAAGCTTAATTCTAGATTTCAATGTAAAAACAAAGCTAACAAGTATTTGTTTGCTACAAGCAAAAGCTAGTGTTTCCCCTACATGCAAAACAATAAATACATTTGCACTCCTTACATGACTTAATGGTTTGTTCCAGGAGCAAATTGCTCCATTTATGCTCCTTTTTCATTCTCTTAACAGTAAATTTGGCCCACAACTTCTCTAATGTACTTTTGTATAAGGATGGTCATACAAAAGGATGTTCTAATCTATGTACAGTACAGTATTTTCTGCATGATAGAGACCTACTAAGTGAATGTAACAGTTTAGTGTAACACATTCAATCATTATTTATCAACATAAATGATCACATGCAAGTCTTATTACCTTTACTACGTTGGTACCATCAGCAGCTGAAACAAAGTACAATGGCAGGCTGTGCTTCTTAGAAAAATTAAACCCTTTCTGCGTCACGCGTAGGTCAGCTAAAATGTATGGGAATAAATGACAGTATTCAGAAACAACCAGTAAGTATGGAGAGGCACCAGGCTATGGGGGTATTCCGAGTTGTTCGCTCGGTAAATTTTTTCGCATCGCAGCGATTTTCCGCTTAGTGCGCATGCGCAATGTCCGCAGTGCGACTGCGCAAAGTAAATTTGCTATGCAGTTAGGTTTTTTACTCACGTTTTTTTCTTCGTTCTGGTGATCGTAATGTGATTGACAGGAAGTGGGTGTTTCTGGGCGGAAACTGGCCGTTTTATGGGTGTGTGCGAAAAAACGCTACCGTTTCTGGGAAAAACGCGGGAGTGGCTGGAGAAACGGAGGAGTGTCTGGGCGAACGCTGGGTGTGTTTATGACGTCAAACCAGGAACGACAAGCACTGAACTGATCGCAGATGCCGAGTAACTCTCGAGCTACTCAGAAACTGCACAGAGATGTCTTTTCGCTATATTGCGAATCTTTCGTTCGCAATTTTAAGAAGCTAAGATTCACTCCCAGTAGGCGGCGGCTTAGCATGTGTAAAGCTGCTAAAAGCAGCTTGCGAGCGAACAACTCGGAATGACCCCCTATGTACACAGACAAAGCACA
The DNA here is from genome assembly GCF_028390025.1 of Pseudophryne corroboree. Lineage (NCBI taxonomy): Eukaryota > Metazoa > Chordata > Amphibia > Anura > Myobatrachidae > Pseudophryne > Pseudophryne corroboree. The sequence goes on from NC_086449.1 coordinate 359,152,641, forward strand.
ACACAATCTATTGGAAATAAATGACGGATCCAGCTCAGATAGTAGGAGAACAAGCATCCTACCATGATATTTACTCACCATCTATCTTATTTGCCACAACAATGCAAGGAATTTCTGGACGGTACTCCCTCAGTTCCTGGTACCAACTGGAAAGGTTTTTGTATGTAACCTTACGCTGCACATCAAATACCTGAAAAAAGAAACATTAAACCAATAGACTTACCTGACATGCAGTGAAGTGACACTGAGCAGACAGCATATTAAAAACAAACAGGACACCACTGGAGATAGAAGTAGTAATAGTGGATCCATTCATTCATTTTACGGTGACCTTATCTTAATTAATGGCAGGCATCAATCATAATGAGACAAACGGAGCAATGCTAAACAAAAAACATACACTATGTGGGGATCAAGCCATAAAACATTCTACTGTGTGAACCCCTCTTTCATAGATAAGTGGGACGCAGATCTTATGCCCCGGGGTATGCAGGTAAACTGGGAGAAAAGAAAGGAACTCAGTGCTAGATAAACAGGTGTTTTTAATGAACATTTATTATTACGCCCAGAGGAGTATTCTTGACACCTCTTGCATTGCGGCCCTGCTTCTTGTTCCTCCTTGTCGATTGATGTACGCCACTGCCCCGGTGTTGTCTGACTGCATCTGGATGGCCTGATTCCGAAGGAGGCATGAGGCTTGCAGGAGAGCATTGTAAATCGCTCTGAGTTCCAGGATGTTGATTGGAAGTGCAGATTCCTGACACAACCATTTTTCCTGGAACTGCGCCCCTTGAGTCACAGCACCCCAACCCTGGAGGCTGGCATCAGCTGTTAACAAAGTCCAAGACTGGGTATTGAAACTCCGACCCTCCACCAGATGGGAGACTTGTGGCCACCATAGTAGGGATATCCTTGCTTTCGGCTACAGGTTTATACTTTGATGAATGTGTAGGTGAGAACCCAACCATTTGTCCAACAGATCCAGTTGAAATAGCCGCGCATTAAATCTGCCGTACTGTATTGCCTCGCAAGAAGCTACCATTTTGCCCAGCAAGCGAAAGGATTGAGATCCTGCGTGGTTTCAATACCAAACGGACCATAGACTGAATAGTCAAGGTCTTGTCCATTGGAAGGTAAACCTTCTGAGACTCCGTATCCAGGATCATTTCCAGGAACTGAATTCTCTGCGATGGTTTCCAGGTGAGATTTCTTGAAATTGAGGACCCATCTGTGATCCGTAAGCAGACGAGTAGTCAAGTTGATGCTGCGCAGCAGTTGTTCCCGGGACATAGCCTTTAACAGGAGATCGTCCAGGTACGGGATTATGTTGACACCCATCATACACAATTGCAGCATCATCTCTGTCATGACCATTGTAAATACCCTTGGGGCTGTGGAGAGACCAAAGGGTAAGGCCTGAAACTGGAAGTGTTGGTCCAGTACAGCGAAACGGAGGAACGCTTGATGAGGTGGCCATATTGGGATATGCAGGCATGCATCCTTGACATACAGGGATACCAGAAACTCCCCCTCCTCCAGACTTGCTATCACTGCTCTCAGTGATTTCATCTTGAATTTGAACACTCGAAGATAAGGGTTCAAGGATTTGAGGTTCAGGATCGGCTGTACAGAGCCGTCCGGTTTCGGGACTACAAAGAGGCTTGAATAAAACCCCTTTGTCTGGAGCTGAGGAGGTATTGAACAATAACTCCTGCTGAAAACAGTTTTTGAACTGCCTCTTGCAAGGTAACCCTTGCTATAGGTGAAGCTGGGAAGCCCGACCTGAAGAATCTTAGAGGAGGGAGCTCCTGGAATTCCAGCCGGTACCCGTGGGATACGAGATCCTTCACCCAAGGATCCCGGCAGGATTCTGCCCATATGTGGGCGAAGTGTTGAAGGCGAGCACCTACCTGAAAATCGCTTTGTTGCTGGGGTCACCTGTTATGCGGAGGGCTTTGTGGAAAAGGATCCGGAGGCCTGTTCCGAAGTTCCAGCAGCTGCTGGTTTGCGGGACTTCCTCTAGCTGCATTGGAGGCACCTCTGGCTCTGCCTCTAAATCTGGCCACTCGAAAGGACTGCAGAGAAGGCCCAGGATAGGGACATCTAGCAGGTGGAGCAGCAGACGGCAGATATATAGATTTACCTGCAGTCGCCTGAGATATCCACTTGTTCAGTTCTTCCCCAAACAAGGCATCACCTGTAAAAGGAAGGTTCTCTACCCCTTTCTTAGAATCAACGTCGCAGACAAAGGGCTCTGCGAGCCGATACTGCCATAGCCGTTGTACGGCCGTTAATGATACACAGTTCCTTAACAGCCTCACTGATGAAGTTTGAAGCATCTTGGATATGTTGTAGTGTAACTATCTCCTCCTGAGGTAGTGTATGCAATCCCTTTAAAAGAACATCAGACCATTTTACCATGGCTCTTGAAATCCAACCACACACTATGGTAGGGCGTTGGGCTACATCTGCTGCAGAAAAAATAGACTTAAGAGTGGTTTTCAATTTTGCGATCAGCAGGGTCTTTGAGAGAAATGGCCCCAGGTACAGGTAGTACAATTTTATGTGACAGCCTGGACACAGACGTATCCACTGTCTGAAGTTTTTCCCAGATATTCCTATCCTCTATAGGAAAAGGAAAATAAGAATTTACTCACGGTAATTCTATTTCTCGTAGTCCGTAGTGGATGCTGGGAACTCCGTAAGGACCATGGGGAATAGACGGGCTCCGCAGGAGACTGGGCACTCTAAAAGAAAGATTAGGTACTATCTGGTGTGCACTGGCTCCTCCCTCTATGCCCCTCCTCCTGTGCCCGGAAGAGCTGACACAACAAGGAAAGGATTTGGAATCCAGGGTAAGACTCATACCAGCCACACCAATCACACTGTACAACTTGTGATAACCATACCCAGTTAACAGTATGAACAACAACTGAGACTCATTTAACGGATGGCTCATAACAATAACCCTTTAGTGAAGCAATAACTATATACATGTATTGCAGAGAGTCCGCACTTGGGACGGGCGCCCAGCATCCACTACGGACTACGAGAAATAGAATTACCGGTGAGTAAATTCTTATTTTCTCTGACGTCCTAGTGGATGCTGGGAACTCCGTAAGGACCATGGGGATTATACCAAAGCTCCCAAACGGGCGGGAGAGTGCGGATGACTCTGCAGCACCGAATGAGCAAACTCAAGGTCCTCCTCAGCCAGGGTATCAAACTTGTAGAATTTAGCAAATGTGTTTGAACCCGACCAAGTAGTAGCTCGGCAAAGCCGTAAAGCCGAGACCCCTCGGGCAGCCGCCCAAGAAGAGCCCACCTTCCTTGTGGAATGGGCTTTTACTGATTTAGGATGCGGCAGTCCAGCCGCAGAATGTGCCAGCTGAATCGTGCTACAGATCCAGCGAGCAATAGTTTGCTTTGAAGCAGGAGCACCCAGCTTTTTGGGTGCATGCAGGATAAATAGCGAGTCAGTTTTCCTGACTCCAGCCGTCCTGGAAACATAAATTTTCAAAGCCCGGACTACGTCCAGCAACTTGGAATCCTCCAAGTCCCTAGTAGCCGCAGGCACCACAATAGGTTGGTTCAAATGAAACGCTGATACCACCTTTGGGAGAAATTGGGGACGAGTCCTCAATTCTGCCCTGTCCATATGGAAGATCAGATATGGGCTTTTACATGACAAAGCCGCCAATTCTGACACACGCCTAGCTGAAGCTAAGGCCAACAGCATGACCACCTTCCACGTGAGATACTTTAGCTCCACGGTCTAAAGTGGCTCAAACCAGTGTGATTTCAGGAAATCCAACACAACGTTAAGATCCCAAGGTGCCACTGGAAGCACAAAAGGGGGCTGAATATGCAGCACTCCCTTAACAAACGTCTGAACTTCAGGCAGTGAAGTCAGTTCTTTTTGAAAGAAAATAGATAGGGCCGAAATCTGGACCTTTATGGACCCCAATTTTAGGCCCTTAGTCACCCCTGACTGTAGGAAGTGCAGAAATCGACCCAGCTGGAATTCCTCTGTTGGGGCCTTCCTGGCCTCACACCAAGCAACATATTTGCGCCATATGCGGTGATAATGCTTGCTGTCACATCCTTCCTAGCTTTTATCAGCGTAGGAATCACTTCATCTGGAATGCCCTTTTCCGTTAGGATCCGGCGTTCAACCGCCATGCCGTCAAACGCAGCCGCGGTAAGTCTTGGAACAGACAGGGCCCCTGCTGTAACAGGTCCTGTCTGAGAGGCAGAGGCCATGGGTCCTCTGAAATCATTTCTTGTTGAGGAGGGACGCCATCATGTCCACCTGTGGCAGTTCCCAGCGATTTACAATCTGTGTGAAGACTTCTTGATGAAGTCCCCACTCTCCCGGGTGGAGGTCGTGCCTGCTGATGAAGTCTGCTTCCCAGTTGTCCACTCCCGGAATGAACACTGCTGACAGTGCTAGCACGTGATTCTCCGCCCATCGAAGAATCCTTGTGGCTTCTGCCATTGCCATCCTGCTTCTTGTGCCGCCCTGGCGGTTTACATGGGCGACCGCCGTGATGTTGTCTGACTGAATCAGTACTGGTTTGTTTCGAAGCAGGGGCTCCACTTGACTCAGGGCGTTGTAAATGGCCCTTAGTTCCAGTATATTTATGTGTAGTGAAGTCTCCAGACTTGACCACTGTCCTTGGAAGTTTCTTCCCTGAGTGACTGCCCCCCATCCTCGGAGACTTGCATCCATGGTCACCAAGACCCAGTCCTGTATGCCGAACCTGCGGCCCTCGAGAAGATGAGCACTCTGCAGCCACCACAGCAGAGACACCCTGGCCCTTGGGGACAGGGTGATCAACCGATGCATCTGAAGATGCGATCCGGACCATTTGTCCAACAGATCCCACTGAAAGATCCTTGCATGGAACCTGCCGAAGGGAATTGCTTCGTAAGAAGCCACCATCTTTCCCAGGACTCGCGTGCAGTGATGCACAGACACCTGTTTTGGTTTCAGGAGGTCCCTGACCAGAGATGACAATTCCTGGGCCTTCTCCATCGGGAGAAACACCTTCTTCTGTTCTGTGTCCAGAATCATGCCCAGGAAAAGTAGACGCGTCGCAGGAATCAGCTGCGACTTTGGGATATTCAGAATCCAGCCGTGCTGTTGCAACACTTCCTGAGAGAGTGCTACGCTGACCAACAACTGCTCTCTGGACCTCGCATTTATGAGGAGATCGTCCAAGTACGGGATAATTATAACTCCCTTCTTCCGAAGGAGTATCATCATTTCGGCCATTACCTTGGTAAATATTCTCGGTGCCGTGGAGAGACCAAACAGCAACGTCTGGAATTGGTAATGACAGTCCTGTACCACAAACCTGAGGTATTCCTGGTGAGGCGGGTAAATGGGGACATGCAAGTAAGCATCCTTGATGTCCAGCGACACCATAAAATCCCCCTCTTCCAGGCTTGCAATAACCGCCCTGAGCGATTCCATTTTGAACTTGAACTTCTTTATATAAGTGTTCAAGGATTTTAAAATCAGAACGGGTCTCACCGAACCGTCCGGTTTCGATACCACAAACATTGTGGAATAGTAACCCCTTCCCTGTTGAAGGAGGGGGACCTTGATTATCACCTGCTGGAGGTACAGCTTGTGAATTGCCACCAGTACTACCTGGCAAGCAGCTGGGAGCAGCTGGCAAGGCTGATTTGAGGTAACGGCGAGGGGGAGTCACCTCGAACTCCAGCTTGTATCCCTGAGATACAATTTGTACAGCCCAGAGATCCACTTGTGAGCGAACCCACTGGTTGCTGAAGTTTCGGAGACGCGCCCCCACCTGGCTCTGCCTGTGGAGCCCCAACGTCATGCGGTGGACTTAGTGGAAGCAGGGGAGGATTTTTGTTCCTGGGAACTGGCTGCCTGGTGCAGCTTCTTTCCTCTACCCTTGCCTCTGCCCAGAAAGGATGCGCCTCTGACCCGCTTGCCTTTCTGAGGCCGAAAGGACTGCACTTGATAATACGGTGCTTTCTTAGGCTGTGAGGGAACCTGAGGTAAAAAAGTCGACTTCCCAGCTGTTGCTGTGGATACGAGGTCCGAGAGACCTTCCCCAAACAATTCCTCACCCTTATAAGGCAAAACCTCCATGTGTTTTTTAGAATCAGCATCACCTGTCCACTGCCGAGTCCATAATACTCTCCTGGCAGAAATGGACATTGCATTAATTCTAGATGCCAGCAGGCAAATGTCCCTCTGGGCATCCCGCATATATAAGACGACGTCTTTTATATGTTCGAGGGTTAGCAAAACAGTATCCCTGTCGAGGGAATCAATGTTGTCTGACAGGGTATCAGTCCATGCTGCTGCTGCACTACACATCCAGGCTGAAGCAATTGCAGGTCTCAGTAGAGTACCAGAGTGTGTATACACAGACTTCAGGATAGCTTCCTGCTTTCTATCCGCAGGCTCCTTTAGGGCGGCCGTATCCTGAGACGGCAGTGCCACCTTTTTAGATAAGCGTGTGAGCGCCTTGTCCACCCTAGAGGATGTTTCCCAACGTAACCTATCCGTTGGCGGGAAAGGGTACGCCATCAGTAACCTCTTAGAAATCACCAGTTTCTTATCAGGGGAACTCCACGCTTCTTCATACAATTCATTTAATTCATCAGATGGGGGAAAAGTAACTGGCTGCTTTTTCTCCCCAAACATAATACCCCTCTTGGTGGTAACCGGGTTAATGTCAGAAATGTGCAATATATCTTTCATTGCAGTAATCATGCATCGGATGGCCTTTGTAGACTGTACATTTGTCTCATCCTCATCTACACTGGAGTCAGACTCCGTGTCGACATCTGTGTCTACCATCTGAGCCAGCGGGCGTTTCTGAGCCCCTGACGGCTTCTGAGTCGCCTGGGCAGGCGCGGGCTGAGACCCCGGCTGTCCCAAGGCTGCTGCGTCATCGAACCTTTTATGTAAGGAGTTGACACTGTTGGTTAAGACCTTCCACATATCCATCCAATCAGGTGTTGGCCAGGTCGGGGGCGACAGCACACTTATCTGCCCCTGCTCCGCCTCCACGTAACCCTCCTCATCAAACATGTCGACACAGCCGTACCGACACACCGCACACACACAGGGAATGCTCAGACTGAGGACAGGACCCCACAAAGTCCTTTGGGGAGACAGAGAGAGAGTATGCCAGCACACACCACAGCGCTATATAACACAGGGATTTACACTATAAAAAGTGATTTACCCAATAGCTGCTTAAATATCTTAATTTGCGCCTAAATTTATGTGCCCCCCCCTCTCTTTTTTACCCTTCTTGTATCAGGATACTGCAGGGGAGAGCCTGGGGAGCTGCTTCCAGCGGAGCTGTGAAGGGAAAATGGCGCTGGTGTGCTGAGGAAGAAGGCCCCGCCCCCTCAGCGGCGGGCTTCTGTCCCGCTGTTTATGACTGAAAAATGGCGGGGGTTTTACACATATACAGTCACAGACTGTATTATGTAATTTTTTATGCCAAAAGGTACTCTAATTGCTGCCCAGGGCGCGCCCCCCCCCCCCCCCCCCCCTGCACCCTACAGTGACCAGAGTGTGTGGTGTGCAGTGGGAGCAATGGCGCACAGCTGCAGTGCTGTGCGCTACCTTAATGAAGAAAGGAGTCTTCTGCCGCCGATTTCATCACTTCTCTTCTGTCTTCTGGCTCTGCAAGGGGGACGGCGGCGCGGCTCCGGGAATGGACGGTCAGGCCCTGTGTTCGAACCCTCTGGAGCTAATAATGTCCAGTAGCCTAAGAAGCACAAGCTAGCTGCAAGCAGGTAGGTTTGCTTCTCTCCCCTCAGTCCCACGTAGCAGTGAGTCTGTTGCCAGCAGATCTCACTGAAAATAAAAAACCTAACAAATACTTTCTTTTCTAGCAAGCTCAGGAGAGCCCACTAGGAGCACCCAGCTCTGGCCGGGCACAGCCATAGAGGGAGGAGCCAGTGCACACCAGATAGTACCTAATCTTTCTTTTAGAGTGCCCAGTCTCCTGCGGAGCCCGTCTATTCCCCATGGTCCTTACGGAGTTCCCAGCATCCACTAGGACATCAGAGAAATTAATTTAGTACCCATTTAGGAGTAATACATTTCTTGTCAGGATTTAACCATGCTGCCTTTGCCAGGAAATCTAATTCCTCAGAAACTAGGAAAGTTGCAGAGGAACTTGGTTTTACGTTAAAATGCAATTCCTCTGTAGGTTCTGCTTCCTTATCTGGTGGTATATTGAGAACCTCCCTAATAGCAGATATTAGGGTCTCAACTCCAGAGGACAGGGAATTATCCTCGTCCTCCTCTAACTCATACTCACCTAATTCAGAATCAGACTGCAATATCTGTGAGAGAGTGCGTTTATGAGAGACCAACAGGGGGAGCTGAGAAACCTGTCTATAGTCAGTAGCAGTTAACATGAACATGTCGATAGATTGTTTCAGGGTTTGCCTCTCTTGTTTAGCCATAGCTAACTCAGAATTATGTTTGTAATCATATTTTTAAATTAATCCAACCACTCAGGTTCCTGCACCGCACTACCCTGTGAAGGTAGTGAGCATTGGGTACACATAAGTGATCCCTGTGAGGAAGGTGTAAACCTAGCCTTGCATGAAGTACACACAGACTTATTAGCAGACATGCTTTTGCAGAAAAGAGTTTAAGAAAGAAAACACAGTGCAGTATTATAGAGCCAGCACACTTATCTCAGACAATCCTGAATGGAGTGACACAGAGAGGGAGTTTTGGACAAGCAAACAATACCACAGTCGGAGCAGCGCCCCGCCTGGTATATATTATGTGTCATTTACCTCACAGCGGTGAAACTGCTGACAATGTGCTCCCCCTTCACTATAACCTCCTGGTACCAGTTATCTTTGGTGATTCAGTGGGTCCTGTGAAGGAGCAGTCTCCACATGAAGCATGTACAGTAGCCGCAGCAACAGGAAATGGCGCCTTAGAGCCGCTGGTCTCGCTCTCCGGGAAGCCTCGCCCCCATAATGGTGCACGGTCCCTCTAATATATTTATACTGGCGTCTCTGTTATAATTATAAAAAGTGAGTATGCAGCCCGTTTTTTCATGTTATCGCCAGTGTGGGTACTCAGCGGGCACCTCAGCCCGTAGCTGGGTGAACACTGTCCCTTCATGCCGCCATTTGCTCACCGTAACGCGTCTTCGCGGGGGTGGAGGCATGCTGCTGGAGTGGGCTCACACCCGAGGGGTATGAGAAACATCACCTCAGGAGCTCAGTGTCCTGTCAGCGGGGATACGAACTATCAACTTTGAGGAAGATGGTTCCCCCCCCCCCCCCCCCCCAAGTCCCACGACGCAGGCAGACTGGTTGCCAACAAGTGTGCCTGAAAATAATAAACTAAAATAAATTTCTGAAGAAACTCTCTGGAGAGCAACAGAATGCACCCAGCTCCTTGGGCACATTTTTCTAAGCTGAGTCTGCTAGGAGGGGCATAAAGGGGAGAAGCCAGCACACACTTAATTTCTTAAAGTGCCAGGTTCCAGTGGACCCGATCTATATCCCATGGTAATCTTCAATTCCCAGTATCAACTAGGACGTTAGAGAAATGAAACTTCTACTTACCCCCCTCTCACTTGCACTCCTGGCCAAGTATTATTACTGATATATTGAGTAAATGGAATGATTCCTATTCCTCAAACGTCCATATATTAGCACACGTTTGCATGCAGTGCTTTAGCACCTCCGGACTGCTGGTGCTGTGCTATATCGCAGCCCCTTTGAGTGTTCACTTGCAGCTGTGCAGATAATTCCATGGACCCAGACAATGATACCAGCTGGTGAATCATGTGGTGTCCTCAGTGTACTTAACACTTCTGAGGAAGCTGCTGAGCACCTTACAAGGCAGAGAAACGCGTTAAGGACATGGAGGACACCACATGCTACAACAGCTGGTATCATTGTCTGGGTCCAGCTGGACAATATGGACTCAGGATCTGGGATGAATTGCAGGTAATCATTTTGCACTGCTAGGATTGGTGGATTATGTGACGGTCAAGATCAAAGAGGGTGATTCAGACCTGATCGCTTTGCTGCTAACTTTGCTGTCCTGCGTTCAGATAGTCGCCGCCTCCAGGGGGAGTGTAAATTCGCCGTGCAAGTGTGCGATCCCATGTGTACGCCGAGCTGCAAAAATCCACTGTGTCTCTGCACAGCCCAGGACTTAAGGCCCATACAGACTTGCCGATAAAATGAGCGACGGCGCTAATTTTCCAACTTCCTGAGTGGCGTCGCTCATTTTATCGGCAAGTGTATATGCTGCCAGCGACTACCGATGCGTGGCCCCGTGGGTTGGCAAGAATTGTTATTGTCGGCAGTGCATGCAAACTAAATCTGGACTGTCGTCCATGAGCTGCATGCGCGGCCGGCGACTGTGTGACATCACTGAGCGATATGAATGGTCATATCGCTCAGTGTGTATGGGCCGACATCCTGGCCCGGGAGGGGAAACACTAGACGACATCGCTCATAGAGTGACGTTGTCTAGTGTGCATGGACCTTTACTCCTACAGTGGGATGAAAGGCTGATCAGGGCCAGAGCGGACATCAGACACCCTCCCTCAAAACGCTTGGGCACGCCTGCGTTTTTCCGGACACTTCCAATAAACGGTCAGTTACCACCCACAGCCAGCCTCCTCCTGTCAATCACCTTGCAAACGCCCATGCGATCGGATTTTTCGCACCATCCCATCACTAACCGGTGATGCCCTTAGTTGTTGTCCGATGCGTGTGTGCTTTGCGGTGCATACGCATGCACAGTTAGTACATGAGTGCTCGCTGTGCGAAAATGCACAGCAGCGATCAGGTATGAATCAGGCTCTGATGTTTTAGCAGATATGAATAACTAGTTACTTGTAATATAAGTCTCTAAGGTGGATTTTGATATTCACAATCTAGGAATTTTCCACCATTGATGTATTAATACACACCAGTCAATAGTTATTCGTTGTATAACAAATCTAAAAGGTATACAGCCCATTCCCCAAAAATATAGGATTTTAATACCTACCGGTAAATCCTTTTCTCTTAGTCCGTAGAGGATGCTGGGGATGCTTCAAGAACCATGGGGTATAGACGGGATCCGCAGGAGACATGGGCACACTATAAGACTTTGAATGGGTGTGAACTGGCCCCTACCTCTATGCCCCTCCTCCAGACTCCAGTTTTAGTAACTGTGCCCAGGGAGACAGACATTTCGAGGAAAAGGATTTATTTAATGTTTTTAAACTAAGGTGAGATACACACCAGCTCACACCTCAAACACGCCGTACAACATGGCATTCAACAACAACGCATGCAACGGCATGACCAACATCAGTCACAGACTGACTGAACTTAACTCAACATGAGCGTAACCATAACCAAACTGCAGATACTGCCCGCACTGGGACGGGCACCCAGCATCCTCTACGGACTAAGAGAAAAGGATTTACCGGTAGGTATTAAAATCCTATTTTCTCACACGTCCTAGAGGATGCTGGGGATGCTTTAAGAACCATGGGGTTATACCAAAGCTCTAGAACGGGCGGGAGAGTGCGGATGACTCTGCAGCACCGACTGACCAAACAAGAGGTCCTCCTTAGCCAGGGTATCAAACTTGTAGAACTTCGCAAAGGTGTTTGATCCCGACCAAGTAGCAGCTCGGCAAAGTTGTAATGCCGAGACCCCCCGGGGCAGCCGCCCAGGACGAGCCCACCTTTCTGGTAGAATGGGCCTTCACTGATTTCGGTAAGCTGTAGAATGAGCCTGCTGAATCTTATTACAGATCCAGTGCGCAATAGTCTGCTTAGAAGCAGGAGCCCCAATCTTGTTCGGAGCCCACAGGACAAACAGAGCCTGTTTTCCTAATCTGAGCCGTTCTGGCAACATAGATTTTCAAAGCTCTGACCACATAGAGAGACTTCGATTCCGCCAAGGCGTCAGTAGCCACTGACACCACAATAGGCTGGTTCACGTGAAATGATGAAACCACTTTTGGCAGAAATTGCTGACAAGTTCTCAACTACACTCTATCAGCATGGAAGATTAAATGGGGGCTTTTGTGAGACAAAGCCGCCAACTCAGACACCCGCCTTGCAGACACCAAGGCCAACAAAATGACTACTTTCCAAGTAAGGATTTTTAACTGAACCTTACGCAAAGGTTCAAACCAATGAGATTGCAGAAGCTGTAATACCACATTAAGATCCCACGGTGCCACAGGAGGCCCAAATGGAGGTTGGATATGCAGCATGCCCTCCACGAAGGTCTAAACTTCTGGAAGGGAGGCAAATTCTTTCTGAAAGAAGATTGATAAGGCCGAAATTTGTACTTTAATGGAGCCTAACTTTAGGCCCGCATCCACACCTGCTTGCAAAAAATGGAGTAAATGCCCCAGCTGAAATTCTTCCGTAGGAGCCTTCTTGGATTCACACCAAGACACACATTTCCTCCAAATACGGTGGTAATGCTTTGCCGTTACTTCTTTTCTAGCCTGAAGAAGTGTTGGAATGACTTCACTGGGAATACCCTTTCGGGATAGGATTTGGCGTTCAACCACCATGCCGTCAAACGCAGCTGCGGTAAGTCTTGATACACGCACGACCCTTGTTGTAACAGGTCCTCCCGTAGAGGAAGAGGCCAGGGATCTTCTATGAGCAACTCCTGAAGATCTGGATACCAGGCCCTTTTTGGCCAATCCGGAACAATGAGTATCGCCTGAACCCTTGTTCTTCTTATCATCTTTATCACCTTTGGAATGAGTGGAAGTGGAGGGAACACATAGACCGACGGAAACACCCACGGTGTCACTAGGGCGTCCACCGCTATTGCTTGAGGGTCCCTTGACCTGGAACAATATCTCTGAAGTTTCTTGTTGAGGCGGGACGCCATCATGTCTATTTGAGGAATTCCCCAACAACTTGTCACTTCTGCAAAGACCTCTTGATGAAGACCCCACACTCCTGGATGGAGATCGTGTCTGCTGAGGAAGTCTGCTTCCCAGTTGTCCACTCCCGGAATGAAGATCGCTAACAGAGCGCTTGCATGTCTTTCCGCACAGCGAAGAACTTTCGTGGCCTCGCCCATCGCCGCTCTGCTCTTTGTTCCGCCCTGGCGGTTTATGTATGCCACTGCTGTTATGTTGTCTGACTGAATCAAGACGGGCAGACCGCGAAGAAGATGTTCTGCTTGCAAAATGCCGTTGTAAATGGCCCTTAATTCCAGAATGTTTATGTGCAGACAAGCTTCCTGGCTTGACCATTTTCCCTGAAAATTTCTCCCGTGTGACTGCTCCCCAGCCTCGAAGGCTTGCATCTGCGGTCACCAGGATCCAATCCTGAATCCCGAACCTGCGTCGCTCTAGAAGGTGAGAACTGTGCAGCCACCACAGAAGGGAGATCCTGGTCCTGGAAGATAGGATTATTTTCCAGTGCATGTCCATGTGAGACCCGGACCACTTGTCCAACAGGTCCCACTGAAACAACCTGGCATGGAACCTGCCATACAGAATGGCCTCGTAGGCCGCCACCATCTTCCCCAGCAACCTAGTGCATTGAAGAACTGACACTTTTGCTGGTTTCAGAATCTATTTTACCATGTTCTGTATTTCCAGAGCCTTTTCCACTGGAAGAAAAACTCTCTGTAAATCTGTATCCAGAATCATACCCAGGAACGACAGCCGTGTCGTCGGTCCCAACTGTGATTTTGGCATGTTTAGGAGCCAACCATGTTGTTGCAGAATCGTCAGTAAAAGCGCAACATTTTTCAGCAATTGCTCCTTGGTTCTCGCCTTTATGAAGAGATCGTCCAAGTATGGGATAATTGTGATTCCCTGCTTGTGCAGGAGAACTATAATTTCCGCCATAACCTTGGTGAAAATCCTCGGAGCCGTGGACAGACCAAACTGCAACGTCTGAAATTGGTAATGACAATCCTGAACAGCAAACCTCAGGTATGCCTGATGTGGAGGATATATGGGAACGTGTAAGTAGGCATCCTTTATGTCGACCGACACCATAAACTCCCCCTCCTCCAGACAGGAGATCACTGCTCGGAGAGATTCCATCTTGAATTTGAATTTTTTTAGAAAGAAATTGAGGGATTTTAGGTTCAGAATCGGTCTGACTGAGCCATCCGGCTTCGGGACCACGAATAGGCTTGAATAAAAGCCTTCCCCCTGTTGTGACGGGGGTACTGTGACAATGACTTGATTTTGACACAGCTTTAGTATTGCAGCGCATACTACCTCCCTTTCTAGAAGAGAAGCTGGCAAGGCCGATTTGAAAAATCGGTGCGGGGGCACGTCTTGAAACTCTAATTTGTACCCTTGGGTTACTATCTCTAATATCCAAGGATCCAGGTCCGAATGCACCCAGACCTGACTGAAAAGTTTGAGACGTGCCCCCACCGGTGCGGGCTCCCGCAGAGGAGCCCCAGTGTCATGCGGTGGATTTGGTAGAAGCCGGAGAGGACTATTGGGAACTTGCCACAGCCTGTGACCTTTTTCCCCTTCCTCTCGCAGCAAGGAAGAAGGACCCTCGTCCTTTCTTGTATTTATTGGGCCGAAAGGACTGCATCTGATAGTGGGGCGTTTTTTTCTGTTGTGCAGGAACATAAGGTAAAAATTACGACTTACCCGCGGTAGCCGTAGATACCAGGTCAGTGAGGCCGTCACCAAACAAGACACTACCGTTAAACGGTAACGACTCCATCGCCTTCTTAGAGTCAGCATCAGCATTCCAATGATGAATCCACAATGCTCTCCTAGCTGAGACTGCCATGGCATTGGCCCTTGATCCCAAAAGGCCAATATCCCTTACAGCTTCTTTTAAATATGCTGCAGCGTCCCTGATATGACCCAGAGTCAAAAGCACGCTATCCCTGACAAGTTATCTGCCCACTTTTCAATAGCGCTACTCACACATGCCGAAGCAACGGCAGGCCTGAGTAGCGAACCCGTAGTGACATAAATGGATTTTAGTGTATTTTCCTGCTTACGATCCGCAGGATCCTTTAGGGCTGCCGTTTCAGGAGACGGAAGCGCCACCTTTTTGGACAGATGCGATAAAGCTTTGTCTACCATAGGGGGTTGACTCCCACTTTTCCCTGTCTCCAAAAGGAAACGGATATGCCACTGGAATTCTTTTGGGAACCTGTACCTTCTTGTTAGGATTTTCCTAAGCCTTTTCAAAAAGAGCGTTCAGTTCATGAGAGGGAGGAAACGTCACCTCAGGTTTCTTTCCTTTATACATACAGACCCTAGTATCAGGAACAGCAGGGTCCTCTGTTACATGGAACACTTCTTTTATTGCCACAATCAAGCACTGAATGCTCTTAACCAGTTTAGGATTCAATCTGGCATCACTATAGTCGATACTGGAATCAGAGTCCGTGTCGGTATCCGTATCTGCTATCTGGGTAAATGCACGTTTCTATGACCCCGAAGGGGTCTGAGTTTGTGACAATGCATCCTCCATGAATTTCCTCCATGTCTGGTTCTTAGACTCAGATTTATCAAATCTTAGTCAACCGAGCCACATTTGCAGTCAGAACACTCAACATATTTACAAAATCATCACTCTCACAGTCTTTTCTGTCCCCACTCCTGCCTCCTCCTGGGAAGAGCACTCAGCCTCAGACATGTCGGCACACACGTACCGACACCCACAACCACACTGGGGCTATAGGAGACAGACCCACAACAAAGCCTGTTAGAGAAACACAGAGGGAGTTCTGCCAGCTCACAACCCAGCGCCTATCCCGGTTCTGAAGCTAGTAAAACACTGCCCAGACCTGTTAGCGCTTTTACTTTTAAATAATTAGCACCAAATCTCTTGTGCACCCCCCCGTTTTGCACCCTGTTACTTGTACAGTAGTATGGGAGGCCAGGCATAGCGTCTCTGTAGCTTCTGTGAAGATAAAATGGCGCTGGTCAGAGCTGTGAGGGCTAAGCCACGCCCCCTTAATGGCGCGCTTCAGTACCGCTTAATGTTACATATTTATACTGGCGGAGGTCTGTAATTAGTGTCTAGGCACTTCATACACTTCTGCCAGTGCTATTTGAGGCTTTTATGCTGCCCAGGGCGCCCCCCCTGTGCCCTGCACCCTGTAGTGCCGTCCTGTATGTGGGACCATGGCGCACAGCGCGCCCGCTGCGCGGTACCTCAAAAGCCGTCTACTGCCGTCACTGAAGTCTTCTGTTCTTCTTTTACTCACCCGGCTTCTGTCTTCTGGCTCTGCAAGGGGGGTGACGGCGCGGCTCCGGGAACGAGCAGCTAGGCGCACCAAGTGATCGGACCCTCTGGAGCTAATGGTGTCCAGTAGCCTAAGAAGCAGAGCCCTTGAACTCAGAGAAGTAGGTCTGCTTCCCTCAGTCCCACGATGCAGGGAGCCTGTTGCCAGCAGGTTTCCCTGAAAATAATAAGCCTAACTAAGTCTTTTTTTTTTAGAAACTCTGGAGAGCTCCTCAGTGTGCATCCAGTCTCACTGGGCACAGAATCTAACTGGAGTCTGGAGGAGGGGCATAGAGGGAGGGGCCAGTTCACACCCATTCAAAGTCTTATAGTGTGCCCATGTCTCCTGCGGATCCCGTCTATACCCCATGGTTCTTGAAGCACCCCCAGCATCCTTTAGCACGCATGCGAAATCATAATATACAAGGATCCCAAAGAAAATATACTCTCAGTAAAAATCTCACAGTGCCAGATACACAAAAGCCCCCAACAGTGCCAGATACACTAGTGTCCCCACAGTGCCAGATACAAAAGTGCCCCCATAGTGCCAGATACACAAATGAGGTGTATGTGGTTTACGGTTAGGGGTAGATGTTGTATGTGATTTTGGGTGGTTTTGTGCTGTATTGTGGAGGGGGTGAAGGGACTGTGGGTGACGGAGTGTGTTGTGGGAAGGTGTACATGGATTCGGCTGGCTGGGCCGAAGATGCTGTGATTGGTGGGTGACCAGAGTGAGGCTGGACGGTGGATGTGGTCCAGACACTGTATACTTTGGGCTAGGAGTGAGGTTTGGGGGAAGGGAGAGGAGGTGTTCCACTTGGTGGAACAAAGGTGCCATGGCTGAGGGATGTCTACGTGGGGTGGGTTGTGTAGGGTATTGGGGTGTGTGTCTGGGGGGGGGGGGGGGAGACTAGGGGGATGTGGAAGGTTGGTGTGAGGTGTTGTGGGTGCCGCGCTGCAGCAGGGAGAGAGGACACCAGGTTGCCGGGCCAGGAGGGATCCATGCTACCGGGGGCGGAGTTCGGGCTGTGCATGCACAGGCCGCACTCCGCCCCCGGCAGCGTGGATCCCTCCTGCCCCGGGAAACCTGAATGGGGACAGAGCTCCGGCTGAGGGGCCCCATAAATTAGCGGGTCCCGGGGTACTGGGCCCACTCCCCTTAATCCGGCTCTTGTGTGACCGGGCACGGTGGGGCGTCCGTCCAGTGGCGGCTGTTCCCTGGTGATTGTGTCCGCCTCCCTAGTGGTGTGCTGGCACAGGGCAGAGGCCGTTGCCTCCGCCCAGCGCTGTGACTCCACCCAGCGTTACGGCCAGGCACAGAGTCACAGATTTGGCCTAATATATAGGAGAGATATATATATATATATATATATATATATATAAATATAAAAATAAGATTTTACTTACCGGTAAATCTATTTCTCGTAGTCCGTAGTGGATGCTGGGGACTCCGTAAGGACCATGGGGAATAGACGGGCTCCGCAGGAGACAGGGCACTTTAAGAAAGAATTTGGATTCTGGTGTGTTCTGGCTCCTCCCTCTATATCCCTCCTCCAGACCTCAGTTAGAGAAACTGTGCCCGGAAGAGCTGACAGTACAAGGAAAGGATTTTGGATTCCAGGGCAAGACTCATACCAGTCACACCAATCATACTGTATCACTCGTGATAAATTTACCCAGTTAACAGTATGAACAACAACGGAGCATCAGATCAACCCTGATGCAACCAAACATAACCCTTATTTAAGCAATAACTATATACAAGCATTGCAGAAGTAGTCCGCACTTGGGACGGGCGCCCAGCATCCACTACGGACTACGAGAAATAGATATACCGGTAAGTAAAATCTTATTTTCTCTAACGTCCTAGTGGATGCTGGGGACTCCGTAAGGACCATGGGGATTATACCAAAGCTCCCAAACGGGCGGGAGAGTGCGGATGACTCTGCAGCACCGAATGAGCAAACACAAGGTCCTCCTCAGCCAGGGTATCAAACTTGTAGAACTTTGCAAAAGTGTTTGAACCTGACCAAGTAGCCACTCGGCAAAGCTGTAATGCCGAGACCCCTCGGGCAGCCGCCCAAGAAGAGCCCACCTTCCTTGTGGAGTGGGCTTTTACTGATTTTGGAAGCGGCAATCCAACCGCAGAATGAGCCTGCTGAATCGTGTTACAGATCCAGCGAGCAATAGTTTGCTTTTAAGCAGGAGCACCCAGCTTGTTGGATGCATACAGGATAAACAGCGACTCAGTTTTCCTGACTCTAGCCGTTCTGGCTACATAAACCTTCAAAGCCCTGACCACATCTAGTAACTCGGAATCCTCCAAGTCACGAGTAGCCACAGGCACCACAATAGGTTGGTTCATATGAAAAGATGACACCACTTTTGGCAGAAATTGTGGACGGGTCCGCAATTCTGCCCTGTCCATATGGAAAACCAGATAGGGGCTTTTATGTGACAAAGCCGCTAATTCTGACAAACGCCTAGCCGAAGCCAAGGCTAATAGCATGACCACCTTCCACGCGAGATATTTTAACTCCACCGTTTTGAGTGGCTCAAACCAGTGTGACTTCAGGAAACTCAACACCACATTAAGCTCCCAAGGTGCCACTGGGGGCACAAAAGGGGGCTGAATATGCATCACTCCCTTTACAAACATCTGAACTTCAGGAAGAGAAGCCAGTTCTTTTTGAAAGAAAATGGATAGGGCTGAAATCTGGACCTTAATGGAACCCAATTTCAGGCCCAAAGTCACTCCCGACTGTAGGAAGTGAAGGAAACGGCCCCGCTGGAGTTCCTCCGTAGGGGCATTCCTGGCCTCACACCAAGCAACATATATTCGCCATATACGGTGATAATGTTTAGCCGTCACGTCCTTCCTAGCCTTTATCAGCGTAGGAATAACCTCATCCGGAATGCCTTTTTCTGCTAGGATCCGGCATTCAACCGCAATGCCGTCAAACGCAGCCGCGGTAAGTCTTGGAACAGACAGGGCCCCTGTTGCAACAAGTCCTGTCTTAGAGGCAGAGGCCACGGGTCCTCTGTGAGCATTTCTTGCAGATCTGGATACCAAGTCCTTCTTGGCCAATCCGGAACAATGAGTATTGTTCTCACTCCTCTTTTTCTTATGATTCTCCGCACCTTGGGTATGAGAGGATGAGGAGGGAATACATAGACCGACTGGAACACCCACGGTGTCACTAGTGCGTCTACAGCTATCGCCTGAGGGTTTCTTGACCTGGCGCAATACCTCTGTAGCTTTTTGTTGAGTCGGGAATCCATCATGTCCACCTGTGGCAGTTCCCACCGACTTGCAATCTGCGTGAAGACTTCTTGATGAAGTCCCCACTCTCCCGGGTGGAGGTCGTGCCTGCTGAGGAAGTCTGCTTCCCAGTTGTCCACTCCCGGAATGAACACTGCTGACAGTGCTCTTACGTGATTCTCTGCCCAGCGAATAATTCTGGTGGCTTCCGCCATCGCCACCCTGCTTCTTGTGCCGCCTTGGCAGTTTACATGAGCCACTGCGGTGATGTTGTCTGACTGAATCAGAACCGGTTGGTCGCGAAGCAGGGTCTCCGCTTGACGTAGGGCGTTGTATATGGCCCTTAGTTCCAGGATATTGATGTGAAGGAAAGTCTCCTGACTTGACCACAGACCTTGGAAGTTTTTTCCCTGTGTGACTGCCCCCCACCCTCGGAGGCTTGCATCCGTGGTCACCAGGACCCAGTCCTGAATGCAGAATCTGCGACCTTCGAGAAGGTGAGCACTCTGCAGCCACCACAGGAGACACCCTGGCCCTGGGGGATAGGGTGATTAACCGATGTGATCCGGACCACTTGTCCAGCAAGTCCCATTGGAAGGTCCTCGCATGGAACCTGCCGAAGGGAATGGCCTCGTATGATGCCACCCTCCTTCCCAGGACTCGAGTGCCGTGATGCACTGACACCTGTTTTGGTTTTAATAGATTCCTGACCAGTGTCACGAGCTCCTGAGCTCTCTCTATCAGGAGATAAACCCTTTTCTGGTCTGTGTCTAGGATCATGCCTAGGAGAGGCAGATGAGCTGTAGGAACCAACTGCGACTTTGGAATATATAGAATCCAGCCGTGTTACCGTTACACTTCCAGAGAAAGTGACACGCTGTTCAGCAACTGCTCTCTTGATCTCGCTTTTATGAGGAGATCGTCCAAGTACGTGATAAAAGTGACACCTTGCTTCCGCAGGAGCACCATAATTTCCGCCATTACCTTGGTGAATATTCTCAAGGCCGTGGAGAGACCAAACGGCAACGTCTGAAATTGGTAATGACAATCCCGTACCGCAATTCTGAGGTACGCCTGAAGAGGTGGATTAATGGGGACATGAAGGTATGCATCCCTTATGTCCCGAGTCACCATAAAATCTCCCCCTTTCAGGCTTGCAATGACCGCTCTTAGCGATTCCATCTTGAACTTGAATCTTTTCAGGTATATGTTCAGGGATTTTAAATTCAATATGGGTCTGACCGAACCGCCTTGTTCCGGGACTGCAACATGGTCGAATAATAACCCCCTCCTTGTTGAAGGAGGGGAACCTTGACCACCATCTGTTGAAGATACAATTTGTGAATTGCAGTTAACACTGTTTCCCTCTCGTGGGGGGAAGCCGGCAGGGCCGTCGGTGAGGGGGCATCTTCTCAAAGTCCAGCTTGTATCCCTGAGACACAATATCTATTGCCCAGGGATCTAACAGGGAGTGAACCCACTTGTGGCTGAACTTACGAAGGCGTGCCCCCACCGGGCCTAGCTCCGCCTGTGGAGCCCGAGCGACATGCGGTGGATTTTTGTAGAGGCCGGGGAGGACTTCTGTTCCTGGGAACTAGCTGTGTTGTGCAGCTTCTTTTCTCTGCCCCCCGCCTCTGGCAAGAAAGGACGCACCTCGGACTTTCTTGTTTCTTTATTCGAAAGGCTGCATTTGATAATGTCGTGCTTTCCTAGGCTGTGCAGGAATATAAGGCAAAATATCAGACTTACCAGCTATAGCTGTGGAGACCAGGTCCGAGACCCTTCTCCACACAATCCACAGCCTTCCATATGCCTCTTAAGTCGGCATCATCTGTCCATTGCATATTCTACAGGACACGTCAAGCAGAAATCGACATAGCTTTGACTCTAGGACCCAGTATACTCATGTCTCTTTGGGCATGTTTTATATATATACATATCTCTTAAGACAGCATCTTTAATATATATATCTCTCTCTCTATATATATATATATACCGTATTTGCCGGCGTATAAGACGACTGGGCGTATAAGACGACCTCCAACATTTCCACTCAAAATATAGAGTTTGTTATATACTCGCCGTATAAGACTACCCCCTTCCACACACCAAATAAAACGTAAAAGAACATCAGATTTGTGACATACTGTATATTATGACCTGATAAGAGATTTGGATAGGGAGTATTTATCAAGGTATGCATAAGAAGGGGGGAGGGGGCGAGGAGAAAGTTGTAAAATGTATAAAAGTATACCCCTGTGTGCATTTATTGTTATCGGTTTCACATGAGTGCCATTAGTATTAGTGCCATTACAGTACCTGTCATTGTCACCATTGTACGGCCACAACGCGACTGCAGCGCCTCCGGCCAGTCCCTGCATCTCCCTGTAATTGGCACTAGTGACCCGCTGCGGCCGCACTGGATACCGCGCGATACTGGATGGTATGTAGAATGAGGTGGGCGGGCATCGGGAGGCCACTATGGGCACCGGGCGAGTATCGGAAGGCCACTATGGCAGCTATGTCTATCCCAACTGAAGTGCACCCGGCGTATAAGACGACCCCCCCCACTTGGAGGCATGTTTTTCAGGGCAAAAAAGTAGTCTTATACGCCAGCAAATACTGTATATATATATATATATATATATATATATATATATATCTATATATATATACATATATATATCTATATACATACTAGGGTCTCAATCTCTGCTGATAAGGTACCTGTCCACGCTGCCACAGCAGTCGCCGGTCTGAGTAGTGTACCAGAATGTGCACGTTATCTGCAGGATCCCGGAGAATAGCTGTTACGTCAGGGCTACCTCTTAGGCAAACGTGACACCCTAGGGGAAGATTCCCATCATATCCTGGCCCTAGTGGGGAAAGGATGCTGGCTGAGAATTCTTTGTGGGAAACTGCAGTCTCTTGTCTGGAGATTCCCACTCTTTTTCCTCATGAGAGGAGGGAAATTTACCTCAGCTTTATTCCCCTTAAACATGTGTACCCTTGTGTCAGGGACAGATGAGTCATCAGTGATATGCAAATCATCTTTTATTACAATAATCATATATTGAATACTTTTCTGCCATTTTGGCTGTAACTTTGCATTATCGTAGTCGACACTGGAGTCAAACTCCATGTCGATATCAGTGTCTATTATTTTGGATAGTGAGCATAAAGGTCTCTGCGACATAGGGACAGTCATGGGTAGATTTCCTGTCTGTTCTCTAATCTTTTGTGCAATGAATTCACCTTAGCACTTAATTACATATATCCAAACAGGTGTCGGCGTTGTCGACGGAGACACCCTCTCACACACATATTTACTCCATCTCCTCCTTAGGGGAGCTTTTTACCTCAGACATGTCGACACACACGTACCGACACACCACACACTCAGGGAATGCTCATCTGAAGACAATTCCCCCATAAGGCCCTTTGGAGAGACAGAGAGAGAGTATGCCAGCACACACCCCAGCGCTATTAACCCAGGAATAACACAGTAACTTAATGTTAACCCAGTAGCTGCTGTTATATATTGATTTTTGCGCCTAATTATGTGCCCCCCCTCTCTTTTTACCCTCTTCTACCATGTAACTGCAGGGGAGACTGGGGAGCTTCCTCTCAGCGGTGCTGTGGAGAAAAAACATGGCGCTGGTGAGTGCTGAGGAAGAAGCCCCGCCCCCTCGACGGCGGGCTTCTGTCCTGCTTTTATGTACAATTTTGGCGGGGGCTCATACATATATACAGTGCCCAACTGTATATTATGCAAACTTTTGCCAAAGAGGTCTCTAATTGCTGCCCAGGCCCCCCCCCCCCCCCCCCCTGCACCCTACAGTGACCGGAGTGTGTGGGTTTAGTGTGGGAGCAATGGCGCACAGCTGCAGTGCTGTGCGCTACCTCATATGAAGACTGGAGTCTTCTGCCGCAGATTTCGACGTCTTCTTGCTTCTGACTCTGTCTTCTGGCTCTGCGAGGGAGACGTCGGCGCGTCTCCGGGATCGGACGACCAAGGGTGCGATCCTGTGTACGATCCCTCTGGAGCTAATGGTGTCCAGTAGCCTAAGAAGCAGGACCTATCTTCAGTGAGTAGGGCTGCTTCTCTCCCCTCAGTCCCACGTAGCAGAGAGCCTGTTGCCAGCAGATCTCTCTGAAAATAAAAAACCTAACAAAATACTTTATTTTTAGCAAGCTCAGGAGAGCTCACTAAGTAGCACCCAGCTCGTCCGGGCACAGATTCAAACTGAGGTCTGGAGGAGGGACATAGAGGGAGGAGCCATAACACACCTGAACCCAAATTCTTTCTTAAAGTGCCCTGTCTCCTGCGGAGCCCGTCTATTCCCCATGGTCCTTACGGAGTCCCCAGCATCCACTAGGACGTTAGAGAAATATATATATATATATATATATATATATATGTCATTTTTCAAATATAGCTACTAGCGCCTAGTCTATTTTTGTTTATAAACTGGGAGAAAGTCTATCAATCTGCTAATGCTTGCTCCTCTAGCCTGGAGGTCTTAAAAACAAGGTGTTGACCCGGTGGTACCATTGTCCAACTGTCCTACACAAATTTTGCCCCACAGTACCACCTCTCTGCTGGAGGTGTCATGAGGAAGCTGGTACACTGATTTACATATGGTGGGACTGTCCCCTCATTGCTCTGTTTGGTCAAGGGTTATAGTCTTAGCCTCAGAGTTTTGGGGTGCCCCAGTTCCCATGGGCCCTGATTTCTGGCTCCTATCTCACTTCGATACCCCTATTTCCAGTTATAAGAAATCATTACTTAAGTATTTTAACAAATTGTGGCTAGAGCAGTGATTCCGGTATGCTGGCGTTCCTCCAGCCCTATCGATATATGGGATTGGTGCCAACGTCTCTACTTCTATGTCTATGGAGAACATTTTTCTCTTCACACCTAGTAAACAGTCTGAGATTTGGAGACATGTTTTACCTGTATTGACTTTAAGTTATCACCTAAATATGCAGCATTTGTTTCGAGGTCTTAAATGTTTTATTAGTTACCCTGGGGGTGAACTTTACCTCCCTATTTTCCCTGGTGTTTCCATGGATCTCTGTCTCCCTATAGGCACCTGCTATGTGTCTCTCCTCTCCCCTCTTTTTCCCCTTCCTTCCTTTCTCTTCTACTTTTCACCATGATTTGTTAATTTGCAATATGTTTGCTGCAATGTGCATGACTGGTCATTTATGTTTCTTAATGTGATTATATTGTTTTGGCCATGTGACATTACTCACCTTTTCTTTGAATTGTGCAATCACTCGGTGTTGTATACATTTTTTTTAAATAATAGGATTTTGGTTACCTACCGGTAAATCCTTTTCTCGTAGTCCGTACAGGATGCTGGGGTCCATATTAGTACCATGGGGTATAGACGGATCCACCAGGAGCCATTGGCACTTTAAGAGTTTAATAGTGTGGGCTGCCTCCTCCCTCTATGCCCCTCCTACCAGACTCAGTCTAGAAACTGTGCCCGAGGAGACGACAAACTTCGAGAGAAGGAATTACACAGATACTGGTGAGATTCATACCAGCTCACACAACATGCAAATCCGGCCAACATGCCGGAAAAACTCAGCAACAGCTGAAAACCGTAAATAACGCAGAATTTACCTAGGAACCAGGTAGAACTGAACTATAAAACCAAAGCAGGAAGACGTAGCGCTGGGCGGGCGCCCAGCATCCTCTACGGACTACAAGAAAATAAGAATTTACTTACCGATAATTCTATTTCTCGTAGTCCGTAGTGGATGCTGGGGACTCCGTCAGGACCATGGGGATTAGCGGCTCCGCAGGAGACAGGGCACAAAAGTAAAAGCTTTAGGATCAGGTGGTGTGCACTGGCTCCTCCCCCTATGACCCTCCTCCAAGCCTCAGTTAGGATACTGTGCCCGGACGAGCGTACACAATAAGGAAGGATTTTGAATCCCGGGTAAGACTCATACCAGCCACACCAATCACACTGTACAACCTGTGATCTGAACCCAGTTAACAGCATGATAACAGCGGAGCCTCTGAAAAGATGGCTCACAACAATAATAACCCGATTTTTGTAACAATAACTATGTACAAGTATTGCAGACAATCCGCACTTGGGATGGGCGCCCAGCATCCACTACGGACTACGAGAAATAGAATTATCGGTAAGTAAATTCTTATTTTCTCTGACGTCCTAAGTGGATGCTGGGGACTCCGTCAGGACCATGGGGATTATACCAAAGCTCCCAAACGGGCGGGAGAGTGCGGATGACTCTGCAGCACCGAATGAGAGAACTCCAGGTCCTCCTCAGTCAGGGTGTGCCCCTGACCAAGTATCAGCTCGGCAAAGTTGTAAAGCCGAGACCCCTCGGGCAGCCGCCCAAGATGAGCCCACCTTCCTTGTGGAATGGGCATTTACATATTTTGGCTGTGGCAGGCCTGCCACAGAATGTGCAAGCTGAATTGTACTACACATCCAACTAGCAATCGTCTGCTTAGAAGCAAGAGCACCCAGTTTGTTGGGTGCATACAGGATAACAGCAAGTCAGTCTTCCTGACTCCAGCCGTCCTGGAAACTATATTTTCAGGGCCCTGACAACATCTAGCAACTTGGAGTCCTCCAAGTCCCTAGTAGCCGCAGGTACCACAATAAGCTGGTTCGGGTGAAACACTGACACCACCTTAGGGAGAAACTGGGGATGAGTCCGCAGCTCTGCCCTGTCCGAATGGACAATCAGATATGGGCTTTTTGAGACAAACGCCGCCAATTCTGACACTCGCCTGGCCGAGGCAAGGCCAACAGCATGGTCACTTTCCCTGTGAGATATTTCAAATCCACAGATTTGAGCGGTTTAAACCAATGTGATTTTAGGAATCCCAGAACTACGTTGAGATCCCACAGTGCCACTGGAGGCACAAAAAGGGGGTTGTATATGCAGTACTCCCTTGACAAACTTCTGGACTTCAGGAACTGAAGCCAATTCTTTCTGGAAGAAAATCGACAGGGCCGAAATTTGAACCTTAATGGACCCCAATTTGAGGCCCATAGACACTCCTGTTTGCAGGATATGCAGGAAACGACCGAGTTGAAATTTCTTCATGGGGCCTTCCTGGCCTCACACCACGCAACATATTTTCGCCACATGTGGTGATAATGTTGTGCGGTCACCTCCTTCCTGGCTTTGACCAGGGTAGGAATGACCTCTTCCGGAATGCCTTTTTCCCTTAGGATCCGGCGTTCAACCGCCATGCCGTCAAACGCAGCCGCGGTAAGTCTTGGAACAGACATGGTACTTGCTGAAGCAAGTCCCTTCTTAGCGGCAGAGGCCATGAGTCCTCTGTGAGCATCTCTTGAAGTTCCGGGTACCAAGTCCTTCTTGGCCAATCCGGAGCCACGAGTATAGTTCTTACTCCTCTACGTCTTATAATTCTCAATACCTTGGGTATGAGAAACAGAGGAGGGAAGACATACACCGACTGGTACACCCACGGTGTTACCAGAACGTCCACAGCTATTGCCTGAAGGTCTTTTGACCTGGCGCAATACTTGTCCAGTTTTTTGTTCAGGCGGGACGCCATCATGTCCACCTTTGGTCTTTTCCAACGGTTCACAATCATGTGGAAGACTTCCCGATGAAGTCCCCACTCTCCCAGGTGGAGGTTGTCCCAGTTGTCCACTCCCGGAATGAACACTGCTGACAGTGCTATCACATGATTTTCCGCCCAGCGAAAAATCCTTGCAGTTTCTGCCATTGCCCTCCTGCTTCTTGTGCCGCCCTGTCTGTTTAGGTGGGCGACTGCCGTGATGTTGTCCCACTGGATCAATACCGGCTGACCTTGAAGCAGAGGTCTTGCTAAGCTTAGAGCATTGTAAATTGCCCTTAGCTCCAGTATATTTATGTGGAGAAAAATCTCCAGACTTGATCACACTCCCTGGAAATTTTTTTTTTTTTTTCCTGTGTGACTGCTCCCCAGCCTCTCAGGCTGGCCTCCGTGGTCACCAGCATCCAATCCTGAATGCCGAATCTGCGGCCCTCTAGAAGATGAGCACTCTGTAACCACCACAGGAGAGACACCCCTGTCCCTGGAGACAGGGTTATCTGCTGATGCATCTGAAAATGCGATCCGGACCATTTGTCCAGCAGATCCCACTGAAAAGTTCTTGCGTGAAATCTGCCAAATGGAATTGCTTCGTAATAAGCCACCATTTTTCCCAGGACTCTTGTGCAATGATGCACTGACACTTTTCCTGGTTTTAGGAGGTTCCTGACTAGCTCGGATAACTCCCTGGCTTTCTCCTCCGGGAGAAACACCTTTTTCTGGACTGTGTCCAGAACCATCCCTAGGAACAGCAGACGTGTCGTCAGAAACGGCTGCGATTTTGGATATTTAGAATCCACCCGTGCTGTCGTAGAACTACTTGAGATAGTGCTACTCCGACTTCCAACTGTTCTCTGGACCTTGCCCTTATCAGGAGATCGTCCAAGTAAGGGATAATTAAGACGCCTTTTCTTTGAAGAAGAATCATCATTTCGGCCATTACTTTGGTAAAGACCCGGGGTGCCGTGGACAATCCAAACGGCAGCGTCTGAAACTGATAGTGACAGTTCCGTACCACGAACCTGAGGTACCCTTGGTGAGAAGGGCAATTTGGGACATGGAGGTAAGCATCCTTGATGTCCAGGGACACCATATAGTCCCCTTCTTCCTGGTTCGCTATCACTGCTCTGAGTGACTCCATTTTGATTTGAACCTTTGTATGTAAGTGTTCAAAGATTTCCCATTTAGAATAGGTCTCACCGAGCCGTCTGGCTTCAGTACCACAATATAGTGTGGAATAATACCCCTTTCCTTGTTGTAGGAGGGGTACTTTGATTATCACCTGCTGGGAATACAGCTTGTGAATTGTTTCCAATACTGCCTCCCTGTCGGAGGAAGACGTTGGTAAAGCAGACATCAGGAGCCTGCGAGGGGGAGACGTCTCGAATTTCCAGTCTGTACCCCTGGGATACTATTTGTAGGATCCAGGGGTCCACTTGCGAGTGAGCCCACTACGCGCTGAAACTCTTGAGACGACCCCCCACCGCACTTGAGTCCGCTTGTACGGCCCCAGCGTCATGCTGAGGACTTGGCAGAAGCTGTGGAGGGCTTCTGTTCCTGGGAATGGGCTGCCTGCTGCAGTCTTCTTCCCTTTCCTCTATCCCTGGGCAGATATGACTGGCCTTTTGCCCGCTTGCCCTTATGGGGACGAAAGGACTGAGGCTGAAAAGACGGTGTCTTTTTCTGCTGAGATGTGATTTGGGGTAAAAAAGGTGGATTTTCCAGCTGTTGCCGAGGCCACCAGGTCCGATGGACCGACCCCAAATAACTCCTCCCCTTTATACGGCAATACTTCCATGTGCCGTTTGGAATCTGCATCACCTGACCACTGTCATGTCCATAAACATCTTCTGGCAGATATGGACATCGCACTTACTCTTGATGCCAGAGTGCAAATATCCCTCTGTGCATCTCGCATATATAGAAATGCATCCTTTAAATGCTCTATAGTCAATAAAATACTGTCCCTGTCAAGGGTATCAATATTTTCAGTCAGGGAATCCGACCAAGCCACCCCAGCGCTGCACATCCAGGCTGAGGCGATCGCTGGTCGCAGTATAACACCAGTATGTGTGTATATACCTTTTTAGGATATTTTCCAGCCTCTCAGCTGGCTCCTTGAGGGCGGCCCTATCTGGAGACGGTACCGCCACTTGTTTTGATAAGCGTGTGAGCGCCTTATCCACCCTAAAGGGTGTTTCCCAACGCGCCCTAACTTCTGGCGGGAAAGGGTATACCGCCAATAATTTTCTATCGGGGGAAACCCACGCATCATCACACACTTCATTTAATTTATCTGATTCAGGAAAAACTACAGGTAGTTTTTTCACACCCCACATAATACCCTTCTTGTGGTACTTGTAGTATCAGAAATATGTAACACCTCCTTCATTGCCCATAACATGTAACGTGTGGCCCTAAAGGAAATACGTTTGTTTCTTCACCGTCGACACTGGAGTCAGTGTCCGTGTCTGTGTCGACCGACTGAGGTAAATGAGCGTTTTACAGCCCCTGACGGTGTTTGAGACGCCTGGACAGGTACTAATTTGTTTGCCGGCCGTCTCATGTCGTCAACCGACCTTGCAGCGTGTTGACATTATCACGTAATTCCTTAAATAAGCCATCCATTCCGGTGTCGACTCCCTAGAGAGTGACATCACCATTTCAGGCAATTGCTCCGCCTCCTCACCAACATCGTCCTCATACATGTCGACACACACGTACCGACACACAGCACACACACAGGGAATGCTCTGATAGAGGACAGGACCCCACTAGCCCTTTGGGGAGACAGAGGGAGAGTTTGCCAGCACACACCAAAAAACGCTATAATTATACAGGGACAACCTTTATATAAGTGTTTTTCCCTTATAGCATTTTAATATATATATATACATATCGCCAAATAAGTGCCCCCCCTCTCTGTTTTAACCCTGTTTCTGCAGTGCAGTGCAGGGGAGAGCCTGGGAGCCTTCCCACCAGCATTTCTGTGAGGGAAAATGGCGCTGTGTGCTGAGGAGAATAGGCCCCGCCCCCTTTTCGGCGGGCTTCTTCTCCCGTTTTTCTGAGACCTGGCAGGGGTTAAATACATCCATATAGCCCCCAGGGGCTATATGTGATGTATTTTTAGCCAGAATAAGGTACTATCATTGCTGCCCAGGGCGCCCCCCCCCAGCGCCCTGCACCCTCAGTGACCGCTGCTATGAAGTGTGCTGACAACAATGGCGCACAGCTGCAGTGCTGTGCGCTACCTTATGAAGACTGAAGAGTCTTCTGCCGCCGTTTCTGGACCTTCACTTTTCGGCATCTGCAAGGGGGGTCGGCGGCGCGGCTCCGGGACGAACCCCAGGGTGAGACCTGTGTTCCGACTCCCTCTGGAGCTAATGGTGTCCAGTAGCCTAAGAAGCCAATCCATCCTGCACGCAGGTGAGTTCACTTCTCTCCCCTAAGTCCCTCGTAGCAGTGAGCCTGTTGCCAGCAGGACTCACTGAAAATAAAAAACCTAACAAACTTTTACTCTAAGCAGCTCTTTAGGAGAGCCACCTAGATTGCACCCTTCTCGGCCGGGCACAAAAATCTAACTGAGGCTTGGAGGAGGGTCATAGGGGGAGGAGCCAGTGCACACCACCTGATCCTAAAGCTTTTACTTTTGTGCCCTGTCTCCTGCGGAGCCGCTAATCCCCATGGTCCTGACGGAGTCCCCAGCATCCACTTAGGACGTCAGAGAAAAGGATTTACCGGTAGGTAACCAAAATCCTATTTTCTCTTACATCCTAGAGTAGCGGTGGCCAACCCGCGGATCTCGAGCCGCATGCGGCTCTTTCATCCTCCGCATGCGTCTCAATCCGCTCCAGGCCACTGCTGCCTGACAATGTGCTTTTTAGGACTCTCTGGCGTGTGAGGAGAGGGGAGGAGAGCGCAGCGCACGCCTCTCCTGCCCCTCTGACTCCAGCGGCGGTGTCTATCTTCAAGTCAGCGCCGGTCCATGAGCCAATCAGAGCTCGCGGTCTGGTAGCTGAGGCTCCTGATTGGCTGTCGGACCGCGAGCTCTGATTGGCTCACGGGCCGGCGCTGAATTGAAGATAGACGCCGGAGTCAGAGGAACAGGAGAGGCGTGCGCTGTGCTCTCCTCCCCTCGCAGCAGCAGCACGGTGAGCAGCACTTGGGGGTCGGGGAAGCCACTGTGGGGACATGCGTATCTGCACTGGGGGCATAGCTGGCACTGTGGGGGCATGTGTGTCTGCACTGGGGGCATAGCTGGCACTGTGGGGGCATGTGTGTGCACTGGGGGCATAGCTGGCACTGTGGGGGCATGTGTGTCTGCACTGGGGGCATAGCTAGCACTGTGGGGGCATGTGTGTCTGCACTGGGGGGCATAGCTGGCACTGTGGGGGGCATGTATCTGCACTGGGGGGCATAGCTGGCACTGTGGGGGCATGTGTATCTGCACTGGGGGCATAGCTGGCACTGTGGGGACATGTGTATCTGCACTGGGGGTATATCTGGCACTGTAAGGACATGTGTAGATGGCACTGTAAGGACATGTGTAGCTGGCACTGGGGGCAAATCTGGCACTGTAAGGACATGTGTATCTGCACTGGTGGCATATCTGGCACTGTGGGGGCATGTGTATCTGCACTGGGGCATAGCTGGCACTGTGTGGACATGTGTATCTGGCACTGGGGGCATAGCAGGCACCGGGGCATAGCTGGCACTGTAAGGACATGCATAGCTGGCACTGTGGAGACTTGTATCTGCACTGGAGGCATATCCGGCATTGTGGGGGCATGTGTATCTGGCATTGGGGGCATAGCTGGCACTGTGGGGACATGTGTATCTGGCACTGAGGGCATATCTGACACTGTAAGGACATGTGTATCTGGCACTGTGGGCATAGCTGGCACAGTGGACATGTGTATCTCGCACTGGGGGCATAGCTGGCACCGGGGGGTAGCCGGCACTGTAAAGACATGCATAGCTGGCACTGTGGAGACGTGTATCTGCACTGGAGGCATATCTGGCACTGTGGGGGCATGTGTATCTGGCAGTGGGGGCATAGCTGGCACTGTGGGGACATGTTTATCTGGCACTGTTGGGACATGTGTATCTGGCACTGTTGGGACATGTGTATCTGGCACTGGGGGCATAGCTGACACTGTGGGGGCATGTGTATCTGGCACTGGGGGCATATATTTATCTGGCACTGTGTGGACATATGTGTAGTGGAGGGGGGTATATGTATCTGGCAGTGTGGAGGCACCCATTTATTGTAATTTTTATATGTATATGGCAATGTACTGGGGCATTATATGTATGTGGCACTGTACAACATGACTAAAAATGGGGTTATGACACAAGGTCATACTCCTACAAATGTCATACCGAAAGGTGTGCGCACAAAAATGGGGTGTGGCTTTGTGAAAACTAGGCCACTCCCCCATTTTTGTGCGCACGCCTATGTAGCTCTTTCCCTTTACTACGGATCTTTTCTGGCTCTTTGCCTCTGACTGGTGGGCCACCCCTGTCCTAGAGGATGCTGGGGTCCATATTAGTACCATGGGGATGTACCAAAGCTCCCAGTACGGGAGGGAGAGCGCGGAGGCTCCTGCAACACTGCTTGACCAAACTTGAGGTCATCAGAGGCCAGAGTATCGAACCTGTAAAACTTGGCAAACGTTTTTGACCCAGACCAAGTAGCTGCTCGGCAGAGTTGTACTGCCGAGACACCCCGGGCAGCCGCCCAGGAAGAGCCCACTTTAATAGTAGAGTGGGCCTTTACAGATTTCGGACACGGCAATCCTGCAGTGGAATAGGCATGCTGGATAGTGAACCTGATCCAGCGCGGAACCGACTGCTTAGAAGTAGGACATCCAATTTTCTTGGGATCATAGAGGACAAACAGAGAGTCACTTTTCCTATGACGAGCCGTCCTCTTCACATAAATCTTCAAAGTCCTCACCACATCCAAGGCCTGTGAAGTAATTGAGGAGTAAGTAGCCACTGGCACCACAATAGGTTGGTTGATATGGAAAGCCGACACAACCTTAGGTAGGAACTGTGGACGAGTCCTAAGTTCCGCCCTGTCCTCATGGAAGATCAGATAGGGGCTTTTACAAGATAAAGCCCCCAATTCCGACACGCGTCGTGCAGAAGCCAAGGCCAACAAGGTGACCGCCTTCCATGTGAGAAACTTGAGATCGGCCTCCTGTAGAGGTTCAAACCAAGCAGATTGCAGGAACTGCAACACCACATCAAGATCCCATGGTGCCATAGGCGCCACAAAGGGAGGCTGGATGTGCAGAATCCCTTTCAAAAAGGTCAGAACCTCAGGAAGAACAGCCAATTGTTTCTGGAAGAAGATGGACAAAGCACAGATCTGGACCTTGATGGAGCCCAATCTCAGTCCCATATCCACCCCTGCTTGCAGGAAAAGGAGAAAACGTCCAAGTTGAAACTCCACCGCCGGAAACTTCTTGGCCTCACACCAAGAAACATATTTCTTACAAATGCGATGTTAATGTTTAGACGTAACCCCCTTCCTGGCCTGTATCAGGGTAGGAATGACCTCACTCGGGATACCTTTCCAAGCTAAGATCTGGCGTTCAACCGCCATGCCGTCAAACGTAGCCGCGGTAAGTCTTGATAAGCGAACGGCCCCTGCAGGAGCAGATCCTCCCGAAGAGGTAAAGGCCGCGGATCTTCCAGAAGATCCAGCAGATCCGCGTACCAAGCCCTCCTTGGCCAGTCTGGAGCAATGAGGATTGCCAGTACCTTTGTTCTTCTCACAAGCTGAAGAACCTTTGGTATCAGAGGAAGTGGAGGGAACACATACACTGACTTGAACACCCACGGTGTTACCAGTGCGTCCACCGCCACTGCCTGTGGGTCTCTTGACCTGGAACAGTACCTCCGTAGCTTCTTGTTGAGGCGGGAGGCCATCATGTCTATGTGAGGAACTCCCCACCAACTGGCTACCTCCTCGAACACCTCCAGATGGAGGCCCCACTCCCCTGGATTGAGATTGTGTCTGCTGAGGAAGTCTGCTTCCCAGTTGTCTACGCCCGTAATGAAGATTGCCGATATAGCCACCGCGTGCCTTTCTGCCCAGATGAGGATTTTTGACACCTCTGACATGGCAGCCCTGCCCTTCGTTCCGCCTTGTCAGTTTATGTAGGCCACTGTGGTCACGTAGTCCGACTGCACCTGAACCGCCCGATCCTGTAGAAGGTGTGCTGCTTGCAGAAGGGCGTTGTACACGGCCCTGAGTTCCAGGATGTTCATTGGGAGGAGTGATTCTTGATCCGACCATCGTCCCTGAAAAGTTTCCCCCAGAGCGACTGCTCCCCAACCTCTTAGACTTGCATCTGTGGTTAAAAGGGTCCAGTCTTGAATTCCGAACCTTCGCCCCTCCATAAGGTGCGGAAGTTGCAGCCACCAGAGGAGTGAAATCCTGGCTTTCGGAGACAGGCGTATCCTCTTGTGCATGTGTAGGTGAGACCCCGACCACTGGTCCAAGAGGTCCAGCTGAAAAGGTCAAGCATGAAACCTGCCGTACTGCAGAGCCTCGTAGGCGGCAACCATCTTCCCCAGAAGGCGTATGCATTGATGAACCGATACCCGGCTAGGCTTTAGGACATCCCGGACCATTGTTTCAATCACCAACGCTTTCTCCACCGGGAGAAATACCCTCTGCACTTCCATGTTGAGGATCATTCCCAGGAAAGACAGCTGCCTTGTCGGCTCCAGATGAGACTTTGGAAGGTTCAGGATCCAACCGTGCTTCCTGAGCAGCTGCGTCGTAAGCGCGATGGACCGCAACAACCTCTCCCTGGACAACGCCGTGATCAGGAGATAGTCCAGATATGGGATTATGTTCACCCCGTTTGCGGAGGAGAACCATTATCTCCGCCATCACCTTGGTGAAGATCCTCGGTGCTGTGGAGAGGCCAAACGGCAGCGCCTGGAACTGATAGTGATCGTCCATCAGTGCAAACCTGAGATATGCTTGATGCGGCGCCCAAATGGGAATGTGGAGGTAAGCATCCTTGATGTCCAGAGACACCAGGAACTCCCCCTCCGTCAGTCCTGAGTTGACAGCTCTCAGAGATTCCATCTTGAATTTGAACTCCCTGAGATAAGGGTTCAAAGATTTTTAGTTTAGAATAGGCCGTACCGAACCATCCGGTTTTGGTACCACAAAAAGGTTTGAATAATAACCCTTGTTCCACTGCTGAAGTGGGACCGGAACAACGACCTGAGACACCACCAATTTTCTGATGGCCTCCAGAAGAATTGTCCTGTCTGCCAGCAGGGCTGGCAAGCCTGACTTGAAGAAACGGTGAGGCGGGGGATCTTGAAACTTCAGTCACTATATCCAGTACCCAGGGGTCCAGATCCGACGACACCCAGACTTGGCTGAACTGCCGGAGTCTTGCCCCCACCTGACCCTCCTCCAGGCCTAGCTGTCCTCCGTCATGCGGAGGACTTAGGGTTATCAGAAGCGGGCTTCTGGGTCTGGGAACCTGCGGGAGCAGGCTTCTTTCCTTTGGCACGACCACCTCTGAAGAAGGTGTTCGAAGGCTTATTCTTTCTAGGCCTCGCGGGCCGAAAGGACTGTGACGTGGTAGATGAAAAAGGCTTCTTCGTAGCTGGTGCAGCTGAGGGGAGAAAAGGGGACTTGCCCGCGGTAGCCGTGGCAATCCACACATCCAGCGCCTCCCCAAAAAGAGCCTGACCTTTGTATAGTAGGCCCTCCACACACTTCCTGGATTCCGCGTCCGCAGAACAGTTGCGCAGCCAGAGACCGCTGCGAGCCGATACGGACATGGAGGAGATCCTCGCAGCCATGGAACCCAGGTCTTTCATGGAATCCACCAGGAACCCTGCAGAATCCAGAATATTACGTAAAAATACCTTTGACCAGCGTAGTCGATTCCTCCTGCAGAGTGATTGACCACCTGGCAATAGCTTTAGCAATCCAAGCACAGGCTATAGTAGGCCGCAATATAGCCCCTGAACCCGTGTAAATGAATTTCAGCGTAGCATCCACCTTGCGATCTGCCGGGTCCTTTAACGCGGTAGATCCCAGGACTGGTAATACCACCAGTTTGGACAGCCTGGAGACAGAGGCGTCGACTATCGGGGACTTCCATCTCTTCCTATCTTTCTAAGGGAAAAGCCACCAAGACTCTCTTGGGAATCTGGAATTTCTTTTCCGGAGTTTCCCATGCCTTTTCAAAGATAGCATTTAATTCTTTGGATCCCGGGAAGGTGAGGGGGCTTCTTATTATCTGTAAAGAAGGCCTCCTTCACCTGTTCCGGAGCCGAGTCCGAAATGTGTAAAACATCCCTAACAGCCTCAATCATCAACTGCACCCCTTTGGCAAGTGATGCTGTCCCCCTCAACACATCCCCGTCACCTTCTGCAGCGTCAGAGTCGGTGTCCGTGTCATCCTGCATAATTGCAAGTGCACGTTTGTGAGAATGCATCGCAGGGGACCCCGAGGAGGCAGTATCAGACCATACAACCATAGAGGACTGGAGGACCCGAGTGGCATGCTCAGTCCTAGCAACCCTATCGGAAATCTGAGAAATAGTCCCGTTCAGACAGACTAACCATTCTGGCTCTCTAGCTGGGATCTGTGCTAAAACAGTGCAATCCTGATTACATGGAATGGCGTCTTCCTGGGAAGACAAATCCTCTGCAGCATATGAAACCGTGTCCCTAGACATGTTGTCACACACCCTTAAACACCCCACAAACACACAGGGTATTATGTAGACAGAGTTTCCCCCCAAGAATGGCAGAGAGAGACAGAGATTGGAGCCAACCCACACACAGCGCTATTTAAGTATAGGTAGTGCCTAACCAGTGCTGACTGTTTCCCTTAATAGGTGACACAGCCTTTATACAGCCCCCCTCCCCCTTCCTGGTACCCCTACAGATTGCTGGAGATTGCTCTGGAGGGACCTGGATCCACTTGTAGTGAGTGCAGGCAGGAAAAATGGCGCTGAACGTTGTTGGGTCCGCTCTGAGGAGAAGCTCCGCCCCCTCAATGGCGCTGTCTGAAAGATTATACTGGCCGGAGGATTTGTGCTGGCCTGGATCCGCACACCCCAACAGGCTTGTAGTGGACAGTGTAGGTTCCGGAGCTGGCCAGGGGCGCCCCTCCCAGTGCCGCAC
Organism: Pseudophryne corroboree; assembly: GCF_028390025.1. Lineage (NCBI taxonomy): Eukaryota > Metazoa > Chordata > Amphibia > Anura > Myobatrachidae > Pseudophryne > Pseudophryne corroboree. The sequence continues at coordinate 359,189,939 of NC_086449.1, forward strand.
CGCAGTACCGCTGAGCCTTCCAGGACCCTACCCTCTAGCCGCCCTCTTCACACTGTCCCCCCGCTTGCAAGGGGGGATAGTGACTCACTCACCACACTTCAGCTCCCTGAGGGGGTGGCGGCTGGCTGCTGGGGCGAGCGTTCCCCTGCGGCCGGGCGTGATCGGACCTCTCTGGAACTCAATGTCCAGTCAGCGGGAGCAGTGGCTCAAGACCCCGCAGGGCGGACACTGCTCCCCCCCTTCCCCAGTCCCTTGCTACAGGGAGGCTGTCACCAGCAGCCTCCTAACAAACTCTGAAAAGAAAGAATTTTTTTTTTCTAACAGAACTCTGTAGAGCTCCCCTAGCTGTGACCGGCTCCTCCGTGCACATTTTCTAAACAGAGTCTGGTAGGAGGGGCATAGAGGGAGGAGCCAGCCCACACTATTAAACTCTTAAGGTGCCAATGGCTCCTGGTGGACCAGTCTATACCCCATGGTACTAATATGGACCCCAGCATCCTCTACGGACTACGAGAAAAATAAATAGGAATTTAACAACAAAATATAAAAATTCTACATCAAATGTAAAAGGCCACAACATGGATGGAACATACCATGATACAGGCATGTGCTTTGTGGTAGTAGGAAGCATGCATGCTCTGAAACCGCTCTTGTCCAGCTGTATCCCAGAAATCTGTAACACATGGCAGACATATCTTTGGTGAGTGTTGTAGATGGAAGCACAGGTAATGGGTCAGTAAACACTGTAGACATCAAAGAGCAGTCATGTTTCCCCCGCACTGGGACAGAACAAATTAGTTGCGTGTGATGGGTATATATGAGTGTAGTGAGTGGAATAACAAAGTTACAGCCATCAGCAGAAATGCTTCAGATGGTTTGTTAGCTGGTACTTACCAACTAGGACAGTCTTGCCATCCACACTTGTGGTGTATTTATATAGTGTCAGAGCAAAGGTTGAAAGTTGCTGAGGACGACTGAGAGGATTTAAGGATTGAAAAACAATAAAGAGCATAATTACACCTACACACTTCTACAGCGATACCGGTCCTATTAGGCACCATGTAAATGAATGAAAAGGCATGTATTCATCCAGATTTTTTGTTTACATGCACCTTTGTAATTATCTGATGTATTCTGTACTTTCATTCCTTTCCATCTACCCAACTATTTTCTGATCCCAACTTCATTCCTCACCAACGCTGATGGCTCAGTTCTTCTTGGTCTCATTACCTGCACTGAAGGTTTGCAGGATCTCTCTCGCTGAGGGCATGCAGTTTCTGTCTCTCAGCGAGCGATCAGGGCATGCAGTTTCTGTCTCTCAGTCATGCTGAGGGCATGCAGTTTCTGTCTCTCAGTCATGCTGAGGACTGGTAGCCCTCGCTCATTACCTGCACTCTTTCTCTCAGTCATGCTGAGGGCTGGTAGCCCTCTCTATCATTAAGTGCACTCTCTTTCTCTGATTAGTAATGCTAAGGACAGGTAGTCCTTTCTCTCATTACCCGCACTCTCTCATTAGTCATGCTGAGGGCTGGCAGTCCTCTCTCTCATTAGTCATGCTGAGGGCTGGCAGTCATCTCTCTCATTAGTCATGCTGAGGGCTGGCAGTCCTCTCTCTCATTAGTCATGCTGAGGGCTGGCAGTCCTCTCTCTCATTAGTCATGCTGAGGGCTGGCAGTCCTCTCTCTCATTAGTCATGCTGAGGGCTGGCAGTCCTCTCTCTCAGTCATGCTGAGGGCTGGCAGTCCTCTCTCTCATTAGTCATGCTGAGGGCTGGCAGTCCTCTCTCTCATTAGTCATGCTGAGGGCTGGCAGTCCTCTCTCATTAGTCATGCTGAGGGCTGGTAGTCCTCTCTCTCATTAGTCATGCTGAGGGCTGGCAGTCATCTCTCTCATTAGCATGCTGAGGGCTGGCAGTCCTCTCTCTCATTAGTCATGCTGAGGGCTGGCAGTCCTCTCTCTCATTAGTCATGCTGAGGGCTGGTAGTCCTCTCTCTCATTAGTCATGCTGAGGGATGGCAGTCCTCTCTCTCATTAGTCATGCTGAGGGCTGGCAGTCCTCTCTCTCATTAGTCATGCTGAGGGCTGGCAGTCCTCTCTCTCATTAGTCATGCTGAGGGCTGGCAGTCCTCTCTCTCAGTCATGCTGAGGGCTGGCAGTCCTCTCTCTCAGTCATGCTGAGGGCTGGCAGTCCTCTCTCTCATTAGTCATGCTGAGGGCTGGCAGTCATCTCTCTCATTAGTCATGCTGAGGGCTGGCAGTCCTCTCTCTCATTAGTCATGCTGAGGGCTGGCAGTCCTCTCTCTCATTAGTCATGCTGAGGGCTGGCAGTCCTCTCTCTCAGTCATGCTGAGGGCTGGCAGTCCTCTCTCTCATTAGTCATGCTGAGGGCTGGCAGTCCTCTCTCATTAGTCATGCTGAGGGCTGGTAGTCCTCTCTCTCATTAGTCATGCTGAGGGCTGGCAGTCATCTCTCTCATTAGTCATGCTGAGGGCTGGCAGTCCTCTCTCTCATTAGTCATGCTGAGGGCTGGCAGTCCTCTCTCTCATTAGTCATGCTGAGGGCTGGCAGTCCTCTCTCTCATTAGTCATGCTGAGGGATGGCAGTCCTCTCTCTCATTAGTCATGCTGAGGGCTGGCAGTCCTCTCTCTCATTAGTCATGCTGAGGGCTGGCAGTCCTCTCTCTCATTAGTCATGCTGAGGGCTGGCAGTCCTCTCTCTCAGTCATGCTGAGGGCTGGCAGTCCTCTCTCTCAGTCATGCTGAGGGCTGGCAGTCCTCTCTCTCATTAGTCATGCTGAGGGCTGGCAGTCATCTCTCTCATTAGTCATGCTGAGGGCTGGTAGTCCTCTCTCTCATTAGTCATGCTGAGGGCTGGCAGTCATCTCTCTCATTAGTCATGCTGAGGGCTGGCAGTCCTCTCTCTCATTAGTCATGCTGAGGGCTGGCAGTCCTCTCTCTCATTAGTCATGCTGAGGGCTGGCAGTCCTCTCTCTCATTAGTCATGCTGAGGGCTGGCAGTCCTCTCTCTCAGTCATGCTGAGGGCTGGCAGTCCTCTCTCTCAGTCATGCTGAGGGCTGGCAGTCCTCTCTCTCTCATTGCTTGATCTCTCTCGGATTAGTCATGCTGAGGGCTGGTAGTCCTAACTCTCATTACCTGCACACTCTCATTACTCATCCTGAGGGCTCACAAAGTCTTACTTTCATCACCCATGATTTGTCGCTTTCTCTTTCATTACCCATGGTGAGGGCATCCAGTCCTTTCTTTCTCTCATTACTTGTGCTAAGGGGTGCACAGTCCTCTATTTCTCACTCATTACCTGCGCTTAATGACCAGTATTCTCTCTCATATTACCATCGCTGAGTGCTTGCAGTCTTCGCTCCCATTGCCCATGCTAAGGTTTCACAATGACTCATCCTCTCTTATAACCCACACAGAGGGCTCACAATGTCGCTCTCAGTACCCACACTGGGGGTTTGCAGTCCTCTCTCATTACCAGTGCTGACAGCTAGCAGTGTGGTTCTCTCTTACTGCCTGCGCTGAGGCTTCAACCGGGTCTTTTGCTCTCATTAGCAAGGACATAGGGCCTAATTCAGACCTGATCGCTCGCTAGGTGTTTTTTGCACTGCTGCGAGCAGATAGTCGCTGTCCATAGCGGAGTGTATTTTTGCTTTGCAAGTGTGCGATCGCATGTGCAGCTGGGCAGTACAAAAAATAGAACTTACTCAGCCCTTGCGATCACTTCAGCCTGTCCGTGCCTGGAATTGACGTCAGACACCCACCCTGCAAACGCTTGGACACGCCTCCGTTTTTCCAAACACTCCCAGAAAACGGTCAGTTGCCACCCACAAACGCCTTCTTCCCGTCAATCTCCTTGCGATCGGCTGTGTGAATGGATTTTTAGTATAACCCATCGCACAGCAACGATCCGCTTTGTACGTGTGCGACGCGCCTGCGCATTACGGAGCATATGCATGCGCAGTACTGACCTGATCGCAGCGCGGCGAAAGAACCTAGCGTGCGATCAGGTCTGATTGACCCCCATAGTCCTGTCTTTTATTACCTGAGCTAAGGGGTTGCAGTGCTTTCTCTCTCTCTCATACTGCACACACTGAGGGATCAGAGCTTGCAGTCCTCTCTCATATTATCTGCACTGTGAGGGATCACAGAGTCTCCCACATATTACCATTACTGAGGACTTGAAGTGTCTCCTTATATCATAATAATTGCACTGAGGGCTTGCAATGTCTACCTCTCATATTACCTACGCTGTTGGCTCATAGTGTCTATTTCAAAGAACCCACACTAAGGGCTTCCAGTGGCTGCTGCCCACCCACTCCGACACAACTACTTGATACCACACTGCCACTTACAAGAAATAGAACAAGACTGCCCCTTGAACCAGGAGTGCAGGTTTACTCAAGTTTCTGGCCAGATGACTTACAATGGTTGAGTCTGTGGGAGTGGAGAAGGGGTTGATTGGTATGTGTTTGTTAGTGGAGGAGGTGAAGGTGACTTACTGAGTGAATGTGATTGGATTTCCTAACTGCTGCCATTAATGTTGCCCATATTGTGTATTTTAAACACCATTCAACATTTTTTTTTCTCTGCTAAAAAAGTCACTGCAGCAGGTGCATGCTCAAGTGATATTTTATCACTTTAAGAAAATACAGAATATATATTAGATCACCTCTTCTGTAAGAATTAGACAGAACCCAGTATTGTAATGTGTATCCAGAATTCACACTAATCTGCAATTTCTCATAAGCTGCACCCCAGCCTCTTTGTCCTGGTTCAAGTACAAGTACTACAGGATATGACCCACTTCTTCAGTAAAGCCATCCAGCTCTCACCCTCTCACTATCTGCCCCAATCGTGTCCGCCCTGTCTGCCCCTTCCCTTTAGAATGTAAGCTCTCATGAGCAGAGCTCTCTCCACTCACGTGCATAGCCATCCCTTACAAATAGTATCATCTACTCCATACAGCAAGCACCTAAACCTTAGTTTCTGCAGCCCTCCTGCTTATTCGATTATGACCACTGATGCAGAAATGTTTATATAGCATGTGCTTGTCCGGCATTGTCTGTAAGCCGCTGTTTTCTTATTTTGCTCATTTATGTACTTTGTTAGGCGCTGCGGAACCCTTGTGGTCCATATAAATAAAGGACAATGTACATGATTCAGATGCGGTCGCAGCTTCGATGGTGTCACAACTAAGCGATTATTGGCAGACTGCGCATGCATCATAGCCGTTGTGCTCATACTCCAAGGAATGAATCACGGTAAAAGGCCGTTTAGGGGAGGTTAGTGGAAATGTCGCAAAAACGCAGGAGTCTCGTTTTCTGTGCGTATCTCGGCATGCTACTGCTACCTTGCATGCATAAAACACGGCACCAACGTCGTAGCTCCCGTGGCTATTCTGCTTAGCCATAAAGGAACTCAGGGAGACAATGTTCCTTGCATCTAAATTGCACTCACAACTGAGTATGCAGGTGCTGAGCATGTTGCGATGGCTTAGGTGGGCATCTCTGCTCACTGGTGAGAGAATGCTACACTTATGATGCCTCATAATTCTGCTACTAAATAAGAGCACTGCTGCTGAATCAGGCCTCATAATATTAATAACAATAATTCATATAGATAATAGAACACGGCATACACACCTGCACTAACATTACTTACATGATTTGTCACATTTAAATGCCGCACTCTGACCGATTTTTAAAGGGCAAAATGCGCCCTGCCCTTCAATCAGTGCCTTTCTAAAACAGCCTGCCACCGCATGAATAGATACCATGCACATGCGCATGACATCTAGTCAAATTAAATGGAGCGCTACAGGGAAGACCAGCACCTCCATAAGTGCTGGGCACTAGTGATGTCGACGGCCAGGCACGCCCCCATTAGTGATAATGACGGGGGCTGCACCGCTCCAAACAGCGATGACAACAGAGCCCCGTCCCTTTTTCTACTCACACCTGCACCCTGCCCGCATCCTAGCGGAATCACTAACATCCATTCATAAAGGATACAATCCATCCATTAGGAAGCGCTCCATCAACCTGAAAACAGAGTGAGTATAAATTAGAAACATCAAAATCACTACCAGAGGTCGATTCAGTTGGCTGCAAATAACTTGCCGGAACAAGTAAGCGCGGCTATATGTCACACTAACGGTACCACTAGACTCATGAATTGTTGTTCACAGCCCCGTAGGGCTGCATACGAAAGTCAACAAGTCTGGTGTGAGAAATTGGGCCACAATCAGCAGCGCTGTTGGTGGCATTTCCACACCATCAATATGGCAACTTGCCTCCTTGCGTCCAATTGTGTATCCAACTGAAAAACGACTCCACACACTGAGCCAATTTACTGTCCACCTGAAAGATTTTGTGACGTCACACAAGTAGGTTGACACTGTCTGCCAACTTCTGCTTGTAAAAACAGGGGGGGGGGGGGGGGAGAATATTAAAAAAAATAATGCATGGGGTTTGCCCATTCAGAGGTAGAAATGGTATGCCCCACCCCCCAGAGTTTACAGTAACTAGTACTGGGCATAACCATATTACCCCAATATTAAACATATGGCCTATGTTAAAGACAGGAAAGTAGATGAAACTGCTCCCAGATGAACCGAACCTATTGTGGCTACTGCATGAGGTCAGGGTTGTTTCTTTTATAATTTTTTCCTTTATACAGGTGCCCTTGTAGAGTGGACCAAGTAGTATAAAATAAAAGGTAGCTGAAAGTAAACTGGTCTCTATTTAGTAATTTATTTTTTAATTAACTGTGTGTTTGTACAGTATATATCTATTTGCTTTTTCTTTAGCAAATTACAGAGCAAGCTGGCACTTGTGGTTCTATTAGTGCCAAACGGACATGACAGGCCATGCTGGGACCTCTAGTTTGCAGAAGACAAACTGCTTTTGATCTCATATTAATTATTATATTACCCCCCGACCTGTAATCCCGATGGACGGGATGTCGATGGTCAGAATACAGACATCGGCATCCAGGTCATTAAAATCCCAACAGCCACGCAGTTAGCACCCTAAACATCCCCTGTCCCACACCCTAACCCTCCCTTGTGGGTGCCTAACCCTAACCCTCCCTTACCCACTGCCTAAATGTAACCCTCCCCGCTTGGTGCCTAACCTTAACCTCTCCTTCTAAGTGCCTAAATCAAAGTCTCCCGCCACGGTTCCTAGCCTAAATTTCTTGTCCCTACACCCTAACCCCCCATCTAATGCCTAAGCTTAACCTCCAAACCCGCCCCCCCCCCCCCCCCCCCCAACCTCCACCTCAGGGCGCAAGCGTGTCCCGCTGAGAGGACATTCGGGATTCTAGCATTGGTATTTTGACCCCGGGAATCCCTCCTCTGACTGCATTTTGATGTCAGTATTAGGTCTGCCAGGTGGGATTCCAGCATCAGTATATTTATTGCCGGGATCCCGCCCAGCGGCATTTTAACTGCTTCCCGTCCTGGGGTACGTGGATGAGCTCTGGATGGCTGATTATACTCAAGGAAGGGGGAGGCCCAAACACATTTCTACCATACCAACTCCCCTGAGGGAGACTCTCCTATTGGCTGGGGGCTCTCAGGAAATATTTTGGGGGGGGAACCCTACTATGGTTACAGCTGCCCAGGCTGGCAATGCCCAGTGCTGGTTACCCTATAAGCAGGGGAGGGCATCATGCAGTTTTTAAAATGATTTATTGAATTTTATTTAAGTGCAAAAGTAGGCGGACACTTCTGACAGATCGTGCAGAACTTTCCCCTTACACTAACACGACAAATGGGCAAACAAGTTTGAATTCTGCCTCTGGTTGGAGTGACCGGTAACTAAAAAAAGGATTTTAATTACCTACCGGTAAATCCTTTTCTCGTAGTCCGTAGAGGATGCTGGGGTTCCATTGAGTACCATGCAGTATAGACGCGTCCCATGGGAGCCATGGGCACTTTAAGAGTTTAATAGTGTTGGCTGGCTCCTTCCTCTAATGCCCCCCTACCAGACTCACTCTAGAAACTGTGCCCGAGGAGACGTACATACTTCTAGAGAAGGGAATACACAGATAGTGGTGAGATTCACACCTAATTGAAAAACCATGCCAACCAGCATGAAACATGAAAAAACCATGCTAACCAGCATGAAACATGAAGAAACCATGCTAACCAGCATGAAACATGAAGAAACCATGCCAATCAGCATGCAACAATAAGAAACCATGCTAACCAGCAGGAAACATGAAGAAACCATGCTAACCAGCATGAAACAGGAACAGCAACAGCTGAACCAAGAAATAATGCAGGAAAACGAAGCACCGGGCAGGCGCCAAGCATCCTCTACGGACTACGAGAAAATAAGAATTTACTTACCGATAATTCTATTTCTCGTAGTCCGTAGTGGATGCTGGGGACTCCGTCAGGACCATGGGGAATAGCGGCTCCGCAGGAGACAGGGCACAAAAGTAAAAGCTTTAGGATCAGGTGGTGTGCACTGGCTCCTCCCCCTATGACCCTCCTCCAAGCCTCAGTTAGGATACGGTGCCCGGACGAGCGTACACAATAAGGAAGGATTTTGAATCCCGGGTAAGACTCATACCAGCCACACCAATCACACTGTACAATCTGTGATCTGAACCCAGTTAACAGCATGATAACAGCGGAGCCTCTGAAAAGATGGCTCACAACAATAATAACCCGATTTTTGTAACAATAACTATGTACAAGTATTGCAGACAATCCGCACTTGGGATGGGCGCCCAGCATCCACTACGGACTACGAGAAATAGAATTATCGGTAAGTAAATTCTTATTTTCTCTGACGTCCTAAGTGGATGCTGGGGACTCCGTCAGGACCATGGGGATTATACCAAAGCTCCCAAACGGGCGGGAGAGAGCGGATGACTCTGCAGCACCGAGTGAGAGAACTCCAGGTCCTCCTCAGCCAGGGTGTGCCCCTGACCAAGTAGCAGCTCGGCAAAGTTGTAAAGCCGAGACCCCTCGGGCAGCCGCCCAAGATGAGCCCACCTTCCTTGCGGAATGGGCATTTACATATTTTGGCTGTGGCAGGCCTGCCACAGAATGTGCAAGCTGAATTGTACTACACATCCAACTAGCAATCGTCTGCTTAGAAGCAAGAGCACCCAGTTTGTTGGGTGCATACAGGATAACAGCAAGTCAGTTTTCCTGACTCCAGCCGTCCTGGAAACCTATATTTTCAGGGCCCTGACAACATCTAGCAACTTGGAGTCCTCCAAGTCCCTAGTAGCCGCAGGTACCACAATAAGCTGGTTCAGGTGAAACGCTGACACCACCTTAGGGAGAAACTGGGGACGAGTCCGCAGCTCTGCCCTGTCCGAATGGACAATCAGATATGGGCTTTTGTGAGACAAAGCCGCCAATTCTGACACTCGCCTGGCCGAGGCCAGGGCCAACATCATGGTCACTTTCCATGTGAGATATTTAAAATCCACAGATTTGAGCGGTTTAAACCAATGTGATTTGAGGAATCCCAGAACTACGTTGAGATCCCACAGTGCCACTGGAGGCACAAAAGGGGGTTGTATATGCAGTACTCCCTTGACAAACTTCTGGACTTCAGGAACTGAAGCCAATTCTTTCTGGAAGAAAATCGACAGGGCCGAAATTTGAACCTTAATGGACCCCAATTTGAGGCCCATAGACACTCCTGTTTGCAGGAAATGCAGGAATCGACCGAGTTGAAATTTCTTCGTGGGGCCTTCCTGGCCTCACACCACGCAACATATTTTCGCCACATGTGGTGATAATGTTGTGCGGTCACCTCCTTCCTGGCTTTGACCAGGGTAGGAATGACCTCTTCCGGAATGCCTTTTTCCCTTAGGATCCGGCGTTCAACCGCCATGCCGTCAAACGCAGCCGCGGTAAGTCTTGGAACAGACATGGTACTTGCTGAAGCAAGTCCCTTCTTAGCGGCAGAGGCCATGAGTCCTCTGTGAGCATCTCTTGAAGTTCCAGGTACCAAGTCCTTCTTGGCCAATCCGGAGCCACGAGTATAGTTCTTACTCCTCTACGTCTTATAATTCTCAGTACCTTAGGTATGAGAAGCAGAGGAGGGAACACATACACCGACTGGTACACCCACGGTGTTACCAGAACGTCCACAGCTATTGCCTGAGGGTCTCTTGACCTGGCGCAATACCTGTCCAGTTCTTTGTTCAGGCGGGACGCCATCATGTCCACCTTTGGTCTTTCCCAACGGTTCACAATCCATGTGGAAGACTTCCCGATGAAGTCCCCACTCTCCCGGGTGGAGGTCGTGCTGAGGAAGTCTGCTTCCCAGTTGTCCACTCCCGGAATGAACACTGCTGACAGTGCTATCACATGATTTTCCGCCCAGCGAAGAATCCTTGCAGTTTCTGCCATTGCCCTCCTGCTTCTTGTGCCGCCCTGTCTGTTTACGTGGGCGACTGCCGTGATGTTGTCCCACTGGATCAATACCGGCTGACCTTGAATCAGAGGTCTTGCTAAGCTTAGAGCATTGTAAATTGCTCTTAGCTCCAGTATATTTATGTGGAGAGAAGTCTCCAGACTTGATCACACTCCCTGGAAATTTTTTCCTTGTGTGACCGCTCCCCAGCCTTTCAGGCTGGCATCCGTGGTCACCAGGACCCAGTCCTGAATGCCGAATCTGTGGCCCTTTAGTAGATGAGCACTCTGCAGCCACCACAGAAGAGACACCCTTGTCCTTGGAGACAGGGTTATCCGCTGATGCATCTGAAGATGCGATCCGGACCATTTTTCCAGCAGATCCCACTGAAAAGTTCTTGCATGAAATCTGCCGAATGGAATCGCTTCGTAAGAAGCCACCATTTTTCCCAGGACCCTTGTGCAATGATGCACTGACACTTTTCCTGGTTTTAGGAGGTTCCCGACTAGCTCGGATAACTCCCTGGCTTTCTCCTCCGGGAGAAACACCTTTTTCTGGACTGTGTCCAGAATCATCTCTAGGAACAGCAGACGTGTCGTCGGAGACAGCTGCGATTTTGGAATATTTAGAATCCACCCGTGCTGTCGTAGAACTACTTGAGATAGTGCTACTCCGACCTCCAACTGTTCTCTGGACCTTGCCCTTATCAGGAGATCGTCCAAGTAAGGGATAATTAAGACGCCTTTTCCTTGAAGAAGAATCATCATTTCGGCCATTACCTTGGTAAAGACCCGGGGTGCCGTGGACAATCCAAACGGCAGCGTCTGAAACGGATAGTGACAGTTTTGTACCACGAACCTGAGGTACCCTTGGTGAGAAGGGCAAATTGGGACATGGAGGTAAGCATCCTTGATGTCCAGGGACACCATATAGTCCCCTTCTTCCTGGTTCGCTATCACTGCTCTGAGTGACTCCATCTTGATTTGAACCTTTGTATGTAAGTGTTCAAATATTTCAGATTTAGAATAGGTCTCACCGAGCCGTCTGGCTTCAGTACCACAATATAGTGTGGAATAATAATCCTTTCCTTGTTGTAGGAGGGGTACTTTGATTATCACCTGCTGGGAATACAGCTTGTGAATTGTTTCCAATACTGCCTCCCTGTCGGAGGGAGACGTTGGTAAAGCAGACTTCAGGAACCTGCGAGGGGGAGACGTCTCGAATTTCCAATCTGTACCCCTGGGATACTACTTGTAGGATCCAGGGGTCCACTTGCGAGTGAGCCCACTGCGCGCTGAAACTCTTGAGACGACCCCCACCGCACCTGAGTCCGCTTGTACGGCCCCAGCGTCATGCTGAGGACTTGGCAAAAGCGGTGGAGGGCTTCTGTTCCTGGGAATGGGCTGCCTGCTGCAGTCTTCTTCCCTTTCCTCTATCCCTGGGCAGATATGACTGGCCTTTTGCCTGCTTGCCCTTATGGGGACGAAAGGACTGAGGCTGAAAAGACGGTGTCTTTTTCTGCTGAGATGTGACTTGGGGTAAAAAAGGTGGATTTTCCAGCTGTTGCCGTGGCCACCAGGTCCGATGGACCGACCCCAAATAACTCCTCCCCTTTATACAGCAATACTTCCATGTGCCGTTTGGAATCTGCATCACCTGACCACTGTCGTGTCCATAAACCTCTTCTGGCAGATATGGACATCGCACTTACTCTTGATGCCAGAGTGCAAATATCCCTCTGTGCATCTCGCATATATAGAAATGCATCCTTTAAATGCTCTATAGTCAATAAAATACTGTCCCTGTCAAGGGTATCAATATTTTCAGTCAGGAAATCCGACCAAGCCACCCCAGCGCTGCACATCCAGGCTGAGGCGATCGCTGGTCGCAGTAGAACACCAGTATGTGTGTATATACTTTTTAGGATATTTTCCAGCCTCCTATCAGCTGGCTCCTTGAGGGCGGCCGTATCTGGAGACGGTAACGCCACTTGTTTTGATAAGCGTGTGAGCGCCTTATCCACCCTAAGGGGTGTTTCCCAACGCGCCCTAACTTCTGGCGGGAAAGGGTATAACGCCAATAATTTTCTATCGGGGGAAACCCACGCATCATCACACACTTCATTTAATTTATCTGATTCAGGAAAAACTACAGGTAGTTTTTTCACACACCACATAATACCCTCTTTTGTGGTACTTGTAGTATCAGAAATATGTAACACCTCCTTCATTGCCCTTAACATGTAACGTGTGGCCCAAATGGAAAATACGTTTGTTTCTTCACCGTCGACACTGGAGTCAGTGTCCGTGTCTGTGTCGACCGACTGAGGTAAATGGGCGTTTTAAAGCCCCTGACGGTGTTTGAGACGCCTGGACAGGTACTAATTGGTTTGCCGGCCGTCTCATGTCGTCAACCGACCTTGCAGCGTGTTGACATTATCACGTAATTCCCTAAATAAGCCATCCATTCCGGTGTCGACTCCCTAGAGAGTGACATCACCATTACAGGCAATTGCTCCGCCTCCTCACCAACATCGTCCTCATACATGTCGACACACACGTACCGACACACAGCACACACACAGGGAATGCTCTGATAGAGGACAGGACCCCACTAGCCCTTTGGGGAGACAGAGGGAGAGTTTGCCAGCACACACCAAAACGCTATATTATACAGGGACAACCTTATATAAGGGTTTTCCCTTATAGCATCTTAATATATAATAATATCGCCAAATAAGTGCCCCCCCTCTCTGTTTTAACCCTGTTTCTGTAGTGCAGTGCAGGGGAGAGCCTGGGAGCCTTCCTAGCAGCGGAGCTGTGTAGGAAAATGGCGCTGTGTGCTGAGGAGAATAGGCCCCGCCCCTTTTTCGGCGGGCTTCTTCTCCCGTTTTTCTGACAACCTGGCAGGGGTTAAATACATCCATATAGACCCAGGGGCTATATGTGATGTATTTTTAGCCAGCATAGGTACTTTCATTGCTGCCCAGGGCGCCCCCCCAAGCGCCCTGCACCCTCAGTGACCGTTGGTGTGAAGTGTGCTGAGAGCAATGGCGCACAGCTGCAGTGCTGTGCGCTACCTCATGAAGACTGAGAAGTCTTCAGCCGCCGATTTCTGGACCTCTTCTCTCTTCAGCATCTGCAAGGGGGTCGGCGGCGCGGCTCCGGTGACCCATCCAGGCTGTACCTGTGATCGTCCCTCTGGAGCTAGTGTCCAGTAGCCTAAGAAGCCAATCCATCCTGCACGCAGGTGAGTTCACTTCTTCTCCCCTAAGTCCCTCGTTGCAGTGAGCCTGTTGCCAGCAGGACTCACTGAAAATAAAAAACCTAACAAAACTTTTACTCTAAGCAGCTCTTTAGGAGAGCCACCTAGATTGCACCCTTCTCGGCCGGGCACAAAAACCTAACTGAGGCTTGGAGGAGGGTCATAGGGGGAGGAGCCAGTGCACACCACCTGATCCTAAAGCTTTTACTTTTGTGCCCTGTCTCCTGCGGAGCCGCTATTCCCCATGGTCCTGACGGAGTCCCCAGCATCCACTTAGGACGTCAGAGAAAAGGATTTACCGGTAGGTTAGGTAATTAAAATCCTATCTTCTCTTTCGTCCTAGAGGATGCTGGAGTTCCATTTAGTACCATAGGGATGTACCAAAGCTCCCAGTACGGGTGGGAGAGTGCTGAGGTTCCTGCAGAACAAATTGACCAAACTTTAGGTCCTCAGAGGCCAAAGTTTCGAACTCGTAGAACTTAGCCAACGTGTTCGATCTGACCAAGTAGCTGCACGGCAAAGCTGTAAAGCCGAGACCCCCCAGTCAGCCGCCCAGGAAGAACCCACTTTACGAGTAGAGTGGGCCTGAACCAATCTTGGAATCGGCAAGCCTGCCATAGAACAGGCATGCTGGATAGTAAGCCCTATCCAGCGAGAAAACGTCTGCTTAGAAGCAGGACACCCAATCTTGTTGGGATCATAAAGGACAAACAGTGTGTCTTGCTTCCTGTGACGAGAAGTTCTCTTCACACAGATTTTCAAAGCCCTCACAACATCTAAGGCCTTTGAGGCAATCGAGGGGTCAGTAGCCACTGGAACCACAATAGGTTGGTTGATATGAACAGCCGACACAACCTTTGGAAGAAATTGCTGATGCGTTCTGAGCTCAGCTCTATCCTCATGGAAAATCAAGTAGGGGCTCTTGTGCGACAATGCTCCCAATTCTGACACACGTCTTGCAGATGCCAATGCCAACAGTGTGGCAGCCTTCCAAACAAGAAACCTTACGTCCATCTCCTGTAAAGGCTCAAACCAATCCGATTGCAGGAGCTGCAGCACCACAATAAGATCCCAAGGTGCCGTAGGATGCACAAAGGTTGGTAGGATGTGCAGAACCCCTTTCACGATAGTCTGAACCACAGGGAGGGCAGCCAATTGTTTCTGGAAGAAAATGGACAAGGCCGAAATGTGGACCCTTATGGAGCCTAAGCGTAGGCCCACATCCACACCAGCTTGCAGAAAGAGTCGAAAACGTCCCAGTTGAAACTCCACCGTAGGAAATGTCTTGGCTACACACTAAGACAATAACTTTTCCAAATCCGATGATAATGTGTAGACGTTACTCCCGTCTTAGACTGTATCAGGGTAGGAATTACCTTTTTTGGAATGCCCTTCCGAGCTAAGATCTGGCGTTCAACCTCTATGCCATAAAACGTAGCCGCGGCAAGGCATGATAAGTGAACGGCCCCTGTTGAAGAAGGTCCTCGCGAAGAGGAAGAAGCCTCGGATCCTCCATCAGTAATTCCAGAAGATCCGCGTACCAAGTCCTTCTTGGCCAATCCGGAGCAATGGGATGAGTGGAAGTGTAGAGAACACATACACTGAGTGGAACACCCACAGAGTTACCAGTGCGACCACCGCCACTGCTTGTGGGTTTCTCGACCTGGAACAGTACCTCCGAAGCTTCTCGTTGAGATGAGAGGCCATCATGTCTATCTGAGGGACACCCCATCGGCTCGTTACCTCTGCGAACACCTCCGGGTTGAGGCTCCATTCTCCAGGATGGAGATAGTGTCTGCTGAGGAAGTCCGCTTCCCAGTTGTCCACTCCTGGAATGAAGATTGCTGAAAGCGCCACCGTGCGCATTTCTGCCCAGAGGAGGATTCTTGTTATCTCTGACATTGCCGCTCTACTCTTCTTTCCATCATGTCGATTTATACAGGACACCGCTGTTACATTGTCCGACTGAACCTGATCTTGCAGAAGATGTGCGGCTTGTAGAAGGCCGTTGTATAAGTCCCATATTTCCAGAATGTTTATTGGAAGGATGATTTCCAGACTTAACCACTTTAAGACTTATCCGCTGGTGCATGTGAAGATGTGATCCCGACCATTTGTCCAGGAGATCCAGTTGGAAAGACCGTGCATGGAATCTTCCGTACTGCAGAGCCTCGTAGGAGGCAACCATCTTCCCCAGAAGGCGAATGCACTGATGAACCGATACCAGGGCTGGCTTCAGGACATCCCGGACCATTGATTGGATCACCAACCCTTTCTTCACCGGTAGAAACACCCTCTGCACTTTCGTGTCGAGAATCAACCCCAGGAAGGACAGCTTCCTTGTCGACTCCAAATGTGAAATTGGAAGATTCAGGATCCACCCAAGATCCCGGGACAGTTGATTTGAGAGTATAACACTCCGTAACAACTCCTCCCTGGAGGATGTTAAGATCGTTCAGATATGGAATTATGGTGGTCATTCTGAGTTTTTCACTAGTTGTTTTCGGTCGCAGCGCAGCGTTCAGGCAAAAAAGCGGCACTTCTGCACATGCGTATGTGGCGCAATGCGCACGCGTGACGTTCTTTCACAACGGCCGATGCAATTTCACAAAAGGTCTAGCGAAGCATTTCAGTCGCACTGCTGGCCGCAGAGTGATTGCCAGGAAGAGGGCGTTTCTGAGTGTCAACTGACCATATTTATGGAGTGTTCGAAAAAACGCAGGCGTGGCTGGCCGAACGCAGGGCGTGTTCGTGACGTCAAAACAGGAACTGAACAGTCTGAGGCGCTGAGAAAGTCTGGAGCTGCTCAGAAACTGCACATTTTTTTTTGGTAGCCGCTCTGCGATCCTTTCGTTTGCACTTGATGTAAGCTAAAATACACTCCCAGAGGGCGGTGGCTTAGCGTTTGCACGACTGCTACAAACTGCTAGTGAGCGGAAAACTCGGAACGACCACCTATGTCCACTCCCTGTGGAGTCTACTCTGCCATGGCCTTGGTGAACACCCTCGGTGTTCTGTAGAAGCCAAGTGCAGTGTCTGGAACTGGAAGCGACATTGTTGTAGTGCAACCTTAGATAGGCCTGGAGAGACGGCCAGATCGGAATGTGAAGGTATACACCCCTGATAACCCGGGATATCAGGAATTCCCCTATATTTCGACCTGAGATCACCGCTCTCAGACTCCATCCTGAATTGAACACAAACCAGTAGGGGTTCCGTGACCTTAGGCTTGAATAGTAACCCCTGTTATGTAGATGAGGTGGAACTGGAATGACATTTGTTAGTCAAATGTTTGAATAGCTTCCGGTAGTATTGTACTTTCTGCCTGAGAAGTCAGTAAGTCTGATTTGAAGAATCTGTGAGGCAGGAGTACTAGCAACTCCAGTCTGTACCCCTAGGCAACCTATCTTTTCCCAGGGGTCTAGGCAGGATATCGCCCAGATGTTTTACTGAAACCTTTTTAGTGTCGCTCCCACCTGCCTGATCCCCAGGCAGTGAGGTCCACCGTCAAACCGAAAGTTTGAGAAGGCAAAACACAAAATCCGTTACTGGGAACCTGGCGGTGCAGGTTTTCTGGATTTTCCCCAACGTCCTCTAAAGGAAGTGGAGGAACCGTTGGATTTATGTTTAAATCCTGCGGTTCGAAGGGATTGTAGGCGTAGGATATAATTTCCTGGTCTGTGCAACTGCAGAAGGAAGATATGTCGACTTACCCGCAGTTGGCGTGGATATTCTCGTATCCAGTGCATCCCAACAGGGAATCACCTGTGAAGGACGGGCTCGCCATATCTTTCTTGGATTCTGTATCCGCAATCCATTGATGTAGCCGTCCTCTGCTTGTCTAAACTCCAGAGCAGTGTCCCCTGCAGTACACAGGCCAATCTACGGCCTCCAGCCGTGAAGCCTGTAAAATCCTGTATGTGACATAGAAACAAGTAAATGTCACGCCATTACACAGAATCTAAATCATCAAGTAAGGAGCCTGACCACGTTACTATAGCCCCAGAGATCCACCCAATAGTGGGTCTCTGAGTCACACCTGTAGCTGTGTACAGTATTAGAGAGTAGTCTCAATCTGCGATCAGCCGAATCCTTTATGGAGGTTGTACCCGGGTCAGGTAACACACCCTTCATTGACAGTCTAGATACTCATTAGGGATTTGGATCATATCTCTGGGTGTACTCAGGTTTTCCCAAATAAGGAAATTTATGGTAAGAACTTACCTTTGTTAAATTTCTTTCTGCGAGGGACACTGGGTTCCACAGGGATAACATTGGGGTGTAGAGTTGGATCTTGATCCGAGGCACCAACAGGCTAAAAGCTTTGACTGTTCCCAAGATGCACAGCGCCGCCTCCTCTATAACCCCGTGCACAGGAGCTCAGTTTTGTTAACCAGTCCAATGCAATAGCAGGTAAAAGAGACGACAACCGTTAGTAGCCACATACAGTACCTTCTCCTGTCGTGAGAATGTGGTGTATCAGTGGCTAATGCCATACAAACCCAAAGAAGCTAAGTGCGTCAGGGTGGGCGCCCTGTGGAACCCAGTGTACCTCGCAGAAAGAGATTTAACAAAGGTAAGTTCTTACCATAAATCTCCTTTTCTGCAGCGGGGTACACTGGGGTTCCACAGGGATAACATCGGGGATGTCCTAAAACAGTTCCTCATGGAAGGGGACGCACTGTAGCGGGCACAAGAACCCGGCGTCCAAAGGAGGCATCCTGGGAGGTGGAAGTATCAAAGGCATAGAACCTTATGAAAGTGTTCACTGAGGACCACGTAGCCGCCTTGCACAATTGTTCAAGGGTCGAACCACGGCGGGCCGTCCAAGAAGGTCCAACCGACCGACTAGAATGGGCTTTGATGGTAGCAGGAGCTGGAAGACCAGCCTGTACATAAGCATGTGCAATCAACATTCTAATCCATCTGGCCAAGGTCTGCAGGCCAGCCACATTTGTGAAAACCAAAAAGAACACAGAGCGAAGCTGTTCTCTTCACATAAATACGGAGAGTACCACATCCAAAGACCGCTCTTTGGAGGACAAATCAGGAGAGATAAAGGCCGGAACCACAATCTCTTGGTTAAAGTGGAAAGATGACACCACCTTAGGGAGATAACCAGGACGAGTTCTAAGAACCGCACGGTCACGGTGAAAAATCAGAAAGGGTGACCGACAGGACAAGGCACCCAAGTCTGAAACCCGTCTAGCAGAGGCAATAGCAAGCAGAAACAAGACATTAAGAGTAAGCCATTTAAGGTCTACAGACTCAAGAGGTTCAAACGGAGACTCTTGAAAGGCATCCAGAAGAACCAACAGATCCCAAGGAGCCACAGGCGGGACATAGGGAGGTTGAATCCGTGAGTGAATGTAAGAACATCAGGCAGAGTCGCAATTTTTCGCTGAAACCATATCGACAAGGCACAAATATGAACCTTGAGGGAGGCAAGACAAAGGCCTAAGTCCAGGACCTGTTGCTGAAAAGCCAAGATTTTGGCAGTACTGAACTTGTATGCATCACAATTGTTAGTTGCACACCAAGCAAAGTAAGAATTCCAGACCCTATGATATATCCGAGCAGAAGCCGGCTTACGGGCCTTCAACATAGTTTGAATGACCGCCACAGAAAAACCTTTGGCCCTCAGTACGGAAGCTTCAAGAGCCACGCCATCAAAGCCAGCCGGGCCAAATCCTGGTAGACACAAGGGCCCTGAACGAGGCGGTCCGGGCGCTGCGGAAGCAGAGGTGGATGCTCTATCGATAGACTCTGTAGGTCTGAAAACCAATGCCGTCTGGGCCACACCGTAGCGATTAGAAGTAGTATTCTTCCTTCTTGCTTGAACTTCCTTATCACCATGAGCAGAAGTGACACTGGAGGGAACACGTATGGCAGCCGAAAGTTCCATGGAATTGCCAGTGTGTCCACGAACGCTGCTTGAGGATCCCTTGTCCTTGCTCCGAAGACCGGAACCTTGTGATTGTGTCGAGACGTCATCAGATCTACATCTGGTTGACCCCGCTTGTCCACTAGGAGTTGAAAGACCTCCGGATGAAGGCTCCACTCTCTGGCGTGTACGTCCTGACTGAGGAAGTCCGCTTCCCAGTTTAGGACCCCCGGAATGGACACTGCCGAAGAATCTTTGACATTTCCATCAGTGCCTTGCGGCTTCGGGTGACGCCCTGATGATTTATGTACGCCACCGTGGTGGAGTTGTCCGACTGTACCTGAACAGGCCTGTTCTGTACTAGAGACAGGCTTAGTGTCAACGCATTGAACACTGCCCGCAATTCCAGAATGTTTATTGGGAGGAGAGATTCCTCCCTGGTCACCGACCCTGAAGAGAGTGTTGCTTCAACACCGCGCCCCAACCCCGCAGACTGGAGTCCGTCGTCAGAAGGACCCAGTTGGAGATCCAGAATGGATGACCCCTGCTCAATTGTTGGTCCTGCAGCCACCAAGACAGTGACAGACGGACCTCCGAAGTCAAGGATATCATGTGAGACCTGATCCGGTGAGGCAAGCCGTCCCACTCGGAGAGAATTAAACTCTGCAGAGAGCGGGAATGAAATTCAGTGTACTCCACCAAATCGAAAGTCGATACCATGAGGCCTAGTACTTGCATCGCCGAGTGTATTGACACACGTAGGCGAGAGAGAAAGCATCGTATCTTGTCTTGAAGCTTCAAAACCTTCTCCTGAGACAAAATCAACCGCTGGTTGTGGGTGTCCAATAGTGTTCCCAGGTGCACCATGCTCTGAGCAGGAACCAGGGAAGAGTTCTTCCAGTTGATGAGCCACCCGTGGGCTAGCAGGAATTGGAATGACAGTTCCAGATGATGAGGAACCTCTAGAGAGTTCGCCAGGATCAACAGTTCATCAAGATACGGCAGGATCCCGATACCCTGACGGCGGAGTAGGGCCGTCATGACCACCGTGACCTTGGTGAACACTCAAGGAGACAAGGTCAGACCAAAAGGCAAAGCCTGGAATTAAAAATGTAGGTTGCCAATAGCAAACCGCAGGTATTGCTGATGCGACATTGCAATAGGTATATGCAGGTAAGCATCCTGTATGTCCAGAGATACCATATAGTCCTTGGGCTCCAAGGCCAGAACAATAGAGCGAAAAGTTTCCATACGGAATTTGGAGACTTTCACAAATTTGTTCAAAGACTTGAGGTTGAGAATGGGCAGAGAAGATCCATTCAGTTTCGGGACCAGGAACAGCGTTGAATAGTACCCCCTGCCTCTTTGAGCCAGAGGCACCGGCACTACCACTTCCGTGTCCAGGAGGGATTGTACCACCAGATGGAGAGTATTTGCTTTTACCGGATCTGAAGAGACGTTTGTTGAGCGAAACTGGCGAGGGGGACGTTTCTTGAAAGAGATGGCATATCAGTGAGTGATGACTTCCCTTACCCAGGCGTCTGAAGTGGTCTGTAACCATACCTGAGCAAACCGTAGAAGTCGGCCTCCCACCCTGGGATCCCCCAGAGGTAGGCCTGCCCCGTCATGCAGCAGACTTGTTTATTTTGGCAGCAGGCTGACGAGCAGCCCAGGCACGTTTAGGTTTGGACTTAGAAGATTTGGAAGTGTGAGCCTGTTTCGGGTACGCCTGGCCCTTTGCTTTACCTGGAGGTCGAAAGGAACGAAAGGAACTACTCTTAGCCTTCGGGGCTGAATGAGTAGTACTAGGCAGACATGCAGTCTTAGCAGACGCTAAGTCAGTGACAATCTTGTTGAGATCTTCCCCAAAAAGAATGTTTCCCTTAAAAGGGATTACCTCCAAGGTCTTTTTCGAGTCCAGATCTACCGAACAGGACCGCAACCAGAGGATCCGGCGAGCCACAATAGACGTGGTAGACGCCTTGGCCGCTAGGATACCTGCATCCGATGCCGCCTCTTGAATATAATGAGAGGCTGTAACAATGTACGAAAGACACTATTTTGCATTATCAGGAAAATTTTACGGTAGTTCCGCTTCAACTTCCTGAACCCAGGCCTCTATAGCTTCAGCAGTCCAAGAGGCCGCAATAGTAGGCCTATGCACAGCCCCAGCCAGAGTGTAAATGGACTTCAAGCAACCCTCCACACAATTATCCGAGAGGTGACGTAGTGACAGGCAGAGCAGATGATACAACCAGACGTGCGACCTGTGAGTCCATCGGTGGCGGCGTTTCCCAATTTTTGCTCAACTCTGCAGCGAGGGGATAGCGAGCTAGCATCTCCTTAGACAGAAAGAATTTATTCCCTGGATATTCCCAGGATTCCTGACGTATGTCAACTAAAGAATGTGATGAAACTAACTTAGTAACCTTCTGACGCTTGAACTTATCTGGTTTCTTAGAGGCAGCCGGTGGTTCTTCGTCTTCATCAATTTGAAGAATCAGCCTTATAGCCTCTAAGACAGGCACTCCCAACCACGGTCCTCAAGGCACACCAACAGTGTAGGTTTTAGTGATATCCTGGCTGCAGCACAGATGGTTAAATCAAAATAACTGAGCTACTAATTAAGTCACCTGTGCTGAAGCCTGGATATCACTAAAACCTGCACTGTTGGTGTGCCTTGAGGACCGTGTTTGGGAGTGCCTGCCCTAAGAGGTCAGGAACATCCACTTGGGTCAGGGATTCCCCATCAGAAGCATCTGCATCAGTGTCTGAGGAGGATGTAATGGCCCGCTTAGATGACCCCTTGGTCTTAGGCGGGCGAGGGTTAGGTTTTTGCTTGGCCAAAGACTTATTTATTTGCTGTAACTGAGAGGACAGAGTATCTGCCCATGGTGGATTAACAGCAGGGACAATATGTGGCTGTAATGGCACAGGAAGTCCCATAGGGGGCACAAGTCTAGTTACCAGCGCAGTCAGTAAATTAGAAAATGTAGCCCACGGCGGGTCAGTAGGTGCCCCCGTTGTAGTAGACTGACTGAGGGGTACAAAGCCCCCAGCACCTGAACCCTCAGCTGCAATATTTTCCTCAGAAACATCCATGGCATGAACACTGCAGGACGCAGGGTCAGCCACAGAACCCTCACCCTGTTGAGCTGACAATATAAGAAAGTTTTACCTATGGAACTGTGGAACAGTACAATATAAGCAGACAAAGTACCTAACAAAAATTTCCCCCGGATAGTGTGACTACAGGCAGAGCACACACACAGGATTTAAGAGGTATATGGTGACTGTAATACACAGAGAAAATACCAAAAGAGTATACCCTGTGATAACCACTATATCATATGAAAACCCTGACGCACAGAGCCACCCCTCAGGGTACAGACTATAGGGATAGCAGTAGATGTGAGATACATGGAATGGAAATCACACAGCAGCTATTGGCACACACACAGTCACATGTACAGAAATTATCACAAATAACAAAACTGCACTGGACTAGCAATACTGTAGTACCTGCACTACACAAGTAAAGCTAATTAGGTATATGGATATATCAATGCACAGTATAGACTGGATGTATATCACAGGGTACTTGTACTAAATAACCCTGACAAAGTGCACTTGTTCTTAACTAACACTGTCTAAATGACATGTAGACCACTTAAGTGACCTGTAAATGCACAGCGCTGATGATGCAGGCGGCTTTACAGAGGAGGCATTGCCCAGCAGTCCCAGATCAGCGCAGCTGTGTCTGTAATGGCGCCCAAACGGGAACATTACTAGTAAATGGCGCCCTGGGGTTGGGGGAGGGGCTACAGGTCAGAGCCAGATCTCCTGTACCACTGGGTACTGCGGGCCTTATAGAAACGTATTACTAAAATCCGACCTGTGCCCTTGCCCTGGTGGTCTAGTGGGGTCCTTGCACGGCCACAGTATCCACGCCAGCGCGCTCGGTCTGCCTGCCAGAGACCGCGCCGGATCTCGGTTTGCAGCGGGTCCCGTCTGGGGGACCCTCTTACCTCTTCTTTGCAGCGGCCACGCAATCCTGGAGAGCAGCGGCGGTGTGTGTGTGTGCCCTAAGTAAGAACCGGAGCCCTCCGCTGTAGTTACCCGGCAAGCAGGGCACTTTTAAGTGCCTATGCTGCGGCTCTAAAGTCTTCTTTCTTCAATTTAAAGCTCTTTTCTGAGCTCCTGTGAACGGAGGCGGGGTTATAGAGGAGGTGGCACTGTGCATCTTGGGAACAGTCAAAGCTTTTAGCATGTTGGTGCTTCGGGTCAAGATCCAACGCTACACCCCAATGTTATCCCTGTGGAACCCCAGTGTACCCCGCTGCAGAAAAGGAGTTTAACTCCCTAAATGCTGGGAAGGCAACCGAGGTTTCCTTCATTTAAATAAGATTCCTTATCCCTAATAGTTTCAAACATATATAGCACCTCTCATATGTCGGCTGCATTATTTGGGCAAGTGTACGCTTTTTAGGGTACATAGTTGGGGTGAGAGGCACAGCTGTGGAATTTGCAACCTCCCCAGACTTCACAAAACTGTGGCTCCTTCCCAACATGGGATATATTTGAATAAAATAAGAATTTACTCACCGGTAATTCTATTTCTCGTAGTCCGTAGTGGATGCTGGGTACTCCGTAAGGACCATGGGGAATAGACGGGCTCCGCAGGAGACTGGGCACTCTTAAAAGAAAGATTAGGTACTATATCTGGTGTGCACTGGCTCCTCCCTCTATGCCCCTCCTCCAGACCTCAGTTAGGGAAACTGTGCCTGGAAGAGCTGACATTACTAGGAAAGGATTTGGAATCCAGGGTAAGACCCATACCAGCCACACCAATCACACCGTACAACTTGTGATAACTATACCCAGTTAACAGTATGAACAATAACTGAGCCTCATTCAACAGATGGCTCATAACAATAACCCTTTAGTTGAGCAATAACTATATACATGTATTGCAGAGAGTCCGCACTTGGGACGGGCTCCCAGCATCCACTACGGACTACGAGAAATAGAATTACCGGTGAGTAAATTCTTATTTTCTCTGACGTCCTAGTGGATGCTGGGTACTCCGTAAGGACCATGGGGATTATACCAAAGCTCCCAAACGGGCGGGAGAGTGCGGATGACTCTGCAGCACCGAATGAGCAAACTCAAGGTCCTCCTCAGCCAGGGTATCAAACTTGTAGAATTTTGCAAAAGTGTTTGAACCCGACCAAGTAGCAGCTCGGCAAAGTTGTAAAGCCGAGACCCCTCGGGCAGCCGCCCAAGAAGAGCCCACCTTCCTCGTGGAATGGGCTTTTACGGATTTTGGATGCGGCAGTCCAGCCGCAGAATGTGCAAGCTGAATCGTGCTACAGATCCAGCGAGCAATAGTCTGCTTTGAAGCAGGAGCACCCAGCTTGTTGGGTGCATGCAGGATAAACAGCGAGTCAGTTTTTCTGACTCTAGCCGTCCTGGAAACATAGATTTTCAGGGCCCGTACTACGTCCAGCAACTTGGAATCCTCCAAGTCCCGAGTAGCCGCAGGCACCACAATAGGTTGGTTCAAATTAAACGCTGATACCACCTTAGGAAGGAATTGGGGACGAGTCCTCAATTCTGCCCTGTCCATATGGAAATTCAGATATGGGCTTTTACATGACAAAGCCGCCAATTCTGACACACGCCTGGTCGAAGCTAATGCCAACAGCATGACCACCTTCC
Source organism: Pseudophryne corroboree (assembly GCF_028390025.1). Lineage (NCBI taxonomy): Eukaryota > Metazoa > Chordata > Amphibia > Anura > Myobatrachidae > Pseudophryne > Pseudophryne corroboree. The sequence continues at coordinate 359,215,217 of NC_086449.1, forward strand.
ACGTGAGATATTTTAGCTCCACGGTCTTAAGTGGCTCAAACCAATGTGATTTTAGGAAATCCAACACAACGTTGAGATCCCAAGGTGCCACTGGAGGCACAAAAGGGGGCTGAATATGCAGCACTCCATTAACAAACGTCTGAACTTCAGGCAGTGAAGCCAGTTCTTTTTGAAAGAAAATAGACAGGGCCGAAATCTGGACTTTAATGGATCCCAATTTTAGGCCCATAGTCACTCCTGACTGTAGGAAGTGCAGATATCGACCCAGCTGAAATTCCTCTGTTGGGGCCTTCCTGGCCTCACACCAAGCAACATATTTTCGCCCTATGCGGTGATAATGTTTTGCTGTCACATCCTTCCTAGCTTTTATCAGCGTAGGAATGACTTCATCTGGAATGCCCTTTTCCATTAGGATCCGGCGTTCAACCGCCATGCCGTCAAACGCAGCAGCGGTAAGTCTTGGAACAGACAGGGCCCCTGCTGTAGCAGGTCCTATCGGAGCGGCAGAGGCCATGGGTCCTCTGAGATCATTTCTTGTAGTTCCGGGTACCAAGTTCTTCTTGGCCAGTCCGGAACGATGAGTATAGTTCTTACTCCTCTCTTTCTTATTATCCTCAGTACCTTGGGTATGAGAGGAAGAGGAGGGAACACATAAACCGACTGGTACACCCACGGTGTCACTAGAGCGTCCACAGCTATTGCCTGAGGGTCCCTTGACCTGGCGCAATATCTTTTTAGCTTTTTGTTGAGGCGGGACGCCATCATGTCCACCTGTGGCCTTTCCCAACGATTTACAATCAGCTTGAAGACTTCTGGATGAAGTCCCCACTCTCCCGGGTGGAGGTCGTGCCTGCTGAGGAAGTCTGCTTCCCAGTTGTCCACTCCCGGAATGAACACTGCTGACAGTGCTAGCACGTGATTCTCCGCCCATTGAAGAATCCTTGTGGCTTCTGTCATTGCCATCCTGCTTCTTGTGCCGCCCTGTCGGTTTACATGGGCGACCGCCGTGATGTTGTTATCTGACTGAATCAGCACCGGTTGGTTTTGAAGCAGGGGTTCTGCTTGACTCAGGGCATTGTAAATGGCCCTTAGTTCCAGAATATTTATGTGTAGGGAAGTCTCCTGACTCGACCACTGTCCCTGGAAGTTTCTTCCCTGAGTGACTGCCCCCCAACCTCGGAGGCTTGCATCCGTGGTCACCAGGACCCAGTCCTGTATGCCGAATCTGCGGCCCTCGAGAAGATGAGCACTCTGCAGCCACCACAGCAGAGACACCCTGGCCCTCGGGGACAGGGCGATCAACCGATGCATCTGAAGATGCGATCCGTACCACTTGTCTAACAGATCCCACTGAAAGATCCTTGCATGGAACCTGCCGAAGGGAATTGCTTCGTAAGAAGCTACCATCTTTCCCAGGACTCACGTGCAGTGATGCACCGACACCTGCTTTGGTTTCACGAGGTCCCTGACCAGAGATGATAATTCTTGGGCCTTCTCCTCCGTGAGAAACACCTTCTTCTGTTCTGTGTCCAGAACCATGCCCAAGAACAGCAGACTCGTCGTAGGAATCAGCTGCGACTTTGGGATATTCAGAATCCAGCCGTGCTGTTGTAGCACTTCCCGAGATAGTGCTACGCTGACTAACAACTGCTCCTTGGACCTCGCCTTTATAAGGAGATCGTCCAAGTACGGGATAATTATGACTCCCTTCTTTCGAAGGAGTATCATCATTTCGGCCATTACCTTGGTAAATACCCTCGGTGCCGTGGACAGACCAAACGGCAACGTCTGGAATTGGTAATAACAGTCATGACATACCACAAACCTGAGGTACTCCTGGTGAGGTGGGTAAATGGGGACATGTAGGTAAGCATCCTTGATGTCCAGCGACACCATCAAATTCCCCTCTTCCAGGCTTGCAATAACCGCCCTGAGCGATTCCATTTTGAACTTGAACTTCCTTACATAAGTGTTCAAGGATTTCAAATTTAGAATGGGTCTCACCGAACCGTCTGGTTTCGGTACCACAAACATTGTGGAATAGTAACCCCGTCCCTGTTGAAGGAGGGGAACTTTGATTATCACCTGCTGAAGGTACAGCTTGTGAATTGCCACCAGTACTACCTCCCTTTCTCTGGGAGCAGCTGGCAAGGCTGATTTGAGGTAACGGCGAGGGGGAGTCGCCTCGAACTCCAGCTTGTATCCCTGAGATACCACTTGTAGAACCCAGAGATCCACCTGTGAGCGAACCCACTGGTCGCTGAAGTTCCGGAGACGCGCCCCCACTAAACCTGGCTCCACCTGTGGAGCCCCAGCGTCATGCGGTGGACTTAGTGGAAGCAGGGGAGGATTTTTGTTCCTGGGAACTGGCTGTCTGGTGCAGCTTTTTCCCTCTACCCCTGCCTCTGGGGAGAAAGGATGCGCCTCTGACCCGCTTGCCTTTCTGAGGCCGAAAGGACTGTACCTGATAATACGGTGCTTTCTTAGGCTGTGAGGGAACCTGAGGTAAAAAAGTCGACTTCCCAGCTGTTGCTGTGGATACGAGGTCCGAGAGACCGTCCCCAAACAATTCCTCACCCTTATAAGGCAAAACCTCCATGTGCCTTTTAGAATCAGCATCACCTGTCCACTGCCGAGTCCATAATACTCTCCTGGCAGAAATGGACATTGTATTAATTCTAGATGCCAGCCGGCAAATGTCCCTCTGTGCATCCCTCATATGTAAGACGACGTCTTTTATATGCTCTATGGTTAGCAAAATAGTATCCCTGTCGAGGGAATCAATGTTATCTGACAGGGTATCAGACCAAGTTGCTGCAGCACTACACATCCATGCTGAAGCAATTGCAGGTCTCAGTATAGTACCTGAGTGTGTATACACAGACTTCAGGATAGCCTCCTGCTTTCTATCTGCAGGCTCCTTTAAGGCGGCCGTATCCTGAGACGGCAGTGCCACCTTTTATGATAAGCGTGTGAGCGCTTTGTCTACCCTAGGGGATGTTTCCCAATGTAACCTGTCCGTTGGCGGGAAAGGGTACGCCATCAGTAACCTCTTAGAAATCACTAATTTCTTATCTGGGGAACACCACGCTTCTTCACACAATTCATTTAACTCATCAAATGGGGGAAAAGTCACTGGCTCTAGTGGTAACCGGGTTAATGTCAGAAATGTGCAACACATTTTTCATTGCCGTAATCATGCATCGGATGGCCCTTGTGGACTGTACATTTGTCTCATCCTCGTCTACACTGGAGTCAGACTCCGCGTCGACATCTGTGTCTGCCATCTGAGGTAGCGGGCGTTTTTGAGCCCCTGATGGCCTCTGAGACGCCTGGGCAGGCACGGACTGAGATGCCGGCTGTCCCAAAGCTGTTACGTCATCGAACCTTTTATGCAAGGAGTTGACACTGTCGGTTAATACCTTCCACATATCCATCCACTCTGGTGTCGGCCCCGCAGGGGGCGACATCACACTTATCGGCTCCTGCTCCGCCTCCACGTAAGCCTCCTCATCAAACATGTCGACACAGCCGTACCGACACACCGCACACACACAGGGAATGCTCTGACTGAGGACAGGACCCCACAAAGTCCTTTGGGGAGACAGAGAGAGAGTATGCCAGCACACACCAGAGCGCTATATAACAGAGGGATTTACACTAACACAGAGTGAATTTTCCCCAATAGCTGCTTATATCACCTTTTGCGCCTAAATTTATGTGCCCCCCCTCTCTTTTTTACCCTTCTTGTAGTGTATACTGCAGGGGAGAGCCTGGGGAGCGTCCTTCCAGCGGAGCTGTGAAGAGAAAATGGCGCCGGTGTGCTGAGGGAGATAGCCCCGGCCCCTCCGCGGCGGGCTTCTCCCGCTTTTTTAATGTTAATGGCGGGGGATTAGGCACATATACAGTTTATAATAAGATTTTACTTACCGATAAATCTATTTCTCGTAGTCCGTAGTGGATGCTGGGACTCCGTCAGGACCATGGGGAATAGCGGCTCCGCAGGAGACAGGGCACAAAATTTAAAAGTTTGACCACTAGGTGGTGTGTACTGGCTCCTCCCCCTATGACCCTCCTCCAAGCCTCAGTTAGGATACTGTGCCCGGACGAGCGTACACAATAAGGAAGGATTTTGAATCCCGGGTAAGACTCATACCAGCCACACCAATCACACCGTACAACTTGTGATCTGAACCCAGTTAACAGTATGACAAACGTAGGAGCCTCTGAACAGACGGCTCACAACAATAACAACCCGATTTTTTTGTAACAATAACTATGTACAAGTATTGCAGACAATCCGCACTTGGGATGGGCGCCCAGCATCCACTACGGACTACGAGAAATAGATTTATCGGTAAGTAAAATCTTATTTTCTCTGACGTCCTAGTGGATGCTGGGACTCCGTCAGGACCATGGGGATTATACCAAAGCTCCCAAACGGGCGGGAGAGTGCGGATGACTCTGCAGCACCGAATGAGAGAACTCCAGGTCCTCCTTAGCCAGGGTATCAAATTTGTAGAATTTTACAAACGTGTTCTCCCCTGACCACGTAGCTGCTCGGCAGAGTTGTAATGCCGAGACCCCTCGGGCAGCCGCCCAAGATGAGCCCACCTTCCTTGTGGAATGGGCCTTGACAGATTTAGGCTGTGGCAGGCCTGCCACAGAATGTGCAAGTTGAATTGTGCTACAAATCCAACGAGCAATCGTCTGCTTAGAAGCAGGAGCACCCAGCTTGTTGGGTGCATACAGTATAAACAGCGAGTTAGATTTTCTGACTCCAGCCGTCCTTGAAATATATATTTTCAATGCTCTGACAACGTCCAGCAACTTGGAATCCTCCAAATCGCTAGTAGCCGCAGGCACCACAATAGGCTGGTTCAGGTGAAACGCTGAAACCACCTTAGGCAGAAAGTGAGGACGCGTCCGCAGTTCTGCCCTGTCCGAATGGAAAATCAGATATGGGCTTTTATACGATAAAGCCGCCAATTCTGACACTCTCCTGGCTGAAGCCAGGGCCAGTAGCATGGTTACTTTCCATGTAAGATATTTCAAATCCACCGATTTGAGTGGCTCAAACCAATGGGATTTGAGAAAATCCAAAACTACATTAAGATCCCACGGTGCCACTGGGGGCACAACCTGGGGCTGTATGTGTAGTACTCCTTTTACAAAAGTCTGGACTTCAGGAACTGAAGCCAATTCTTTCTGGAAGAAAATCGACAGGGCCGAAATTTGAACCTTAATGGACCCTAATTTGAGGCCCATAGACAATCCTGTTTGCAGGAAATGTAGGAATCGACCCAGTTGAAATTCCTCCGTCGGGGCCTTCCTGGCCTCACACCACGCAACATATTTTCTCCAAATGCGGTGATAATGTTGTGCAGTCACCTCCTTCCTGGCTTTTACCAGGGTAGGGATGACCTCTTCCGGAATGCCATTTTCCCTTAGGATTCGGCGTTCAACCGCCATGCCGTCAAACGCAGCCGCGGTAAGTCTTGGAATAGACACGGTCCCTGCTGAAGCAGGTCCCTTCTTAGAGGTAGAGGCCACGGATCTTCCGTGAGCATCTCGTGAAGTTCCGGGTACCAAGTTCTTCTTGGCCAATCCGGAGCCACGAGTATCGTTCTTACTCCCCTTTGCCGTATAATTCTCAGTACTTTTGGTATGAGAGGCAGAGGAGGAAACACATACACTGACTGGTACACCCATGGTGTTACCAGAGCGTCTACAGCTATTGCCTGAGGGTCTCTTGACCTGGCGCAATACCTGTCCAGTTTTTTGTTGAGGCGGGACGCCATCATGTCCACCATTGGTCTTTCCCAATGGACCACAATCATGTGGAAGACTTCTGGATGAAGTCCCCACTCTCCCGGGTGCAGATCGTGTCTGCTGAGGAAGTCTGCTTCCCAGTTGTCCACTCCCGGGATGAACACAGCTGACAGTGCTAACACATGATTTTCTGCCCAGCGGAGAATCCTTGCAGCTTCTGCCATTGCCCTCCTGCTTCTTGTGCCGCCCTGTCTGTTTACGTGGGCGACTGCCGTGATGTTGTCCGACTGAATCAACACCGGCTGACCCTGAAGCAGAGGTTTTGCCAGGCTTAGAGCATTGTAGATTGCTCTTAGCTCCAGTATATTTATGTGAAGAGACGTCTCCAGGCTTGACCACACGCCCTGGAAGTTTCTTCCCTGTGTGACCGCTCCCCAGCCTCTCAGGCTGGCATCCGTGGTCACTAGGACCCAGTTCTGTATGCCGAATCTGCGGCCCTCTAACAGATGAGCACTCTGCAACCACCATAGCAGAGACACTCTTGTCCTTGTGGACAATTTTATCCGCTGATGCATCTGCAGATGCGATCCGGACCATTTGTCCAGCAGATCCCACTGAAAAGTTCGTGCATGGAATCTGCCGAATGGAATCGCTTCGTAAGAAGCTACCATTTTTCCCAGGACTCTTGTGCATTGATGCACAGATACTTTTCCTGGTTTTAGGAGGTTCCTGACTAGATCGGATAACTCCCTGGCTTTCTCCTCCGGAAGAAATACCTTTTTCTGAACAGTGTCCAGAATCATCCCTAGGAACAACAGACGTGTCGTCGGGATCAGTTGGGATTTTGGAAAATTCAGAATCCACCCGTGTTGTTGGAGCACTACTTGGGTTAGTGCTACTCCGACCTCCAGCTGTTCTCTGGATCTTGCCCTTATCAGGAGATCGTCCAAGTAAGGGATAATTAAGACGCCTTCTCTTCGAAGAAAGATCATCATTTCGGCCATTACCTTGGTAAAGACCCGGGGTGCCGTGGACAATCCAAACGGCAGCGTCTGAAACTGATAATGACAGTTTTGGACCACTAACCTGAGGTACCCTTGGTGTAGGAGGGGTACCTTGACTATCACCTGCTGAGAATACAGCTTGTGAATGGCCTCCAATACCGTCGCCCTGTCGGAGGGAGACGTTGGCAAAGCAGACTTTAGGAAACGGCGAGGAGGGGACTTCTCGAATTCCAACCTGTAACCCTGAGATACTACCTGCAGGATCCAGGGGTCCACCTGCGAGTGAGCCCACTGTGCGCTGAAATGTTTTAGGCGACCCCCCACCGCCCCTGAGTCTGCTTGTAAGGTCCCAGCGTCATTCTTATAGGAACGAAAGGACTGCGGCTGAAAAGCCTGTGGCTTTTTCTGCTGGGAGGTGACCTGGGGTAAAAAGGTGGATTTTCCGGCCGTTGCCGTGGCCACCAGATCCGATAGACCGACCCCAAATAATTCCTCCCCCTTATACGGCAATACTTCCATATGTCGTTTGGAATCCACATCACCTGACCACTGGCGCGTCCATAAACTTCTTCTGGCAGATATGGACATCGCACTTACTCTTGATGCCAGAGTGCAAATATCTCTCTGTGCATCTCGCATATAAAGAAATGCATCCTTTAACTGCTCTATAGTCAGTAAAATACTGTCCCTATCCAGGGTATCAATATTTTCAGACAGTGACTCCGACCAAGCCACGCCAGCACTGCACATCCAGGCTGAGGCGATTGCTGGTCTCAGTATAACACCCGTATGTGTGTATATACTTTTTAATGTATTCTCCAGCCTCCTATCAGCTGGATCCTTGAGGGCGGCCGTATCAGGAGACGGTAACGCCACTTGCTTTGATAAGCGTGTGAGCGCCTTATCCACCCTAGGAGGTGTTTCCCAGCGCGCCCTAACCTCTGGCGGGAAAGGGTATAATGCCAATAACTTCTTTGAAATTAGCAGTTTTCTATCTGGGGTAACCCACGCTTCATCACACACTTCATTCAGTTCCTCTGATTCAGGAAAAACTATCGGTAGTTTTTTCACACCCCACATAATACCCCTTTTTGTGGTACTTGCAGTATCAGAGATATGCAAAGCCTCCTTCATTGCCGTGATCATATAACGTGTGGCCCTACTGGAAAATACGTTTGTTTCTTCACCGTCGACACTGGATTCAGTGTCAGTGTCTGGGTCTGTGTCGACCGACTGAGGTAAAGGGTGTTTTACAGCCCCTGACGGTGTCTGAGACGCCTGGACAGGTACTAACTGGTTTGCCGGCTGTCTCATGTCGTCAACCGACTTTTGTAGTGTGCTGACACTATCCCGTAATTCCATAAACAAAGCCATCCATTCTGGTGTCGACTCCCTAGGGGGTGACATCACCATTACAGGCAATTGCTCCGCCTCCACGCCAACATCGTCCTCATACATGTCGACACACACGTACCGACACACAGCAGACACACAGGAATGCTCTGATAGAAGACAGGACCCCACTAGCCCTTTGGGGAGACAGAGGGAGAGTTTGCCAGCACACACCCAAGCGCTATAAATATATATAGGGACAACCTTAATAAGTGTGTTCCCTTTATAGCAGCTCAAATATTATAAATATCGCCAATAAGTGCCCCCCCCTCTCTGTTTTTACCCTGTTTCTGTAGTGCAGTGCAGGGGAGAGTCCTGGGAGCCTTCCTCGCAGCGGAGCTGGGCAGGAAAATGGCGCTGTGTGCTGAGGAGAATAGGCCCCGCCCCCTTTTCGGCGGGCTTCTTCTCCCGGTTTTTTTGGAACCTGGCAGGGGTTAAATACATCCATATAGCCCCAGGGGCTATATGTGATATATTTTAGCCAGAATAGGTATATTACATTGCTGCCCAGGGCGCCCCCCCCAGCGCCCTGCACCCTCAGTGACCGCTGGTGTGAAGTGAGCGGAGAGCAATGGCGCACAGCTGCAGTGCTGTGCGCTACCTCATGAAGACTGAGACGTCTTCTGCCGCCGGTTTCTGGACCTCTTCTCTATTCGGCATCTGCAAGGGGGTCGGCGGCACGGCTCCGGTGACCCATCCAGGCTGTACCTGTGATCGTCCCTCTGGAGCTAGTGTCCAGTAGCCTAAGAAGCAAATCCATCCTGCACGCAGGTGAGTTCACTTCTTCTCCCCTAAGTCCCTCGTTGCAGTGAGCCTGTTGCCAGCAGGACTCACTGAAAATAAAAAACCTAACAAACTTTTTCTAAGCAGCTCTTTAGGAGAGCCACCTAGATTGCACCCTGCTCGGACGGGCACAAAAACCTAACTGAGGCTTGGAGGAGGGTCATAGGGGGAGGAGCCAGTACACACCACCTAGTGGTCAAACTTTTAAATTTTGTGCCCTGTCTCCTGCGGAGCCGCTATTCCCCATGGTCCTGACGGAGTCCCAGCATCCACTAGGACGTCAGAGAAAACTGTATTATGTGCAATTTTGCCAAAGGTATACTTATTGCAGCCCAGGGCGCCCCCCCCCCCAGTGCCCTGCACCCACCAGTGACCGGAGCGTGTGGTGTGCTGTGGGAGCAATGGCGCACAGCTGCAGTGCTGTGCGCTAACTTATTGAAGACCGGAGTCTTCAGCCGCCGTTTTTCTTCTGGTTCTTCCGTCTTCTGGCTCTGCAAGGGGGACGGCGGCGCGGCTCCGGGAACGGACGATCGAGGTCGGGCCCTGTGTTCGATCCCTCTGGAGCTAATGGTGTCCAGTAGCCTTAGAAGCACAAGCTAGCTGCAAGCAGGTAGGTTTGCTTCTCTCCCCTCAGTCCCTCGTAGCAGTGAGTCTGTTGCCAGCAGATCTCACTGAAAATAAAAAACCTAACAAATACTTTCTTTTCTAGTAAGCTCAGAAGAGCCCACTAGGTGCATCCAGCTCTGGCCAGGCACAGATTCTAACTGGGGTCTGGAGGAGGGGCATAGAGGGAGGAGCCAGTGCACACCAGATATAGTACCTAATCTTTCTTTTAAGAGTGCCCAGTCTCCTGCGGAGCCTGTCTATTCCCCATGGTCCTTGCGGAGTACCCAGAATCCACTAGGACGTCAGAAATATAAATTATAGTACACCTTATGGAGGCCAAACCACGGGTGTTCTACCCCAGAAGCCTGAGAATTTGTACAGTTTTGTGGTATAGACTCCCCAGGAGAATATATACATTCTGCAGTACAGGACCAAGTCCCCTATGGTAAAGTGGGTTACACATACAGGAAATTGTGAACACAGTTTCCCCCAGAGTACCTTCAGAGAATCACAGAGCACTAGGAGCAAGCCACACTGCGCCCATATAAGCTTTTATTATGATAAAAACCCCTCTGACTAGCTTAACCTTAACAGGGTAGCTAGTGCCTTATTACACCCCCCCCCCCCTTATCTATAACACATCGTTACCGCAGTGTATGTGGAGGGTATCGTTCCCTGTCAGCATCTTCTGCAGGGAGAAAATGGTGCTGGTGAGCGCTGGATCCGCTCTGAGGAGAAGTCCGGTCCCCTGTAATGGCGCGCGCCTTCCCGCACTAAATTGTTTATACTGGCCTGAGGTATTTTGTCACTAACAGCGGGATTAGACCCTGTTAGCAGTGTTGACCAGTGTAGGGTGATCCGCGCTGGCCCAGGACGCCCCTCAAAGCACCATACACATAGTGCCGCTGAGCCTGTCAGAGTTGTGCTCCCACCCTTGTGCCGCCATTCCCGCCGGCGACCCGCTACCCGGGCTGCCGGCGCTGTACTCACCACTCTTCTTTCTTCTGGCTCTGTTAGGGGGTGGCGGCCGTGCTGCGTGAGTGAGCGGTCGCCTCGTGGGCTTGCAATCAGCACACTCAGGAGCTCCGTGTCCTGTCAGCGGAGATAGAGAACCATTAACTTCCAAGAGTTGGTTCCTACTCGCCCCTAAGTCCCACAAAGCAGGGAGGCTGTTGCCAGCAGCCAGCCTGTACCCAACAAACTCAGAATAAAATAAAACTAGAAAAACTACTAATCTCTTCAAGTGCCAGTAGCTCCTAGTGGACCCGTCTATACCCCATGGTACTAAATGGAACCCCAGCATCCTCAAGGACGTAAAAGAAATAATGTATACAGTGAGTCTGCAGCATGTAATACAGCTCCGATATTGCTCAATATACCAATGTCATAATACAGGGGAGACAAATTCCAGATTGAAACTATGTATTCCGGAACAATATTCTATATTCTGTGTATTATTCTATATGACTAGGTCTATTTTCTAAAGGATATGGCTCTATAAACTGCCATTTGGCTCACATCACAATGCAACGGGGGATTGGGTATGTGTGACCGGTCACAATACTGACGGCGGGATTCTGGCTGTTAGATGGCCGGCAGGGGGCGAGCGCAACAAAGCCCCTTGCGAGCTCGCTACGCTCGCCACAGGTTCTATTCTCACTCTATGGGTGTCGTGGACACACACGAGTGGGAATAGTCCCTGTGGGTCGGCATGCCGACCAGCGGGATTTTCAGATTCCGGCATTGATATTGTGACCAGCGGTCAGGACATAAACGGATCCTGCTGCGGGAGCTCCCTAGCCAATAACATGCTACAGTAAGCGCTGGTACAAGCCCTCTGCCAGGAACAAATTGCAGAGTAAGGGGCCCTACACACTGGCCGACCCGCCGCCGAGCTGCCTGATGGCGGATACGGCCGACGAGCGACCCGGCGGCGGGGGGGCAGTGACGGGGGGAGTGAAGTTTCTTCACTCCCCCCGTCACCCGGCTGCATTGAAGTGCAGGCAAATATGGACGAGATCGTCCATATTGGCCTGCATGTACAGCCGACGGGGGACCAGCGATGAACGAGCGCGGGGACGCGCATCGTTCATCGCTGGAGCCTCCACACTGAAAGATATGAACGAGTTCTCGTTCATTTATTAACGAAATCGTTCATATCTTTCAAAAAAATCGGCCAGTGTGTAGGGCCATTAAGGGAGCAATGCCCTTTATAGCTCCTGTGTAAGTGGCAATGTGACTAGCTGGAAAGTGGAGTGTGTAACTGCAGTGTAGAATACAGATGTGTGTCTGAGAGGAAACTACTCACTTTGACTTTCCAACTGCGCTGTCCCCAAGACAGATGATTTTGACATTTTCATCTGCATCATATTTCTCTTGATCAACCTCAGTGACTACGTGTCCATCTTCAGCCATGCTGATGACACCCCTCCTCCAATTTCCCACACATCCAAAATAAAATCACACAATCAGCTATGAGCAGACAGGGACAAAGTTCTCTGTAAGCAGCGTGATGGCTTTCGTAGTGAAAGTATTTTACCTTTATAATGAAAGAACAACAATATCAATTACTTTGTAAGTTATCAGAAAATGACCTTCATACTTTCATATAGCCTAGAGTAAACACATATGGATTGTCATAGTTCTAAATGACAGAAAATTGCTTGAAAGAGACTGGTTGCAAACCAAACTAGTGACAAGACAATGATCACAACTGATACAAGGGTCTATTTATCAAGTAATATTTGCAGGATATTGGGAGTTTGTCAGGTGGTACCTGTAAATATTAAGTATCCCCTGTATAACTATGTTTAGCTAGTGTTAGGCTACAATGGCTATGGGGCTACTTTCCGCAGAGTTTATCAAGAGAACCTACCCGGCACTCTACGCTTGCACATGCTGCTTAGCAGGACGTCACTGTGGTCTCAATAGGAATGTGAAGTGATTGCATTAGTGCTGCTGCAGAAGTAAAGTGATTGCACAAATGACCACTTTACCTTTTATACTTCAGTGTCAGGCATGTGTCCTCGCATGTGTTATGATACAATGCCCCGATAATTTGAGACTTTGAGAGGAGGCTGGGACGCTGACGGAAACCAGAAGTGAAGCGGCGGCGGAAGTCGGGGCAGGTGCCGGGCTGAGCGCAGTGGAGCGTGCATCAAGATGATCACTGCTGCCAGGGCCGGCTCCAGGCATGTTCGGATAGAGCGGCCGCGCAGGGCATCACCCTTTATGGGCGCCGCCATATTCGAGCCTGGAGCCAGGCTGCTGCTATACACTACTCTAATCTGTGTGCGCTGTGCGGCGCTGGCGTCTGACGCCGGCAGCGCACACAGAGCGCACTGAATAGTTTAGCAAGTTCGCCCCGCGGCCCACAGCACTCCCCCTCCCAGCACAGCAGGTACTGTGGGGGCATATATGGCACTGTGGGGGCATTTATGTATCGGGCACTGTGGGGGCATTTATGTATCGGGCACTGTGAGGGCATATCTGGCACTGTGGGGGCATTTATGTATCTGGCACTGTGGGGGTATATCTGCCACTGTGGGGGCATTTCGGACACTGTTGGGGCTCTTATGTAACGGGCACTGTGAGGGCATATCTGGCACTGTGGGGGCATTTCGGACACTGTGGGGGCTCTTATGTATCGGGCACTGTGAGGGCATATCTGACACTGTGGGGGCATTTATGTATCGGGCACTGTGGGGGCATTTATGTATTGGGCACTGTGAGGGCATATCTGGCACTGTGGGGGCATATCTGCCACTGTGGGGGCATTGTGGACACTGTGGGGGCTCTTATGTATCGGGCACTGTGAGGGCATATCTGCCACTGTGGGGGCTCTTATGTATCGGGCACTGTGAGGGCATATCTGGAACTGTGGGGGCATTTCGGACATTGTGGGGGCATTTATTGTATGTATCTGGCACCGTGGGGGCATATCTGTCACTGTGGGGGCATATCTGTATCTGTCACTGTGGGGGCATATCTGGCACTGTGGGGGCATTTATGTATCTGGCATTGTGGGGGCATATCTGGCACTGTGGGGTCATTTATGTATCTGGCACTGTGGGGGCATACCTGTCCCTGTGGGGGAATATCTGGCACTGTGGGGGCATTTATGTATCTGGCACTGCTGGGGGGGCATATAACGTGTCGCTGGCACTGCTGGGGGCATATCACGTGTAACTGGCACTGCTGGGGGGCATATCACGTGTAACTGGCACTGCTGGGGGGCATATCACGTGTAACTGGCACTGCTGGGAGGCATATCACGTGTAACTGGCACTGCTGGGAGGCATATCACGTGTAGCTGGTACTGCTGGGGGCATATCATGTGTATCTGGCACTGCTGGGGGGCATATCATGTGTATCTGGCACTGCTGGGGGGCATATCATGTGCATCTGGCACTGCTGGGGGGCATATCATGTCTATCTAGCACTGCTGGGGGCATATCGTGTCTATCTAGCACTGCTGGGGGGCATTTGTATCTGGCACTGTGGGAGCATTTATGTATCAGTCACTGTGGGGGCATTTACGTATCAGGCACTGTGGGGGCATTTACGTATCAGGCACTGTGGGGGCATTTACGTATCAGGCACTGTGGGGGCATTTACGTATCAGGCACTGTGGGGGCATTTACGTATCAGGCACTGTGGGGGCCTTTCGGACACTGTGTCGACATTTATGTAACTGACACTGTGCGGGCATTTATGTATCTGGCACTGTGCGGGCATGTCATGTGTACCTGGCACTGCTGGGGGGCATGTCATGTGTACCTGGCACTGCTGGGGGGGCATGTCCTGTGTACCTGGCACTGCTGGGGGGCATATCAAGTCTATCTGGCACTGCTGGGGGGCATATCAAGTCTATCTGGCACTGCTGGGGGCATATCATGTCTAGCTGGCACTGCTGGGGGCATATCAAGTCTAGCTGGCACTGCTGGGGGCATATCATGTCTAGCTGGCACTGCACTACTGTAGAAATTATGTTTATCTGGCTCTATACTGGAGACATTATGTGTAAGGAACACTACTGTGGCTGTTATGTGTAAGACTGCTAATTGTGTGCGTAGAGGGGGTGTGAAAAATAGGATTTTACTACCTACCGGTAAATCCTTTTCTCCTAGTCCGTAGAGGATGCTGGGGACTACAAAAAGACCATGGGGTATATAGTGTTCACTCTAGGAGTGAAAAGGGGCAGGGCGCCGGACTCCGGGGGCACATGTGCGCCCGAAACGGGGGCGTGGCCACACCTACGTCATTTTAGGGGGCGGTGCGGCCCACAGACGCTACTATAGAGAGCGTCTGTGGCCGGCGACGTCACTGTTGGGGGCGTGCACAGCACCTCCGTCGGTGCTGGGCTTCCCCCAGCCCTCTCCCAATGCGTGAATGGATGCCGCGCGCATGCGCACGGCATCTTTACACGCCGGGAGGGCAGGAAGCAGGCGGCTGTTCTAGCAGGGCGCCGCAAAAGGGGCAGGGTGGGTTTTGCCTGCTAAAAAACGGGCAGGGCGCGGCGCCCTGCTAAAACAGCCTAGAGTGAACACTAGGTATAGACGGGATCCGCAGGAGACATGGGCACTTTAAGACTTTAAATGGGCGTGAACTGGCTCCTCACTCTATGCCCCTCCTTCAGACCTCAATTATAGGAACTGTGCCCAGAGGAGACGGACATTTTGAGGAAAAGGATTTCGTTAAACTAAGGGTGAGATACATACCAGCTCACACCACAACACACCGTACAACATGGCATTTCACTAAAACCAGTTAACAGCAACAGGCTGACCCTTACCAAAACACAACCTTTGTGTAACATAAGCAATAACTATATACAATTACTGCAGATAGAGTCCGCACTGGGACGGGCGCCCAGCATCCTCTACGGACTAAGAGAAAAGGATTTACCGGTAGGTATTAAAATCCTATTTTCTCATACGTCCTAGATGATGCTGGGGACTCCAAAAGGACCATGGGGTTTATACCAAAGCTCCAAACCGGGAGGGAGAGTGCGGATGACTCTGCAGCACCGATTGAGCAAACAGGAGGTCCTCATCAGCCAGGGTATCAAACTTGTAGAACTTTGCAAAAGTGTTTGTCCCCGACCAAGTAGCTGCTCGGTAAAGCTGTAAAGCCGAGACACCTTGGGCAGCAGCCCAAGACGAGCCCACCTTCCTAGTGGAATGGGCTTTCACCGATTTCGGTAACGGCAAACCAGCCGTAGAATGAGCCTGCTGAATCGTATTACAGATCCAGCGTGCAATAGTCTGCTTAGAAGCAGGAGCGCCAACCTTGTTGGCCGCATACAGGACAAACAGCGCCTCTGTCTTCCTAACCCGAGCCGTTCTGGCTACATACATTTTCATAGCTCTGACCACATCAAGAGACTTGGAATCAGCCAAGGCTTCAGTAGCCACAGACACCACAATAGGTTGGTTTATGTGAAACGAAGAAACCACCTTTGGTAGAAATTGTTGACGAGTTCTCAACTCTGCTCTATCCTCATGGAAAATCAGATAGGGGCTTTTGTGAGACAAAGCCGCCAATTCGGACACCCGCCTTGCGGACGCCAAGGCCAATAGCATGACCACCTTCCAAGTGAGAAATTCCAACAATGTGACGTGAGGAACTGTAACACCACATTAAGGTCCCACGGTGCCACAGGGGGCACAAACGGAGGTTGGATGTGTAGCACGCCTTTCACGAAAGTCTGCACTTCTGGAAGTGAGGCTAATTCCCTTTGAAAGAAAATTGATAAGGCCGACACCTGCACTTTAATGGAGCCTAACTTCAGGCCCGCATCCACACCTGCTTGCAAAAAGTGGAGAAAACGTCCCAGCTGAAATTCTTCAGTAGGAGCCTTCTAGGATTCACACCAAGACACTTATTTTCTCCAAATATGGTGATAATGATTCGCCGTTACCTACTTTCTAGCTTTGAGTAGAGTGGGGATGACTTCCCCGGGAATACCCTTCCTAGCTAGGATTTGGCGTTCAACCGCCATGCCGTCAAACGCAACCGCGGTAAGTCCTGGAACACACACAGCCCTTGCTGTAACAGATCCTCTCTGAGAGGAAGAGGCCAGGGATCTCCTGTGAGTAATTCCTGAAGATCCGGATACCAGGCCCTCCATGGCCAATCTGGAACAATGAGTATTGTCCAAACACTTTTTCTTCTTATGATGCTTAATACCTTTGGGATGAGTGGAAGCGGAGGGAACACATAGACCGACTGAAACACCCACGTTGTCACTAGTGCATCCACTGCTATTGCTTGAGGGTCCCTCGACCTGGAACATTATGTCCGAAGCTTCTTGTTGAGGTGAGACGCCATCATGTCTATTTGAGGAAGTCCCCAACGACTTGTCACTTCTGCAAAGACCTCTTGATGAAGACCCCACTCTCCTGGACGGAGATCGTGTCTGCTGAGGAAGTCTGCTTCCCAGTTGTCCACTCCTGGACTGAAGACCGCTGACAGAGCACTTGCAAGTTTTTCTGCCCAGCGAAGAATCTTGGTGGCCTCCGCCCGCCATCGCTGCTCTGCTCTTCGTTCCGCCCTGGCGGTTTATGTGCGCCACGGCTGTGATGTCGTCCGACTGAATCAGGACGGGCAGGTCGCGAAGATGTTCCGCCTGCCTCAGGCCGTTGTAGATGGCCCTTAACTCCAGCACGATTATGTGCAGACAAGCTTTCTGGCTTGACCATTTTCCCTGGAAATTTTGTCCCGGTGTGACTGCTCCCCAACCTCGGAGACTCGCGTCCGTGGTCACCAGAATCCAATCTTGGATTCCGAACCTGCGACCCTCTAGAAGGTGAGAACTTTGGAGCCACCACAGAAGAGAAACCCTGGCCCTGGGGGACAGGCTTATCTTCCGGTGTACCTGCAGATGGGACCCGGACCACTTGTCTAGCAGGTCCCACTGAAACGTTTTTGCATGGAACTTGCCAAACAGAATGGCCTCGTAGGCCGCCACCATTTTTCCCAGCACTCAAGTGCAGTGATGAATCGACACTCTTGGCGGTTTCAGAAGTTCCTTGACCATGTTCTGGATTTCCTGAGCTTTTTCCAACGGGAGAAAGATCCTCTGCAGGTCAGTGTCCAGAATCATGCCCAAAAACGATAGCCGAGTTGTTGGAATCGGCTGCGACTTTTGTAAATTTAGGAACCAGCCATGCTTTTGCAGCACCTTCAGGGAGAGCGCAACGCTTTTCAGTAAATGCTCCTGTGATCTCGCCTTTATCAGGAGATCATCCAAGTATGGGATAATTGTGACCCCTTGCTTGCGCAGGAGCACCATCGTTTCCGCCATTACCTTGGTGAAAATCCACGGGGCCGTGGAAAGACCAAACGGCAACGTCTGAAATTGGTAGTGACAATCCTGAACAGCGAACCTCAGGTACGCCTGCTGAGGAGGATATATGGGGACATGTAGATACGCATCGTTTATGTCGACCGACACCATAAAATCCCCCCCTTCCAGACTGGAGATCACTGTTCGGAGAGATTCCATCTTGAATTTAAATTTTTTTAAATAAAGGTTGAGGGATTTTAAGTTCAGAATCGGCCTGACCGAACCATCCAGCTTCGGGACTACAAACAGGGTTGAATAAAACCCGTCTCCCCATTGTGACGGGGGTACCGTGACAATGACTTGCTGTTGACACAGCTTTTGTATTGCAGCACATACTACCTCTCTCTCTGGAAGAGAAACTGGTAAGGCCGATTTGAAAAATCGGTGCGGAGGCACGTCTTGGAATTTCAGCTTGTATCCTTGGGTCACAATATCCAGCACACAAGGATCTAGGTCTGAACGAACCCAGACCTGACTGAACAGTTGAAGACGTGCCCCCACCGGTGCGGACTCCCGCAGCGTCATGCAGTGGACTTGTTGAAGCCGGGGAGGACTTCTGTTCCTGGGAGCTTGCCCCAGCCGGGGATCTTTACCTCTTCTCTTATCTCTGGCCGCGAGGAAGGAAGAACCACGTCCTTTCCTGAACTTTTGCGACCGAAAGGACTGCATCTGGTATTGAGGTGTTTTCTTTTGCTGTGGAGGGACAAAAGGCAAAAAGGAAGACTTACCCGCGGTAGCTGTGGAAACCAGGTCCGCGAGGCCCTCACCAAACAAAACTTCACCTTTGTAGGGCAGAGCCTCCATAGCCTTCTTAGAGTCAGCATCACCATTCCATTGATGAGTCCACAACGCCCTCCTAGCCGATATTGCCATGGCATTGGCCCTTGATCCCAAGAGGCCAATATCCCTTGCAGCCTCCCTTAGATAAACTGCTGCGTCCCTGACGTGACCCAGGGTCAAAACTACGCTGTCCCTATCCAGGGTGTCTATGTCAGAAAACAAGTTATCTGCCCACTTTTCAATAGCGCTACTCACCCATGCCGATGCCACGGCCGGCCTGAGTAGCGTACCGGTAGTAACATAAATAGATTTTAAGGTAGTTTCCTGTTTACGATCCGCAGGATCCTTAAGGGCTGCCGTGTCAGGGGACGGTAGCGCCACCTTCTTGGACAAACACGCCAGGGCTTTGTCCACTGTGGGTGATGATTCCCACCGTAATCTATCCGGCGAGGGCAAAGGATACGCCATAGCAATTCTCCTGGGAATCTGCAGTCTCTTGTCAGGAGACTCCCAAGCCTTTTCAAAAAGAGCGTTCAATTCATGAGAGGGAGGAAACATTACCTCAGGTTTCTTTCCCTTAAACATACAGACCCTTGTGTCAGGGACAGTGGTGTCTTCTGTGATATGCAACACATCTTTAATAACCACAATCATGTACTGAATACTCTTAGCCACTTTAGGATGTAACTTGGCATCATTATAGTCGACACTGGAGTCGGAATCCGTGTCGGTATCTGTCTGCTACCTGGGTAAATGGACGTTTCTGAGACCCTGAGGGGGCCTGAGACTGTGATAAAAATAGGATTTTGGTACTTACCAGGTAAATCCTTTTCTTTGAATCCATAGGGGGCACTGGAGTACTCTTGGGATATGGACGGCTTCCGCAGGAACAAGGCACTAAATAAATTAATTTTGGAACTACTCCTCCCCTCCATATCCCAGAGTACCTCAGTGTTTTTTACTGAGCCGAACAGCAGCTATAGAGAGGTTGACAATGTAGAATTATATACAACATAACGGACAACAATAAAGTTGACACATAACGTTACCGACAACTAAACAGTTGATACCATAACTGATTAGAACTTGATAATTTGAACCAGTCGGTGAGAGTGTGTTACCATAAGATCCCCTGAACTTACCACAAGCCAAGTAAAACTGCTCTGGGTGGGCGTCCAGTGCCCCCTATGGATTCAAAGAAAAGGATTTACCTGGTAAGTACCAAAATCCTATTTTCTTTTTCATCCACTAGGGGTCACTGGAGTACTCTTGGGACGTACCAAAGCTTCCCCCGTGGGCGGGAGAGCTGTTTGGCAACTGTAACACTAGGCGGTCAAAGCTAGATGCTGATGCCGAAAATGTATCAAACTTGTAAAAGCGCACAAACGTGTGCACTGAAGACCATGTAGCCGCATGGTAAAGCTGGGTCGTAGAAGCTCCACGACCCGCTGCCCATGACGTTCCCTCAGAACGTGTGAAATGAGCTGTTACTGATGTAGGCGGCTGTAACCTAGCATGAAGGTAAGCCTGACGTATGGTCAGTTTTACCCATCTGGATAAGGTCTGCTTAGAAGCTGGCCACCCATCTTGGCAGCATCATAAAGAACAAACAACGTATCCGTCTTACGAACTGTAGACGTTCGGGATACATAAACGCGTAGTGCGCGTACCACAACCAAAGTTCCAGAATCTCCTGTTAACACTGTAACTACTATTGGTTGATTGATGTGAAAAAATGACACTACTTTTGGTAAGAAAGCGGGATTCGTCCGAAGTTCCGCTCTGTCATCATGAAACACCAAATACGGTGGCTTGCATGACAAGGCACCCAAATCTGAAACACGCCTTGCCGAACCTAAGGCTAGGAGAAAATCGTTTTCCAAGTGAGAAACTTAATATCCACTTGTTGTAAGGGTTCAAAATATAAAGACTGTAAGAAATCTAAAACTAGATTCAAATCCCATGGCGCTGTAGGTGGAATGAATGGTGGCTGTACTCTGAGGACACCCTGCAGAAAAGTGTGTACCGACGGCAATAGAGCCAATCGTCTTTGAAAGTAAATTGACAACGCAGATATCTGCACTTTTAGTGTGGATAAACGCAGTCCTCCATCTAACCCTGTCTGTAGAAATAACAAAAGACGGGATAACTTGAAAGATGATGTTGGAAACTTCCGAGCTTTACACCAACCTATATAGGCAAGCCAAATTCTGTAATAATGAGCTGCCGTAACCGTTTCCTAGCTCGTAACATGGTTGGTATAACCGATTCTGGAATGCCCTCTCTTCTTAAGAGGGCGGTCTCAACAGCCACCCCGTCAAACGCAGCCGCGCTAAATCGGGGTAAAGGAACGGACCCTGTTGTAACAAGTCCGGACGTAATGGGAGCGGCCAAGGATCATCTGCGAGTAGTCCGCGGAGATCCGAGAACCAAGCTCTCCGAGGCCAATGAGGCGCCACTAGTATGACTGTGACGGATTCTCTTTTGATCCGTTTTAGCAACAGAGGGAGCAGCGGAAACGGTGGAAACAGATACACGAGGCTGTACGGCCACGCGATTGTGAGAGCATCCACCGCCACTGCCTTTGGATCTCTCGTTCTGGACACATACTGGGCGTTTGATGATTGTGGCGAGATGCCATCAGGTCCACTTGAGGGTAACCCCACCTCAGGACCAACATGTGAAACACTTCTGAATTTAATGCCCATTCTCCTGGATGAAAATCCCGACGGCTGAGATAATCCGCCTCCCAGTTGTCCACTCCCGGAATGAACACTGCCGACAATATCATTTGGTGATACTTGGCCAACTGAGGATTCGAGCTACCTCCCGCATTGCCATGCGGTTTCTCGTTCCTCCTTGTTTGTTGATGTATGCGACTGCCGTCGCATTGAGCAATCTTTCGTGATCCGCCCAGAGACTCTGGAGCTGACAATTTTGAACTACAGCTCCCCAACCTCTGAGACACGCGTCCGTCGTTAGAATTATCCAATTCCAGGCTCCGAACCGTTTCCCTGTGGTTAGATTGTGTACTTTGAGCCACCAGAGTAGAGACACTCTGGCCCGTGGCGACAACCTCACCCTGTGGTGATTCTGCAGATGCGAGCCCGACCACTGTGCGAGCACATCCAGTTGAAAAGGACGTGAGTGAAATCTTCCGAACTGAAGCGATTCGAAAGCCGCCACCATTGTGCCTAAGAGACGAATGCACAAATGTACCGAGACTGTGCGTGGCTTGAGCACTAATTGTAACAGATGACGAATGACCAGTACTTTCTGTTCTGGTAGGTAAATTCTTTGATTTACCGTATCGAGAATCATACCTAGGAATTGAAGTCGTTGAGACGGAATTTGATGTGATTTCTTGGAGTTGACATTCCAACCGTGCTGAACTAGTACATTGTACGTTAGCAACGCATGTTGGAGGAGCATCTGTTGAGACGGAGCTTTGATGAGCAGATCATCCAAGTACGGAACTGTTATCACTCCCAGGGATCATCACAGACATCACTTTGGTGAATACCCGAGGCGCTGACGAGAGGCCAAACGGTAGAGCCTAACTGGTAATAGTTCTGTCGTATCGTAACACGCAAGAACCTCTGATGAGGTGGTGTAAGTACGTATCCTTAAGATACAGCGCAAGCATGAATTCCTGTGGCTATAAACGTGCAGTTACTGACCGCAGGGATTCCATATTGAATCTGTAGTAAGTGTACTGAATGAGCCCTTTTAGGATCAATATTAGTCTGACAGAGCCATCCGGCTTTTTTTTTTTTTTTTTGTACTACAAAAAAAACTAGAATAATAACCGTGACCTTGTTGTCAGGGACCGGGATCCAAACTGCTGAAACTAGCAGAGACTGAATCACAATCTGCCTAGCTGCCTTCTTGTCTTCTGACACAGGCATACCTGTCTTAAAAAAAGCCGCTTTTGGTGTGAGTCAACCGTCTGAAACCACGCCAATCCGAGAAGGGCTGGAAGCCCGTCATGCCACTGGCTTGTCGGCGTTCTTCTGACGACGGTTAGTGGTTTGTTGAAAACTACGTCCTTTATCACGCCTACTGTGCCTCTAGCACGGCCTCAAAATGACTGAGGTCTAAAGGCTTTGAAAGGTGGACTTGAACATTGCGTTTAGGAACCTGTGTAGGTAATGGTAGAAAACCAGACTTTCCCCCCAGTGGCCTGAGAAACACATATGGACCGATGAGGACCAAATAACATCTCTCCAGCGTAAGGCAACGCTGCTATTTTGGACTCTGCTACTGCCAGCCAAGAACGCAGCCAGAGTGCTCATCGGGTCGCAACGAGTAAAGCTGAAAAGGTGAGAACTAACCTGGCCGACATACATAGAAGCTATACATAGATACTCAGCAGCTCCACAGATGTGATCAGCGAGAAGAATAAGGTGGTCGCCTAGTAGGGCCGACCTGAGCTGTGTTAGCCGTATTTACCCCACTTCCAACCGAACCAGGTCTAAGCAGCACCCTTGTTGCTGTATACATTGACTTTAACATAGTTTCTAGTTTACATTCTGACAAGTCTAAGCGTAGTAGCAATTTTACTGGAATGTTAACAGTTTTGAAAGTTTTGACACAGACGTATCCACCATTCGAGGATTCTCCCTATGGAAATGGGTAACTAGACAGGAACCGGCGGGGTGCAAAAAACCCGTTTATCCGGATTCTACCATGCCTCTACTAACGGCGTATTAAGACTCTTAATAAAGTGAAAAAGGTACCACCCTGACGAAAGTATCAATGGGCGGCCTGTCAGCATCCTCAATACCTGACGGCTGCTGTAATTCACCTTCCTCATGTTATTTTGCGATGTGAGGTCTGGCATTAGAATGCAACATAGCAGAAACTGTAAATTATAAAACAAATGATAACTATCTTTGTGACCTGAACAAGGCCTGGACTTCTGCAAGGTCCTAGACATCTCCTGAGACCACTACGGTATTTGGCGGTCTCACCCGAGCCTCAGATCCAGGCGTACTCCTTCTGCACACAGAAACAAATATACAAGAGAGACAAGTTTACTTAAAATGTTACTAAAGTGTGCATACGGCCGAAGTGCAGAGCACGTGGCCACAGTATATGAAACCTGATCTGTTCAAATTCCTACTAACGCCCCTGCCCCTTCCAGTGCAGAATGTTGTAGGACAGCAACTTCCTGAAGAAGAACCAGGAAGAAGAGTAAAATAAAAATAAAAAAAATGGCCTCCTGCCATGTGCTCTAAACCTATATATAATGAAGCAACCTTTGTTTTGCTAAACAGGTACTGTTTTATAAGCACTGTGTGCTGACCAATTGCGCCACTGTAGCTCTTTAATGAAGCAACCGCTGAGATCAACACAGTATTAGCCGAGATATATATAGTCAGATATGCATCACTTGTCTTTGTCTTATACATATATATTACACACATCTATACACATAGACAGCCATCATAAATAACTGATGTAACACAGGCTTAACAGTCTGATACCAGGGTTTACATTACCATTGAGTGTAAATGAGACCCCTCTACCCTGAAACACAGGCCTTTGTCCTGATGTACTTACTGCAGTAAAATGCAGTTTAGTTATGAGGGCCCTCCCGCTGTGCTGCTGCGGGCATAATCCTCCCCCCTTTCCCCTCTAGCGATCTCCCCCTTCCTGTTGGCGGACCACGGCAGCAGGGAGAGCTGTCCGCGGTCAGCCTGAATGCTGTGTAATAACCGCGGGAGGCCGGCGGGGAGCGGCTAGGCCGGGGAGTGGCGCTGGAGGACGACAGCGGTTGGGCCGTGGATCGGCCGTGGAGGGCGGCAGCGGAGATCGGCGCTGGAGGGCGGCAGCGGAGATCGGCGTTGGATAGCGGCGGCGGTTGGGCCGGGAAGCGGCGCTGGAGAGCGGCAGCGACTGAGCCGTGGAGCGGCACTGGGCGCTGTGAAGCGGCTTTGCAGTGAGCGCTAGGTAGGCAGCAGAGAACTTTAATAAAAATACAAACCCCACATAGCGGACGGCAGCGGAAGCTGCCCTGTTAAGCTTCAGTCCTCCTCTACAGCGGGGCGGCAGCGTGTGCAGACCGTCCCTGCTCCAAGTACCATAAATACCTGTGCTCCTGGGCTATGACGGGGCTTCTATGCAAACTCCGTCCAGCTTTCCCTCAGGTTGTTGGCACTTGGCTGTGAGGGTGCTCTTTTAGAGAGGACCGACACGCCAGCTGCTTGTAGCAGCTTCCACTATCCCGGACCCTCGCCTTTCTGGAAGGGGGGAAGGGATGTGGATAAGGTGAAAAAATAAAAATAAAATAAAAATATATTCAAAACAAGTATGGAAGGTCCACACGAGCCTTGTTGCTACATCGAGCACAGAAAAAACACTGAGGTACTCTGGGATATGGAGGGGAGGAGTAGTTCCAAAATTAATTTATTCAGTGCCTTGTTCCTGCGGAAGCCGTCCATATCCCAAGAGTACTCCAGTGACCCCTAGTGGATGAAAAAGAAACATCACCCATGGATTGTCTCCATGCTTGGTTCTGAGACTCAGAATTGTCTAACCTCTTATGCAATACAGCCACACATGCATTTAAAACTTTCCACATATCTACCCAATCAGCAGTCGGCGGTGCCGACAGAGTCACTCCCACATTCTGTTCAGCTCCCTCACTAGTCTCCTCCTGGGAAAAGCATTCAATTTCAGACATGTTGACACACATGTACTAACACCCCCAAACACACTGGCCTATAGGGGACAAAACCACAGTAAGGTCCTTCAGAGAGACAGAAAGGGAGTTTGCCAGCTCACACCCAGCGCCCCACCGGTCTGAAGGAATTAACCAATGCCCCAGACCTTTAAGCGCTTTTTATATATAGTAATCAACACCAAATTGCCGTGCCCCCCCCCTCGTTTTGTGCACCCTGTTACCTTTGATAGCAGTGAAGGGCCAGGAGCAGCGTCTCTGCAGCTGTACTGTGGAGAAAATGGCGCTGGTTTGAGCTGAGGAAGCCCCGCCCCCTATATGGCACGCTTCGGTCCCACGTTTTTTTATACTGGCGGGGGTCCCTATACATTGCCAAGGCAATGTATATACATATAGCCAGGTTAAATATGAGGTTTTATTGCTGTCCAGGGCGCCCCCCCTGCGCCCTGCACCCATGTAGTGCCGCTTGTGTAAGGGAGAAATGGCGAGCTGCGCGGGACCTCCGGAAGATCTGAAGTCTACTGCCGCCTTTGAAGTCTTCTTTGCTTCTTTACTCACCCGGCTTCTCTCTTCAGGCTCTGTGAGGGGGACGGCGGCGCGGCTCCGGGAATGAACAGCTAGGCGCACCAAGTGATAAGACCCTCTGGAGCTAATGGTGTCCAGTAGCCTAAGAAGCAGAGCCTTTGAACTCACAGAAGTAGGTCTGCTTCTCTCCCCTCAGTCCACGATGCAGGGAGCCTGTTGCCAGCAGTTCTCCCTGAAAATAATAAACCTAACAAAAGTCTTTTCTAGAGAAACTCTGTAGAGCTCCCCTAGTGTGCAACCAGTCTCCTCTGGGCACAGAATCTAACGGAGGCCTGGAGGAGGGGCATAGAGGGTGGAGCCAGTTCACGCCCATGTAAAGTTTTAAAGTGTCCATGTCTCCTGCGGATCCCGTCAATACCCCATGGTCCTTTTGGAGTCCCCAGCATCCTCTAGGACGTATGAGAAAATAAGAATTTACTCACCGGTAATTCTATTTCTCGTAGTCCGTAGTGGATGCTGGGAACACCGTAAGGACCATGGGGAATAGACAGGCTCCGCAGGAGACTGGGCACTCTAAAAGAAAGATTAGGTACTATCTGGTGTGCACTGGCTCCTCCCTCTATGCCCCTCCTCCAGACCTCAGGTAAGGAAACTGTGCCCGGAAGAGCTGACATTACAAGGAAAGGATTTTGGAATCCAGGGTAAGACTCATACCAGCCACACCAATCACACCGTACAACTTGTGATAACCTTACCGAGTTAACAGTATGAACAAGAACTGAGCATCACTCAACGGATGGCTCATAACAATAACCCTTTATTAAGCAATAACTATATACACGTATTGCAGAAAGTCCGCTCTTGGGACGGGCGCCCAGCATCCACTACGGACTACGAGAAATAGAATTACCGGTGAGTAAATTCTTATTTTCTCTAACGTCCTAGTGGATGCTGGGAACTCCGTAAGGACCATGGGGATTATACCAAAGCTCCCAAACGGGCGGGAGAGTGCGGATGACTCTGCAGCACCGGATGAGCAAACACAAGGTCCTCCTCAGCCAGGGTATCAAACTTGTAGAACTTCGCAAATGTGTTTGAACCCGACCAAGTAGCAGCTCGCAAAGTTGTAAAGCCGAGAACCCTCGGGCAGCCGCCCAAGAAGAGCCCACCTTTCTTGTGGAATGGGCTTTCACTGATTTTGGAAGGGGCAATCCAGCCGCAGAATGAGCCTGCTGAATCGTGTTACAGATCCAGCGAGTAATAGTTTGCTTCGAAGCAGGAGCACCCAGCTTGTTGGGTGCATACAGGATAAACAGCGAGTCAGTCTTTCTGACTCCAGCCGTTCTGGTTACATAAACCTTCAAAGCCCGGACTACGTCCAGCAACTTGGAGTCCTCCAAGCCACGAGTAGCCGCAGGCACCACAATAGGTTGGTTCAAATGAAAAGATGACACCACCTTTGGCAGAAATTGCGGACGAGTCCGCAATTCTGCCCTGTCCATATGGAAAACCAGATAGGGGCTTTTACATGACAAAGCCGCCAATTCTGAAACCCGCCTAGCCGAAGCTAAGGCCAACAGCATGACCACTTTCCACGTGAGATATTTTAGCTCCACAGTCTTAAGTGGCTCAAACCAGTGGGATTTCAGGAAATCCAACACCACATTAAGATCCCAAGGTGCCACTGGTGGCACAAAAGGGGGCTGAATATGCAGCACTCCCTTAACAAACGTCTGAACCTCAGGCAGCGAAGCCAGTTCTTTTTTAAAGAAAATGGATAGGGCCGAAATCTGGACCTTTATGGACCCCAATTTTAGGCCCATAGTCACCCCTGACTGTAGGAAGTGCAGGAATCGACCCAGCTGGAATTCCTCTGTAGGGGCCTTCCTGGCCTCACACCAAGCAACATATTTTCGCCATATACGGTGATAATGCTTTGCTGTCACGTCCTTCCTAGCCTTTATCAGCGTAGGAATAACTTCATCCGGAATGCCCTTTTCTGCTAGGATCCGGCGTTCAACCGCCATGCCGTCAAACGCAGTCGCGGTATGTCCTGGAACAAACAGGGCCCCTGTTGTAACAGGTCCTGTCTGAGAGGCAGAGGCCATGGGCCCTCTGTGATCATGTCTTGCAGTTCTGGGTACCAAGTCCTTCTTGGCCAATCTGGAACAATGAGTATTGTTCTCACTCCTCTTTTTCTTACTATTCTCAGCACCTTGGGTATGAGAGGAAGAGGAGAAAACACATAAACCGACCGGAACACCCACGGTGTTACTAGTGCGTCCACAGCTATCGACTGAGGGTCCCTTGACCTGGCGCAATATCTTTTTAGCTTTTTGTTGAGGCGGGACGCCATCATGTCCACCTGTGGCAGTTCCCATCGATTTGCAATCTGCTCGAAGACTTCTTGATGAAGTCCCCACTCTCCCGGGTGGAGGTCGTGCCTGCTGAGGAAGTCTGCTTCCCAGTTGTCCACTCCCGGAATGAACACTGCTGACAGTGCTTGCACGTGATTCTCCGCCCAACGAAGAATCCTGGTGGCTTCCGCCATTGCCACCCTGCTTCTTCCGCGGAGGCTTGCATCCGTGGTCACCAGGACCCAGTCCTGTATGCCGAACCTGCGGCCCTCGAGAAGGTAAGCACTTTGCAGCCACCATAGAAGAGACACCCTGGCCCTGGGGGACAGGGTGATCAGCCGATGCATCTGAAGATGCGATCCGGACCACCTGTCCAGCAGATCCCACTGAAAGATCCTCGCATGGAACCTGCCGAAGGGAATGGCTTCGTATGACGCCACCATTTTTCCCAGGACTCGCGTGCAGTGATGCACCGACACCTGTTTTGGTTTTAGGCGGTCTCTGACCAGAGTCACAAGCTCCTGAGCCTTCTCTTCCGGGAGAAACACCTTCTTCTGTTCTGCGTCCAGAATCATGCCCAGGAAAGGTAGACGCGTCGTAGGAATCAGCTGCGACTTTGGAATATTCAGAATCCAGCCGTGCTGTCGCAACACTTCCTGAGAGTGTGCTACGCTGATCAAAAACTGCACCCTGGACCTCGCCTTTATGAGGAGATCGTCCAAGTATGGGATAATTGTAACTCCTTGCTTCCGAAGGAGTACCATAATTTCCACCATCACCTTGGTAAATATTCTCGGTGCCGTGGATAGACCAAACGGCAACGTCTGTAATTGGTAATGACAGTCCTGTACCACAAACCTGAGGTACTCCTGGTGAGGTGGATAAATGGGGACATGCAAGTAAGTATCCTTGATGTCCAGAGATACCATAAAATCCCCCTCTTCCAGGCTTGCAATGACCGCTCTGAGCGATTCCATTTTGAACTTGAATTTCTTCAGATAAATGTTCAGGGATTTTAAATTCAAAATGGGTCTTACCGAACCATCCGGTTTTGGTACCACAAACATAGTGGAATAGTAACCCCTTCCCTGTTGAAGGAGGGGAACCTTTACTATCACCTGCTGGAGGTATAGATTGTGAATTGCCACCAGCACTACCTCCCTTTCCATGGGGGAAGCTGGCAAGGCCGATTTTAGGTAACGGTGAGGGGGGGTCACCTCGAATTCCAGCTTGTATCCCTGAGACACAATTTGTATCGCCCAAGGATCCACCTGTGAGCGAACCCACTGGTTGCTGAAATTTCTGAGACGCGCCCCCACCGCTCCTGGCTCCGCCTGTGGAGCCCCAGCGTCATGCGGTGGATTTAGTGGAAGCCGGGGAGGACTTTTGTTCCTGGGAACTGGCTGCATGGTGCAGCTTCTTTCCTCTACCCCTGCCTCTGGCAAGAAAGGATGCACCTCTGACTTTCTTGTTTTTTTGAGAACGAAAGGACTGCATTTGATAATACGGTGCTTTCTTTGGCTGTGAGGAAACATAAGGCAAGAAATTTGACTTCCCAGCCGAAGCCGTGGACACGAGGTCCGAGAGACCGTCCCCAAACAATTCCTCACCCTTATAAGGCAAAACCTCCATGTGTTTTTTAGAGTCGGCATCCCCTGTCCATTGCCGAGTCCATAAGACCCTTCTGGCAGAAATGGACATTGCATTTATTCTAGAGCCCAGCAGGCAAATGTCCCTCTGGGCATCCCGCATATATAGGACGGCGTCTTTGATATGACCTAGGGTTAGCAACACAGTGTCCCTGTCCAGGGTATCTATCTCCACTGACAGAGTATCTGTCCATGCTGCTACAGCGCTACACATCCAGGCCGAAGCAATGGCTGGCCTCAGTAGAGTACCAGAATGTGTATAAACACACATCAGGATAGCTTCCTGCTTCCTATCTGCAGGGTCCTTTAGGGCGGCCGAATCCTGTGACGGGAGGGCCACCTTTTTAGATAAGCGTGTCAACGCCTTGTCTACCCTAGGGGAGGATTCCCAGCGTAACCTGTCCGCCGGCGGGAAAGGATACGCCATAAGTAGCTTTTTGGAAATCACCACTTTCTTATCAGGGGAACCCCACGCTTCTTCACATAATTCATTTAATTCATGTGACGGGGGAAAAGTCACTGCACGTCTTTTCTCCCCAAACATATAAACCCTCTTGTCAGGGACAGGGTTATTGCAATAATCATGTAGCGGATGGCCTTGGTCATTTTCGGCTGTAAATTTGCCTCATCATCATCGACACTGGAGTCGGACTCCGTGTCGGCATCTGTGTCAACCATCTGAGATACTGGGCGTTTATGATACCCTGACGGCCTCTGAGTCGCAGGGTCAGGCACGGGTTGAGCCCCCGGCTGTCCCAAGGCTGCAGCTTTATCAAACCTTCTATGTAATGAGCTTACATTATCATTTAAGACCTTCCACATATCCATCCAATCAGGTGTCGGCACCGACACCACATTTATCTGCACTTGCTCCGCCTCCACGTAACCCTCCTCATCAAACATGTCGACAAAGACGTACCGACACACTGCACACACACAGGGAATGCTCTGACTGAGGACAGGACCCCACAAAGGCCTTTGGGGAGACAGAGAGAGAGTATGCCAGCACACACCACAGCGCTATATAACCCAGGGATTTACACTATAATAAGTGATTACCCAATAGCTGCTGATTTTATGTCTTTTGCGCCTAAATTTATGTGCCCACATTCTCTTTTTCCCTTTCTGTACCTGGATACTGCAGGGGAGAGCCTGGGGAGCTGCTTCCAGCGGAGCTGTGAAGAGAAAATGGCGCTGGTTAGTGCTGAGGAAGAAGGCCCCGCCCCCCTCAGCGGCAGGCTTCTGTCCCGCTTTCAATGTGTAAAAACGGCGGGGGCTTGGACATATATACAGTCCCTGACTGTATATATGTCATATTTTTGCCAAAAAGGTATTTAATTGCTGCCAAGGGCGCCCCCCCCTGCGCCCTGCACCCTACAGTGACCGGAGTGTGCGGTGTGCTGCGGGAGCAATGGCGCACAGCTGCAGTGCTGTGCGCTACCTTAAGTGAAGACAGGAGTCTTCTGCCGCCGATTTCGATGTCTTCTTGCTTGTGCTGGCTGCTGTACTTCTGGCTCTGCGAGGGGGACAGCGGCGCGGATCCGGACGATCTAGGTCAGGTACCTGTGTTCGATCCCTCTGGAGCTAATGGTGTCCAGTAGCCTAAGAAGCGCAACCTAGCTTCAGTGAGTAGGTTTGCTTCTCTCCCCTCAGTCCCACGTAGCAGAGAGTCTGTTGCCAGCAGAAGCTCTCTGAAAATAAAAAACCTAACAAAATACTTTCTTTACTAGTAAGCTCAGGAGAGCCCACTAGGAGCACCCAGCTCTGGCCGGGCACAGATTCTAACTGAGGTCTGGAGGAGGGGCATAGAGGGAGGAGCCAGTGTACACCAGATAGTACCTAATCTTTCTTTAGAGTGCCCAGTCTCCTGCGGAGCCCGTCTATTCCCCATGGTCCTTACGGAGTTCCCAGCATCCACTAGGACGTTAGAGAAATATATTTATTTATAGTTTGATAATAGGAAATTGCGAGGCCACGCCCACTTTCCCAGGAGCACGCGCTGGTGGTGGTGGTGGTGGGGGGGGGCGCTTTTAAACTTTCTCACTCAGGATACTAGTAGGCCTGGAGCTGTCCCTGACTGCTGCTGCCGCCGGTGTGTTTGGTGAGTGAGTGAGTGAGTGAGAGTGGGTAGGTCCCCACCACTGACGGGCTGCCGCAGCAAGTGGGGAGGGAGTAGGAGTGTGAGGGACAGTACTGTGTGTGAAAGAGGGCCATGTTTCCACGTGTGTGGAAGAGGTGTGTGAGGGCTGCTGCTGCTGGGTGAGAGAAAAGTTGTGAGGGCTGCTGCTGCTGGGTGTGTGCGC
This sequence comes from Pseudophryne corroboree, assembly GCF_028390025.1. Classification (NCBI taxonomy): domain Eukaryota; kingdom Metazoa; phylum Chordata; class Amphibia; order Anura; family Myobatrachidae; genus Pseudophryne; species Pseudophryne corroboree. The sequence continues at coordinate 359,247,423 of NC_086449.1, forward strand.
GCTGCTGGGGGAGAAAAAGTGTGTGGGCTGCTGCTGCTGCTGGGTGTGTGCGCGCTGCTGGGGGAGAAAAAGTGTGTGGGCTGCATTGCTCTTCAGAAGGTAATAGGGAGTTGAGCTGTCAAGCTATGGGAGGGGCCCTGATTGAGAATCTCACTCAGTGTGTGTCGTGCAAGATGTATGCACACCTGGAGCAGCCGACCCAGTGTGAATACATCTGCACAAGATGTGTGCGAACGGTTGCCCTGGAAGCCCAGGTAACTGATCTAGAGCAAACAGTTACGCGACTGAGGGATATTCACAATCTCGAGCGAAGTTTAGATGGAGGAGTTGCGGGAGTGCACCGGGAGACAAGGATAATCAGGTAGCTAGCTGGGTCACTGTTAGAAGGCAGAAAAAGAGGAGGAGGCATGACATCTCTGAACTATCAAACCCAAACAAATTCGCCCGATTGGACGAAGATTCGGAGGATGATAGCGAGGAAATGACCGAGACGGTGGAGACTGTTCCCTCTAGCAACCGGAGGAGTGGTCCCTCCGACACAAATGGGATGTAAGAGAGAGAGAGAGAGAGAGAGATACCCAGGCAGATTGTGGTGGTAGGGGACTCTATCATCAGGAAGACAGATAGGGCAATCTGCTACCGGGACCGTGATCGCCGTACGGTCTGTTGTCTCCCAGGCGCTCGGGTACGGCACATCGCGCACCGGGTAGATAGTTGGGAGGGGCTGGGAATGACCCGGCGGTCTTGGTGAACGTTGGCACCAACGACAAAGTTAGTGGTAGGCGGGATGTCCTTAAGAAAGATTATAGTGACTTAGGTCGTAAACTTATGGAAAGGACATCTAAGGTAATATTCTCTGAAATTTTACCAGTGCCATGCGCTAGCCCAGGGAGGCAGAGGGAGATCAGGGAGGTAAATGTGTGGCTTAGAGACTTGTATAGGAAGGAGGGGTTTGTGTTCCTGGAACACTGGGCGGACTTTTCGGTCAGGCGGCATTTTTTTGTCGCAATGGATTGCACCTGAATGAGGAGGGGGCTGCGTTGCTGGGGGGGGGGGGGGGGGGGGGGGGGGGGAGAAGGATGGTTAGAAGAGCTTTTAAATTAGGAACCTGGGGGAAGGGTTTAGTTAGAAACTACGGGTGGAGAATAGCAAGGATGGTGGTAGTGAACTAATTGGGGGTGGAGAAGGGGGGAGGGAAAGAACAGCCGGCAAGTGTACTTACAAGGGTACTAAAAAGGGTATTACCAAAGGTATTGCCAAAACATTAGCTAACAACAATTGCGGCTCTTCATTACAGCATATAGAAAATAATGTAAGTAGCATAAGGAAAATATTTATGTGGGGGCGGAGAGTTTAGAAGGACTAAATGAGTTTAAAGTATGAGGGGGGTGATGAAGGAGGGAGCAGAAGGACAGTCAGTAAGAGTAACTCTAAGGAGGCACTTGTAAACCAGGATAGGATACCCTTAAAAAACAAACGGACAAGGGAACCACTAAACTAAAATGTATGCTTGCGAACGCAAGAAGCCTAGCAGGTAAAATGGGGGAATTGGAATTGATAGTATCAAAGGCAGAGTATGATATTATAGGTATTACGGAAACATGGTGGGGCGACTCTCACAACTGGGTGGCAAACTTGGAGGGGTATTCTCTTTTCAGGAGAGACAGGGCTAACAAAAGAGGAGGAGGTGTATGTCTTTATGTTAAGCCATCTCTTAAACCATACTTAAAAGGAGGTTATCTACGAGGGGACTGGAGATAATGTGGAGTCAGTATGGGTAGAAATCGGTGCTGCAGGGTCATCCGCACTCTCTCGCCCATTTTAGAGCTTTGGTATAACCCCATGGTTCTTGAAGTGACCCCAGCATCCTCTAGGACGTATGAGAAAACAGGATTTTAATACCTACCGGTAAATAATTTTCTCCTAGTCTGTAGAGGATGCTGGGGATGCTTCAAGAACCATGGGGTATAGACGGGATCCACAGGAGACATGGGCACACTATAAGACTTTGAATGGGTGTGAACTGGCTCCTCCCTCTATGCCCCTCCTCCAGACCTCAGTTATAGGAACTGTGCCCAGGGAGGCGGACATTTCGAGGAAAAGGATTTTTGTTACACTAAGGGTGAGATACATACCAGCCCACACCACAAACATACCGTACAACTGGATTAGCAGGAATACCAGTCAACGGTACGAACAAAAAACAGCAACAAGCTGAACATAACCGATACACAACCTTTGTGTAACCGAAAACAACAACTAACAATACAACTGCAAGTAACAGTCCGCACTGGGATGGGCGCCCAGCATCCTCTACGGAATAGGAGAAAAGGATTTACCCGTAGGTATTAAAATCCTATTTTCTCTTACGTCCTAGAGGATGCTGGGGACTCCAAAAGAACCATGAGGTCTATACCAAAGCTCCAGACCGGGCAGGAGAGTGCGGACGACTCTGCAGCACCGATTGAGCAAACATGAGGTCCTCATCAGCCAGGGTATCAAACTTGTAGAACTTAGCAAAAGTGTTTGAACCCGACCGCGTAGCCGCTCGGCACAGTTGAAGTGCCGAGACCCCTCGGGCAGCCGCCCAAGATGAGCCCAACTTCCTGGTAGAATGGGCCTTCACCGACTTCGGCAACGGCAATCCAGCCGTAGAATGAGCATGCTGAATTGTATTACAAATCCAGTGTGCAACAGTCTGCTTGGAAGCAGGATTTCCAATCTTGTTGGAAGCGTACAGGACAAACAGAGCCTCCGTTTACCTAACAAGAGCCGTTCTGGTGATATAAATTTTCAAAGCTCTTACGACATCGAGAGATTTTGGCACCGGCACGGCATCCGTAGCCACAGGGACCACAATAGGTTGATTTATGTGAAACGAAGAAACCACCTTCGACAGAAATTGTTGACGAGTCCTCAATTCCGCTCTATCCACATGGAAAACCAAATATGGGCTCTTGTGAGACAAAGCCGCCAATTTCGACACCCGTCTGGAGGATGCCAAGGCCAAAAGCATGACCACTTTCCAAGTGAGAAATTTCAACTCAACCTTCCGCAAATGTTCAAACTAGTGAGACATTAGAAACTGTAACACCACGTCAAGGTCCCACGGTGCCACAAACGGAGGTTGGATATGCAGCACTACCTTCACGAAAGTCTGAACTTCAGGAAGGGCGGCCAACTCCTTTTTGAAAGAAAATAGATAAAGCCGAAATCTGCACTTTGATGGAACTAAATTTCAGGCCTGCATCCACGCCTGCCTGTAAAAATTGGAGGAAACGACCCAGCTGAAACTCCTCCGAAGGAGCCTTCTTGGCTTCACACCACGTCACATATTTTCTCCAAATACGGTGATAACGCTTCGCCGTGACCTCCTTTCTAGCCTTAAGGAGAGTGGGGATGACCTCCCCTGGGAATACCCTTTCTAGCTAGGATTTGGCGTTCAACCTCCACGCTGTCAAACGCAGCCGCGGTAAGTCTTGAAATACGCATGGCCCCTGCAGTAACAGGTCCTCTCTGAGAGGAAGCGGCCAAGGATCTTCTATGTGCAATTCCTGAAGATCCGGATACCAGGCCCTACGTGGCCAATCTGGAACGACGAGTACCGCCTGAGCCCTTGTTCGTCTTACGATCCTCAACACTTTTGGAATAAGAGGAAGTGGAGGGAACACATATACCGACTGAAACACCCACGGAGTTACCAGGGCATCCACTGCACTGGCTTGGGGGTCCCTCGACCTGAAACAATACCTCGGAAGCTTCTTGTTGAGGCGAGACGCCATCATGTCTATTTAAGGAATTCCCCAACGCCTTGTCACTTCTGCAAATACCTCTTGATGAAGGGCCCACTCTCCTGGATGGAGATCGTGTCTGCTAAGGAAGTCTGCTTCCCAGATGTCCACACCTGGAAGGAAGACTGCTGACAGAGCGCTCCCGTGTTTTTCCGCCATGCGGAGAACTTTTGTGGCCTCCGCCATCGCCGCTCTTTGTTCCGCCCTGGCGGCTTACGTACGCCACCACTGTTACGTTGTCCGACTGAATCAGCACAGGTAGACCTCGAAGAAGTTGTTCCGCTTGCAGAAGGCCGTTGTAAATGGCTCTTAACTCCAGAACGTTTATGTGGAGACAAGTTTCCTGGCTTGACCATTTTCCCTGGAAACTTCTTCCTTGAGTGACTGCTCCCCAGCCTCGGAGACTTGCATCTGTGGTCAGCAGGACCAAATCCTGGATCCCGAACCTGCGTCCCTCTAGAAGGTGAGAACTTTGCAGCCACCACAGAAGAGAAATTCTGGTCCTGGAAGATAAACTTATTTTCCGATGCATGTGCAGGTGAGACCCGGACCATTTGTCCAGCAGGTCCCACTGAAACACCCGGGCATGAAACCTGCCAAACGGAATGGCTTCGTAAGCCGCAACCATCTTCCCTAGCACTCGAGTGCACTGATGAATCGACACTCTTGCCGGTTTCAGAATCTCCTTGACCATGCATTGGATTTCCAGGGCTTTTTCCGTCGGAAGAAACACTCTCTGCAGTTCCGTGGCTAGGATCATGCCCAAGAAGGGCAGCCGAGTTGTTGGGATCAACTGAGACTTTGGAAAATTTAGAATCCAACCATGATGTTGCAGAACCATCAGGGAGAGTTCCACATTTCTTAGCAACTGCTCCTTCGATCTCGCCTTTATCAGGAGATCGTTCAAGTATGGGATAATTGTGACACCCAGCTTGCGTAGGAGTACACTCATTTCTGCCATCACTTTGGTGAAGACCCTCGGGGCCGTGGAAAAACCCAAATCTCAGGAAAGCCTAATGTGGAGGATATATATCGGGACGTGTAAGCAGGCATCTTTTATGTCGACTGACGCCATAAAATTCCCCCCTTCTAGACTGGAGATCACTGCTCGAAAAGATTCCATCTTGAATTTGAAAGTTTTTAAATACAGATTGAGGGATTTTAAGTTCAGGATCGGTCTGACCGAGCCGTCTGGCTTTGGCACGACAAAGAGGCTCGAATAAAACCCTTCTCCCCGTTGGGACGGGGGTACCGGGACAATAACACTCTGGAGACACAGCTTTTGTATCGCAGCACTCACTACTTCCCTTTCTGGGATAGAAACTGGCAAGGCTGATTTGAAAAATCTGTGGGGGGGGGGGGGGGGGCACCTCCTGAAACTCCAGTTTGTACCCTTGGGACACTATGTCTACCACCCAAGGATCTAGGCCCGAGTGAAACCAGACCTGACTGAAGAGTCGGAGACGCGCCCCCACCGGCACGGGCTCCGTAGGGAGCCCCAGCGTCATGCGGTGGACTTGGCAGAGGCCGGGGAGGACTTTTGGTCCTGGGAGCCTGACACAGCAGGCAACCTTTTTCCCCTTCCTCTGCCTTTTGACGCAAGGAAGGATGAGCCTCTTCCTTTTTTGTATTTATTAGGCCGAAAAGACTGCATCTGATAATGGGGTGCCTTTTTCTGTTGTGCTGGAACATAAGGAAGAAAAGATGACTTACCCGCTGTAGCGGTAGACACCAGGTCAGCGAGGCCGTCACCAAACAAGACACTACCTTTATAAGGGAGAGCTTCCATAGCTTTCTTGGAGTCGGCATCAGCATTCCATTGATGAATCCACAGCGCTCTCCTGGCCGAGACTGCCATGGCATTGGCCCTTGATCCCAAGAGGCCAATATCCCTCGCTGCATACTTTAGGTAAGCTGCAGCGTCCCTGATATAACCGAGAGTCAAAAGAATGTTATCCCTATCCAGGGTATCCATATCAGATGCCAAATTATCAGCCCACTTGGCAATAGCACTACTCACCCAAGCCGACGCCACGGCAGGCCTGAGGAGTGCACCCGTAGTGAGGGCAGCAGTGTCGGGAGACGGAAGCACCACCTTCTTGGATAGCCAGGACAGAGCCTTGTCCACATTGGGAGATGACTCCCACTTTTCCCTGTCGTCAGAGGGGAAAGGATATGCCATAAGAATTCTCTTGGGAATTTGCCATCTTTTATCAGGCGATTCCCAAGCCTTTTCACAAAGAGCGTTCAGTTCATGAGAGGGGAAAAACGTTACCTCAGGTTTCTTTCCCTTATACAAACATACCCTTGTATCAGGAACAGCAGGCACTTCGGAAATATGTCAAACATCTTTAATAGCCACAATCATGTACTGAATACTCTTAACCAATTTTGGATGTAAATTGGCCTCACTATAGTCGACACTGGAGTCAGAGTCTGTGTCGGTATCCGTATCAGCTATTTGGGTAAATGAACGCTTTTGTGACCCTGAGGGGGCCTGTACCTGGGATAAGGTGTCCTCCATGGATTTTCTCCACGTTTGTGACTGAGAATCAGATTTATCCAGCCTCTTAGACAATAACGCCACATTTGCATTCAATGTACTCAACATATTCACCCAATCAGCAGTCGGCGGTACCAACAGAGTCACTCCCAAATCCTTCTCTGCGCCCCCAGTAACTGCCTCCGGGGCCTCAGACATGTCGACACACCGTACCGACACACACACTCTCACACTGGCAATAGGGGATAGATCCACAGGGAAGCCTGTTAGAGAGAACACAGAGGGAGTATACCAGCTCACACCCCAGCGGCCATATACTACTGAAAAAAATAATATATGATCACTGCGCTGTTTAAATAGCACCAATTTACTGTGCCCCCGCCCTCCCTATTGCTCCCTGTACTTGATAAGGAGAGTGGAGGTCCGGGCCAGCATCTCTGCAGCGTCTGTGAAGAGAGAAAATGGCGCTGGTAAGCTGTGAGGGCTAAGCCACGCCCCCTTCCGGCGCGCTGTAGTCCTGCTCAATTTTAAATATTTATACTGGCGGGGGTCTTATATTTAGTGCCTAGGCACTTAAAATAAGAATTTACTTACCGATAATTCTATTTCTCGTAGTCCGTAGTGGATGCTGGGGACTCCGTAAGGACCATGGGGATTAGCGGCTCCGCAGGAGACAGGGCACAAAAGTAAAAGCTTTAGGATCAGGTGGTATGCACTGGCTCCTCCCCCTATGACCCTCCTCCAAGCCTCAGTTAGGATACTGTGCCCGGACGAGCGTACACAATAAGGAAGGATCTTGAATCCCGGGTAAGACTCATACCAGCCACACCAATCACACTGTACAACCTGTGATCTGAACCCAGTTAACAGCATGATAACAGCGGAGCCTCTGAAAAGATGGCTCACAACAATAATAACCCGATTTTTGTAACAATAACTATGTACAAGTATTGCAGACAATCCGCACTTGGGATGGGCGCCCAGCATCCACTACGGACTACGAGAAATAGAATTATCGGTAAGTAAATTCTTATTTTCTCTGACGTCCTAAGTGGATGCTGGGGACTCCGTAAGGACCATGGGGATTATACCAAAGCTCCCAAACGGGCGGGAGAGTGCGGATGACTCTGCAACACCGAATGAGAGAACTCCAGGTCCTCCTCAGCCAGGGTATCAAATTTGTAGAATTTTGCAAACGTGTTTGCCCCTGACCAAGTAGCAGCTCGGCAAAGTTGTAAAGCCGAGACCCCTTGGGCAGTCGCCCAAGATGAGCCCACCTTCCTTGTGGAATGGGCATTTACAGATTTTGGCTGTGGCAGGCCTGCCACAGAATGTGCAAGCTGAATTGTACTACAAATCCAACGAGCAATCGTCTGCTTAGAAGCAGGAACACCCAGTTTGTTGGGTGCATACAGGATAAACAGCGAGTCAGTTTTCCTGACTCCAGCCGTCCTGGAAATATATTTTCAGGGCCCTGACAACATCTAGCAACTTGGAGTCCTCCAAGTCCCTATTAGCCGCAGGTACCACAATAGGCTGGTTCAGGTGAAACGCTGACACCACCTTAGGGAAAAACTGGGGACGAGTCCGCAGTTCTGCCCTGTACTAATGGAAAAAGAGATATGGGCTTTTGTGAGACAAAGCCGCCAATTTTGACACTCGCCTGGCCGAGGCCAGGGCCAACCGCATGGTCACTTTCCATGTGAGATATTTCAAATCCACAGATTTGAGCGGTTCAAACCAATGTGATTTGAGGAATCCCAGAACTACGTTGAGATCCCACGGTGCCACTGGAGGCACAAAAGGGGGTTGTATATGCAGTACTCCCTTGACAAACGTCTGGACTTCAGGAACTGAAGCCAATTCTTTCTGGAAGAAAATCGACAGGGCCGAAATTTGAACCTTAATGGACCCCAATTTTAGGCCCATAGACACTCCTGTTTGCAGGAAATGCAGGAATCGACCGAGTTGAAATTTCTTCGTGGGGGCCTTCCTGGCCTCACACCACGCAACATATTTTCGCCACCTGTGGTGATAATGTTGTGCGGTCACCTCCTTCCTGGCTTTGACCAGGGTAGGGATGACCTCTTCCGGAATGCCTTTTTCCCTTAGGATCCGGCATTCAACCGCCATGCCGTCAAACGCAGCCGCGGTAAGTCTTGGAACAGACATGGTACTTGCTGAAGCAAGTCCCTTCTTAGCGGCAGAGGCCATGGGTCCTCTGTGAGCATCTCTTGAAGTTCCGGGTACCAAGTCCTTCTTGGCCAATCTGGAGCCACGAGTATAGTTCTTACTCCTCTACGTCTTATAATTCTCAGTATCTTGGGTATGAGAAGCAGAGGAGGGAACACATACACCGACTGGTACACCCACGGTGTTACCAGAACGTCCACAGCTATTGCCTGAGGGTCTCTTGACCTGGCGCAATACCTGTCCAGTTTTTTGTTCAGGCGGGACGCCATCATGTCCACCTTTGGTCTTTCCCAACGGTTCACACTCATGTGGAAGACTTCCAGATGAAGTCCCCACTCTCCCGGGTGGAGGTCGTGCCTGCTGAGGAAGTCTGCTTCCCAGTTGTCCACTCCCGGAATGAACACTGCTATCACATGATTTTCCGCCCAGCGAAGAATCCTTGCAGTTTCTGCCATTGCCCTCCTGCTTCTTGTGCCGCCCTGTCTGTTTACGTGGGCGACTGCCGTGATGTTGTCCGACTGGATCAATACCGGCTGACCTTGAAGCAGAGGTCTTGCTAAGCTTAGAGCATTGTAAATTGCCCTTAGCTCCAGTATATTTATGTGGAGAGAAGTCTCCAGACTTGACCACACTCCCTGGAAATTTTTTCCCTGTGTGACTGCTCCCCAGCCTCTCAGGCTGGCATCCGTGGTCACCAGGACCCAGTCCTGAATGCCGAATCTGCGGCCCTCTAGTAGATGAGCACTCTGCAGCCACCACAGAAGAGACACCCTTGTCCTTGGAGACAGGGTTATCCGCTGATGCATCTGAAGATGCGATCCGGACCATTTTTCCAGCAGATCCCACTGAAAAGTTCTTGCGTGAAATCTGCCGAATGGAATCGCTTCGTAAGAAGCCACCATTTTTCCCAGGACCCTTGTGCAATGATGCACTGACACTTTTCCTGGTTTTAGGAGGTTCCTGACTAGCTCGGATAACTCCCTGGCTTTCTCCTCCGGGAGAAACACCTTTTTCTGGACTGTGTCCAGAATCATCCCTAGGAACAGCTGACGTGTCGTCGGGATCAGCTGCGATTTTGGATCGTCCAAGTAAGGGATAATTAAGACGTCTTTTCTTCGAAGAAGAATCATCATTTCGGCCCTTACCTTGGTAAAGACCCGGGGTGCCGTGGACAATCCAAACGGCAGCGTCTGAACTGATAGTGACAGTTCAGTACCACGAACCTGAGGTACCCTTGGTGAGAAGGGCAAATTGGGACAAGGTAAGCATCCTTGATGTCCAAGGACACCATATAGTCCCCTCTTCCAGGTTCGCTATCACTGCTCTGAGTGACTCCATCTTGATTTGAACCTTTGTATGTAAGTGTTCAAAGATTTCAGATTTAGAATAGGTCTCACCGAGCCATCTGGCTTCGGTACCACAAATAGTGTGGAATAATACCCCTTTCCTTGTTGTAGGAGGGGTACTTTGATTATCACCTGCTGGTGAATTGCTTCCAATACTGCCTCCCTGTCGGAGGGAGACGTTGGTAAAGCAGACTTCAGGAACCTGCGAGGAGGCGACGTCTCAAAATCCAATCTGTACCCCTGAGATACTACCTGTAGGATCCATGGGTCCACTTGCGAGTGAGCCCACTGCGCGCTGAAACTCTTGAGACGACCCCCCACCGCACCTGAGTCCGCTTGTAAGGCCCCAGCGTCATGCTGAGGACTTGGCAGAAGCGGTGGAGGGCTTCTGTTCCTGGGAAGGGGCTGCCTGCTGCAGTCTTTTTCCCTTTCCTCTACCCCTGGGCAGATATGACTGGCCTTTTGCCCGCTTGCCCTTATGGGGACGAAAGGACTGAGGCTGAAAAGACGGTGTCTTTTTCTGCTGAGAGGTGACTTGGGGTAAAAAGGTGGATTTTCCAGCTGTTGCCGTGGCCACCAGGTCCGATAGACCTACCCCAAATAACTCCTCCCCTTTATACGGCAATACTTCCATGTGCCGTTTGGAATCCGCATCACCTGACCACTGTCGTGTCCATAACATCTTCTGGCAGAAATGGACATCGCACTTACCCTTGATGCCAGAGTGCAAATATCCCTCTGTGCATCTTGCATATATAGAAATTCATCCTTTAAATGCTCTATAGTCAATAAAATACTGTCCCTGTCAAGGGTTTCAATATTTTCAGTCAGGGAAACCGACCAAGCCACCCCAGCACTGCACATCCAGGCTGAGGCGATCGCTGGTCGCAGTATAACACCAGTATGTGTGTATATACTTTTTAGGATATTTTCCAGCTTTCTATCAGCTGGTTCCTTGAGGGCGGCCGTATCTGGAGACGGTAACGCCACTTGTTTTGATAAGCGTGTGAATGCCTTATCCACCCTAGGGGGTGTTTCCCAACGCGCCCTAACTTCTGGCGGGAAAGGGTATAACGCCAATACTTTCTTAGATATTAGCAATTTTTAATTCATCTGATTCAGGAAAAACTACAGGTAGTTCTTTCACACCCCACATAATACCCTTTTTTGTGGTACTTGTAGTATCAGAAATATGTAACACCTCCTTCATTGCCCTTATCATGTAACGTGTGGCCCTACTGGAAAATACGTCTGTTTCTTCACCGTCGACACTGGAGTCAGTGTCCGTGTCTGTGTCGACCGACTGAGGTAATGGCCGTTTTAAAGCCCCTGACGGTGTTTGAGACGCATGGACAGGTACTAATTTGTTTGCCGGCCGTCTCATGTCGTCAACCGACCTTACAGCGTGTTGACATTATCACGTAATTCCATAAATAAGCCATCCATTCCGGTGTCGACTCCCTAGGGGGTGACATCACCATTACAGGCAATTTCTCCGCCTCCACACCAACATCGTCCTCATACATGTCGACACACACGTACCGACACACAGCACACACACAGGGAATGCTCTGATAGAGGACAGGACCCCACTAGCCCTTTGGGGAGACAGAGGGAGAGTTTGCCAGCACACACCAAAACGCTATAATTATACAGGGACAACCTTATAATAATAAGAATTTACTTACCGATAATTCTATTTCTCGGAGTCCGTAGTGGATGCTGGGGTTCCTGAAAGGACCATGGGGAATAGCGGCTCCGCAGGAGACAGGGCACAAAAAGTAAAGCTTTAGGATCAGGTGGTGTGCACTGGCTCCTCCCCCTATGACCCCCCTCCAAGCCTCAGTTAGGTACTGTGCCCGGACGAGCGTACACAATAAGGAAGGATTTATGAATCCCGGGTAAGACTCATACCAGCCACACCAATCACACTGTACAACCTGTGATCTGAACCCAGTTAACAGTATGATAACAGCGGAGCCTCTGAAAAGATGGCTCACAACAATAATAACCCGATTTTTGTAACTATGTACAAGTAATGCAGATAATCCGCACTTGGGATGGGCGCCCAGCATCCACTACGGACTCCGAGAAATAGAATTATCGGTAAGTAAATTCTTATTTTCTCTATCGTCCTAGTGGATGCTGGGGTTCCTGAAAGGACCATGGGGATTATACCAAAGCTCCCAAACGGGCGGGAGAGTGCGGATGACTCTGCAGCACCGAATGAGAGAACTCCAGGTCCTCCTTAGCCAGGGTATCAAATTTGTAGGATTTTACAAACGTGTTTGCCCCTGACTAAATAGCCGCTCGGCAAAGTTGTAAAGCCGAGACCCCTCGGGCAGCCGCCCAAGATGAGCCCACCTTCCTTGTGGAATGGGCATTTACATATTTTGGCTGTGGCAGGCCTGCCACAGAATGTGCAAGCTGAATTGTATTACACATCCAACTAGCAAAAGTCTGCTTAAAAGCAAGAGCACCCAGTTTGTTGGGTGCATACAGGATAACAGCAAGTCAGTTTTCCTGACTCCAGCCGTCCTGGAAACTATATTTTCAGGGCCCTGACCACATCTAGCAACTTGGAGTCCTCCAAGTCCCTAGTAGGCGCAAGACACCACAATAAGCTGGTTCAGGTGAACCACTGACACCACCTTAGGGAGAGAACTGGGGACGAGTCCGCAGCTCTGCCCTGTCCGAATGGACAAACAGATATGGGCTTTTTTGAGAAGAAAACCACCAATTTGACACTCGCCTGGTCCAGGCCAGGTCCAAGAGCATGTTCACTTTTCATGCGAGATGCTTCAAATCCACAGATTTGACTGGTTTTAAACCAATGTGTTTTGAGGAATCCCAGAACTACGTTGAGATCCCACAGTGCCACTGGAGGCACAAAAGGGGGTTGTATATGCAATACTCCCTTGACAAACTTCTGGACTTCAGGAACTGAAGCCACTTCTTTCTGGAAGAAAAATCGACAGGGCCGAAATTTGAACCTTAATGGACCCCAATTTGAGGCCCATAGACACTCCTGTTTGCAAGAAATGCAGGAATCGACCGAGTTGAAATTTCTTCGTGGGGCCTTCCTGGCCTCACACCACGCAACATATTTTCGCCACATGTGGTGATAATGTTGTGCGGTCACCTCCTTTCTGGCTTTGACCAGGGTAGGAATGACCTCTTCCTGAATGCCTTTTCCCTTAGGATCCGGCGTTCCACCGCCATGCCGTCAAACGCAGCTGCGGTAAGTCTTGGAACAGACATGGTACTTGCTGAAACAAGTCCCTTCTTAGCGGCAGAGGCCATAAGTCCTCTGTGAGCCTCTCTTGAAGTTCCGGGTACCAAGTCCTTCTTGGCCAATCCGGAGCCATGAGTATAGTTCTTACTCCTCTACGTCTTATAATTCTCAGTACCTTAGGTATGAAAAGCAGAGGATGGAACACATACACCGACTGGTACACCCACGGTGTTACCAGAACGTCCACAGCTATTGCCTGAGGGTCTCTTAACCTGGCGCAATACCTGTCCCGTTTTTTGTTCAGACGGGACGCCATCATGTCCACCTTTGGTAATTCCCAACGGTTTACAATTATGTGGAAAACTTCCCCATGAAGTTCCCACTCTGCCGGGTGGAGGTCGTGCCTACTGAGGAAGTCTGCTTCCCAGTTTCCATTCCCGGAATGAAACACTGCTGACAGTGCTATCACATGATTTTCCGCCCAGCGAAAAGTCCTTGCAGTTTTTGCCACTGCCCTCCTGCTTCTTGTGCCGCCCTGTCTATTTACGTGGGCGACTGCCGTGATGTTTTATCCCACTGGATCAATACCGGCTGACCTTGAAGCAGAGATCTTGCTAAGCTTAGAGCATTATAAATTTACCCTTAGCTATATTTATGTGGAGAAAAATCTCCAGACTTGATCACACTCCCTGGAAATTTTTTCCTTGTGTGACTGCTCCCCAGCCTCTCGGGCTGGCCTCCGTGGTCACCAACATCCAAAACTGAATGCCGAATCTGCGGCCCTCTAGAAGATGAGCACTCTGTAACCACCACAGGAGAGACACCCTTGTCCTTGGATATAGGGTTATCCGCTGATGCATCTGAAGATGCGATCCGGACCATTTGTCCAGCAGATCCCACTGAAAAGTTCTTGCATGAAATCTGCCGACTGGAATTGCTTCGAAGGAAGTCACCATTTTTTTTTACCATGGCCCTTGTGCAATGATGCACTGATTTTAGGAGGTTCCTGACTAGCTCGGATAACTCCCTGGCTTTCTCTTCCGGGAGAAACACCTTTTTCTGGACTGTGTCCAGAATCATCCCTAAGCACAGGAGACTTGTTGTCGGGATCAGCTGCGATTTTGGAATCTTTAGAATCCACCCCTGCTGTTGTAACAGTATCCGAGATAGTGCTACTCCGACCTCCAACTGTTCCCTGGACTTTGCCCTTATCAGGAGATCGTCCAAGTAAGGGATAATTAAGACGCCTTTTCTTCGAAGAAGAACCATCATTTCGGCCATTACCTTGGTAAAGACCCTGGGTGCCGTAGACAATCCAAACGGCAGCGTCTGAAACTGATAGTGACAGTTCTGTACCACGAACCTGAGGTACCCTTAGTGATAAGGGCAAATTTGGGACATGGAGGTAAGCATCCCTGATGTCTCGGGACACCAGATAGTCCCCTTCTTCCCGGTTCGTTATCACTGCTCTGAGTGACTCCATCTTGATTTGAACCTTTGTAAGTGTTCAAATTTTTTTTTTTTTTTTTTTAGATTTAGAATAGGTCTCACCTAGCCTTCTGGCTTCAGTACCACAATATAGTGTGGAATAATACCCCTTTTCTTGTTGTAGGAGGGGTAATTTAATTATCACCTGCTGGGAATACAGCTCGTGAATTTTTTCCCATACTGCCTCCTTGTCGGAGGGAGACCTTGGTAAAGCAGCCTTCAGGAGCCTGCGCAGGGGAAACGTCTCGACATTCCAAACTGTACCCCTGGGATACTACTTGTAGGATCCAGGGGTCCTGTACGGTCTCAGCGTCATGCTGAGAGCTTGTCAGAAGGGTTGGAACGCTTCTGTTCCTGGGAATGGGCTGCCTGCTGCAGTCTTCTTCCCTTTCCTCTATCCCTGGGCAGATATGACTCTTATAGGGACGAAAGGACTGAAGCTGAAAAGACGGTGTCTTTTTCTGCAGAGATGTGACTTAGGGTAAAAACGGTGGATTTTCCAGCAGTTGCCGTGGCCACCAGGTCCGATGGACCGACCCCAAATAACTCCTCTTCCTTTATACGGCAATACACCTTTGTGCCGTTTGGAATCTGCATCACCTGACCACTGTCGTGTCCATAAACATCTTCTGGCAGATATGGACATCGCACTTACTCTTGATGCCAGAGTGCAAATATCCCTCTGTGCATCTCGCATATATAGAAATACATCCTTTAAATGCTCTATAGTCAATAAAATACTGTCCCTGTCAAGGGTATCAATATTTTTAGTCAGGGAATCCGACCAAGCCACCCCAGCTCTGCACATCCAGGCTGAGGCGATCGCTGGTCGCAGTATAACACCAGTATGTGTGTATATACTTTTTATGATATTTTTCCAGCCTCCTGTCAGCTGGCTCCTTGAGGACGGCCCTATCTATAGACGGTACCGCCACTTGTTCTGATAAGCGTGTGAGCGCCTTATCCACCCTAAGGGGTGTTTCCCAACGCGCCCTAACTTCTGGCGGGAAAGGGTATACCGCCCATATTTTCTATTGGGGGGAACCCACGCATCATCACACACTTCATTTAATTTATCTGATTCAGGAAAAACTACGGTAGTTTTTTCACATCCCACATAATACCCTCTTTTGTGGTACTTGTAGTATCAGAAATATGTAACACCTCCTTCATTGCCCTTAACGTGTGGCCCTAATAAGGAATACGTTTGTTTATTCACCGTCGACACTGGATTCAGTGTCCCTGTCTGTGTCTGTGTCGACCGACTAAAGTAAACGGGCGTTTTAAAACCCCTGACGGTGTTTTTGAGACGTCTGGACCGGTACTAATTGTTTGTCGGCCGTCTCATGTCGTCAACCGACCTTGGCGCGTGTTGACATTATCACGTAATTCCCTAAATAAGCCATCCATTCCGGTGTCGACTCCCTAGAGAGTGACATCACCATTACAGGCAATTGCTCCGCCTCCTCACCAACATCGTCCTCATACATGTCGACACACACGTACCGACACACAGCACACACACAGGGAATGCTCTGATAGAGGACAGGACCCACTAGCCCTTTGGAGAGACAGAGGGAGAGTTTGCCAGCACACACCAAAAACGCTATAATTATATAGGGACAACCTTATATAAGTGTTTTCCCTTATAGCATCTTTTTTATATATTTCTAACGCCAAATTAGTGCCCCCCCTCTCTGTTTTAACCCTGTTTCTGTAGTGCAGTGCAGGGGAGAGCCTGGGAGCCTTCCCTCCAGCCTTTCTGTGAGGGAAAATGGCGCTGTGTGCTGAGGAGATAGGCCCCGCCCCTTTTTCGGCGGCCTCGTCTCCCGCTCTTAACGGATTCTGGCAGGGGTTAAATATCTCCATATAGCCCCCGGAAGCTATATGTGAGGTATTTTTAGCCAAAAAAGGTTTTCATTTGCCTCCCAGGGCGCCCCCCTCCCAGCGCCCTGCACCCTCAGTGACTGCCGTGTGAAGTATGCTGAGAGGAAAATGGCGCACAGCTGCAGTGCTGTGCGCTACCTTAAGAAGACTGAGGAGTCTTCTGCCGCCGATTCTGGACCTCTTCTCGTTTCAGCATCTGCAAGGGGGCCGGCGGCGAGGCTCCGGTGACCATCCAGGCTGTACCTGTGATCGTCCCTCTGGAGCTAATGTCCAGTAGCCAAGAAGCCAATCCATCCTGCACGCAGGTGAGTTCACTTCTTCTCCCCTAAGTCCCTCGTTGCAGTGATCCTGTTGCCAGCAGGACTCACTGTAAAATAAAAAACCTAAGCTAAACTTTTCTAAGCAGCTCTTTAGGAGAGCCACCTAGATTGCACCCTTCTCGGCCGGGCACAAAAATCTAACTGAGGCTTGGAGGGGGGTCATAGGGGGAGGAGCCAGTGCACACCACCTGATCCTAAAGCTTTACTTTTTGTGCCCTGTCTCCTGCGGAGCCGCTATTCCCCATGGTCCTTTCAGGAACCCCAGCATCCACTAGGACGATAGAGAAAAGTGTTTTCCCTTATAGCATCTTAATATAATATAATATCGCCACACAAAATGCCCCCCCTCTCTGTTTTAACCCTGTTTCTGTAGTGCAGTGCAGGGGAGAGCCTGGGAGCCTTCCTAGCAGCGGAGCTGTGTAGGAAAATGGCGCTGTGTGCTGAGGAGAATAGGCCCCGCCCACTTTCCGGCGGGCTCTTCTCACGGTTTTTCTGACAACCTGGCAGGGGTTAAATACATCCATATAGCCTCAGGGGCTATATGTGATGTATTTTTAGCCAGCATAGGTACTTTCATTGCTGCCCTGGGCGCCCCCCCCAGCGCCCTGCACCCTCAGTGACCGTTGGTGTGAAGTGTGCTGAGAGCAATGGCGCACAGCTGCCGTGCTGTGCGCTACCTTAAGAAGACTGGGAAGTCTTCAGCCGCCGATTTCTGGACCTCTTCTCTCTTCAGCATCTGCAAGGGGGTCGGCGGCGCGGCTCCGGTGACCCATCCAGGCTGTACCTGTGATCGTCCCTCTGGAGCTAGTGTCCAGTAGCCTAAGAAGCCAATCCATCCTGC
Source organism: Pseudophryne corroboree (assembly GCF_028390025.1). NCBI lineage: Eukaryota > Metazoa > Chordata > Amphibia > Anura > Myobatrachidae > Pseudophryne > Pseudophryne corroboree. The sequence goes on from NC_086449.1 coordinate 359,265,027, forward strand.
ACGCAGGTGAGTTCACTTCTTCTCCCCTAAGTCCCACGTTGCAGTGAGCCTGTTGCCAGCAGGACTCACTGAAAATAAAAAACCTAACAAAACATTTACTCTAAGCAGCTCTTTAGGAGAGCCACCTAGATTGCACCCTTCTCGGCCGGGCACAAAAACCTAACTGAGGCTTGGAGGAGGGTCATAGGGGGAGGAGCCAGTGCACACCACCTGATCCTAAAGCTTTTACTTTTGTGCCCTGTCTCCTGCGGAGCCGCTAATCCCCATGGTCCTTACGGAGTCCCCAGCATCCACTTAGGACGTCAGAGAAAATATGCTCTTTGCCAATATTAAAAAATAAGAATTTACTCACCGGTAATTCTATTTCTCGTAGTCCGTAGTGGATGCTGGGAACTCCGTAAGGACCATGGGGAATAGCGGGCTCCGCAGGAGACTGGGCACTCTAAGAAAGAATTAGGACTACTGGTGTGCACTGGCTCCTCCCTCTATGCCCCTCCTCCAGACCTCAGTTAGGGAAACTGTGCCCGGAAGAGCTGACACAATAAGGAAAGGATTTGGAATCCCGGGTAAGACTCATACCAGCCACACCAATCACACCGTTCAACTCGTGATACAATACCCAGTTAACAGTATGAAAAACAACTGAGCCTCACGAACAGATGGCTCATAACAATAACCCATTAGTTAGGCAATAACTATATACAAGTATTGCAGACAATCCGCACTTGGGATTGGCGCCCAGCATCCACTACGGACTACGAGAAATAGAATTACCGGTGAGTAAATTCTTATTTTCTCTGACGTCCTAGTGGATGCTGGGAACTCCGTAAGGACCATGGGGATTATACCAAAGCTCCCAAACGGGCGGGAGAGTGCGGATGACTCTGCAGCACCGAATGAGCAAACTCAAGGTCCTCCTCAGCCAAGGTATCAAACTTATAGAATTTTGCAAATGTGTTTGAACCCGACCAAGTAGCAGCTCGGCAAAGTTGTAAAGCCGAGACCCCTCGGGCAGCCGCCCAAGAAGAACCCACCTTCCTCGTGGAATGGGCTTTGACTGATTTAGGATGCGGCAGTCCAGCCGCAGAATGTGCAAGTTGAATCGTGCTACAGATCCAGCGAGCAATAGTCTGCTTAGAAGCAGGAGCACCCAACAGGATAAACAGCGAGTCAGTCTTTCTGACTCCAGCCGTCCTGGAAACATAGATTTTCAGAGCCCGGACCACGTCCAGCAACTTGGAAGCCTCCAAGTCCCGAGTAGCCGCAGGCACCACAATAGGTTGGTTCAAATGAAACGCTGATACCACCTTAGGGAGGAATTGGGGACGCGTCCTCAATTCTGCTCTGTCCATATGAAAGATCAGATAGGGGCTTTTACAGGACAAAGCCGCCAATTCTGACACCCGCCTAGCCGAAGCCAAGGCCAAAAGCATGACCACTTTCCACGTAAGATATTTTAATTCCACGGTCTGAAGTGGCTCAAACCAATGTGATTTCAGGAAATCCAACACAACGTTGAGATCCCAAGGTGCCACTGGGGGCACAAAAGGGGGCTGAATATGCAGCACTCCCTTAACAAACGTCTGAACCTCAGGCAGTGAAGCCAGTTCTTTTTGAAAGAAAATAGACAGGGCCGAAATCTGGACCTTAATGGATCCCAATTTTAGGCCTATAGTCACTCCCTGACTGTAGGAAGTGCAGAAATCGACCCAGCTGAAATTCTTCTGTGGGGGCCTTCCTAGCCTCACACCAAGCAACATATTTTCGCCATATGCGGTGATAATGTTTTGCTGTCACGTCTTTCCTAGCCTTTATTAGCGTAGGAATGACCTCAACCGGAATGCCCTTTTCCATCAGGATCCGGCGTTCAACAGCCATGCCGTCAAACGCAGCCGCGGTAAGTCTTGGAACAGACAGGGCCCCTGCTGTAGCAGGTCCAGTCTGAGAGGTAGAGGCCAAGGGTCCTCTGAGATCATTTCTTGTAGTTCCGGGTACCAAGTCCTCCTTGGCCAATCCGGAACGATGAGTATAGTTCTTACTCCTCCTTTTCTTATTATCCTCAGCACCTTTGGTATGAGAGGAAGAGGAGGGAACACATAAACCGACTGGTACACCCACGGTGTCACTAGAGCGTCCACAGCTATCGCCTGGGGGTCTCTTGACCTGGCGCAATATCTGTTTAGCTTTTTGTTTAGGCGGGACGCCATCATGTCCACCTGTGGCCTTTCCCAACAGTTTACAATCATTTGGAAGACTTCTGGATGAAGTCCCCACTCTCCCGGGTGGAGGTCGTGCCTGCTGAGGAAGTCTGCTTCCCAGTTGTCCACTCCCGGAATGAACACTGCTGACAGTGCTAACACGTGATTTTCCGCCCATCGGAGAATCCTTGTGGCTTCTGCCATTGCCATCCTGCTTCTTGTGCCGCCCTGTCGGTTTACATGGGCGACCGCCGTGATGTTGTCTGACTGAATCAGCACCGGCTGGTTTTGAAGCAGGGGCCTTGCCTGACTTAGGGCATTGTAAATGGCCCTTAGTTCCAGAATATTTATGTGTAGGGAAGTCTCCTGACTCGACCATTGTCCTTGGAAGTTTTTTCCCTGGGTGACTGCCCCCCAACCCCGGAGGCTTGCATCCGTGGTCACCAGGACCCAGTCCTGTATGCCGAATCTGCGGCCCTCGAGAAGATGAGCACTCTGCAGCCACCACAGCAGAGACACCCTGGCCCTCGGGGACAGGGTGATCAGCCGATGCATCTGAAGATGCGATCCGGACCACTTGTCTAACAGATCCCACTGAAAGATCCTTGCATGGAACCTGCCGAATGGAATTGCTTCGTAAGAAGCTACCATCTTTCCCATGACTCGCGTGCAGTGATGCACCGACACCTGTTTTGGTTTTAGGAGGTCTCTGACCAGAGATGACAACTCCTTGGCCTTCTCCTCCGGGAGAAACACCTTCTTCTGTTCTGTGTCCAGAATCATACCCAGGAACAGCAGACGCGTCGTAGGAACCAGCTGCGACTTTGGAATATTCAGAATCCAGCCGTGCTGTTGTAGCACTTCCTGAGATAGTGCTACTCCGACCAACAACTGTTCCCTGGACCTCGCCTTTATAAGGAGATCGTCCAAGTATGGGATAACTATAACTCCCATTTTTCGAAGGAGCATCATCATTTCGGCCATTACCTTGGTAAATACCCTCGGTGCCGTGGACAGACCAAACGGCAACGTCTGGAATTGGTAATGACAGTCCTGTACCACAAATCTGAGGTACTCCTGGTGAGGTGGGTAAATGGGGACATGCAGGTAAGCATCCTTGATGTCCAGTGATACCATGTAATCCCCTTCTTCCAGGCTTGCAATAACCGCCCTGAGCGATTCCATTTTGAACTTGAACCTTCTTATATAAGTGTTCAAGGATTTTAAATTTAAAATGGGTCTCACCGAACCGTCCGATTTCGGCACCACAAACATTGTGGAATAGTAACCCCGTCCTTGTTGAAGGAGGGGAACCTTTATTATCACCTGCTGGAGGTACAGCTTGTGAATTGCCGCCAGCACTACCTCCCTGTCCGGGGGAGTAGCTGGCAAGGCTGATTTGAGGAAACGGCGAGGGGGAGACGTCTCGAATTCCAGCTTGTATCCCTGAGATACCATTTGTAGAACCCAGGTATCCACCTGTGAGCGAACCCACCGGTCGCTGAAGTTTCGGAGACCACCGTACCTGGCTCCACCAGTGGAGCCCCAGCGTCATGCGGTGGATTTAGTGGAAGCAGGGGAGGATTTCTGTTCTTGGGAACTGGCTGTATGGTGCAGCTTTTTCCCTCTACCCCTGCCTCTGGGCAGAAAGGATGCGCCTTTAACCCGCTTGCCTTTCTGGGCCCGAAAGGACTGTACCTGATAATACGGTGCTTTCTTTGGCTGTGAGGGAACCTGGGGTAAAAATGTCGACTTCCCAGCTGTCGCTGTGGAAACGAGGTCCGAGAGACCATCCCCAAACAATTCCTCACCCTTGTAAGGCAAAACCTCCATGTGCCTTTTAGAATCCGCATCACCTGTCCACTGCCGAGTCCATAAGACCCTTCTGGCAGAAATGGACATTGCATTTATTCTAGAGCCCAGCAGGCTGTGAGGTGTGGTGCCTCTGGACTGGCTGAGCTGGATGGCTTTAGTGTGGCATACCTTTACATTCTATTAACACTTTTCACTTATTAATTTTCTAACACTATTTCTCTATTTTAATTACATTTCATGTTTGTATCACCCCCTCTATAGCTTCGGCTTCCTAAATACTAATTTATTAACACCATAGTTTTTTACACTGGTATGTCACGCTGTGCTTTCTGGCTCATTCTGGTGTTTTGGGGTGCCACACCCTGCACCTAGATATAGCGCTAGGGACCCCAAATATACAGAGAGGCCTTGATGCGGCTTTGGGGCTTAACCACACATTTGCGCAAATATGTGTAACGAAGATCTCTGAATTCTATTATCATGTGGGATTTATATCTGGTTACTGTTATCCATTCAGTGTGCTGGGGAAACAATTGCTTTTTTTCTCACTGCCGAGTCCATAATACTCTCCTGGCAGAAATGGACATTGCATTTATTCTAGATGCCAGCCGGCAAATATCCCTCTGTGCATCTCTCATGTATAAGACAACGTCTTTAATATGCTCTATGGTTAGCAATATAGTGTCCCTGTCAAGGGTATCAATGTTATCAGACAGGGAATCCGACCACGCAGCTGCAGCACTGCACATCCATGCTGAAGCAATAGCAGGTCTCAGTATAGTACCTGAGTGTGTATATACAGACTTCAGGATGGCCTCCTGCTTTCTATCCGCAGGCTCCTTTAAGGCGGCCGTATCCTGAGACGGCAGTGCCACCTTTTTTGACAAGCGTGTGAGCGCTTTATCCACCCTAGGGGATGTCTCCCAACGTAGCCTGTCCTCTGGCAGGAAAGGGTACGCCATTAGTAACTTTTTAGAAATCACTAGTTTTTTATCAGGGGAAGCCCACGCTTCTTCACACACTTCATTTAACTCATCTGAAGAGGGAAAAACCACTGGTTGCTTTTTCTCCCCAAACATAATACCCTTTTTTGTGGTACCTGGGTTAATGTCAGAAATGTGCAACACATTTTTCATTGCCGTAATCATGCAACGGATGGCCCTATTGGAATGTACACTAGTCTCGTCGTCGTCGTCACTGGAGTCAGAATCCGTGTCGACATCTGTGTCTGCCATCTGAGGTAGCGGGCGTTTTTGAGCCCCTGATGGTTTTTGAGACGCCTGGGCAGGCCCTGGCTGAGAAGCCGGCTGTCCCACAGCTGTTATGTCATCGAACCTTTTATGTAAGGAGTTGACACTGTCGTGTAATACCTTCCACATATCCATCCACTCAGGTGTCGACCCCGCAGTGGGTGACATCACATTTATCGGCACCTGCTCCGCCTCCACATAAGCCTCCTCATCAAACATGTCGACACAGCCGTACCGACACACCGCACACACACAGGGAATGCTCTGACTGAGGACAGGACCCCACAAAGTCCTTTGGGGAGACAGAGAGAGAGTATGCCAGCACACACCACAGCACTATATAACACAAGGACTTACACTACACAAAGTGATTTTCCCTATAGCAGCTATAATACACAGTTTTGCGCCTAAATTTAATGCCCCCCCTCTCTTTTTTACCCTATTGAGCCTGGAAACTGCAGGGGAGAGCCTGGGGAGCGTCCTTCCAGCAGAGCTGTGAAGAGAAAATGGCGCCAGTGTGCTGAGGGAGATAGCCCCGCCCCTTTTTCGGCGGGCTTCTCCCGCTCTTATAATAATATTATGGCAGGGGATTTTTACACATATATAGTTTTTTAGACTATATTATGTGTGTTTTTGCCAGATAAGGTACTCTAATTGCAGCCCAGGGCGCCCCCCCCCCCCCAGCGCCCTGCACCCATCAGTGACCGTAGTATGTGGTGTGCATAGGGAGCAATGGCGCACAGCTGCAGTGCTGTGCGCTACCTTAATGAAGACCGGAGTCTTCAGCCGCCGATTTCCAGGACGTTCTTCTTGCTTCTGGCTCTGCAAGGGGGACGGCAGCGCGGCTCCGGGACCGGACGACCGAGGCTGGGCCTGTGTTCGATCCCTCTGGAGCTAATGGTGTCCAGTAGCCTAGAAGCCCAAGCTAGCTGCAAGCAGGTAGGTTCGCGTCTCTCCACTAAGTCCCTCGTAGCAGTGAGTCTGTTGCCAGCAGATCTCACTGAAAATAAAAAACCTAATAAATACTTTCTTTACTAGAAGCTCAGGAGAGCCCCTAGTGTGCAACCAGCTCGAACCGGGCACAGATTCTAACTGAGGTCTGGAGGAGGGGCATAGAGGGAGGAGCCAGTGCACACCAGTAGTCCTAATTCTTTCTTAGAGTGCCCAGTCTCCTGCGGAGCCCGCTATTCCCATGGTCCTTACGGAGTTCCCAGCATCCACTAGGACGTCAGAGAAACCTCAGTAACTGCTGCCCAGGGCGCCCCCCCTGCGCCCTGCGAGTGCCGTTGGTGTATGTGTGGGAGCATGGGGCGCAGCACGACCGCCGCGCTGTACCTCCGTTACCGAAGTCTTCTGCCGTCACTGAAGTCTTCTTTCTTCTGAATACTCACCCGGCTTCTTTCTTCTGTGAGGGGGTTGACGGCGCGGCTCCAGGAACAAGCAGCTAGGCGAACCAAGTGATCGTACCCTCTGGAGCTAATGGTGTCCAGTAGCCTAAGAAGCAGAGCCTTTGAACTAAGTAGAAGTAGGTCTGACTTCTCTCCCCTTAGTCCCACGATGCAGGGAGCCTGTAGCCAGCAGGTCTCCCTAAAAATAAAAAACCTAACAAAAGTCTTTTCAGAGAAACTCAGGAGAGCTCCCCTAGTGTCTGTCCAGTCTCTCTGGGCACAGAATCTAACTGGAGGAGGGGCATAGAGGGAGGAGCCAGTTCACACCCATTCAAAGTCTCATAGTGTACCCATGTCTCCTGCGGATCCCGTCTATACCCCATGGTCCTTTTGGAGTCCCCAGCATACTCTAGGACGTAAGAGAAACAAGGTCGGTAAAAGGAGGACAGAGCTGACACTGCTGCCCATTCACTGACAGATCACATACACCGCATGCATAGGACTTCGATATACCCACAGACACACAGCTGTACTACTGGGTGAGTGTAGTAGGACAGGATGGGCTCACCCGGCGCTGCTGACCAAGTCAGATCCAGAAGCCACTGCTCTCTCCTTAGCAACGGATTATGCAGGTCTGCGCAGGGACACAGCTGCCACACACTACCGCGCATGCGTCATGCAGCGAGAGAGCCGCCTGGCAGGTTTACGACAGTGTAACGTGTTGGTCTCCGGTGACATGTGGTTAGGGCTATGCCGGCTGACATCTTTTAGAAGCCTCTAGCTGTACAAAGGCTTAGGATTTGACACCAACAAAATGGCTCCAACATTCTGCATCGCGGAGACATAGAGAGGAAGTTGCTGTTAAGAAGTAGCGCTGCTGCTGGCACCCACGAAGTTTTAATCTCACAAATTGTGTTGGCGTCTGACTGTTACCATAGAGAAGGGCAAGGGCGGAAGGTCAGGCGGGTGAGTAGTTTCACACAAGCCGGGCATAACAGGCTTTGAAGCGGGACGTATTTTATACAATAGATAAAACAACAACGTGCAAATATTAACCATAAGATAAATCGGGAAACGTGTATGATACACTCTGTGTTACATACAGGCAGCAGTCTATGGGGTCTATGTACCAAGCCTCGGAGGGAGATAAAGTACCAGCCAACCATCTCCCATTTTTCAAGCACAGCCTGTGACATGGCAGTTAGGCGCTGGCTGGCAGGTACTTCATCTCTCGCCATGGCTTTAGTAAATAGACTCCTATGTTCTAGTTTGCAGCCTCCAAAACTGTGTAATAGTCATCAATTACCATACAAGTAGAACACATGATGCTGCCCACACACATTTCAGTCACAAACAGTGTTCTCTGCCACTTGTGTATTGCAGTAATGCAGTCACGCAGTGTGACCTGCTACTCGCGTATAGGACGAAGGCTTTATCAGGTCCCGTTCTGCAGAACCCGCTCGTCAGGACGGAGCCAGCACATGGACTCCTCTCCAGCTGCCCACACATATGTGGCGGCGTGGCATCCACCAAACCCAACCTGAGGCGGATGACAGGACGACCGGATTTCAAGGAGAACACATACATTTGAATGTATGTGTTCACACAGTGCGGCTGTGTTCTCCTTGAAATCCGATTGTGGCACTGGTAGCGAATGTACATAGCGTTTTCGGTCCGGCTAAAATGCTATATGTGGCCCTAGAGCCACACATAGCGGCCAAGCGGGTCCAGGAGGGGTTTTTTGTGTTCACACAGATCCTGTTCTGCAGGATGCCACAGAACAGGATCCAGCCAGTGACACACAGGATTTTAATGGAACACAGTGCGGCTGTGAAGACATAAATTGAAATGTATGTGTTCTCATTGAAATCCCACTGTCCTGTCATCTGGTCCGACTGCAGCATTCTGTGGTTGGATCCCGCGGCGGCGTGACCAACGCAAATGTGTAGGCGCCCATATGCAGTCTCCTAGCGGCCAAGCGGGTCCTGCTGAACGGGACCCGCTTGGGCGCTATGTGTGGCCCTAGCTTGTGCAGTGTGACCTGCCCTAAGTAGTAATGCAGTCACGCAGTGTGAGCTGCTGCTGGTGTATTGCAATTATGTAGTCATGCAAGGTGAGTTGCTGCTTGCGTTTAGCAGTTATGCAGTCACACAGTGTGGCTTGCTGATTGTGTATAGCAGTAATGCATTCACATAGTGTGACCTGCCGCTTAAGTATAGCAGTAATGGTTGTTGCTAAATCCTAGTGGGCTAATGGACCTCTGGCTTCACAACCACGTGACATGCGCCGGCAGGGGGAGGAGCAAGGACGGTGGAATAGCACTATCACTATCCACGTAACCATCTATTGCCTTTAGTAACCAGGTGGCAAGCGGAGTGGAGCGAGCCACCATGCCTGTAGCGTGGTGAGCGAAGTGAGCAGGCAAGGGTACATTTGGGCTTCCATCTTTGGACCTTGCTCCTTCTCCTGTTGTCACGTGCATGTGACACCATGGATCCTTAAGCCTGGTAGGATTTAGACTTAACCATAGCAGTGTGATCTGCCACTCGTGTATAGCAGTATAGCAGTCACTCAGTGTGAACTGCTGTTCACTTTCAACTGTAATGCAGTTTAAATTGATTGGCTCATTAATGTTCCTGATGGTAAATCCAATTGGAAGATGTGTGTGTAAAGCCCCATACACACTAGACGAGAAAGTTAAAGATCTCGCTCAGAAGGGCCGATCTGAGCAAGATCTTTTAAAATTTCATCCAGTGTGTACACTCAATGTCATTAACGATGTGTTGCTGACGCACATTGTTAACGACGCCCTCCCTCGTCTGAACATGTACAGACGAGGGATGTCTTTGTTAACGACAGCTGCAGCATGGCCGTCGTTTCTCACGCTGCCCTCCAGACGTTGCTCCCTTCCCCGCCGTAATCTGAAAGTGTGTATGCACTTGCTGCTGCCGGGTCCCCGCCGCCACCAATGTCGGCGGGGATTGCCTAGTGTGTACTGGGCTTAAGACTATGGGCCAGATTCAGACCAGATCGCTGTTGTGCGGATTTGCACAGCCGCCAACTATCGAATGACTGCGCAGGTGCGTCGCCAAACAGCGATAGGATGGTGCGAAAATTTCGATTGCAAGACGTTCACAAGGGGATTGACGGGAAGTTTGTGGGTGGTAACTGGCTGTTTTCAGGGAGTGTGTGAAAAAACGCAGGCGTTCCCAAGCGTTGTCAGGGTGAGGGTGTGTGACGTCAGATTCGGCCCCGATCAGTCTTTCTCTAACGTCCTAGTGGATGCTGGAGACTCCGTCAGGACCATGGGGAATAGCGGGCTCCGCAGGAGACAGGGCACATCTAAAAAAGCTTTTCTCTATCGTCCTAAGTGGATGCTGGGGTTCCTGAAAGGACCATGGGGAATAGCGGCTCCGCAGGAGACAGGGCACAAAAAAGTAAAGCTTTACTAAGTCAGGTGGTGTGCACTGGCTCCTCCCCCTATGACCCTCCTCCAGACTCCAGTTAGATTTTGTGCCCGAACGAGAAGGGTGCAATCTAGGTGGCTCTCCTAAAGAGCTGCTTAGAGAAAGTTTAGTTTAGGTTTTTTTCTTTACAGTGAGTCCTGCTGGCAACAGGATCACTGCAACGTGGGACTTAGGGGGAAAGTAGTAAACTCACCTGCATGCAGAGTGGATTTGCTGCTTGGCTACTGGACACCATTAGCTCCAGAGGGATCGAACACAGGCCCAGCCGTGGAGTCCGGTCCCGGAGCCGCGCCGCCGACCCCCTTGCAGATGCTGAAGCGTGAAGAGGTCCGGAAACCGGCGGCTGAAGACTCCTCAGTCTTCATAAGGTAGCGCACAGCACTGCAGCTGTGCGCCATTTTCCTCTCAGCACACTTCACTGGGCAGTCACTGAGGGTGCAGAGCGCTGGGGGGGGGCGCTCTGAGAGGCAAATATAAACCTTATACAAGGCTAAAAATACCTCACATATAGCCCATAGGGGCTATATGGAGATATTTAACCCCTGCCTGACTGGAAAAATAGCGGGAGAAGAACCCGCCGAAAAAGGGGCGGGGCCTATCTCCTCAGCACACGGCGCCATTTTCTGTCACAGCTCCGCTGGTCAGAACGGCTCCCAGGTCTCTCCCCTGCACTGCACTACAGAAACAGGGTAAAACAGAGAGGGGGGGCACATTAATGGCTATATATATATATATATTAAAGCAGCTATAAGGGAGCACTTAATATAAGGATATCCCTTGTATATATAGCGCTTTGTGGTGTGTGCTGGCAGACTCTCCCTCTGTCTCCCCAAAAGGGCTAGTGGGTCCTGTCTTCATTAGAGCATTCCCTGTGAGTTTGCGGTGTGTGTCGGTACGTGGTGTCGACATGTATGAGGACGATATTGGTGTGGAGGCGGAGCAATTGCCAAATATGCAGATGTCACCCCCCAGGGGGTCGACACCAGAATGGATGCCTTTATTTGTGGAATTACGTGATGGTTTATCTTCCCTTAAACAGTCAGTTGAGGACATGAGGCGGCCGGACAATCAATTAATGCCTGTCCAGGCGCCTCAAACACCGTCAGGGGCTGTAAAACGCCCTTTGCCTCAGTCGGTCGACACAGACCCAGACACGGGCACTGATTCCAGTGACGACGGTAGAAATTCAAACGTATTTTCCAGTAGGGCCACACGTTATATGATTTTGGCAATGAAGGAGACGTTACATTTAGCTGATACTACAGATACCGTAAAACAGGGTATTATGTATGGTGTGAAAAAACTACAAACAGTTTTTCCTGAATCAGAAGAATTAAATGACGTGTGTGATGAAGCGTGGGTTGCTCCTGATAAAAAGTTGATAATTTCAAAAAAAGTTATTGGCATTATACCCTTTCCCGCCAGAGGTTAGGGCGCGCTGGGAAACACCCCCTAAGGTGGACAAGGCGCTCACACGCTTATCCAAACAAGTGGCGTTACCCTCTCCTGAGACGGCCGCACTTAAGGATCCATCAGATAGAAAGATGGAAGTTATTCAAAAGAATATATACACACATGCAGGTGTTATACTACGACCAGCTATAGCAACTGCCTGGATGTGCAGTGCTGGAGTAGTTTGGTCAGAATCCCTGATTGAAAATATTGATACCCTAGATAGGGACAATGTTTTACTGTCGTTAGAACAAATAAAGGATGCATTTATCTATATGCGTGATGCACAGAGGGATATTTGCACACTGGCATCTCGGGTGAGTGCTATGTCCATTTCAGCCAGAAGAGCCTTATGGACACGACAGTGGACAGGCGATGCGGATTCAAAACGTCACATGGAGGTTTTGCCGTATAAAGGGGAGGAGTTATTTGGAGTTGGTCTATCAGACTTGGTGGCCACGGCTACTGCCGGGAAATCCACTTTTTTACCTCAAGTCACTCCCCAACAGAGAAAGGCACCGACCTTTCAACCGCAGCCTTTTCGCTCCTACAAAAATAAGAGAGCAAAGGGCTTGTCGTACCTGCCACGAGGCAGAGGAAGAGGGAAGAGACACCAACAGGCAGCTCCTTCCCAGGAACAGAAGCCCTCCCCGGCTCCTGCAAAAACCTCAGCATGACGCTGGGGCCTCTCAAGCGGACTCGGGGACAGTGGGGGGCCGTCTCAAAAATTACAGCGCGCAGTGGGCTCACTCGCAGGTAGACCCCTGGATCCTGCAGATAATATCTCAGGGGTACAGGTTGGAATTAGAGACGGATCCTCCTCATCGTTTCCTGAAGTCTGCCTTACCAACCGTCTCTTCCGAAAGGGAGAGGGTGTTGGAAGCCATTCACAAGCTGTACGCTCAGCAGGTGATAGTCAAAGTACCCCTATTACAACAAGGAAAGGGGTATTATTCCACTCTATTTGTGGTACCGAAGCCGGATGGCTCGGTAAGGCCTATTCTAAATCTGAAGTCCTTGAACCTCTACATAAAAAAGTTCAAGTTCAAGATGGAGTCACTCAGAGCAGTGATAGCGAACCTGGAAGAAGGGGACTTTATGGTATCCTTGGACATCAAGGATGCGTATCTACACGTTCCGATTTACCCCGCACACCAGGGGTACCTCAGGTTCATTGTTCAAAACTGTCACTATCAGTTTCAGACGCTGCCGTTCGGATTGTCCACGGCGCCTCGGGTCTTTACCAAGGTAATGGCCGAGATGATGATTCTTCTTCGAAGAAAAGGCGTATTAGTTATCCCATACTTGGACGATCTCCTAATAAGGGCAAGGTCCAGAGAACAGCTGGAGACAGCTTTAGCACTATCTCAAGAGGTGCTAAGACAACACGGGTGGATTCTGAATATTCCAAAATCCCATTTAATCCCGACAACTCGTCTGCTGTTCCTAGGAATGATTCTGGACACGGTTCAGAAAAAGGTTTTCCTTCCAGAGGAAAAAGCCAAGGAGTTATCCGATCTGGTCAGGAACCTCCTAAAACCAGGAAAAGTGTCAGTACATCAATGCACAAGAGTCCTGGGAAAAATGGTGGCTTCTTACGAAGCAATTCCATTCGGCAGATTCCATGCAAGAATATTCCAAAGGGATCTGTTGGACAAATGGTCAGGGTCGCATCTGCAGATGCACCTGCGAATAACCCTGTCACCAAAGACAAGGGTGTCACTTCTGTGGTGGTTGCAGAAGGCTCACCTATTAGAAGGCCGCAGATTCGGCATTCAGGATTGGATCCTGGTGACCACGGACGCCAGCCTGAGAGGCTGGGGAGCAGTCACACAAGGAAGAAACTTCCAGGGAGTATGGACGAGTCTGGAAAAGTCTCTTCACATAAACATTCTGGAACTAAGAGCAATCTACAATGCTCTAAGCCAGGCGGAACTTCTCCTGCAAGGAAAGCCGGTGTTGATTCAGTCGGACAACATCACGGCGGTCGCCCATGTAAACAGGCAGGGCGGCACAAGAAGCAGGAGTGCAATGGCAGAAGCTGCCAAGATTCTTCGCTGGGCGGAGAATCACGTGATAGCACTGTCAGCAGTGTTCATCCCGGGCGTGGACAACTGGGAAGCAGACTTCCTCAGCAGACACGATCTTCATCCGGGAGAGTGGGGTCTACATCCAGAAGTCTTCAACATGTTAATAGACCGTTGGGAAAGACCAATTGTAGACATGATGGCGTCTCGCCTCAACAAGAAACTGGACAAATATTGCGCCAGGTCAAGAGATCCACAGGCAATAGCTGTGGACGCACTGGTAACTCCTTGGGTGTACCAGTCAGTGTATGTGTTTCCTCCTCTGCCGCTCATACCAAAGGTATTGAAGATCATACGGCAAAGAAGAGTAAGAACAATACTAGTGGTTCCGGATTGGCCGAGAAGGACTTGGTATCCGGAACTTCAAGAGATGCTCACGGACGAACCGTGGCCTCTACCTCTGAGAAGGGACCTGCTACAGCAGGGTCCCTGTCTTTTTCAAGACTTACCGCGGCTGCGTTTGACGGCATGGCGGTTGAACGCCAGATCCTAAAAGGGAAAGGCATTCCAGAAGAAGTCATTCCTACCTTGATTAAGGCACGGAAGGAAGTCACCGTGAAACATTATCACCGCATTTGGCGAAAATATGTAGCGTGGTGCGAGGATCGGAGAGTTCCGACGGAGGAATTCCAACTGGGTCGTTTCCTACATTTCCTGCAATCAGGATTATCTATGGGTCTCAAATTGGGATCCATTAAGGTTCAAATTTCGGCCCTGTCAATATTCTTCCAAAAAGAATTGGCCTCTGTCCCTGAGGTCCAGACTTTTGTCAAGGGAGTACTGCATATACAGCCTCCTGTGGTGCCTCCGGTGGCACCGTGGGATCTAAATGTAGTTTTAGATTTCCTCAAATCCCATTGGTTTGAACCATTGAAAAAGGTGGATTTGAAATATCTCACATTGAAAGTGACTATGTTACTAGCCCTGGCCTCTGCCAGGAGAGTATCTGAATTGGCGGCTTTATCTTATAAAAGTCCTTATCTAATCTTCCATTCGGATAGGGCAGAACTGCGGACTCGTCCGCATTTTCTCCCTAAAGTGGTATCAGCATTTCATCTGAACCAACCTATTGTGGTGCCTGCGGCCACTAGCGACTTGGAGGACTCCAAGTTGTTGGACGTTGTCAGAGCCTTAAAAATATACATTGCAAGGACGGCTGGAGTCAGAAAATCTGACTCGCTGTTTATATTGTATGCACCCAACAAGTTGGGCGCACCTGCTTCTAAGCAGTCGATTGCTCGTTGGATTTGTAACACAATTCAACTTGCACATTCTGTGGCAGGCCTGCCACAGCCTAAAACTGTAAAAGCCCACTCCACAAGGAAGGTGGGCTCATCTTGGGCGGCTGCCCGAGGGGTCTCGGCATTACAACTCTGCCGAGCAGCTACGTGGTCGGGGGAGAACACGTTTGTAAAATTTTACAAATTTGATACCCTGGCAAAGGAGGACCTGGAGTTCTCTCATTCGGTGCTGCAGAGTCGTCCGCACTCTCCCGCCCGTTTGGGAGCTTTGGTATAATCCCCATGGTCCTTTCAGGAACCCCAGCATCCACTTAGGACGATAGAGAAAATAAGAATTTACTTACCGATAATTCTATTTCTCGGAGTCCGTAGTGGATGCTGGGCGCCCATCCCAAGTGCGGATTATCTGCAATACTTGTACATAGTTATTGTTAACTAATTCGGGTTATTGTTAAGGAGCCATCTTTAAGAGGCCCTTTCTGTTGTCATACTGTTAACTGGGTTTAGATCACAAGTTGTACGGTGTGATTGGTGTGGCTGGTATGAGTCTTACCCGGGATTCAAAATGCCTCCCTTATTGTGTATGCTCGTCCGGGCACAGTACCTAACTGGAGTCTGGAGGAGGGTCATAGGGGGAGGAGCCAGTGCACACCACCTGACTTAGTAAAGCTTTACTTTTTTGTGCCCTGTCTCCTGCGGAGCCGCTATTCCCCATGGTCCTTTCAGGAACCCCAGCATCCACTACGGACTCCGAGAAATAGAATTATCGGTAAGTAAATTCTTATTTTAGGTCACATGGTGCGTACTGGCTCCTCCCCCTATGACCCTCCTCCAAGCCTCAGTTAGGTTTTTGTGCCCGTCCGAGAGGGTGCAATCTAGGTGGCTCTCCTAAAGAGCTGTTTAGAAAAGTTTTTTTTTAGGTTTCAATTTCAGTGATTCCTGCTGGCAACAGGATCACTGCATCGTGGGACTTAGGGGAGAGATTTCCAACTCACCTGCGTGCAGGATGGATTGGAGTCTTAGGCTACTGGACACTTAGCTCCAGAGGGAGTCGGAACACAGGTCAGCCTGGGGTTCGTCCCGGAGCCGCGCCGCCGATCCCCCTTACAGACGCTGAAGAGACGGCAGAACGGAGGTCCGGAAAACAGGCGGCAGAAGACTTCACAGTCTTCATGAAGGTAGCGCACAGCACTGCAGCTGTGCGCCATTGTTGTCACACGGCTCACTGACTCAGTCACGGAGGGTGCAGGGCGCTGCTGGGGGCGCCCTGGGCAGCAATATAATTACCTTTAGTGGCAAAATAAATACATCACATATACCCATTAAGGCTATATGTATGTATTTTAACCCAGGCCAGTTTCTTAAAAACCGGGAGAAAAAGCCCGCCGAAAAAGGGGCGGAGCTTATTCTCCTCAGCACTCAGCGCCATTTTCCTGCTCAGCTCCGCTGGTGAGGAAGGCTCCCAGGACTCTCCCCTGCACTGCACTACAGAAACAGGGTAACAAAGAGAAGGGGGGCATAAATTGGCGATATTTATATATTAAGAGCGCATATATAGTAAACAACACCTTCTAGGGTTGTTTATATACATTTATAGCGCTTTTGGTGTGTGCTGGCAAACTCTCCCTCTGTCTCCCCAAAGGGCTAAGGGGTCCTGTCTTCGATTAGAGCATTCCCTGTGTGGCTGCTGTGTGTCGGTACGGTGTGTCGACATGTATGAGGACGATGTTGGTGTGGAGGCAGAGCAATTGCCGATGATGGTAATGTCACCCCCTAGGGAGTCGACACCGGAATGGATGGCTTTAGTTATGGAATTACGTGATAATGTCAGCACACTACAAAAGTCAGTTGACGAAATAAGACGCCCGGCAAACCAGTTAGTACCGGTTCAGGCGTCTCAGACACCGTCAGGGGCTGTAAAACGTCCTTTACCTCAGTCAGTCGACACGGGTACCGACACAGATGAATCTAGTGTCGACGGTGAAGAAACAAACGTATTTTCCAATAGGGCCACACGTTATATGATCACGGCAATGAAGGAGGCGTTGCAGATCTCTGATACTGCTGGTACCTCAAAAAGGGGTATTATGTGGGGGGTGAAAAAACTACCTGTATTTTTCCCAGAATCAGAGGAATTGAATGATGTGTGTGATGAAGCGTGGGTTACCCCCGATAGAAAATTGCTAATTTCAAAGAAGTTATTGGCATTATACCCTTTCCCACCAGAGGTTAGGGCGCGCTGGGAAACACCCCCTAGGGTGGATAAGGCGCTCACACGTTTATCAAAGCAAGTGGCGTTGCCGTCTCCTGATACGGCCGCCCTCAAGGATCCAGCAGATAGGAGGCTGGAAACTACACTGAAGAGTATATACACACATACTGGTGTTATACTGCGACCGGCAATAGCCTCAGCCTGGATGTGCAGTGCTGGGGTAGTGTGGTTGGATTCTCTGACTGAAAATATTGAGACCTTGGATAGGGACAGTATTTTATTGACTCTAGAGCAATTAAAGGATGCTTTTCTTTATATGCGAGATGCTCAGAGGGATGTTTGTACTCTAGCATCAAGAGTAAGCGCGATGTCCATATCTGCCAGAAGAAGTTTATGGACGCGACAGTGGTCAGGTGATGCGGATTCCAAGAGGCATATGGAAGTATTGCCATATAAAGGAGAGGAATTGTTTGGGGTCGGTCTTTCGGACCTGGTGACCACGGCAACTGCCGGCAAATCCACCTTTTTACCTCAGACCCCTTCACAACAGAAAAAGACACCGTCTTTTCAGCCGCAGTCCTTTCGCTCCTATAAAAAGCGACCAAAAGGACAGTCTTATCTGCCGAGAGGCAGAGGAAAGGGTAAGAAAGGGCAGCACGCAGCCCCTGCCCAGGAACAGAAGCCCGCCCCGGCTTCTACAAAGCCATCAGCATGACGCTGGGGCTTTACAAGCGGACTCAGGAACGGTGGGGGGTCGACTCAAGATTTTCAGCAATCAATGGGCTCACTCACAAGTGGACCCGTGGGTCCTGCAGATAATATCTCAGGGTTACATGCTGGAGTTCGAAAGGTTTCCCCCTCGCCGGTTCCTAAAGTCTGCTTTACCAACGTCTCCCTCAGAAAGGACGTCGGTTTTGGAAGCCATTCACAAGCTGTATTCTCAGCAGGTGATAGTCAAGGTACCCCTCCTACAACAGGGAAAGGGGTATTATTCCACTCTATTTGTGGTACCGAAACCGGACGGTTCGGTAAGGCCTATTCTAAATCTGAAATCCTTGAACCTGTACATACAGAAATTCAAGTTCAAGATGGAGTCACTCAGGGCAGTGATAGCGAATCTGGAAGAAGGAGACTTCATGGTGTCCTTGGACATGAAAGATGCTTATCTTCATGTCCCGATTTACCCCTCACACCAAGGGTATCTCAGGTTCGTGATACAAGACTGTCATTATCAGTTTCAAACGCTGCCGTTTGGTTTGTCCACGGCCCCTCGGGTCTTTACCAAGGTAATGACCGAAATGATGGTTCTTCTACGAAGAAAAGGCGTATTAATTATCCCTTACTTGGACGATCTCCTGATAAGGGCAAAGTCCAGAGAACAGCTGGAAGTCGGTGTGGCGCTAACACAAGTAGTGCTTCAGCAACACGGGTGGATTCTAAATCTTCCAAAATCTCAATTGACCCCGACAACGCATCTGCTGTTCCTGGGTATGATTCTGGACACGGTTCAGAAAAAGGTATTTCTCCCGGAAGAGAAAGCAAGGGAGTTATCCGAACTTGTCAGGAACCTCCTAAAACCAGGAACTGTGTCAGTACATCAATGCACAAGAGTCCTGGGAAAGATGGTGGCTTCGTACGAAGCGATTCCATTCGGCAGATTCCATGCACGGACATTTCAGTGGGATCTGCTGGACAAATGGTCCGGATCGCATCTGCACATGCATCAGCGGATAACACTGTCACCGAGAACAAGGTTGTCTCTCCTGTGGTGGTTGCAGACTGCCCATCTGCTAGTGGGCCGCAGATTCGGCATACAGGACTGGGTCCTGGTGACTACGGATGCCAGCCTACGAGGTTGGGGAGCAGTCACAAAGGGAAGAAACTTCCAGGGCGTGTGGTCAAACCTGGAGACGTCTCTTCACATAAATATACTGGAGCTGAGAGCGATCTACAATGCTCTAAGTCTGGCAAAACCGCTGCTTCAGGGTCAGCCGGTGTTGATCCAGTCCGACAACATCACGGCAGTCGCCCACGTAAACCGACAAGGCGGCACGAGAAGCAGGAGTGCAATGGCAGAAGCTGCAAGGATTCTGCGCTGGGCGGAGAATCATGTCATAGCACTGTCAGCAGTGTTCATCCCGGGAGTGGACAACTGGGAAGCAGATTTCCTCAGCAGACACGACCTTCACCCGGGAGAGTGGGGACTTCATCCAGAAGTTTTCCACATGATTGTGAACCGTTGGGAAAAACCAAAGGTGGACATGATGGCGTCTCGCCTCAACAAAAAATTGGACAGGTATTGCGCCAGGTCAAGAGACCCTCAGGCAATAGCTGTGGACGCTCTGGTAACACCGTGGGTGTACCAGTCAGTGTATGTGTTCCCTCCTCTGCCTCTCATACCAAAGGTACTGAGAATTATACGGAAAAGAGGAGTGAGAACAATACTGGTGGCTCCGGACTGGCCAAGAAGAACTTGGTATCCGGAACTTCAAGAGATGCTCACGGAGGATCCGTGGCCTCTACCTCTAAGAAGGGATCTGCTTCAGCAGGGACCTTGTATGTTCCAAGACTTACCGCGTCTGCGTTTGACGGCATGGCGGTTGAACGCCGGATTCTAAAAGAAAAGGGCATTCCAGAGGAAGTTATTCCTACCTTGATTAAGGCTAGAAAGGAAGTGACTGTACAACATTATCACCGCATTTGGCGAAAATATGTTGCGTGGTGTGAGGCCAAGAAGGCTCCAACGGAAGAATTTCAATTGGGTCGATTCTTACATTTCCTGCAAGCAGGATTGTCTATGGGCCTAAAATTGGGGTCCATTAAAGTTCAAATTTCGGCCTTATCAATTTTCTTCCAGAAGGAATTGGCGTCAGTGCCTGAAGTACAAACTTTTGTAAAAGGTGTACTACATATACAACCCCCAATAGTGCCTCCAGTGGCACCGTGGGATTTGAACGTGGTTCTAAATTTTCTCAAATCTCATTGGTTTGAGCCGTTAAAATCGGTAGAATTAAAATACCTTACATGGAAGGTAACCATGCTGTTGGCCCTGGCTTCTGCCAGGAGAGTTTCAGAGTTGGCAGCTTTGTCATACAAGAGCCCATATCTGATATTCCATTCGGACAGGGCAGAATTGAGGACACGTCCTCAATTTCTCCCTAAGGTGGTTTCGGCATTTCACTTGAACCAGCCTATTGTGGTGCCTGCGGCTACTAGCGACTTGGAGGACTCCAAGTTACTGGACGTTGTCAGAGCATTAAAAATATATATTTCAAGGACAGCTGGAGTCAGAAAAACTGACTCGTTGTTTACATTGTATGCACCCAACAAGATGGGTGCTCCTGCGTCTAAACAGACGATTGCACGTTGGATCTGTAGCACAATCCAACTTGCACATTCTGTGGCAGGCGTGCCACAGCCTAAATCTGTAAAGGCCCACTCCACAAGGAAGGTGGGCTCATCTTGGGCGGCTGCCCGAGGGGTCTCGGCATTACAACTTTGCCGAGCAGCTACGTGGTCAGGGGAGAACACGTTTGTAAAATTTTACAAATTTGATACTCTGGCTAAAGAGGACCTGGAGTTTTCTCATTCGGTGCTGCAGAGTCATCCGCACTCTCCCGCCCGTTTGGGAGCTTTGGTATAATCCCCATGGTCCTGACGGAGTCCCCAGCATCCACTAGGACGTTAGAGAAAATAAGAATTTACTTACCGATAATTCTATTTCTCATAGTCCGTAGTGGATGCTGGGCGCCCATCCCAAGTGCGGATTGTCTGCAATGCTTGTACATAGTTATTGTTACAAAATCGGGTTATTACTGTTGTTGTGAGCCATCTTTTCAGAGGCTACTTCGTTTTGTTATCATACTGTTAACTGGGTTCAGATCACAAGTTGTACGGTGTGATTGGTGTGGCTGGTATGAGTCTTACCCGGGATTCAAGATCCTTCCTTATTGTGTACGCTCGTCCGGGCACAGTACCTAACTGAGGCTTGGAGGAGGGTCATAGGGGGAGGAGCCAGTACGCACCATGTGACCTAAAAGCTTTTTTAGATGTGCCCTGTCTCCTGCGGAGCCCGCTATTCCCCATGGTCCTGACGGAGTCCCCAGCATCCACTACGGACTATGAGAAATAGAATTATCGGTAAGTAAATTCTTATTTTTTGTATCGCACTGTAGGAATAAGTCCTGGGCTAAGCACAGACGGAAAAATCATTAGATGGTGAGCGAGTTGCGAACAGATTCGCAGCTGTCTGGCAGAATTTTTGCATGGCGTACACATGTATTCGCACGCTTGCACGGGGCGGGTTTTCACTCTCTCTGGGCGGCGACTATCTGATCGCAGACCTCTGCAAATTTGCAGCACAGCAATCAGGTCTGAATTAGGCCATATAGCCACACTGTCTGCCCAAGGTGAAGTGGAAAGAGATACCTCTTCCTGTGGTCTTGCTGTATTAACACACGTGTGCTTTTAAAGTGAATTATGACAGGTGTAATCATGCCAGACAATTTTTACTCAACTCATGATAGTTTGTTAAATGAAATGGTTAGTACTGTGTGACAAGAACACTGGGATAGTGTTTGAGGGCAGGTATATTTGTCCCAGGTTCTTGTCTTACATGTTTTAGAAAATGTTAACTTCTAGGAAAAATGCTTTTTGTTTTGTCTGAACCTTTTCAGTTTGCTGTAAAAGCTGGGTAAAGGCTCTGAGAGAGAGATAAGGCGAGTTCTAGACATTGGGCCCAGTTCGGGTCTTTGGCCTCACAGAGGGCTAATCAGGGTTTCAGCTGTGTAAGAGTGATATAGTGCTTCTAACCTGATTAGTATGGGCAGACTGCCTGGGAAGGCTGCAGGATCTGTGTGTGAGAGACACGCTTTCTGATGCAAGTAAGCTATACAGTATGTACTGAAGAACTCTGTGTTTTGTTTAGTGACAGTTAGGAACATCTTATGTTTAGTTAGTGCCGGACAGGCAAGGTATTTTTATTTTGGGGTTTGTTTTATTTTCTGTTTCAATAAAACTGGCCGGGGTCAGTTGTACCAGAAACTGGACTTGTGTTGTTCCTCAGCTGCTGCGTGCTGCCATATTCCCCAGGAAAAGGCACCTTGCACCCCTACAGTGTTACAACTTGGTGGAGAATGCGAGCATGCTGTTCTGCGCATAAGTGAAAGCAGCAGCTTTGTGAGGCCTGCAGAAAACGGTGGTTTATGCAGATACAGCCCAGTGTGAAGTTACTGAGACTCACCCCTGAGGGTTTGATATATGTCCTGGGTGAAAGCAGCTGCAAAGCCACCTGAAAAATCTGTTGACATGGAGGATCTGCTTAAAGCCTTGCTGCAAGCTACAGCGGCTCAGCAGGAGGCCAACCGACAGCAGCAGGTGGCAATGGAGGAAAATTGGAGACTACAGCGTCAGGATAGAGAGGCCTTAGCAGAAGTGGTGCAGAGACTTGCAGCTCGGGTTGGAGATGTGGCCGTCAGTGCTCCAACCAGCTCTAGTTCTATACGAGCCAGTCACTTCCTGCAGAAAATGACAGAGGCTGATGATGTGGAGGCCTATCTGACCACGTTTGAAAGGACTGCCGAGCGTGAGAACTGGCCGAAAGCACAGTGGGCCAGTCTGCTGGCACCTTTCCTGTCAGGTGAGCCCCAAAAAGCTTACTTTGATTTAAGCCCTGCTGAGGCTCGGGACTATGATAAACTAAAGACTGAGATCCTGACCCGCCTGGGAGTCACGCTGTCAGTACGAGCGCAACGGGTGCACCGTTGGCTGTACGCCATGGAGAAGCCTCCGCGCTCCCAGATGCACGACCTTATTCAGCTAACAAAAAAATGGCTGCAGCCAGAGACATTAACTGGTCCCCAGATGGTGGAAAGAGTCGTCATGGACCGCTACTTGAGATCTTTGCCCATGGTCCTGCGCAAGTGGGTGAGCCATGGAAACCCGGGTACTGCTGACCAATTAGTGGACATGGTAGAGAGGTATTTGGCAGCAGAGGAACTACTGATGACCACCCAGCAACCCATAGATCCTCGACAGCGCCCTTCAGTAAAGACTGGTAAGACTGTTCCGTGGGAAAACGTTGCTGGGCGGTTAAGAGAACGCAAGGCTGGAGAGACTGTAAACACTGGCCCTGGAAACAGGCCAATGGGGCTAGAACGGTCTATGCTGCCCAAATGGGTTGATAATCGTGTGGTTAAATGTTTTAGGTGTGGTATGCCAGGTCATGTTATTGCCAATTGCCCAGTCACGCAAGAACCCATGCAATGTGATGCTGCCTTTGAATGTCGCAGAATGTCTTTCTTTGCTAGGTTAGCCTGTACTGTGGTACCTTCACCTGAGCTGGAAAAACAAATGTGTGATGTGTTCTTAGAAGGTAACCGGGTAGAGGCCTTGCTAGATTCAGGAAGTTTAGTTACCCTCGTGAAAGCTGGGTTAGTGAACCCCTTAAAGGTCCAGCAAATACCTATTGGGGTAACTTGCATACATGGGGATACCCAATATTATGCCACTGCTGAGGTGAATATAGAAACTTGTTGTGGGTCAGCAATGGTTAAAGTGGGACTGGTCCCTACCTTGGTGCATGAGGCCATAATAGGGAGGGATTTTCCTCATTTTTGGAAACTGTGGGAATCACGGTTATCAACAGATGTGAGAAGTAAAAAGCCAGTTGATAATACCGGTGATTTTTTGGATGTACGTGGGTCTTCGGAACTTTCTGGCCCTTTGCCTTTTGCTAGTTTGGCTGGGGAAGTGACAGATGGGGAGTCCAGTGAGGACCCTCTTGCCGGGAACAGAGACATAGTAGTTAGAACTGAAAGCGTGCCTGACCTGGAGGTAAAGAAGGATCTGTTTGCGTCTGAACAGTTAAAGGATCCTACCTTAATAAAGGCTAGAGAGAATGTTAAGATTGTTAATGGGGAACCTGTGGTACCAGGTGACAGGGTTACGTATCCCCACATGGCCATCTGTAATGAGCTCTTGTACCACATTGTCAAAAGGGGTGAGGATGTGGTGGAACAGCTGGTAGTTCCCCAGCCTTATCGGAGAACGGTACTAGATTTAGCTCATAGTCACGTTACCGCAGGACATTTAGGGGCAGAAAAAACCACTGAAAGAGTTTTACAAAGGTTCTTTTGGCCAGGGGTTTATAAAGAAGTGTCTGAATATTGTTCTTCCTGTCCTGAATGCCAGTATCATGCCCCTAGACCCCATTTCAGGAGCCCACTAGTTCCCATGCCTATTATAGAGGTCCCGTTTGACAGAATAGCCATGGATCTCGTGGGGCCCTTGTTAAAGTCTGCTCGGGGCCATCAGTATATCCTGGTAATTATGGACTATGCCACTGGATATCCTGAGGCTGTCCCTTTACGCACTATCACAACCAAGGCGATAGCTAGGGAGCTGGTGCAGGTATTTAGTAGAGTGGGAATACCAAAAGAAATTTTGACTGACCAAGGTACTCCATTTATGTCAAGGATCATGAAAGAATTGTGCAAGTTATTTAAGGTCACTCACCTCAGGACGTCCATCTACCATCCCCAAACTGACGGGTTGGTGGAAAGGTTTAATAAAACATTAAAAAGTATGTTAAAAAAGGTTGTTGAGAGAGATGGGAAAAACTGGGATTGTTTGTTGCCCTACTTGTTAATGGCCATCAGAGAAGTTCCTCAGTCCTCTACGGGGTTTTCTCCATTTGATTTGTTGTATGGTAGACACCCCAGAGGGCTGTTGGATGTTGCCAAAGAGACGTGGGAAGGACAGCCCACTCCTTATAGAAGCGTTATTGAGCATGTAACACAAATGCAGGATAGGATTGCAGCCGTGGTACCTGTTGTCAGAGAGCACATGGAACAGGCCCAAAGTGCTCAACAGAGGGTCTATAACCGGAGTGCCAAGATACGGGAATTTGCTCCTGGAGATAGAGTTCTTGTTTTGGTACCCACTGTGGAAAGCAAATTCCTAGCTAAATGGCAGGGTCCATTTGAGATTAGGGAAAAAGTGAATGAGGTTAATTACAAAGTATACCAGCCGGGAAAGAGAAAACCCGAACAGATCTACCATGTTAACTTAATTAAACCCTGGAAAGATAGGTTGTCTCTGTCAGCGGAGCCTTGCCCTTCGGTGTCTTCACCCCGGTTGCTTCCCGCAGTGAAGGTGTCAGAGACATTATCAGCTGATCAGAACAATCAGGTTAAAGAATTTCTCATCCAAAATAGGGAGGTATTTTCAGAGCTGCCTGGCCGAACGACCATAATAAAACATGACATTGTCACAGAACCAGGGGTCAGGGTTCATTTAAAGCCATATAGGATTCCTGAAGCTCAGCGAGAAGCTATTTCTAAGGAAGTTAAAACCATGTTAGAACTTGGAGTCATAGAGGAGTCTAACAGTGAGTGGTCCAGTCCCATAGTGCTCATCCCGAAGCCCGACGGTAGCATACGCTTCTGTAATGACTTTCGTAAGTTAAATGAGGTGTCCAAGTTTGACGCATACCCCATGCCCCGTGTGGATGAGCTTGTAGAAAGGCTGGGAACAGCCAGGTTTCTCACCACATTGGACCTGACCAAAGGTTACTGGCAAATACCTTTATCTGATAGCGCCAAAGAAAAAACAGCCTTTTCGGTTCCGGAGGGGCTGTACCAGTATAAGATGTTACCCTTTGGGTTGCATGGGGCTCCAGCAACCTTTCAACGGGCGATGGATAAAATTTTGAGGCCCCATAGAAAATATGCAGCTGCCTATTTGGATGATGTGGTAATTCACAGTACAGACTGGGGGTCCCATTTGGTTAAAGTACAAGCAGTACTGGACTCAATCAGAGAGGCAGGGTTAACTGCTAACCCAAAGAAGTGCTGCCTCGCAATGGAGGAGGTCAAATACTTGGGCTTCACCATAGGCAGAGGTCTGATTAGGCCCCAATTGAATAAAGTTGATGCTATTCAAAACTGGCCTCGTCCAGTGAATAAAAAACAGGTGAGGGCTTTTTTGGGAATTACTGGGTACTATAGACGGTTTATTCCTAATTTTGCGACCACAGCGGTGCCGTTGTCAGACCTTACCAAAGGGAAGCAGTCAAATGTGGTGAAATGGAACCCTGATGCAGAAAAGGCGTTCCAAGCGTTAAAAGTGGCTTTGTGTTCACAACCGGTGTTGATAACACCAGATTTTTCAAAAGAATTTGTGGTACAGACAGATGCCTCAGAGGTAGGGATAGGTGCTTTGCTGTCCCAAACCAGAGATGGGGACGAACACCCTATCATTTATTTGAGTAGGAAACTCAATGAGCATGAAAAAAGGTATGCCATTGTGGAAAAGGAGGCTTTGGCCATTAAGTGGGCACTAGATACCTTGAGATATTACCTCTTGGGTAGACAATTCAGACTAGTGACAGACCATGCCCCTTTAAAATGGATGTATGTAAATAGAGGCAAGAATGCTCGTGTAACTAGATGGTTTCTAGCGTTGCAGGACTTTAAGTTTACTGTCGAACATAGACCGGGAACACAATTGGCCAACGCAGATGCATTGTCTCGCATCTTCTGTTTGGGGGCTACAAGTGTTCCGGCCCCTAGGTCGAAACAGGGGAGGGGGATATGTGACAAGAACACTGGGATAGTGTTTGAGGGCAGGTATATTTGTCCCAGGTTCTTGTCTTACATGTTTTAGAAAATGTTAACTTCTAGGAAAAATGCTTTTTGTTTTGTCTGAACCTTTTCAGTTTGCTGTAAAAGCTGGGTAAAGGCTCTGAGAGAGAGATAAGGCGAGTTCTAGACATTGGGCCCAGTTCGGGTCTTTGGCCTCACAGAGGGCTAATCAGGGTTTCAGCTGTGTAAGAGTGATATAGTGCTTCTAACCTGATTAGTATGGGCAGACTGCCTGGGAAGGCTGCAGGATCTGTGTGTGAGAGACACGCTTTCTGATGCAAGTAAGCTATACAGTATGTACTGAAGAACTCTGTGTTTTGTTTAGTGACAGTTAGGAACATCTTATGTTTAGTTAGTGCCGGACAGGCAAGGTATTTTTATTTTGGGGTTTGTTTTATTTTCTGTTTCAATAAAACTGGCCGGGGTCAGTTGTACCAGAAACTGGACTTGTGTTGTTCCTCAGCTGCTGCGTGCTGCCATATTCCCCAGGAAAAGGCACCTTGCACCCCTACAGTGTTACAACTGCTAATGGGGTTGGCTCTACCACTAGGAGAATCTAGGCAGCTGCACCCCCCAAGTGGAAATTGGTCTCGCAGTAGCATTACCTCTATCCCCCAAGTGGTAACAGATCTCCAGGAGCATTACTCCCTTTGTGTCCATCAGTCTTTATTGATGGACAAGCCTCCCCCAGTGGCTGCCAACTCTAGTGAATAGAATCTCACCCTCCTCCCCGTGACTATTGAGCCCAATCTGCAACTATTAATGGGGTGTGGGATGATAGATAGACAGTGTCTTTCATCCTCCGCATGCGGCTTGGTCAGCTCCCGGCCACCACTGCCCGACACGCACTTAATAGTCTCTCCCCCCACCCCCACCCCCTCCAAGTGCTGCTCACTGTGTTGCTGCGCGCGCCTCTCATGCCTCTCAGTGTCTGTCTTCAATTCGGTGCCGGCCCGTGAGCCAGTCAGAGCTTGCGGACTGGCAGCTAAGGCTCCTGATTGTCTGCCGGACCGCGAGCATTGATTGGCTCACGGACCAGCGCCTAATTGAAGATAGACACCCGCACCGACGCCGGAGACTGAGGGGCAGGAGAGATGCATGCTGTGCTCTCCTCCCCTCACAACAGCAGCGCGGTGAGCAACACACTGGCACTGTGAGGACGTGTATCTAGCACTGTGGGGACATGTGTATCTGGCACAGGGGGCATTTCTGTATCTGGCACTGGGAATATATCTGGCACTGGGGTCATATCTGTATCTGGCACTGGGCGCATATCTGGTACTGTGGGGACATGTGTATCTGGCACTGGGCGCATATCTGGTACTGTGGGGACATGTGTATCTGGCACTGGGGGCATATCTGGCACTATGGGGACATGTATATCTGGCACTGGGGGCATATCTGTATCTGGCACTGGGGGCATATCTACCGCTGTGAGGACGTGTATCTGGCACTAGGGGCATATCTGGTACTGTGGGGACGTGTATCTGGCACTAGAGGCATTTCTGTATCTGGCAGTGGAGCCATATCTGGTACTGTGGGGACATGTGTATCTGGCACTGGGGGCATATCTGGCACTGTGAGGCATATATATATATATCTGGCATTGTGGAGCATATATGTATCTGGCACTGTAGGGGCATATATGTATCTGGTACTGTGGGGGCACCCATTTTTTGGAGTCTTTATATGTATGTGGCACTGTACTTGGGCATTATATGTATCTGGCACTGTACAACATGACTAAAAACGGAGTTATGACACAAGGTCATACTCCTAGAAACGTCATACCGAAAGGTGTGCGCACAAAAATGGGGTGTGGCTTTGTGACAACTAGGCCATGCTGCCATTTCTCCGGCAGGGTCCACAGGTTATCCACAGGATAACAATGGGATATGATGGAGCGACAGCGGTTTGGCACCAAACGATCAAAATATTTCTGGACTCCCAGGATGCAACGGGCCCGTCCATATATCCCGCCCACTGACTCGGGCAAATCAGTTTTTTGTTTGATGCGGCAGGAGCCGGACCATGGTCAGAGGGCTGTTGTTTCCTTAGCAGCCCCAAGCTTTCTTATTTTATTTTTATAGTCTTACTGTTTTTTGAGTGATCTTTCTAAACAGCATCTTATACGCATATTTGAAAGAGTCACTCTTACAACTCTCCGCCGGGTCGCAACAACGCTTACCCATGAGTACAGTGCTGTTTCAGCGGGCATCTGTGTCGGATATACTAGCAGGGCCATCAGACGTTACCAGCCTGTGGCTGGAGCACGGAGGGAAGGTAAGGCATCAGTTCCGCTTAGTAGATGGAATACGGACACAGCCGCACTGTTTTGGGAGGAGACTACCAAACAGTAGCTGACGCGTCGCCACCACGTGTGCTCCAGCGCTAGACCTTAGGGATCAAAAAGCACCAGGAATAGCATGAGGCCGCGATCCCTAGGGTTGAAGTCAGCCGTGGGGAGTCAGACACTCTCCTGGTCGCCCCTCACCCAGTTCATGACCAGTTTCCGCCGAGTCTCCCGCCATGAACTGATTCCTCGCTTCCGTCTCAGACGCTACCAGAGGGGACTCGGTCGCAGCATAGGCCACTGCGTCAGTGTTCACTAAGCTCTATCATTAGAGATCCGGTCGCAGCATAGGCGGCTGTGTGACCACTGCATCTGTGTTCACGGAACGTTACCATGAGACCGGTGCATCTGTGTTCACTGTGCGTCTGTGTCCGCTATAGGTTTCTGGAGCAGCAGTGTACATTAGTAGCGTCTGGATCCATTCAGTGTTCTCTAACATATTGATCGATCACTGGAAGCGAGGTGAGTCTCCCTGTATCCCACTCTACTGAGTACGGGCTATACGGCACTAAATTTCTATCTACTTTGTCAAGTATGAATAATTAAGTTAAGTGGTTTTCTTCGCTTTGCGTCTGAATACATTAGATCTGTTTATACAGGATTCAGTAAATGTTCGCCTACATACTTTAAAAAGTGTTTGTAGTTGATGATGTGCTCCTATGACTAATATATAACATGTGACTGACTGCTAGTGTGATTGTTGACTTTAATGTATGTTTGTCAGTTGTTTCTTCTGATCCTCAATGCTGGTGCATGGGTAGGGTCAGATTGATATTACTTTAAGAAGGTTAAAGTGATTACAGTCACAAATTGTGTAGTACACTGTGAAAGTGCTGATTATTTATCATGTCTAAGAGCTGCAAAGGTGACGAAGTTACACTTACAGCAACACTCATATCATGTTTGTTTTGCAAAACTATATTATCCTCTCAGGATCTGGTTCAGGATAGTTTATGTTAATTGTTTTGCTTTTCAGCAGAACACAAGGCAGATCCCTGTACAACATCAGGTACAGATGGATCCACCTTGGGCTATGTTTGCACAGACTTTGTCCAGTATAGCTGAACGCATAAATCGTACAGCTTCGGTACCAGGTATAGGATACCCATACATTCAGCTCCCTTCCTACGGTATATCAATTCCCTCAGCAGCGTCTCAAATTAAACAAGCTGATAAACCGATGGTAAGTAAATCTTCACCCTCACAGGCTACACATGATGATTCATCTGAAGATGAAAGCTCAGTTTACTCTACCTCAACACATGAAGAGGAGGAAGAAGGTCTCAGCTCAGTAGATATAGCTGAATTTATTAGACCAATGAAGGCAATTCTGTCCTTAGAAGATTCAGCAGAGCCTTTGTTAAAAACCAAGGCACCTATGTTTAAACGTTCCAAAACAGTTAAGACTGAGTTTCCAGGGTCAGACCAGCTGACGGAAATCATGGAAGAGGCTTGGGCTACACCCAACAAAAAATATAGAATTCCAAAAAAATGGGATTCAAATTATCCTTTTCCAGCCGGGGACTGTTCAAAAAGGGAGGTGGCTCCTAAAGTAGATACGCATGTGATTCGATTAGTGCGAAAATCTATTTTGCCTTTACCGTCAACATCTTTCAATGATGTCACGTATAGGAGAGTGGATGGTTTTCTAAAAACCATATTTTCCCTGTCTGGACCAGTCATAAGGCCGTCCATGGCTTCAGCTTGAATAGCAAAGGCAGTGGCTGACTGGGCTGATGCATTGGAAGGTAATTTTTCATCAGCTTCTAGAGAGCAAAAATCCTATATAGCCCATATTAAATAGGCTGCAGTATTCTTGGAAGAAGCGGCATTAGATATGGGTACTATTGCTTCTAGGGCATCAGCCTCAACAATAGCTGCTCGCAGAGCAGTTTGGTTGCGTACGTGGAAAGCTGATTCAGCATCTAAGAAGGTTTTGGAATCTTTGCCTTTTTCTGGAAATATTTAGTTTGGTAAGGAATTGACAGATATTCTGGAGGCAGAAGCAGATTCCCAGAAGGTCAAGTTTCCTTCCACATATAACCCCAAATCTAGGGGTCCAGTTTTTCGGTCTCAAGGAAAACCAAAGGGAAAAAGTGATCGTAAACAGCCCCAATACAATAGGTTTGGTAAGTCAAAAAAGCATTGGGCTACAAGAGGGCCAGCTTCCAAACCAGAAGATAAGCCATCAGCCTGATGGTGCGGGCCTCCTCCTGGGGTACCCCAGGGTAGGGGACCGACTTCTTCAGTTTGCACAGATTTGGCAGCAGTCTACAACAGATGCCTGGGCGCAAGAAGCGGTATCTCTAGGTTATGTGTTTCCTTTCAAGAAGCATCCTCCTTGAAGGTTCTTCTGCACCAGCCCGTCTTGGGTAGAGACGAAGGCCAGGGCTTTGCAAGAAGCAGTGCAGAAATTGCTTCAGTCAAGAGTAATCATTCCAGTACCCCCTGCACAACAGGGACAGGGTTTTTACTCCAACCTGTTTTTGGTTCAGAAGCCAACTGGGTCATTTCGGCCCATTCTCAATCTCAAAATGCTAAACAAATATATTTTGTTACACTCCATAGTTTTGGCCATGGAGCCAGGGGATTATATGGTATCCCTGGAGATGCTTACCTACATGTTCCTATAGCACTGTCCCATCAGTGTTATCTCAGGTTCGCTATCCTCCAGCAGCATTTCCAGTTTCAGGCCCTACCTTTTGGGTTAGCCACAGCCCCCAGAGTATTTACCAAGATTATGTGGTTATGGCAGCTTATCCGCATGCAGGGGATAAGAATTTTTCCATACTTCGACGACCTTTTAATCTTGGCACAATTACAGGAATTGCTCCTGTGCCATCTCCAACAGACAATAGTGTGTCTGCAGAGGCACGGGTGGCTCATAAATTGGGCAAAATCATCTCTGGTGCTGTCACAACAGATGATCCACTTGGGGGCTGTACTGGATTCAGGTCTGCAGAGAGTATTCTTACCTCGGGACAAGATATCCAAGGTACAGTCAAAGATTCAGGACTTGTTACACAGTCAGAGGGTGTCCATTCACGCAGCTATGCGAGTGATGGGGTTGATGGTGTCAACATTCAACATGGTGGAGTATGCACAATTCCACTCAAGGCCTCTGCAGCGTCTGATTCTGGCCAGATGGAATGGAATACATCAGACAATAAAGAAACAGACGATGGTAATTCCAATAAAGGTAAGGAAGTCATTAGCCTGGTGGCTACAGACATCCCATCTAGACAATGGGAGACCATTTTGGAAATCAGATTGGGAGATCCTGACAACAGATGCCAGTCTTCAGGGCTGGGGAACAGTGTCCGGCAAAAATATGGTTCCAGGGACAATGGACCAGAGAAGAAAGTTGTCTGCCGATAAACCTGTTAGAACTTCGGGCCATATACATGGCACTGATTCAGACAAAGGACATTCTTCAGGGAAAACCAGTCCAGATCCGCACGGACAATGCGACGGCAGTAGCGTACCTTAACCATCAGGGAGGAACTCACAGCCAAAAAGCAATGAAGGAGGTAAGTCGCATACTAAAGTGGGCAGAACTCCATCTTCCAGCCTTGTCCGCAGTGTTCGTTCCGGGAGTCCTAAACTGGGAAGCGGACTTTCTCAGTTGACACACCATTCAAGCAAGCGAATGGGCTCTACACCCGGAAGTCTTTCAGACTCTAGTAGACAAATGGGGGTCGCCAGAGATAGATCTCATGGCATCCCGTCTGAACAACAAAGTACCCGTAAACGGGTCAAGCACAAGGGATCCCGCAGCGATCTTTGTGGACGCCTTGTCTGTGAAATGGGACTTTCAGCTGGCTTATCTGTTTCCTCTGATCACCCTGTTACCCAGGGTGGTGAGGAAAATAAAGCAAGCAAAGGGTGCCGTGATTCTAGTGGCTCCGGCTTGGCCCAGAAGGCATTGGTACACAGATCTACAGAGAATGTTGACGGACGCTCCACTTCTACTTCCTCAATGTCCAGATCTACTGATGCAGGGTCCCTGTTATCACAGGCATCTGGATCGACTGTCTTTGACGGCGTGGCTCTTGAAACCTCTATTCTGAAGTCAAGAGGATTCTCTAAACCGGTAATTCACACAATGCTCAGAGCAAGGAAACCCTCCTCAGCGCGCATTTATCACCGAATATGGCAGGCCTATATTCATTTGTGTAGTGAAGGAGGTATGGACCCGAAATCATTTAGAGTTTCCAGGGTCCTCGCATTCCTTCGGGCAGGAATGGATAAGGGTTTGAAGGTGGCTTCCTTGAGAGTGCAGGTATCTGCATTGACTGTATGGTTGAAAAAGAAAATTGCCAATATACAGGATGTGCGTACTTTTTTCCAGGGAATGCTACGCATTCAACCTCCCTTTGTTCCACCTACAGTACCGTGGGACTTATGTTTAGTCCTGAAAGCCCTTCAAGTTGCCCCATTTGAACCACTTAACAAAGTGGATCTTAAATGGTTGACAGCAAAAGTACTCTTTCTACTGACTATGGCATCAGCTAGAAGAGTATCAGATTTAGGAGCGCGGAACGACATGTTCCTCATTTCTGATTTTTTTTAAAAATCCAGATAAAGCAGTTCTCAGAACTAGCTCTGGGTATCTTCCGAAGGTGGTGTCTAAATTCCACCTTAATGAAGAAATTGTAGTCCCGGCTTTTCAGGTATCAGGACTTTCTGCGGGAGATGCGTCGCTGGACGTAGTCCGGGCATTAAGGATCTACGTGGATCGTACCGGTGCCATCAGAAAGACAGATTCTCTCTTCGTTCTCTACGGATGGCCTGCTACTAAACAGACGCTGGCAAGATGGCTTTGACTGACGATTTCAGAAGCATATTCTCGACCTGATCTCCCTGTTCCGGTTAATGTCACTGCTCACTCTACTCGTAAGGTAGGTCCTTCTTGGGCAGCACAACATGGTGCTTCAGCAGAACAGATATGTAAGGCAGCCACATGATCTTCCATTAACACATTCATTAGACATTTAGCCTTGGATACTTTTGCCTCTCATGACGCTGAATTCGGGCATAAGGTTCTCCTGTCCAATCGGGAGCGTCCCCACCACTAAATTGCTTTGGGAAATCCCATGGATAACCTGTGGACCCTACCGGAGAAATATACGTTATGGTAAGAACTTACCGTTGACAACGGTATTTCTCCTAAGACCACAGGCTCCACAGGGATCCCACCCTGACGCACCTGATTTGAAGATCCTTCTATTTGCTAACCTCTTCCTTCTTGTATAGAAGGGTGTGCATGTGTGTTCTTCTCTCCTGATTAGGGCTCTACATGATGCTTCTGCCTTATGCTTTGAAATACAACTGATTTGCCTGAGCCAGTGGGCGGGATATATGAACGGGCCCGTTGCATCCTGGGAGGCCAGAAGGCTTTTGATCGTTTGGCGCCAATCCGCTGTCGCTCCATCATATCCCATTGTTATCCTGTGGAACCTGTGGACTTAGAAGAAATACCGTTATCAACGGTAAGTTCTTAACATAACGTATATTTTTGCTTGTGCATGATAGTGGCTCTTGCCCTTGACTACAGATCTTTTCTGGCTCTTTTCCTGTGACTGGTTGGCCACCCCTGGTCTAGTTAGACAGTCAATATATAGACACCACATGTTAGACAGACGTTAGGTCGACAGGGTCAAAAGGTCTACATGAAAAAGGTAGACAGTACAAAAGGTCGGCAGGGTCAAAAGTTTGACATGGTCAAAAGGTCGACGTGAAAATGGTTGACACAAAAAAAGGTAGACACCTTTTTTCTGCAGCGGTGTACAGTGTGTTCCACAGCGAATACATTGGGGCCTCAATACATCTTGGGACAGCTAAAGCTTTAACCTGTTGGTGCCTGGATCAAGATCCATTAAGATCTTGATCCAGGCACTAACAGGTTAAAGCTTTAGCTGTCCCAAGATGCATTGGGGCCTCCTCTATAACCTCGCCTCCAGGCACTGTGAGCTCAGTTTTCAGTTGGGGTCTGCAGAAGCAGGTCACTTAACAGGTGGTATGCACTGGGCAGCCCTGAAAAAGCTTTTTCTGACAGAAAATTTCTTCAAAACTGCTGTCGTGCTGTATTTCAGGGTGACGCTTCAGCTCTGCAGCTCCATCACCTCCCAAGTGGCGTTGCATACTCCCGCTGGCTCAGTTCCCGGGTACTTGCGGCGGAGACGCTCCGACTTAGGCAAACAGTCGCAGGCGCTCTCCTGGTTCGCGTGGCTGCTACGGGAGGTAAGAGGGTCCCCCAGGCGGGACCCGCCATTAAGTCGCGTTCTGATCGTAGTCTAGGGAGACGGACTGCGACGCTGGTGTGGACACTGTGACCAAGCAGGGACCACACTATATCCACCAGGGCATAGTAGTACAGGTCGGATATACTAATGTCCACTTTTAATAAGACTCCACAGTACTAGGTGGTGAGGTCCAGCATAGGTGAGCCGACGCTTGACCTGTAGCTCATCACCCGGCCCAGGGCACCATCTACTGCTGGTGTTGCCACCCTGGAGCTGCCTCACACTCTCCCTCACTCCCTGACTGAGACGCTGGGCGCCATTTTCTAAAATAGATGCGACTGGTCTCCGGGACTGCAGGGCAAGGTCTCCTTTGTAAACTGGCCTGTACACGAGCGCCGTGGTTTTACAAACACTTAAGTATTCTACATGTCGATATTAAGACAGCGTTAGTTAAGAACAAGTGTACGTCTGCCAGAATATATTGCACGAATATTCTGATATATACATCCGGTCTCAGACCGCACATTGTTATATATTTTCTCTTACGTCCTAGAGGATACTGGGGTCCACATTAGTACCATGGGTATAGACGGGTCCACTAGGAGCCTTGGCACTTTAAGAAATTAATAGTGTGTGCTGGCTCCTCCCTCTATGCCCCTCCTACCAGACTCTGTTTAGAAAATGTGCCCGGAGGAGCTGGTCACACTTAGGGCAGCTCCTGAAGAGTTTTTAGCATTTATTTTTTGTTTGTTGTTTTCAGGCAGGTCTGGTTGGCACCAGACTGCCTGCTTTGTGGGACTTGGGGGGGCGGACGGCCCTACCTCCTTTAGGGTTAATGGTCCCGTTCCCCGCTGACAGGACATAGCTCCTGAGGGACCTGTTTGCAAGCCCCACCACAGCGACCATACAGTCTCGCAGCACGCCGCCACCCCTAACAGAACCAGAAGTAAGAAGAGTGGTGAGTAGATGACAGGCGTCACGGTTAGTGGGTCACTGCCGGTAATGGCGGTATTGAGATTAGGAGCGCAGCGCTGACAGGCTGCGGCTCCAGGCTTCAG
Organism: Pseudophryne corroboree; assembly: GCF_028390025.1. Lineage (NCBI taxonomy): Eukaryota > Metazoa > Chordata > Amphibia > Anura > Myobatrachidae > Pseudophryne > Pseudophryne corroboree. The sequence continues at coordinate 359,301,437 of NC_086449.1, forward strand.
AGACATAACGTGTTCAGCTTTGAGGGGCGCGCTGAAGCCGCAACTATACCCACACTGGCACAAAGTTTACAGGGGTTTTAACCCACTGTAAACCACACATATAACCAGGGGTGTATCTACCCATTGGCCAGGATGGCACTCGCCAGGGGCGCCAGCTGAGCAGGGGGCGCCGCCTGACAGTGCCACCCTCGGCCAATGGGTAAAATCCCTTAAGCCATAGTGTCTAGCAATACCTGCTGTGCCAAGCTGCCTGTGCATTGCCTAGGATGGAGGGGGGAGGATTGCTCAGCAGGCAGGAGCTGGTGCAAATGCACTACAGGTTAGAAACTGAAAATAAACTACAACTCCCAGCAACCTTTGCTTTCGGGAGCTCCTGGCAGCAAGGGCTGCTGGGAGCTGTAGTTTTCTTTTTTCAGTTTCTTCACGTAGTTTGGTGCGGTGCCCGACACCGGCGCCAGCTCCTGACTGCAGAGCGATCCTCTGCCCTCCATGCCAGGCAGCTCGGCACAGCAGGTATTGCCAGACACTACGGCTATCTGCTGGGATGTTGTGGGGTGGGGACTAGGACTATGTGCTGTGTGGGGAGGCTATTTACAGTATGTGCTGAGAGTGGGGGAGACTACTACAATGTGCTAAGGGGTGGACTACAGCTATGTGCTGGAAGGGGAATGAGGACTATGGCTATGTGCTTGGGGAGGTGAAGGGCTATGTGCAGGGAGGGGGGACTATGGCTATCTGTGCTGGCAGGGAACTATTGTTATGTGATGGGAGGGGGGTGAGGACTAGTGTATGACTGTGTTGGGAGAGGTGGAGACTACGGCTATGTGCTGGGAGGACTACGGCTATTGCTTGGGGAGGTGGAGGCTTTGGCTATTTACTGGGAGGGGACTATGGCTATGTGCTGGGAGGGGGATGGGGACTATGACTATATGACTGTGGGGGCATATCTGGCACTGTGGGGGCATATGTGTATCTGGCACTGTGGGGGTATATCTAGCACTGTGGGGCACATCTGGCACTGTGGGGGCATATCTGGCACCATGGAGGCATGTGTGTATCTGGCACTGTGAGGGCATATCTGGCAACGTGGGGGAAGATGTGTCTCTAGCACTGTGGGGGCATATCTAACACTGTGGGGCATATCTGGCAACGTGGGGGCATATCTGGCACCGTGGGGGCATACCTAGCACCGTGGGGGCATATCTGGCACTGTGGGGGCATGTGTGTATCTGGCACTACAGTACTGGGGTCATATGTGTATCATGCCCCCATTTTCATTGGCCACGCCCATTTGTTTCTACTTGCACCACTGGGTAGTGCGCTGCACTGCACTTCTTTCCACTACTATTTGATTATACTACCTGGCCTTGGATGGCATTGCATCCTCAGCCAGGCCAGGCACTGCTGATATCTCCTCAGTGTTATAAGAATTACTGTATGGGCATAATGTGTAAAGAAAACTGCTACTGTGTGGGCATGATGTGTATAAGGGTTACTACTGTGTAGCATAATTTGAATATGGGGAACTATTGTATGGTCATATCCCTTTCCCAAAAGAGTGTGTCCCTTTTTTGCACATGCACCTTTCTTATTTCAAATATGGGCCCTCATTCCGAGTTGATCGCTCGCTAGCTACTTTTAGCAGCAGTGCAAACGCTAGGCCGCTGCCCTCTGGGAGTGTATCTTAGCTTAGCAGAAGTGCGACCGAAAGGATCACAGAACTGCTCCAAAAAAAGGCTGTGCAGTTTCTGAGCAGCTCGAAACTTACTCCTAGCTAGCGATCACTTCAGACTGTTCAGTTCCTGATTTGACGTCACAAACATGCCCTGCGTTCGGCCAGCCACTCCCCCGTTTTTATCGGGTACGCCTGCGTTTTTACACACACTCCCCAAAAAACGGTCAGTTTCCGCCCAGAAACACCCACTTCCTGTCAATCACTCACCGATCAGCAGTGCGACTGAAAAGCGTTGCTAGACCTTGTGTGTAACTGCATAGTTTTGTGTGAAAGTACGACGCGCGTGCGCAGTGCGCACCATACGCATGCGCAGAAGTGCCACTTTTTCAACTAATTGCAGCGCTACGACCGAAAGCAGCTAGCGATCAAATCGGAATGAGGGCCTTGGAGGGCTCCAGTCCCTTATTTTGCCAGGGGCGCTTGGTCCCCTAGATACACCCCTGCATATAACCTCAGCTAGTATAAAAAAAGGGGGAAGACTGCGCACCATTACGGGGCGGGGCTTCACTTTGAGCGGATCCAGCGGCTCACCAATGCCATTTCCCCTCAGCAGCTCTCACTGAACAGCCTGACAGAGACATGCAGCTCCTCCACAAGGAATCCAGGTTACCTCAGTGGTACCAGCAGGGTCATAGCAGGGGGGAAGCAGTATAGAAACACTAATACCCTACTAAGGGTATTTAGTCTGCGACCCAGCTAAGCTCAGCTTTAGCAAGAAGGGCGCTGTGTGGCTGGCTCCATCATACTCTGTGTCCCCCTAAAAGGGCTCTGTTTGGGTTAACTGGGCTTAACTTTTCTCGTGTGTGTGTGTGTGTGTGTACTTTCACATTACAATGGCAGGTAAGGAGTGTGTTTCATGCACTGCAGGGTGATCACTACAATGTACTGTAGTACAGATTCTCTGACTAGTGGATCCGAACCAGCATGGTTGGATTCTCTAAAAAGGATGATCTCAGATATTTCTAATAAATTGTCCCATACTGAGAAAGAGATGCAACAATTGAGACAGTCTATAGATGACCTGATGAATAGAGATTCAAGTCCCATGCCAGCCTCTCATACCCCTGCCATTTGTCCACAAAAGCGTACTCTGGCCCAAATCCTGCAGGCTGACACTGATGATGATGATGATGTGTCAGACCCAGAGGAGGTGAGGTGTATTTAGGTGGGGGGGATGCAGCCCTGTCACAAGGGATACAGGCCCTGATAGAAACTATTAGGGAGGTCCTGCACATCAAGGATGACACAGTGACAGGAGAGGATGAGGAATCTTATTTTAATGTGGAAAATAAATCCTCTGTTACTTTCCCTGCATCTCAGGAATTAAATTCCTATTTGAAGAAACTTTGGTTCATCCTGACAAGAAGTTTCAGATCCCTAAAAGGTTAATTACATCCTTCTGTTTTCCTCAGGATGATAGGAAAAAATGGGAAAACCCACCCATTGTTGATGCCGGAGCGACAGCGGAAATGGCACCAAACGGTCACGAGCTTTCTGGCCTCCCAGGATGCATCGGTGCTTCACCATATAATCCCGCCCACTGACTCAGTCAAATCAGTTCTTTCCATAGCGATTAGGCAGGAGCATTAGGTAGAAACCTATTTAGGCGATAAGAACACACATGCACACCCTTCCATACAAGAGGGAAGAAGTTTAGTGATTGTCAAGATCCTCAAATCAGGTGCGTCAGGGTGGGACCCCTGTGGATACCTGTGGACATAAGAGAAATTACGTTATCAACGGTAAGTTCTTACCATAACGTCTATTTCTCTGGCTGGGTCCACAGGTTATCCACAGGATAACATTGGGATTCCCAAAGCCAGCTTTAGTGGTGGAGACGCTCCTGGTTACACAGGAGGACCTTTCGCCCGAAGTCTGCGTTATGAGAGGCAAAAGTATCCAAGGCATAATGTCTGATGAATGTGTTTATGGAAGACCATGTGGCTGCCTTACAAATCTGTTCTGCTGAAGCACCCTGTTGTGCTGCCCATGAAGGACCTACCTTACGTGTAGAGTGAGCAGAGACATTAGCCGGAGTAGGGATATCTGCATGAGAATAAGCTTCTGATATTACCATTTGGAGCCATCTTGCGAGCGTCTGTTTACTAGCAGGCCATCCTCTTCTATGAAATCCATAGAGGATGAAGAGAGAATCTGTTTTTCTGATGGCACTAGTACGATCTATGTAGATTCTTAAAGCTCGGACTACGTCCAGCGACGCTTCTCTCTCAGAAAGTCCCGATACCTGATAAGCTGGGACTACAATCTCTTCATTATGGTGAAACTTTGAAACCACCTTTGGAAGATAATCAGATCTAGTTCTGAGAACTGCTCTGTCTAGAAAAAAACTTAGGAAAGGAGACTTACATGATAACGCTCCTAAATCTGACACTCTTCTGGCTGACGCCATTGCCAATAGAAACAGTACTTTAGCCGTTAACCATTTAAGATCTGCTCTCTTAAGTGGTTCAAACGGAGGTCCCTGGAGGAATTTAAGAAATAAATTCAAATCCCAGGGAGCTGCAGGAGGAACAAATGGAGGTTTAATATGTACAACTCCCTGAAAGAAAGTACGTATATTCTGTAAATCAGCAATCTTTCGCTGAAACCATACAGTTAACGCTGATACTTGAACTCTCAAGGAAGTTACTTTCAAACCTTTATCCAATCCCGCTTGAAGGAAATCCAAAATCCTGGATACTTTGAAAGATCTTGGATTTAAACTTTTTTCAGTACACCAATGAATATAGGCTTGCCATATTCTATGATACACACGAGCTGAAGAAGGCTTTCTTGCTCTAAGCATAGTTTGGATTACTTGTTTTGAAAATCCTCTAGCTTCTAAGATAGAGGTTTCAACAGCCACGCCGTCAAAGACAGACGATTCAGATGACTCTGACAACAAGGACCCTGCATTAGCAGATCTGGACGTTGAGGGAGCAGTATCGGTGCTTCCACGGATATTCTCAGTAGATCTGTGTACCAGTGCCTTCTTGGCCAAGCTGGGGCTATTAGAATTATTGCTCCCTTTGCTTGCTTTATTTTTCTCACTACTCTGGGTAACAGATATTGGAGGGAACAGATACGCCAGATGAAATTTCCATTCTACTGACAGTGCGTCTACAAGGACTGCTCCAGGATCCTTTGTTCTCGATCCTTACCTCGGAACTTTGTTGTTTAGACGAGACGCCATGAGGTCTATTTCCAGTAGACCCCATCTGTTCAATATTGTCTGAAACACTTCTGGGTGTAATGCCCATTCGGTTTCCTGAATGGTGTCGACTGAGAAAATCTGCTTCCCAGTTCAGTACACCTGGGACAATCACTGCTGACAATGCTGGGAGATGGAGTTCTGCCCATCTTAGAATGGGAGTTACTTCCTCCATCAGTCTCTTGCTGTGAGTTCCTCCCGGATGATTGAGGTATGCTACTGCTGTCGCATTGTCTCAGTGAATCTGGACTGGTCTTCCTTGCAGACTGTCCGTTGCCTGAACTAGAGCCATATAAATGGCTCTTATTTCCAACAGATTTATTGGCAGGCGACTTTCCCTTACGGTCCATTTTCCCTGGAACCAAAGGCTTCAGAGTACCGCACCCCAGCCTTGCAGACTGGCATCTGTCGTCAGGACTTGCCATTCTTTTATCCAAAAGGGTCTTCCCTTGTTTAAATGGTCTGTCTGTAGCCACCATGCTAGAGACCTTTTCTCTGACGTCCTAGTGGATGCTGGGGACTCCGTAAGGACCATGGGGAATAGCGGCTCCGCAGGAGACTGGGCACAAAAGTAAAGCTTTAGAACTACCTGGTGTGCACTGGCTCCTCCCCCTATGACCCTCCTCCAAGCCTCAGTTAGATTTTTGTGCCCGAACGAGAAGGGTGCACACTAGGTGGCTCTCCTGAGCTGCTTAGTGAAAAGTTTAGTTTTAGGTTTTTTATGTTCAGTGAGACCTGCTGGCAACAGGCTCACTGCATCGAGGGACTAAGGGGAGAAGAAGCGAACTCACCTGCGTGCAGAGTGGATTGGGCTTCTTAGGCTACTGGACATTAGCTCCAGAGGGACGATCACAGGCCCAGCCATGGATAGGTCCCAGAGCCGCGCCGCCGGCCCCCTTACAGAGCCAGAAGACAGAAGAGGTCCGGAAAATCGGCGGCAGAAGACGTCCTGTCTTCAACAAGGTAGCGCACAGCACTGCAGCTGTGCGCCCTTGCTCTCAGCACACTTCACACTCCGGTCACTGAGGGTGCAGGGCGCTGGGGGGGGGGCGCCCTGAGACGCAATAAAAACACCTTGGATGGCAAAAAATGCATCACATATAGCTCCTGGGCTATATGGATGAATTTAACCCCTGCCAGAATACACAGAAAAACGGGAGATAAGGCCGCCGAGAAGGGGGCGGAGCCTATCTCCTCAGCACACTGGCGCCATTTTCCCTCACAGCTCCGTTGGAGGGAAGCTCCCTGGCTCTCCCCTGCAGTCACTACACTACAGAAAGGGTTAAAAAAGAGAGGGGGGCACTAATTACACGCAGTATTAAAAATACAGCAGCTATAAGGGGAAAAACACTTATATAAGGTTATCCCTGTATATATATATAGCGCTCTGGTGTGTGCTGGCAAACTCTCCCTCTGTCTCCCCAAAGGGCTAGTGGGGTCCTGTCCTCTATCAGAGCATTCCCTGTGTGTGTGCTGTGTGTCGGTACGTTTGTGTCGACATGTATGAGGACAAAAATTATGTGGAGACGGAGCAGATTGCCTGTAATAGTGATTTCACCCCCTAGGGGGTCGACACCTGAGTGGATGAACTGTTGGAAGGAATTACGTGACAGTGTCAGCTCTGTATAAAAGACAGTGGTTGACATGAGACAGCCGGCTACTCAGCTTGTGCCTGTCCAGACGTCTCATAGGCCGTCAGGGGCTCTAAAGCGCCCATTACCTCAGATGGCAGATATAGACGCCGACACGGATACTGACTCCAGTGTCAACGGTGAAGAGACAAATGTGACTTCCAGTAGGGCCACACGTTACATGATTGAGGCAATGAAAAATGTTTTACACATTTCTGATAATACGAGTACCACCAAAAAGGGGTATTATGTTCGGTGAGGAAAAACTACCTGTAGTTTTCCTGAATCTGAGAAATTAAATGAGATGTGTGATGATGCGTGGGTTTCCCCCGATAACAACTGATAATTTCTAAAATGTTATTGGCATTATATCCTTTCCCGCCAGAGGTTAGGGTGCGTTGGGAAACACCCCCTAGGGTGGATAAAGCGCTCACACGCTTGTAAGAACAAGGGCTCTACCCTCTCCTGAGATTGCCGTCCTTAAGGATCCTGCTGATAGAAAGCAGGAGGGTATCCTAAAATGTATTTACACACATACTGGTGTTATACTGCGACCAGCAATCGCCTCAGCCTGGATGTGCAGTGCTGGGTTGGCGTGGTCGGATTCCCTGACTGAAAATATTGATACCCTAGATAGGGACAGTATATTATTGCCTATAGAGCATTTAAAAGATGCATTTCTATATATGCGTGATGCACAGCGGAATATTTGCCGACTGGCATCAAGTCTAAGTGCGTTGTCCATTTCTGCCAGTAGAGGGTTATGGACACGACAGTGGTCAGGTGATGCGGATTCCAAACGGCATTTGGAAGTATTGCCTTATTAAGGGGAGGAGTTATTTGGGGTCGGTCTTTCAGACCTGGTGGCCACGGCAACAGCTGGGAAATCCACGTTTGTACCCCAGGTCGCCTCTCAACATAAGAAGACGCCGTATTATCAGGCGCAGTCTTTTCGTGGGCAAGCGGGCAAAAGGTTCCTCATTTCTGCCCCGTGACAGAGGGAGAGGAAAAAGGCTGCAGAAATCAGCCAGTTCCCAGGAACAGAAGCCCTCTCCCGCCTCTGCCAAGCCCTCAGTATGACGCTGGGGCTTTACAAGCAGAATCAGGCACGGTGGGGGCCCGTCTCAATGAATTTCAGCGCGCAGTGGGCTCACTCGCAAGTAGACCCCTGGATCCTTCAGGTGATATCTCAGGGGTACAAATTGGAATTCGAGACGTCTCCCCCTCGCCGTTTCCTAAAGTCGGCTTTACCGATGTCTCCTTCTGACAGGGAGGCAGTTTTGGAAGCCATTCACAAGCTGTATTCCCAGCAGGTGATAATCAAGGTACCCCTCCTGCAACAGGGAACGGGGTATTATTCCACACTGTTGTGGTACTGAAGCCGGACGGCTCGGTGAGACCGATTCTAAATCTAAAATCTTGAACACTTACATACGGAGGTTCAAATTCAAGATTGAGTCACTCAGAGCAGTGATTGCGAACCTGGAAGAAGGGGACTACATGATGTCTCGGGACATCAAGGATGCTTACCTTCATGTCCCAATTTACCCTTCTCACCAAGGGTACCTCAGGTTTATGGTACAGAACTGTCACTATCAGTTTCAGACGCTGCCGTATGGATGGTCCACGGCACCCCGGGTCTTTACCAAGGTAATGGCCGAAATGATGATACTCCTTCGAAGGAAGTGAATTTTAGTTATCCCTTCCTTGGACGATTCCCTGATAAGGGTAAGATCCAGGGAACAGTTGGAGGTCGGTGTAGCACTATCTCAGGTAGTGTGGCGGCAGCACGATTGGATTCTCAATATTCCAAAATCGCAGCTGATTCCGACGACTCGTCGTCTGTTCCTAGGGATGATCCTGGACACAGTCCAGAAAAAGGTGTTTCTCCCGGAGGAGAAAGTCAGGGAGTTATCCGAGCTAGTCGGGAACCTCCTATAACCGAGCCAAGTCTCAGTACATCAATGAAAGGGTTCTGGGAAAAATGGTGGCTTCCTACGAAGCAATCCCATTCGGCAGATTCCACGCAAGAACTTTCCAGTGGGACCTGCTGGACAAATGGTCCGGGTCGCATCTTCAGATGCATCAGCGGATAACCCTGTCACCAAGCACAAGGGTGTCTCTCCTGTGGTGGTTGCAGAGTGCTCATCTTCTAGAGGGCCGCAGATTCGACATTCAGGACTGGGTCCTGGTGACCACGGATGCCAGCCTGCGAGGCTGGGGAGCAGTCACACAGGGAAGGAATTTCCAGAGCTTATGGTCAAGCCTGGAGACATCACTTCACATAAATATCCTGAAGCTAAGGGCCATTTACAATGCTCTAAGCTCAGCAAGACCTCTGCTTCAAGGTCACCCGGAGTTGATCCATTCGGACAACATCACGGCAGTCACCCACGTAAACAGACAGGGTGACACAAGAAGCAGGAGGGCAATGGCAGAAGCTGCAAGGATTCTTCGCTGGGCGGAAAATCATGTGATAGCACTGTCAGCAAGTGGGGACTTCACCCAGAAGTCTTCCACATGTTTATAAAACTCGACAAGTATTGCGCCGGGTCAAGGGACCCTCCGGCAATAGCTGTAGACGCTCTGGTAACACAGTGGGTGTACCAGTCAGTGTATGTGTTCCCTCCTCTGCCTCTCATACCCAAGGTACTGAGAATTATAAGATGGAGAGGAGTAAGCACTATATTCGGGCTCCGGATTGGCCAAGAAGGACTTGGTAACCGGAACTTCAAGAGATGCTCACGGAGGATCCGTGGCCTCTACCTTTAAGAAGGGACCTGCTCCAGCAAGGACCCTGTCTGTTCCAAGACTTACCGCGACTGCGTTTGACGGCATGGCGGTTGAACGCCGGTTCCTGAAGGAGAAAGGCATTCCGGATGAAGTCATTCCTATCCTGATCAAAGCCAGGAAAGATATAACCGCAAAACATTATCACCGCATTTGGCGAAAATATGTTGCGTGGTGCGAGGCCAGTAAGGCCCCGACGGAGGAATTTTCAACTAGGTCGATTCCTACATTTCCTGCAAACAGGAGTGTCTATGGGCCTGAAATGGGGGTCCATTAAGGTTCAAATTTCGGCCCTGTCAATTTTCTTCCAAAAAGAACTAGCTTCAGTCCCTGAAGTTCAGACGTTTGTGAAAGGGGTACTGTATATACAGCCTCCTTTTGTGCCTCCAGTGGCACCTTGGGATCTAAATGTAGTTTTTGGGTTCCAAAAGTCACATTGGTTTGAACCACTTAAATATGTGGAGTTAAAATATCTCACATGGAAAGTGGTCATGCTGTTGGCCCTGGCCTGGGCCAGGTGCGTGTCAGAATTGGCGGCTTTATCCTGTAAAAGCCCTCATCTGATTTTCCATTCGGACAGGGCGGAATTGAGGACTTGTCCTCAGTTTCTCCCTAAGGTGGTTTACAGCGTTTCACCTGAATCAACCTATTGTGGTGCCTGCGGCTACTAGGGACTTGGAGGACTCCAAGTTGCTAGACGTTGTCAGGGCCCTGGAAATATAGGTTTCCAGGACGGCTGGAGTCAGAAAATCTGACTCGTTGTTTATTCTGTATGCACCCAACAAGCTGGGTGCTCCTGCTTCTAAGCAGACTATTGCTCGTTGGATTTGTAGTACAATTCAGCTTGCACATTCTGTGGCAGGCCTGCCACAGACAAAATCTGTAAAAGCCCATTCCACAAGGAAGGTGGGCTCATCTTGGGCGGCTGCCCGAGGGGTCTCGGCTTTACAACTTTGCCGAGCAGCTACTTGGTCAGGAGCAAATACGTTTGTAAAATTCTACAAATTTGATACCCTGGCTGAGGAGGACCTGGAGTTCTCTCATTTGGTGCTGCAGAGTCATCCGCACTCTCCCGCCCGTTTGGGAGCTTTGGTATAATCCCCATGGTCCTTACGGAGTCCCCAGCATCCACTAGGACGTCAGAGAAAATAAGAATTTACTTACCGATAATTCTATTTCTCGTAGTCCGTAGTGGATGCTGGGCGCCCATCCCAAGTGCGGATTGTCTGCAATACTGGTACATAGTTATTGTTACCAAAAAAATCGGGTTATTGCTGTATTGAGCCATCTTTTCTAGAGGCTCCTCTGTTATCATGCTGTTAACTGGGTTTAGATCACAAGTTATATGGTGTGATTGGTGTGGCTGGTATGAGTCTTACCCGGGATTCAAAATCCTTCCTTATTGTGTACGCTCGTCCGGGCACAGTATCCTAACTGAGGCTTGGAGGAGGGTCATAGGGGGAGGAGCCAGTGCACACCAGGTAGTTCTAAAGCTTTACTTTTGTGCCCAGTCTCCTGCGGAGCCGCTATTCCCCATGGTCCTTACGGAGTCCCCAGCATCCACTACGGACTACGAGAAATAGAATTATCGGTAAGTAAATTCTTATTTTTACGTTTACTGGAAACTTTATCATCTGCTTTTTTATCGTCTGATGATTTCCGTTCCATTTAGTCAGAATAAGGTGCTGTAAAGGTCTGGAGTGGAATTGCGCAAATTCCACCATGTTGAAGGTTGATACCATCAGACCCAACAGTCGCATTGCTGCATGGACTGACATTGTCTGGGTGTGCAACGCTTCCTGAGTCATGACCTGCACCTTGACTATCTTTTTCTCTGGTAAGAAAACTTTCTGCAGATCTGAATCCAATATGGCCCCCAAATGAACCATCCGCTGTGACGGATTCAGAGACGACTTTTCCCAATGTATGAGCCACCCGTGTCTCTGTAAACAAACTATTGTCTGTTGAAGATGACTCAAAAGTAACTCCTGCAAATGTGCTAGGTTTAATAGGTCGTCGAGGTATGGGAATATTCTTATCACCTGCTTGCGGAGACAAGCTGCCATAACCAACATAATTTTGGTAAACACCCTGGGTGCTGTTGCTAGCCTAAAGGGCAAGGCTTGGAACTGAAAATGTTCCTGGAGGATGGCAAACCTGAGGTAACACTGATGAGACAGTGCTATAGGCACATGTAGGTAAGCATCCTGTACATCCAGAGATACCATGTAATCTCCCGATTCCATAGCCAACATTATGGAGCGTTGGCTATGGAACCAGATTGAAAATTGGTCGAAATGACCCATTTGGCTTCTGGATCAGAAATAGATTGGAGTAAAACCCCTGTCCCCTTTGTGATGGAGGTACTGGGACAATTACACCTGACTGCAGTAATTTTTGGACTGCTGCTTGCAGGGCATTGGCCTTCGACTCTATACGAGACGGGCTGGTGCAAAAAAATCTTTGAGAAGGCTGCCTCCTGAATGGGAACCCATACCCCTGAGATACCACCTTCTGCAACCAAGCATCTGTTGTCGACTGTTGCCATATGTTTGCAAAACGAAGGAGTCGGTCCCCAACCCTTGAATCCTCCTGGCGGAGGCCCGTCTCTTCAGGCTGATGGTTTCTGTTCAGGCTTGGAAGCTGGCTTTTTGCTAGCCCACTGCTTCCTACCCCTGGTTTTGAACTGGGGTTGCTTAGACTCCTCCTTAGCCTTTGCTTTGCCTTGCCATCGAAATGGCCGACACTTTGAACCCCTAGACTTAGGGTTATAACTAGTCGGAAATCAGACCTTCTTTGACTCAGCTTCCGATTCTAGAATGTCTGACAATCATTTCCCAAACAATATATTACCAATGAAAGGTAATGCTTACAATTCCTTCTTGGATTCTGCATCCGCTTTCCAAGTGCGCAGCCAAATTGTTCTACGAGCGGCTGCCGTCAAGGCTGATGCTCTAGAAGCGATTGAACCCATGTCAATTGCCGCTTCTTCCAAGTATTGTGCCGATTGTCTTAAACGGCTTAAATGATACTCTTGCTCCCTATTAGGAGGAGAGAGACCATTATCTAGTTCCACTATCCATTCGCCCATTGCCTTTGCTATGCAGGCCGAAGCCATAGCAGGTCTTACCACTGCTCCTGCGAGAGAAAATATATTTTTAAAGAAGCTATCTATCCTTCTGTCTGTGACATCATTTAGTGAGGTAGATGACAGTGGTAAAGCAGATTTATGCACAAGTCGCCGTACATGTGCATCTACTTTCGGAGGAACTTCTCTTTTCGAACAATCCGCAGCTGGAAATGGATAATAAGAACCCCATTTTTTCGGAATCTTATACCTTTTACTGGGCGTCGCCCAGGATTCATCCATCATTTCCGTCAGCTCATCTGACGCTGGGAATTCAGCTTTAACTGTTTTTGTTCACAGTTGCTTTAGATCTTGACACTGTTTTGGCTGATTCCTCCAAAGAGAGAACAGCCTTCACTGCCTCAATAAGTTCAGCTACATCCTCTGAGCTAAAACTCCGCGACTTATCATCATACGGAGTATTTGAATATACTGTATCATCATCTGTTGTATCATCTTGTGTAGTCTGCCAAAAAGACGCATATGTCTTAGTCTTACCTGTCCCTTGGTTACTTGTAGAGGCTACTGGAACCAAGCCGTAGTGAGGGAGCTGCATGTATGGGTTAATAGTGTAAGTGAAAGAGTAGGTGGGTGAACTCGGACGCACTGAATAAAGTCAGCCCAATCAAAACCCGTAACACCTGCCCAAAACAGGTGTAAACAATTGAAGAAAATAAAGGGAAAGGAATGATCAAAGGCGACAAAGCATGAACAAAGGCAAACGAGACTGTAGTAATAAGAAAAATAAAAAAAATGAAGAAAATTAAAATCTACAATACGGTAGAATCTTCAGAAAAGGTATCATTAGATCATCCGGTTGAATCAAAATGTCCACAGTTCATAAATATAAAAGAAAAGAACACAAAAAAAAAAGTCCAATGTGTAGTAATTTCTTAAATTCTGTTTTGTGACATCCAGAAATAGATCCCTGGTGTGGAATTTAACTTGATAGAAGGAAGGATAGATTCTCACCACCAGTAATAGGGTAGAATGAGGCGTACCGAAAAACTCACATAACGGAATTTTTATAATGCACATAAAGGTATCTTTTATGATGTTATTCATAAAAACTCAAAGGCACGGCGTACCCCACTCATGTGTAAGGAGAGTTCTTTCCGCATATAAAGGTATCTTTACACATGGATCCACGGAATTTTCGGTGAAAAAACATTTTTCTTTATTTTGTCAGATAAAATAAATTTAACAAGCAAAAGTACCCCAGAAACTTCTGTTAGGTACCTGCTAAGGTTACGTGGAGAGATGCTAACAAAAAAACTCTGATGCAGTTGGGCAAATCCGGAATACCCACTGTATGCACAAACCTAAGCGTGACCTCACGAGTCCAGGGGACCAAGCAACCTGCTTGAAATATAAAAACAAATAAGGGGACTAAAAGTCTCCACTCTCAGCATGCACTAACGTCGTTTCGACCTTATGGTCTTTTTCAAATAAAGAAAAAAAAAATTTCACCGAAAGTTAATAGTGTAACCTAACCCCTGGGGTGGTGCTGCCAGAGTTAACCTGTCCGCTATTGAAGACAAAGTCTTTGCGAACATACTCCATGGTGGCTCTGTTGGTTGTTGAACCAAATCCTGTTTTTTACTTTGCTGAAAAGCAAAACAGTTCGCACATAACCCCTCATATGTGACCAACTGGTCAATTAACCCTGTTTTACAAGATAAATATGTTAGGGATGTAGGAGTGCCTGACAAATTCTCCTCGTCACTTTTGCCGCTCACAGACATGGTAATATTCTGTTAATGACTACACAATTTGTGACTGAAAATCACCTATATATGGATATATAGAAGTGAGATCAATCTGACCACAACCGTGCACCTGAATTGAGGGTAAGAACAGGACTGACGACATAAAAAAGTCAGCACACATACTAGCAGTCAGTCACATGTTAAGGCATTAAACATTGTCATATGAGAATACAACCCCCATAACAACTTTCAAGTAAGTAGGAAAATTGTACTTCTGTTTTAACTGGTTCTTTTTTTTTCAAACATAACATGGAGAAACAACAGTAATATACAGGTCTCGTATGCAATATATACTAAAATTAACAATTCGTACTAACAAGTAGAGAGAATTTTTAGTACTGTATACCCTTCCTCCATAGAGCGGGATACAGGGAGACTCACCACACTTCCATATCCAAGCAAATACGCTCGCAAGACGCAGAGTGGATTCAGACGCTACTGTTGTACACTACCGCTCCTGATAACTGATGAAAGACACAGTCGCTCACTGACGGACGCTCAGTGACTTCCACGTGTATGCAGACGCTAAGGCCTGCGACTTTGTCTAGGCGGGATCTCTAGTGTACACAACCGCAGCGTCTAAGCTGCGACCGAGTACCCTCGTGGTAGCGTCTGAGACGGAAGTGAGGTCCTTCAGTTCGTGGACGGGAGATGTGCAGAAACTGGTCATGAACTCAGGGGAGGGGCGGCCAGGAGAGCGTCTGAATCCCCCTGTTGACTTAAACTCTAAGGATCGCAGCCTCTATCCTGGCGCCTATGATCCCTAGAGCGTAGCGCTGTCGCACCAGAGAGTGTTCGGCGCATCAGCACACTGTTTGTAGTCTCCACCAAAAGCAGTGTAACTGTGTCCGGACCCCTCTAGTAAGAGGAAATCCATAGACTTACCTTCTCCCCATGCTCCGGCCACAGCCTGGTTACGTCTGCTGGTCCTGCTAGAACATCTGACACAGACGCCCGTCGAGAAAGCACTGTACCGCGAAGGTAAGCGTTGTTGCGACCCGGTGGAGAGTTGTTGGAGCGACTCTTTCTAGTATGCGTTTAAGACGCTGTTAAGAAAAGTCGCTCAAAAAACCATAGTAAGACAAAAAAAATAAAATAATAAAAGCTTCAGGCTGCTATTAACAGCAGCCCTGTGACCATGGTCCGGCTCCTGCCTCACCAAACAAAAAACTGATTTGACTGAGTCAGTGGGCGGGATTATATGGTGAAGCCCCGATGCATCCTGGGAGGCCAGAAAGCTCGTGACCGTTTGGTGCCATTTCCGCTGTCGCTCCGGCATTTCCCAATGTTATCCTGTGGATAACCTATGGACCCAGCCAGAGAATAAGAGTTGTAGTGCTGCCAGAGTATTGTGGCCTCTCCCAATAGAAGCCCCAGATCTGTCTAAAATCGGGTTTAGCGTGGAATTAAAATCTCCTCCCAAAATTAGTTTACCCTCAGCCCAGTCCTGTAGACGGACATATATATATATATATCAGTGAAGAAGGCATTATGTTCCGTATTGGGGGCATAAAGGGTTGCCAGGGTGAATAACTCCCCTTCCAGCCTCAACTTTATAAATAAATTCCTACCCTCCCTATCCTCGATGGTATCTAAAATGGAGTATCTAAGGGATTTATTAAACATGACCCCCCCCCCCCCCCCCCTTTTCTTGGAGGTAAAACAGCCCGCTTTATATTCATTAATCCAATTATCCTTAAGCACACATTAGGATCCCCTGCTTTCCAATGGGTTTCCTGCAACATCACTACGTCTGGTTTTAAGCGTTTCAGATGTTGCAATATTTTCCTGCGTGTTTAGACCCTCCACATTCCATGTAAGGAATTTTAGACATGTTTTAGTCGTGGAAGAAGTGGCCATATGAATCTCCAAATTAACCTATACCTGTCCTGTCGGACACATTTATCAGGAATAATACCAAGTGCACAGTTTCCCATGGCCCAACGAGCAGGGAAACCTGGCTAAGAGCAGAGAAAAATAATCTATACCACATAAATAACAGCATAAACATCGTCAAACAATAGAGTGCAGCATGTCCATTTTTCAATATTTGTCGACCCAAAACAAAGGTCTAAATGACCTGTCATAAACCAGAAACAGTTTTCCGAACAGAAAAGGGGGAGAAAGGGAGGTGGGGAGGGGAAGGAAGAAAAGAGGGGGAGGAGACACGGTCAGAGTGACCCGAAGGAGACTCATGCATACCAAACAATACAACAGCATCAGAAATGCAAAGCAGTAGCAACAACATAATACCACACATGAGAGCAATAAGCGGAGTGCAATGTATATGATACTTGCGATCAGAGTGCAACATTAGTCCCTGAATCTAGAGGCGGGTGAAGAATGGCATCTTTAGGGAATCAGCGAAAGTCTTGGCAGCAGACACCGTGTCAAACAGATGAGATTTCCCATTGTGTTGTACACAAAGTTTTGCCGGGTAGAGCAATGCAAAGCAAATTCCCACGTCAAATAGTAGCTTACGGGGCGTGGCCTGGCTGCTGAAGGAGGCCGCTGCGTTCTAGTGGAGCTCCTGAGACCCAGAGCTCCTTTAACCATTTATACCCCCCTTGCGGACTCATCTGGGCACCTCGACATCCCCCCTATCCCTCCTGATCTCCCTGCTGTGCCCCCGCAGGTACCGCGGAATCGGGGAGCAGTTTTAACTGCTCCTGCGGGTTGCGGCCTGCGGGGCTCGCAAGGCCGGGGCCTCGATTACCTCCCCGCGCCGACGGCGGCTCCGGGACCCTCCGGTTCAGGCCGCGGGTCTCCTCCGGAGCTCTGTATTGCACGCTGCCGCCGGCCGCGGCTAGGAGAAGTTCCCTGCCGCTGAACACACTCCCCTGCGTCCTGAGGATTCGGAGACTCGCCGCACGAGACGGGGCCGGCGGGCGCCCGGCGGCCATCTTAACCGGCGGACTGCTCCTGGCTGTCTCTCTCCCGCTGGGCATCTGAAAGTAAGTGCGGTCTCCGGGCTGGTGACCTGCGGTGCCCCAGCGGGGGGGAGGGGGGGTGGTGATTGTAGGGCCATCCATTAAATTGGAGGTGGTGACCTCGCTGCCACCCGCAAAAGTGCCCCTATCTAGCTCCAGCTGGCTCCCTGCTTTCGGTGCCTAACACAGCCTATCACCCGCTGCCGCTATTTATATGTATATATAAAACACCCCTTCTGGCAAGGAAGGTCCACAAAGCACGTGGAGAGGTGTTACGGCCGCACACTTTGCGACGCATAGCGTCCCGCATTTGCACCTCGATTTGATCAAGCCAGATGTCCTGGTGCTGTGAGGCTCCCTAGCTATGTGCCTGCCTGCCTGATGTTGCCCTAAGGCCGCGTGGGGGCTTTGACGCGGCGACGGTCCACATGCTGTACTAGTGCCGAGGATATGTGAAAGTGTAATACTGCACTGCTTTGTTTGAAGACCGATCTCATGGTGAGAGGGATAAAGAAAAAAAAGGCCAAGACCAAGCCGGACGCGATCTCATCCCCTGCGAACCGACATTCGTCGGACCTACGCCAGTTCTTAAATACTCCAACCTCAATCCCCGCTACTTCCTCCACGGTCCCGGCTTCCCCGAAACTACACGGTCTGTTGGACGACATGGCGTCCCCAGGGACTCCACAGGTCCCCTCTCTGTCTGCGGAGATAGGCGAGATCTTATCTCATGTAAAATCGCTTCCCACGAAGCAAGATTTTCTGGCCTTGGAGACTCGTTTGCTTTCCACCATCACTCAGGAAGTGACAGCGCTCCGGCAAGACATGTCTCAAATTGCGACCCGTGTTGATGTTCTGGAACGCCATGAGACATCTAGCTTGGATTCTCTGACTAAATTCCGGGAGGTGCTGTCACATCAAAGGGACGATATCTCTTTCCTAAAATCACGTATCGAAGATATGGATAATCGCGGCCGGCGAAATAATATTAGAGTCCGGGGCCTACCTGAGAGCGTTCAACAGGCTGACCTGGCAAATGCTCTAAATACAATATTTGGAGAACTTATTGACCTGGATCCGAACAAAGTCATCATATTTGATAGAGCCCACCGAGCCCTCCGTCCTCGCGGCTTGCCGTCTGACAGGCCACGCGATGTGATTTGCAGGCTCCACTACTATGCCCAAAAAGAGGAAATAATGAGGTCGGCCCGTCAGCTGGACAGTATTACCTTCCAAGGAGACAAGATCCAGATATTTCCTGATCTCGCCTGGTCGACCTTGCAGCAGCGGCGAGTCTTGAAGCCTCTTACAGACTCTCTAAGGAAACTTGAACTGAAATATAGATGGGGCTTCCCTTTTTCCCTTCAGGTTTCTCATGGCGGCAAGGTCGCGAGTCTCTCCAGACCCTCGGAATTACAGGCCTTCTTCACGACCTTGGGTATACCTCCAGTACCGTTGCCAGACTGGGAAGCTTTTCACCACATACCGGACTTACCTGTTGTGCTCCCCCCAGACGACGCATGGCAACAAGTGCGTTCCCCACGGATGCGGGGAACTATTCCTAGCTCTCGCTCCTCTGAGCCTCCCTGAGGGGGAGGTGTCGTCTCATGCCGACAGGAAGTCTGTTACTTATGTCACACATTTGGTTCTTTTCCTTAAATAGGGATACGTGTTGCTCACATGTGAGATCGGTTTTTGTAATTTTGTAATGTAATGGTTTCATGGATGAGTAATGGAGTATCGTCGTTATGATATTTTGTTTTTGGTTAAACCACATTCATCACTTCTGCGACGATACTCATACACATTATTGCTCAGCCTTTATGAAACCTCGATAGATAGTTTTAAGTTTAAATATATATGTATATATAAGTTTGCATATTTCCTGATTTTTTTTTTTTTTTTTTCTCTTTCATTTTTTCTATATATGTTTCGCCTGTGCCTATGTGCATTCCTCGGTAATACTTTATATTTGTTTAGCTTATAGTTTGTGGATGGTCGCTGTCCTGGGCCCCCCGTAGGACCCCATTATGCTGCATCCCCTGTTTCTTTGGACTGGGAGTCGGCAGGATTCCGCTCCTGTCCTTTTTGCAGCTGTCCTTTTTCTAGGATTGTCATCTCTGTTTAATATCATGATTCCTCACAGCGAGGTTTTCCACGCTGTATCTTCTTTTCTTCCTTTCTCTGCTTTCCTTCTCTTTTTATTTCCTTCCCCTGCTGCTCTTCCTTTCCCCTCATCAGTGTCTGTCGTAGGGATGATTATTCCAATGCCCTTAGGTCTGCCGTACCGATGGGGGTGAATGATCTGCATGTCACTACCCTTAATGTTAAAGGGTTGAATGTTCCTGAGAAAAGATCTAAACTCCTCAAATGGCTTAGAGATGAGAGAGTTGACGTTGCTTTTATTCAGGAAACGCATTTTAAGATGGGGAATGTGCCGTCCCTAAAATGTCACTACTATCCTCATGTTTTCCTGTCTAATAATTCTGCCGGTAAGACATTAGGCGTGGCTGTATTATTGGCTCGCCACCTGCCTATTCTTAATGTTACTTCTCATAGACTAGCTGAAGGTAGAGGGTTGCTGGTGAAATGCGATATATACGGCCAACGTTTTTCTTTTTTGAACATATACGCCCCAAATGCTAAACAACCCTCCTTTCTGTCCTCAGTTTTGGAAAACGCGGAGCCTCTCTTGGAGGGGGTGGCGGTGATGGGAGGCGACTTAAATTGGACCCTAGATCCCACCCAGGACAATTCTAAAAAGATTTCTTGCAGGTCGGAGAGGGAACATAGGGGGGTGAGGCGCACCCTGCTCGACCACCAGCTGATTGACACATGGAGACTGACACATCCTGCCGAAACAGATTATTCCTTTTTCTCACACCAACACCAGACATATTCTAGAATTGATAACTTGTTTCTGAGTCACCGACACCTACACCTTCTTTCCAATGCATCTATAGGACAAATTGTATGGTCAGATCATGCCCCAGTTAATCTCACATTACGCCTGCCTCCCAGCACACATCGTCAATGGTCCTGGCGTTTTAACGACACCTTCTTGCAGGACGCGGACTGCCGGTCTCGAATCGACAACGCCTTAGATTCCTATATTAGTACCAATGACCTAGATGACATTTCTAAAGTCTCAGTCTGGGAAGCACATACATGTGTTATTAGAGGGGTTTGTGTCCAGATAGGATCTAACCGTAAAAGGCAGATGGAGAAACTCCGGGGAGAATTATTATCTAAGATACAATCTCTCGAGCTTTTACACAAGAAATCCCAAACCCCACAACATTATGCTGATCTTGAAGCTGCTAGGGCTGATCTGAATAAGCTACTCTCTGACAGAGTCAAATTTTCTTATCGGAAATGCCGTAGCAGATACTACCAATGGGGTAACAAACCCGGGAAATTACTGGCCAAAGCCCTTAGAGAGCAACGTGCTCTTACTTTTATCCATACAATTAAAAATAGTCACGGTCAGCCCCAACATGAGACACCTCATATCGCTAAGGCCTTTAGGGCATATTATTCCACTCTATATAACATTGCCGGCCCGACGGGAAGAGCGGACAAGTCGTCCCATCAAACAGCCATAGCTGACTACTTACGGGCCTTAGACTTTCCCAAACTATCCACAAAAGAAGCAGAGGACTTAGATGCCCCTTTCTCTAATGAAGAGGTTATGAAAGTCATTGAATCTTCTCCCAATGGCAAGAGTCCAGGCCCTGATGGGTATACCATTGCTTATTATAAAGCTTACAAGGAGAAATTGGTCCCTCTACTCACGAGAGCCTTCAATACTATATCGGAACACTCGCCCTTCTCCCCGCAATCACTAGAAGCCCATATTGCAGTTTTACCTAAAGAGGGTAAAGACCCCAGTCTTTGCTCCAGTTATCGGCCAATTTCACTATTGAATATAGATATAAAACTTTTTGCCAAACTGATTGCAAATCGCCTTAAACTATTATTGCCTGGTTTGATACATGGAGATCAGACGGGATTTGTTTTAGGCCGAGAAGCCAGAGATAACACCTCTAAAGTGCTCAACATGATTCACTATGCTGGCCAGCTTTCGTCCCCCTCAATCATACTGTCGACCGATGCGGAAAAAGCGTTTGACAGGGTGGACTGGGACTTTTTGTCTGGCATACTGAAGCATCTCGGGCTCGGTAATACCTGTCTTCATAGAATCCTATCTCTTTATACTTCCCCGTCCGCCAAAATTAGGATTAATGGCTCCCTTTCTGATCCCTTTCCTATTTTCAATGGCACACGACAGGGCTGCCCACTATCCCCTTTACTTTTTGTCCTTTGTATGGAAACATTAGCTCGAAGTATTAGGGCCAATCCGAATATCTCGGGCTTGCTGGTGAAAGGGACTGAATATAAATTGGCTTTATATGCCGACGATTTACTCGCTATAATCTCAAAACCAGTCACCTCTTTGCCAAACCTGATGGTAGAGTTTGAGAAGTTCGGAGCCCTCTCTAACTTCAAAATAAATTATTCCAAATCCATTGCTATGAATTTAACTACCCCTCCTGCTGTAGTCGAGGGTCTGAAACATGCCTTCCCTTTTATGTGGCACGAACACAAATTAAAATATTTGGGGGTGCTATTGTCCAACGATTTATCCAAATTATTCTCCCTGAATTTTAGCCCCTTGCTGGCGAGGCTTCGCCTGGACTTCCAGAAATGGAAGAAATTAAGATTATCATGGTTCGGCAGGATTAATGTTGTCAAAATGAATGCCCTCCCTAGGATATTATTCTTTCTCCAGACCCTTCCAATACACATCCCACGGCTTTGGTTTCGGGACGTCCAGAGTCTTATTCGTGCATTTGTTTGGGGATGCAAAACACCCAGGTTTAGACATGATATTTTATTCAGGAGAAAACATCAAGGGGGGCAACAACTCCCGCATATTTCTAACTACTATCATGCTGTACACTTAAATAGGATTCTGGAATGGTCACGGGCTAAAGATCGCAAACAATGGGTTCTTCTGGAGGAGGGATGTCTTCCACATTATATTGAAATTGCACCTTGGCTTCCTATCCTCCCGAGGGTTATTCATCCCACGGTCTCCCCCACACTTAAATTATGGGCCACGTTGAAATCTCAGAGCCATATATCCTCCAAATGGTCCCCTTTAACCTCGTTTCTACATAACTCCGAGTTTGTTCCGGGTCTCCATGGGACAGCATTTGCTCCATGGGCAGAAGCCGGAATTTTCAGGGTCGGTCAGCTGGTGAGTTCGGGTAAGGTGCGCTCATTTTCAGATATCTAGTCTCATTGGAACATACCTAGTTCCGAGTTTTGGAGGTTCCTGCAGGTCCATCATTTCATAACATCCTCCAAGAACCTTCCTGACATAACTAGAGACCTCACAGGGTTCGAAAAACTATGCGTTTCTCACAGCTCCCCCACGCATACGATCTCACAAATTTATGTGCTTATTATGGAAAACTTTTTTCCGCAACCTCCTACCTTCATGGCTTCCTGGGAGACGGATCTGTTAGGGTTACCTATACAGATCAATTGGGATTCCGTATTTAGTAACACCCAGGCGAGCTCTCTTTGCTTATCGACATTAGAGACCCTCTATAAACTCATATACAGGTGGTATAGGACTCCTCTTGTTCTTAATAAAATGTTTCCCTCCCTCTCGAATCTGTGCTGGAGATGTAGAAGTGCCCCAGGGAGCTTTGTACATATTTGGTGGGATTGCCCTCTTATAATCCCTTTTTGGGCAGAGGTTTTCAGGTGTTCCGAACTGATAGTAGGGGATGTAATCCCGAAAGACCCGGGTTTTTGGCTCCTCAATCACACCTCCGCGGGGGCGCTCTCCTATAAACACTCCCTATTGAGACACCTTAGCAACGCTGCAAAAGCGGTTATTCCAACTCTTTGGAGATCCACCTCACCACCCTCGATTAAATTATGGTTTACAAAGATCGATTACTTTTTAGACATGGAAGACCTGATCTCTTTCTCATCTGGGAAAACCGTTAGCTTTATAGCTATCTGGTTTCCCTGGTACGACTTTAAAGAATCTCCTGTGTACCGTTCCTACATGGCTACATAATCCTCCCTATATTCCGTGTAAGGTATCTTTCCAATGGGTCTCAGTTCCCTAACTGTTAAAGTCCCCCCTCCTTATTTTTAAAAGTGATCGTCCTTTCTGCGCAGACACTCTTACCTGACTTTACCTTTACTATCTTTCCCCTTCTTTTTCTTCCTTATCTTCCCTCTCTCTTTCTCTCCTTTCCTATTTTTCTGTGCTGTTTTGTTAAAAATTTTTTCCTTTTTACAAGTTCTGATGTTATAAGTTATGCAGACAACTTATTTCCATACTTTGGGTGCTTTAAACGTATGGTATTGACATATATGCTTTGAGATGTTTTTGTCCCCTTCTTTGGAAGTGTATTGCTGTAATGACTTGTCTGCTGCTTCAATTAATAAAAAAACAGTTTACACAAAAAAAAAATAGTAGCTTACACACAGATGAGAACTCTCGTCTTCACATGGCTACATGGCAAGAAAAATCCTGGAAAAGGAGTAGCTTGTCTCTGTGATAGGAGAGCCCTTGTGCTTTGCGGTATGCTTCCATCACCTTAAGTTTTACTGCTAATGTTCCCGCCCTGGAGCTGCATCTCTCTGTCTCCCTCACTCCCTGTCAGCGTTTGGGCGCCATTACACACACAGCTGCGCTGATCTGGGACTGCTGGGCAAAGTCTCCTCTGTAAAGCCGCCTGGATCATCAGCGCTGTGCATTTACAGGACACATAAGTATTCTACTTGTCTTCAGACAGTGTTAGTTCAGAAAGAGTGCATTACTACAGGGTTATTTAGTACAAGTACCCTGTGATATACATCCAGTCTTTACTGTGCATTGTTATATCTATATACTTTTCTCATACGTCCTAGAGCATGGGTCTTCAACCTGTGTCCCTCCAGCTGTTGTGAAACTACACATCCCAGCATGCCCTGACACAGTTTTGCTATTAAGGTATGCTAAAACTGAGGCAGGGCATGCTGGGATGTGTAGTTCCACAGCAGCTGGAGGGCCACAGGTTGAAGACCCATGTCCTAGAGGATGCTGGGGATGACATCAAGACCATGGGGTATAGACGGTTTCGCAGGAGCCATGGGCACTCTAAAGACTTTTCATTGGGTGTGAACTGGCTCCTCCCTCTATGCCCCTCCTCCAGACCTCAGTTTTAGAAATGTGCCCAGGTCGACTGGATGCACTCTGAGGAGCTCTACTGAGTTTCTCTGAAAAGACTTATGTTAGGTTTTTTATTTTCAGGGAGATCTGCTGGCATCAGACTCCTTGCTTCGTGGGACTGAGGGGGCAGAAGTAGGAACCAACTTCCTAAAGAGTTTCATGGCTCTGCTTCTGGCTGACAGGACACCATTAGCTCCTAAAGGGAACTGAACGCTAGCCGTGCCTAGATGCTCATTCCCACAGCACGCCGTCACCCATCTCACAGAGCCCTGAGCAGCATGAAACCTATGGAAACTGGCATAAATAAGGGGCATAAGTTGCTGAGGCACAGTCCTACCCCCGCCAGTATAAAAAAATTACCTCATAAAAGCTGAGGAGAAACACACCATTGAAGAGTGGAGCCCTCCTCAGTCAGCCAGCACACTGCTCAGCGCCATTTTCTCTCCTCAGGCTGCAGAGACAACACTGGTCCTCCTCCACTACTGAACAAATATCAGGGTGCAAAACAGGGGGGGCCACAGTGAATTTGGTGCTATATAATTGTGTGATTAACATAAAAGCGCTGAATGTAAGTGGGCATTTTGTGTTCACAGACATTGTGTTACTGGCGGTGGGTTGTGAACTGGCAAAATCCTATCTGTGTCCCTCTGACATATTTTACTGTGGGTCTGTCCCCTATAAATCCCGGAGTGTCTGTGGTGTGGTTCTGCACGTGTGTGACATGTCTGTGGCAGGGAACTCTGTGGAGACATGTTAGGGACACAGAGGTGTAATATGACACCAAGAGCCTGACTGGGTAAAAGGTTACATGATAGTGTGAATCATATCAGTAAGAGGTTGGACTGAATCTCATACAGAAAACTGAATATAATCTGTTGAAGATGTGATTTTTAATAGTTCTGCCTTTCATCCACAGGGACCCCTCTGGGTCACATACAAATTTGCACAAGTAGTACAAACTGATACAGACACGGACTCTGATTCATGTGTCGACACTAGTTATTCCAGGGGAATAGGTCCTAAGTTAGCAAAAAGCATTCAAGACATGTTTTAGCTATAAAGGAGGTGGTAGAAGTTACGAAGCCCCATCTTTTACGACAAGGAGAGGGTTTACTTTAGTAAAGAAGTATTGTAATTTCCCTCAACCTCAGGAGTTGAACAGTCTCTTGGAGGGAGTCTGATTTAACCTGAAAAGAAATTTTAGATTCCCAAAAGGAATTCAGACAGCTTACCTTTTTCCAAAAGGTGGGAGTCGCCCCGCATTTTAGACAGGGCCCTGTCATAAAAGAGAAAAGGTGTTTCTCCCTGCGCCTGGAATGGCTTCACTTAAGGAGCCGACAGACCGCAAGTGAGTGAGGTGATCTATTGATGTGGCCAATGGGACACTATTCAGGCCTACCATTGTCTGTGCGTGGGTGAGTAGGGCTATTGAAAAGTGGTCAGAAAACTTGTCATTAGACATTGACACAATAGATGGAGACGAGATACTCCTAACGTTAGGTCACATCAAAGACGCTGCTGCGTACGTACTAGAAACCATGAAATATATTGGTTTCTTGGGATCAAGAACCGCTACTATGGCAGTATCTGCTTGGAGGGCGTTGTGGATTCGCCAGTGGAATGCTGATGCAGATTCCAAAAGAAATATGGAGGCTCTTCCGTATAAAGGTGAGGCCTTGTTTGGTGATGGTCTGGATGCGTTAGTCTCGGCGGCTACCGCAGGTAAGTCGACATTCTTGCCTTATGCTCCTACACCGGCAAAAAAGACACATCACTCTCACATGCAGTCCTTTCGGCCCAACAAATACAAAAAGGCCAAAGGTTCCCCCTTCTTTGCAGGTAGAAAAGGGGAAGGGGAAAAGGAAAGAAATCTGCAGCGTCTCCCGGATCGCAGGAGCAGAAGTCCACCTCTGCTTCTGCCAAATCTGCAGCATAATGCTGGGGCTCCCTTGCGGGAGTCCGCTCGGGTGGGAGCACGTCTGAAACTTTTCAGCCAAATCTGGATTAAATCTGGCCTGGACCAATGGGTCTTATAAATAGTGTCCCATGGGTACAAACTAGAGTTTCAAGACGTCCCCCCATGCCAATTTTTAAAATCGACCTTGCCAGCTTCTCTTCCGGGAAGAGAGACAGTAACAACGGCAATTCAAAAATTATGTCAGGATCAGATCATTGTCCTGGTACCCATGGCACAGTAAGGAGAAGGTTTTTTATTCAAGCCTTTTCGTAGTTCCGAAGCCGGACGGCTCGATCAGACCGATTTTAAACCTGAAAAATCTGAATCTCTACCTGAAAAGGTTCAAGTTCAAGATGGAATCCCTGAGGGTAGTGATTTCCAGTCTGGAGGAGGGGGACTTCATGGTGTCAGTAGACATAAAGGATGCTTACTTGCATGTTCCCATTTATCCTCCACGCCAAGCTTATCTGAGATTCGAGGTACAGGATTGCCATTACCAGTTCCAGACATTGCTTTTCGGACTCTCCACGGCACCGAGGGTATTCACTAAGGTGATGGCGGAGATGATGGTCCTCCTTTGTTAAAAAGGAGTCCATATAATTCCTTTTCTCTAACGTCCTAGTGGATGCTGGGAACTCCGTAAGGACCATGGGGAATAGCGGGCTCCGAAGGAGGCTGGGCACTCTAGAAAGATCTTAGACTACCTGGTGTGCACTGGCTCCTCCCACTATGACCCTCCTCCAAGCCTCAGTTAGATTTCGTGCCCGGCCGAGGTTGGATGCACACTAGGGGCTCTCCTGAGCTCTTAGAAAGTTATAGTCTTAGAATTTGTTCTTTTCAGTGAGACCTGCTGGCAACAGGCTCACTGCAGCGAGGGACTAAGGGGAGAAGAAGCGAACTCGCCTGCTTGCAGCCGGATTGGGCTTCTTAGGCTACTGGACACCATTAGCTCCAGAGGGATCGACCGCAGGCCCAGCCTTGATGTTCGGTCCCGGAGCCGCGCCGCCGTCCCCCTTACAGAGCCAGAAGCAAGAAGATGGTCCGGAAAATCGGCGGCATGAAGACTCAGTCTTCACCAAGGTAGCGCACAGCACTGCAGCTGTGCGCCATTGCTCCTCTCACACACTTCATACTCCGGTCACTGAGGGTGCAGGGCGCTGGGGGGGGGGCGCCCTGAGGCAGCAATAAAAACACCTTGGCTGGCAAAAATATTTCAATATATAGCCCCAGGGGCTATATATGAGGTAAATACCCCTGCCAGAAGTCCATAAAAAACGGGAGAATAGGCCGCGAAAAAGGGGCGGAGCCTATCTCCTCAGCACACTGGCGCCATTTTCCCTCACAGCTCCGTTGGAGGGAAGCTCCCTGGCTCTCCCCTGCAGTCTACAAGGGTTAAAAAAAGAGAGAGGGGGCACTAAATTTAGGCGCAGTATACATTATATATATAGATATAAAGCTATAGGGGACATAACTCAGTTAGTCCCTGCAGTATATAGCGCTCTGGTGTGTGCTGGCATACTCTCACTCTGTCCCCCCAAAGGGCTTTTGTGGGTCCTGTCCTCGTTTAGAGCATTCCCTGTGTGTCGGCGGTGTGTCGGTACGGCTGTGTCGACATGTTGAATGAGGAGGCTTATATGGTGACGGAACAGAGGCCGATATATGTGATGTCGCCCCCTGTGGGGCCGACACCAGAGTGGATAGAGAGGTAAAAGGTATTAACCGACAGTGTCAACTCCTTACATAAAAGGGTGGATGACGTAACAGCTGTGGGACAGCCGGCTTCGCAGCCCGCGCCTGCCCAGGCGTCTCAAAGGCCATCAGGGGCTCAAAAACGCCCGCTCTCTCAGATGGCAGACACAGATGTCGACACGGAGTCTGACTCCAGTGTCGACAAGGTGGAGACATATACACAATCCAATCCGGGACTTGATCCCGGCAATAAAAAATGTGTTATACATTTCTGACTTTAACCTCTATAAATGGGTTTTAGGTTTGGGGAGAAAAAACAGGCAGTGTTTTGTTCCCCCATCAGATGAATAAATGAAGTGTGTGAAAAGCGTGGGTTCCCCCGTTAAGAAACTGGTAATTTATAAAAAAGTTACTGATGGCGTACCCTTTCCCGCCAGGAGGATAAGTTACGCTGGGAGATATCCCCTAGGGTGGATAAGGCGCTCACACGTTTGTCAAAAAAGGTGGCACTGCCGTCTTAGGATACGGCCACTTTAATAGGTACCTGTTGATAAAAAACAGGAGGCTATCCTGAAGTCTGTATTTACACACTCAGGTACTAGACTGAGACCTGCAGATAGTGCTGCTGCAGCGTGGTTGGTGACCCTGTCAAACAGGGATAATAGTTGGCAAACATAAAAACATATTAAAGACGTTGTCTTATATATGGAGGATGCACAGAGGGATATTTTGCCGGCTGGCATCCAAAATAAATGTAATGTCCATTCTGTCAGGAGGGTATTAGAGACCTGTCACTGGACAGGTGATGCTGACTTAAAAAGCGCATAGAGAGCCTTATAAGGGTGAGGAATTATTTGGGGATGGTCTCTGGGACCTCGTATCCACAGCAACTGCTGGGAAGAAATAATTTTACCTCAGGTTTCCTCACAGAAAAAGGTACAGTCCTTTCGGCTTCAGAAAAGCAAACGGGTCAAATGGCGCTTCCTTTCTGTACAGAGACAAGGGTAGAGGGAAAAAGCTGCACCAGTCAGCCTGTTCCCAGAATCAAGATTCTTCCCCCGCCTCCTGTGAGTACACACCATGACGCGGGTGCTCCACAGGTGTAGCCAGGTACGGTGGGGGGCCGCCTTAAAAATTTCAGCAATTAGTGGGCTCGCTCACAGGTGGATCCCTGTTTCTTCCAAGTAGTATTTCAGGGGTACAAGCTGGAATTAGAGATGTCTCCCCCCAGCCGTTTCCTAAAATATGCCTTGCTGACAACTCCCTCAGGCAGGGAGGCTGTGCTAGAGGCAATTAATAAGCAGTATTCCCAGCAGGTAATTCTCAAGGTGCCCCTACTTCAACAAGGACGGGGTTACTATTCCACTCGGGTTGGGGTACCGAAACCGCATGGTTCGGTGTGACCCATTTTATATTTAAAATCCTTGAACATAAAAAAATTCAAGTTCAAGATGGAATCGCTCAGGGCGGTTATTGCAAGCCTGGACGAGGGGGATTACATGGTATCCCGGGACATCAAGGATGCTTGCCTGCATGTCCCCATTTACCATCCTCGCCAGGAGTACCTCAGATTTGTGGTACAGGATTACCATTACCAAGTCCAGACACTGCCGTTTGGACTGTACATGGCACCGAGG
This sequence comes from Pseudophryne corroboree, assembly GCF_028390025.1. Taxonomy (NCBI): domain Eukaryota; kingdom Metazoa; phylum Chordata; class Amphibia; order Anura; family Myobatrachidae; genus Pseudophryne; species Pseudophryne corroboree. The sequence continues at coordinate 359,331,156 of NC_086449.1, forward strand.
GCGTTTTATCAAGGTAATGGCCGAAATGATGATACTCCTTCAAAAAAAGGGAGTTGTAATTATCCCGTACTTGGACAATCTCGTTATAAGGGCGAGGTCCAAGGAGCAGTTGGTAGTCGGGGTAGCACTATTTTGGAAAGTGCTACAACAGCATAGGTGGATTCTAAACAGTCCAAAGTCACAGCTGGTTCCTATGACACGTCTACTGTTCCTGGGGATGGTTCTGGACATAAACCAGAAATAGTGTTTCTCCCGGAGGAGAAAGCCAAGGAGTTGTCATCTCTAGTCAGAGACCTCCTGAAACCAAAATAGGTAGCGGTGCATCATTGCACGCGAGTCCTGGGAAAAATGGTAGCTTCTTACGAAGCAATCCCATTAGGCAGGTTCCATACAAGAACTTTTCAGAGGGACCTGTTGGACAAGTGGTCCGGATCGCATCTTCCGATGCATAGGCTGATAACCCTGTCTCCAAGGACCAGGGTATCTCTACTGTGGTGGCTGCAGAGTGCCCATCTTCAAGAGGGCCGCAGGTTCGGCATACAGGACTAGGTCCTAGTGACCATGGATTCCAGCCTTTGAGGCTGGGGGGCAGTCACATAGGGAAGAAACTTCCAGGGACTTTGGTCAAGTCAGTTTATTTCCCTACACATAAATATTCTGGATCTGAGGGCCATTTACAATGCCCTGAGGCCAGCAAGGCCTCTGCTTCAAAACCAGCCGGTACTGATCCAATCAGACAACATCACGGCAGTCGCCCATGTAAACAACAGGGCGGCACAAAAAGCAGGATGGCGATGGCAGAAGCCACAAGGATTCTCCGATAGGCGGAAAATCATGTGTTAGCACTGTCAGCAGTGTTCATTCCCGGAGTGGACAACTGGGAAGCAGATCTTCTCAACAGACACGACCTCCACCCGGGAGAATGGGGACTTCCTCCAGAAGTCTTCCAATAGGATTGTACACCATTGGGAAAGGCCACAGGTGGACATGATGGCGTCCCGCCTTAACAAAAAGCTATAAAAGATATTGCTCCAGGTCAAGGGACCCTCAGGCGATAGCTATGGACGCTCTGGTAACACCGTGGGTGTACCAGTCGGTTTAGGTGTTCTCCCCTCTGCCTCTCATACCAAAGGTACTGAGAATAATAAGAAGGCGAGGAGTAAGAACGATACTCGTGGATGGCCAAGAAGAGCTTGGTACCCAGAACTTCAAGAATTTATATCAGAGGACCCATGGCCTCTGCCACTCAGTCAGGACCTGCGGCAGCAGGGGCCCTGTCTGTTCCAAGACTTACCGCGGCTGCGTTTGACGGCATGGCGGTTGAACGCCGGATCCTGAAGGAAAAGGGCATTCCGGAGGAAGTAATTCCTACGCTTACTAAAGCCAGGAAAGAGGTTACAGCAACTCATTATCACCGCATATGGCGAAAATATGTTGCATGGTGTGAGGCCGAAAGGGCCCCAACAGAGGAATTTCAACTAGGTCGATTTCTGCATTTCCTGCAAGCAGGAGTGACTATGGGCCTTAAAATTGGGTTCCATTAAGGTACAGATCTCGGCTCTGTCGATTTTCTTTCAGAAAAAGAACTAGCTTCAGTACCTGAAGTTCAGACATTTATAAAAGGAGTGCTGCATAGTCAGCCCCCGTTTGTGCCTCCTGTGGCACCTTGGGATCTCAACGTGGTGTTGAGTTTTTCTTAAAATCACATTGGTTTGAACCACTAAAAACCGTGGATCTGAAATATCTCACATGAAAGGTGGTTATGTTATTGGCCTTGGCTTCTGCCAGGCGAGTATCAGAATTGGCGGCTTTGTCTTGTAAAAGCCCTTATTTGATTTTCCATATGGATAGGGCAGAATTGAGGACTCGTCCCCAGTTTCTCCCTAAGGTGGTGTCAGCGTTTCACCTGAACCAGCCTATTGTGGTGCCTGCGGCTACTAAGGATTTGGAGGACTCCAAGTTGCTAGACGTTGTCAGGGCCCTGAAAATATATGTTTCCAGGACGGCTGGAGTCAGAAAATCTGACTCGCTGTTTATCCTATATGCACCCAACAAGCTGGGTGCTCCTGCTTCTAAGCAGACTATTGCTCGTTGGATTTATAGTACAATTCAGCTTGCACATACTGTGGCAGGCCTGCCACAGCCAAAATCTGTCAATGCCCATTCCACAAGGAAGGTGGGCTCATCTTGGGCGGCTGCCCGAGGGGTCTCGGCTTTACAACTTTGCCGAGCAGCTACTTGGTCAGGGGCAAACACGTTTGCAAAATTCTACAAATTTGATACCCTGGCTGAGGAGGACCTGGAGTTCTCTCATTCGGTGCTGCAGAGTCATCCGCACTCTCCCGCCCGTTTGGGAGCTTTGGTATAATCCCCATGGTCCTTACGGAGTTCCCAGCATCCACTAGGACGTTAGAGAAAATAAGAATTTACTCACCGGTAATTCTGTTTCTCGTAGTCCGTAGTGGATGCTGGGCGCCCATCCCAAGTGCGGTTTATCTGCATTACTTGTACATAGTTATTGTTAACTAAATCGGGTTATTGTTGAGCCATCTGTTGAGAGGCTCTATTGTTTCATACTGTTAACTGTGTTTCATATCACGAGTTGTACGGTGTGATTGGTGTGGCTGGTATGAGTCTTACCCGGGATTCAAAATCCTTCCTTATTGTGTACGCTCGTCCGGGCACAGTACCTAACTGAGGCTTGGAGGAGGGTCATAGTGGGAGGAGCCAGTGCACACCAGGTAGTCTAAGATCTTTCTAGAGTGCCCAGCCTCCTTCGGAGCCCGCTATTCCCCATGGTCCTTACGGAGTTCCCAGCATCCACTACGGACTACGAGAAACAGAATTACCGGTGAGTAAATTCTTATTATCTGGACGATCTCCTGATAAAAGCGAGATCCAGGGAACAGTTGGTGCAGAACATCGCACTCTCCCTGTCAATACTCCAACAACACGGTTGGATCATGAATTTTCCAAAGTCGCAGTTGGAACCGACGACAAGATTGTCCTTCTTAGGGATGATTCTGGACACAAGTACGGAGAGTATTTGTTCCAGTGGAAAAGGCTCTAGAAATCCAGAAAATGGTCAAACAAATATTGAAACCAACAAGCGTGTCAATCCATCAATGTATTCGGTTGTTGGGGAAAATGATAGCGGCCTACGAGGCCATACAGTTTGGCCAATTTCATGCCAGAGTATTCCAGTGGGACCTGTTGGACAAGTGGTCCGGTTCCCACCTACACATGCACCGGAAAATAATCCTGTCCCCCAAAGCCAGGATTTTGCTCTTGTGGTGGCTACACAGTTCTCACCTACTAGAGGGACGCAGGTTTGGGATTCACAACTGGGTCCTAATAACCACGGATGCAAGTCTCCGAGGCTGGGGAGCTGTCACACAGGGGGGAAAGCTTCCAAGGAAAATGGTCAAGTCAGGAAGCCTGCCTTCACATAAACGTTCTGGAATTGAGAGCCATTTACAATGGCCTTCTACAACCGGTACATCTTCAAGATCCCGTGCAGATCCAGTCGTACAATGTAACAGCAGTCACATACATAAACAGGCAAGGCGGAACGAAAAGCAGAGCGGCAATGGCAGAGGTGACAAGGATTCTCCTCTGGGCAGAAAGACATGTTAGAGCTCTGTCAGCAATTTTCATTGCGGAAGTGGACAACTGGGAAGCAGACTTCCTCAGCAGACACGATCTCCATCCAGGAGAGTGGGGCCTCCACCAAGAAGTCTTCGCAGAGGTGACAAGTCTTTGGGGAGTTCCTCAAGTAGACATGATGGCATCTAGTCTAGACAAGAAGCTTCAGAGATATTGTTCCAGGTCGAGAGACCCTCAAGCAATAACAGTGGATGCACTGGTGACCCAGTGGGTGTTTCGGTCGGTATATGTTTTCCCTCCACTTCCACTGATTCCAAAAGTTCTCAAAATAATAAGAAGAACAAGAGTTTGAGCAATCTTCATTGCCCCAGACTGGCCAAGGAGGGCTTGGTATCCAGATCTTCAGCAGTTGCTCATAGAAGATCCTCGGCCTCTTCCTCCTCGAGAGGACCTACTACAGCAGGGGCCGTGTGTGTATCAAGACTTACCGCGGCTACGTTTGACGGCATGGCTGTTGAGCGTTGGATCCTAGCCTGAAAGGGTATTCCTAAGGAAGTCATCCCCACTCTTATTCAGGCCAGGAAAGGAGTAACGTCTAAACATTACCACCGTATTTGGAGAAAATATGTGTCTTGGTATGAAATCAAGAAGGCTCCTACGGAAGAGTTTGAGTTGGGACGTTTTCTCCATTTTTCTGCAGGCTGGTGTGGATGCGGGCCTTAGATTGGGGTCAATCAAGGTCCAGATTTCGGCCTTATCCGTTTTCTTTCAAAAACAATTGTCCTCCTTTCTAGAAGTTCAGACGTTCCTGAAAGGGGTTCTGCACATCCAGCCTCCATTTGTGCCTCTAGTGGCACCATGGGACCTTAATGTGGTATTGCAGTTCCTTCAGTCAGATTGGTTTGAACCTCTGCAGGAGATAGAATTGAAGTTTCTCACTTGGAAAGTGGTGATGCTTTTGGCCTTGGCATCCGCAAGGCGGGTTTATGAGTTGGGGGCCTTGTCTCACAAGAGCCCTTACCTGATCTTCCATGAAGATAGGGCAGAGTTAAGAACTCGTCAACAATTTCTTACAAAGGTGGTTTCGTCCTTCCACATAAACCAACCTATTGTGGTGCCAGTAGCTACTGACACTTTCACTGAGTCACAGTCTCTAGATGTGGTTAGAGCTTTGAAGATTTATGTCGCAAGAGCAGCTCGGTTACGGAAAACAGAGGCTCTGTTTGTCCTGTATGCTCCCAACAATATTGGGCATCTTGCTTCTAAGCAGACTATTGCGCGCTGGATCAGAGGGACAATTCAGCACGCTCATTCTACGGCAGGCTTGCCGGTACCTAAGTCGGTGAAGGCCCATTCTACTAGGAAAGTGGGCTCATCCTGGGCGGCTTCCCGGGGCGTCTCGGCTTTACAACTTTGCCGAGCAGCTACTTGGTCAGGGTCAAACACATTTGCTACATTTTATAAGTTTGACACCTTGGCCGATGAGGACCTAAAGTTTGGTCAATCGGTGCTGCAGGGTCATCCGCACTCTCCCGCCCGTACTGGAGCTTTGGTATAGACCCCATGGTCTTGATGTCGTCCCCAGCATCCCCTAGGACGTATGAGAAAATAGGTTTTGATAACCTACCGGTAAATCCTTTTCTCCTAGTCCGTAGAGGATGCTGGGCGCCCGTCCCAGTGCGTACTTTACCTGCAGTTTAGTTAATGTTGAATGCCATGTGTGCGGCATGGTTGAGGGTGTGAGTTGGTAGATATCTCACCACTAGTTAAGTAATTAATTCCTTTCCTCGAAATGTGAGTCTCCCTGGGCACAGTTCCTACAACTGAGGTCTGGAGGAGGGGCATAGAGGGAGGAGCCAGTTCACACCCAATGAAAAGTCTTTAGAGTGCCCATGGCTCCTGCGGAACTGTCTATACCCCATGGTCTTGATGTCGTCCCCAGCATCCTCTACGGACTAGGAGAAAAGGATTTACCGGTAGGTTATCAAAATCCTATTACAGGTTGAGTATCCCTTATCCAAAATGCTTGGGACCAGAGGTATTTTGGATATCGGATTTTTCCGTATTTTGGAATAATTGCATACCATAATGAGATATCATGGTGATGGGACCTAAGTCTAAGCACAGAATGCATTTGTGTTTCATATACACCTTATAAACACAGCCTGAAGTCAATTTTAGCCAATATTTTTTATAACTTTGTGCATTAAACAAAGTGTGTGTACATTCACACAATTTATTTATGTTTCATATACACCTTATACACACAGCCTGAAGGTCATTTAATACAATATTTTTAATAACTTTGTGTATTAAACAAAGTTTGTGTACATTAAGCCATCAAAAAACAAAGGTTTCACTATTTCACTCTCACTCAAAAAAGTCCGTATTTTGGAATATTCCGTATTTCGGAATATTTGGATATGGGATACTCAACCTGTATATAGCTTTACTTCGTGGTACTGTTTGTACTTAGTATTGCTAGTCCAGTGCAGTTTTATTGTTTGTAATAATTTCTGCATTGTATATGTGACTGAGTGTGTGCCAATAGCTGCTGTGTGATCTCTATTTCGTGTATCCAACACATATTGCTATCAGTATATTCTGTACCCTGAAGGGGGCTATGTGCGTCAGGGTTATCATATAATATAGTGTTTCACAGGATATACTATTTTGGTATTTTTCTCTGTGTTTTTCAGTCACCACATACCTCTTAAATCTTCTGTTGTGCTCTGCCTAGCAGTCACACTATACAGGGGATTTTTTGTCAGGTAGTTTGTCTGCTTATATTGTACTTATTGCACCCTGAGGCTACTCTTACATATAATGTCTGCTACACAGGGTGATAAATCCATGGCGGATCCTGCACCATGCAGTGTTGATGCCACGGATTACTCGGAGAAAAACGTAGCAGCTGAGGGTTCAAGTACTGGGGGTCTTATACCCCATGGTCAGTCAGCAGCGGGGGCAAATCAAGACCCACCTTGGGCTGTTTTCTCTAATTTACTGACTACGCTAGTAACTAGACTTGCGCCACCTGTGGGACCTCCTGTGCCATTACAGTCACATATTGTCCCTGCAGTTAACCCACCATGGGCAGATACTCTGTCCTCTCAGTTACAGCAATTAAATCAGTCACTAGCTAAACAAAATCCTGACTCTCGCCCGCCTAAGACCAAGGGATCATCTAAGCGGGCCATTACCTCCTCACAATCCACACATGTTTCGGATAACTCATCCGATAAAGATGGCGCTTACACTGACCCTTCAGACACTGATGCAGATGCTTCTGATGAGGAATCTCTGACACAGGTGGATGTCCCTGACCTCTTGGAGGCTATCAGACTGATACTTCAAATCGATGATGAGGAAGAGCCTCCAGCTACCTCTAAGAAACCAGATAAGTTTAAACGTCAGAAGGTTACTAAATTAGTTTTACCTAATTCTGACCACCTGGTTGATATTCGTCAGGAATCCTGGGAAAATCCGGGAAATAAGTTTTCCTTGTCTAAGAAGATGCTAGCTCGTTATCCCCTCGCTGCAGAGTTAAGTAAAAATTGGGAAACACAGCTGCCAGTGGACTCACAAATTGTGCGTCTGGTGGTCTCCTCTGCTCTGCCTGTCACGACCGTCACCTCCCTGAAGGAACCGATGGATAAGCGTGTGGAGGGTTGCTTAAAGTCTATTTACACTCATGCCGGAGCTGTGTATAGGCCTAGTATTGCGGCCTCTTGGGCTGCTAAAGCTATAGAGACCTGGGTTCAGTAAGTTGAAGCGGAAATACCGTCTAATTTGCTTAATAATGCTAGACAATGTCTTTCATATATTATTACAGCCTCTCATTATATTCAGGAGGCGGCATCTGATGCAGGTGGCGAAGGCAGCTACTACGTCCATTCTGGCTCGCCAAATTCTATGGTTGCGGTCCTGGTCAGTAGATCTGGACTCTAAAAAGACCTTGGAGGTAATTCCTTTTAAGGGAAACATTCTTTTTGGGGAAGAGCTCAACAAGATTGTGACTGAATTAGCATCAGCTAAGACTGCCTAGTACTTCTCCTTCGGCTCTGAAGGCTAAGAGTACTTCCTTTCGTTCCTTTCGACCTCCAGGTAAAGCAAAGGGTCAGGCATACCCAAAACAGGCTCGCACTTCCAAAACCGGCAAGCCCAAACCCAAACGTGCCTGGGCTGCCCGTCAGCCTGCTTCCAAAACAGACAAGCCTGCAGCATGACGGGACGGGCCTCCCTCCGGGGGATCCCAGAGTGGTAGGCCGACTTCTACGGTTTGCTCAGGTATGGTTACAGACCACTTCAGACGCCTGGGTAAGGGAAGTCGTCACTCACGGATACGTTATCTCTTTCAAGAAATGTCCCCCTCACTAGTTTTGCTCAACAAACAACCCTTTGGATCAGGTAAAAGCAAAAACTCTCCACTTGGTGGTGCAATCTCTCCTGGATACAGGAGTGATTGTGCTGGTGCCTCTGGCTCGGAGAGGCAGGGGGGTACTATTCTACGCTGTTCCTAGTACCGAAGCCGAATGGGTCCTCCGGCCCATTCTCAACCTCAAGTCTTTGAACAAGTTTTTGAAAGTTTCCAAATTCCGTATGGAAACTCTTCGCTCTATTGTTCTGGCTTTGGAGCCCAAGGACTATATGATATCCCTGGACATTCAGGATGCTTACCTCAATATACCTATTGCAGTGTCACATCAGCAATACCTACGGTTTGCTATTGGCAACCTACATTTTCAATTCCAGGCCTTACCTTTTGGTCTGACCACAGCTCCCAGAATCTTCACCAAGGTCATGGCGGTCGTGACGGCTCTACTCTGCCGTCGGGGTATCAGGATCCTGCTGTATCTGGGCGACTTTTTTTTATCCCGGCAAACTCTCCAGAGGTTCTCCTCTGTCATCTGGAACTAACGGTCCAATTCCTACAAGCCGACTGGTGGCTCATCAACTGGAAGAAATCCTCACTGGTCCCTGCTCAGAACATGATGCACCTAGGGGCATTGTTGGACACCCACAACCAACGGTTGTCCTTGTCTCAGGAGAAGGTCCTGAAACTTCAGGACAAGATAAGATGCTTCCTATCTCACCCACGTGTGTCGATACACTCGTGATGCAAGTACTAGGCCTCATGGTGTCGGCTTTTGACATGGTGGCGTACGCTCCATTTCATTCCCGCCCTCTGCAGAAGTTGATACTCTCCCAATAGGACAGCCTGCCTCACCGGATCAGGACTCACATGATCTCCTTGACTCCGGAGGACTGCTTGTCACTGTGCTGGTGGCTACAGGACCAGCAACTGAGCAGGGGCCGTCCCTTCTGGATCTCCAACTGGGTCCTTCTGACGACGATGCCAGTCTGCGGGGTTGGGGCGCGGTGTTGGAGCAACACTCTCTTCAGGCTCAGTGGACCAGGGAGGAGTCTCTCCTACCAATAAACATTATGGAGTTGCGGGCAGTGTTCAATGTTCTGACACTGGCCCTGCCCCTCGTACAGAACAGGCCTGTTCAAGTAAGGTCGGACAACGCCACCACAGTGGCGTACATAAATCATCAAGGCGGCACTCGAAGCCGCATGGCAATGATGGAAGTATCAAAAATCCTACTTTGGGCGGAGCGCCATGTGCCAGCCATATCGGCAGTGTTCATCCGGGAGTCCTCAACTGGGAAGCGGACTACCTCAGTCATCAGGACGTACACGCCGGAGAGTGGAGCCTTCATCCAGAAGTCTTTCAGCTTCTACTGGACAAGTGGGGCCTACCAGATGTGAACCTGATGGCGTCTCGACACAATCACAAGGTTCCGGTCTTCGGAGCAAGGACCAGGGATCCTCAAGCAGCATTCGTGGACGCGCTGGTAATTCCATGGAACTTTCGGCCGCTGTACGTGTTCCCTCTGGTGTCCCTTCTGCCCAGGATGATAAGGAAGTTCAAGCAAGAAGGAGGAATACTACTTCTCATTGCTCCGGCGTGGCCCAGACGGCAATGGTTCTTAGACCTGCAGGGTCTCTCGATAGAGCGTCCTCTTCTACTTCTACAGCGCCCAGACCTCCTCGTTCAGGGCTCTTGTGTCTACCAAGATGTGGCCCGGCTGGCTTTGACGGCGTGGCTCTTGAAGCTTCCGTTGTGAGGGCCAAAAGTTTTTCTGAGGCGGTCATTCAAACTATGTTGAAGGTCTGTAAACCGGCTTCTGCTCGGATTTATCATAGGGTCTGGAATTCTTACTTTGCTTGGTGTGCAACTAACAATTATGATGCATACAAGTTCAGTACGGCCAAACTTTTGGCGTTCCTGCAACAGGGCCTAGACTTAGGCCTTCGTCTGGCCTCTCTCAAGGTTCATATTTCTGCCTTGTCGATATGGTTTCAGCGAAAAATTGCAACTCTGCCTGATGTTCATATATTCACTCAGGGTGTTTTGCGGATTCAACCTCCCTGTGTCCCTCCTGTGGCTCCTTGGGATTTGTCTGTTCTGGATGCCTTGCAAAAGTCTCCGTTTGAACCTCTTGAATCTGCGGACCTTAAGTGGCTTACTCTTAAGGTCTTGTTCTTGCTGGCTATTGCTTCTGCTAGATGGGTTTCAGACTTGGGTTCCTTGTCCTGTCGGTCACTTTTTCTGATTTTTCACCGTGACCGGGCGGTTCTTAGAACTCGCCATGGTTATCTGTCTAAGGTGGTGTCATCTTTCCACCTTAATCAAGAGATTGTGGTCCCGGCCTTTACCTCTCCGGGTTTATCTTCCAAAGATGTGGTACGGGCCCTCCATGTTTATGTGAAGAGAACGGCTTCTCTTAGGCGATCCGATTCTCTTTTTGTCCTTTTTGGTTTTCATAAACGTGGCTGGCCTGCTAATAAGCAGAATCTGGCCTGATGGATTAGAATAGTGATTGCACATGCTTATGTACAGGCTGGCATTCCAGCTCCTGCTACCATTAAAGCCCATTCTACTCGGTCTGCTGTACCTTCTTGGGAGACCCACCGTGGTGCGACCCTTAAACAATTGTGCAAGGCGGCTATGTGGTCCTCGGTGAACACGTTCATAAGGTTCTATGCCTTCGATACTTCCGCCTCCCAGGATGCCTACTTTAAACGCCGGGTTCTTGTACCCGCTACAGTGCATCCCTTCCCATGAGGAACTGCTTTAGGACATCCCTGATGTTATCCCTATGGAACCCCAGTGTACCCCGCTGCAGAAAAGGAGAGTTATGGTAAGAACTTACCTTTGTTAAATCTCTTTCTGCGAGGTACGCTGGGCTCCACAGGGCACCCACCCTGATGCACTTAGCTTCTTTGGGTTTGTGTGGCATTAGCTGCTGATACATTCTCCTGTCGTGAGAATGTGGTGTATGTGGCTACTAACGGTTGTCGTCTTTTACCTGCTACTGCATTGGACTGGTTAACAAAACTGAGCTCCTGTGCACAGAGGCGGGGTTATAGAGGAGGCGGCGCTGTGCATCTTGGGAACAGTCAAGGCTTTTACCCTGTTGTTGCCTCGGATCAAGATCCAACTCTACACCCCGATGTTATCCCTGTGGAACCCAGTGTACCTTGCAGAAAGATATTTAACAAAAGTAAGTTCTTACCATAAATCTCCTTTTCCTGGTGTGAAAGTAGAAAGGTTTCTCCCGTGGAATTTAGAATTGGTCGTTTTCTACTTTTCCTGCAAACGGGAGTGGATATGGGCCTACGTTTAGGCTCCATCAAAGTCCAGATTTCGGCGCTCTCTATTTTCTTACAGAAACAACTTGCCATGTTGCCGGTAGTACAAACTTTCCTAAAAGGAGTTCTTCATATGCAACCACCCTTCGTACCTCCCACGGCTCCGTGGGATCTCAATGTGGTTCTGTCCTTTCTTCAATCGGACTGGTTTGAACCCTTACATAGGGTGGAGTTGAAATTTCTCACCTGGAAGACGGTGATGTTGTTAGCATTGGCATCTGCCAGACGTGTCTCTGAACTGGGGGCTTTATCCTGTAAGAGCCCTTATTTGATTTTTCATGAAGACAGGGCGGAACTCGGGACCCATCCTCAGGTTTTGCCAAAAGTGGTTTCAACTTTTCATGTCAATCAACCCATTGTGGTTCCGGTGTTGGCTGACTTTTCCATTGGACCAGAGTCCTTGGATGTGGTGAGGGCTCTGAAGATTTATGTCAAAAGGACTGCACGTCATCAGAAATCTTACTCTCTCTTTGTCCTTTATGATGCAACCAAGATTGGTCGTCCGGCTTCTAAGCAATCAATTGCTCGTTGGCTCAGGCTGACCGTTCAACAGGCCTATACTAGACTGAGTATGGTTGGAGGGGCATAGAGGGGAGGAGCCAGCACACACATACACACACTAAAGGTTTTAAAGTGCCAGGCTCCAGTGGACCCGATCTATACCCCATGGTACTAAAGTACAGATCCCCAGTATCCACTACGAGAAAAGGATATACCGGTAGGTATTAAATTCCTATTTTCATGATAGTTTGTACTGTTTTGGGAAAACAGTGATCACTCTATGTGCAGGGAGCTTATCAGTGCAGACAGCATATTTTAATTTTGAAGAGCAAAATTTTAGACGTTGTTTTGCTACATCTATGTATGTATGTGTATATATATTAATATAGCGATATATCACGTCTTAAAATTTTGCTCTTCAAAATTTAAATATTCCCTCCTCACTGATAATCTCCTGGCACCTAGAGTGATCACTAGAAAATATCATTGAAATCAATTGTATTGAGTAAAGATTCTTGTTGTATGTGTGACTCATATGTGTTCTTTTCCCAACAGGTTTTGTCTCTGTCTACATTTCATCATGGCCACATTCCGCTGGACCCGCTCACTGCAGCTTACTCTAGCTGTAATCAAGCCTGATGCTGTGGCCCATCCAGTTATATCTGAAGTAAACCTTTTGTCTGTTACATTGTAATGTCTTATGGAAAACTGCTATAGAAATATTTTACGCAACCCCCTGAGGCGGAGCTACTGGTGCTTCCCTATGTAGGCATTTTACCTGGGGCTTCTCCACTTTTCTGCAGTACTGGCACCTTCTTTCCTGTCAGTTTAAGTTAACAAACTGTAGAGATAGTGTCTAGATAGTCAATAGGTCGACATGAAAAAGGTCGACCCACATTTTTTCAATTGTGTACAACTTTTGATGCATTTACTGTCCATGTCACAATCTATTACCTTTAGTAACCTTGTGGTGAGCAAAGCGGAGCAAGTCACTGAGCCCAACGTGCGGCGAGTGAATTAATTACAACAAATTCGGGTAAAATATTTTTAAAAACACAAAATAACACCCCCAATAAATAATAGTGCGTCGAACTTTTGAACCTATCGATCTTATGGTGCAGACTTAATGGGGTAAATTTATTAAGATGGGAGTTCTATTTAAGATTGGATGTTTCCCATAGCAACCAATCGGATTACAGGTATTATCTTTTAGAAGGTGCTAGATAAATGAGAAGTAGAATCTGATTGGTTGCTATGGGCAACATCCTATCTTAAATATAACTCCCATCTTAGTATATTTACCCCAATGACCCAAAGCAGCAATATACCAGCACTGGCTGATAAGTGAAAAGTATAAGATTTTAAACCTACCGGTAAATCTTTTTCTCCTAGTCCGTAGAGGATGCTGGGGACTCCATAAAGACCATGGGGTATAGATGGGCTCCGCAGGAGACATGGGCACTATAAAGAATTTTAGAATGGGTGTGCACTGGCTCCTCCCTCTATGCCCTTCCTCCAGACCTCAGTTATAGAAACTGTGCCCAGAGGAGATGGACAATACGAGGAAAGGATTTTGTTAATCTAAGAGCAAGATTCATACCAGCCCACACCATCCACACCGTATTACCTGGAATATACGCAACCAGTAAACAGTATGAACAAAACAGTATCAGCTAAAGACTGATCTAAACTGTAACATAACCCTTATGCAAGCAACAACTATATACAAGCCTTGCAGATTTTGTCCGCACTGGGACGGGCGCCCAGCATCCTCTACGGACTAGGAGAAAAAGATTTACCGTCCTAGAGGAATCTGGGGACTCCGTAAGGACCATGGGGTTTATACCAAAGCTCCAGACCGGGCGGGAGAGTGCGGACGACTCTGCAGCATCGACGGAGAAAACGCAAGGTCCTCATCAGCCAGGGTATCAAACTTATAGAACTTTGCAAAAGTGTTTGAACCCGACCAGGTAGCTGCTCGGCAAAGCTGTAAAGCCGAGACGCCTTGGGCAGCCGCCCAAGAAGAGCCCACCTTCCTAGTGGAATGGGCCTTTACCGAATTTGGTAACGGCAATCCTGCCGTACAATGAGCCTGCTGAATCGTGTTACAGATCCAGCGAGCAATAGTCTGCTTCGAAGCAGGAGCGCCAACTTTGTTGGCTGCATACAGGACAAACAGTGCTTCTGTATCCTAACCCGAGCCATCCTGGCTACATAGATTTTTAAGGCCCTGACTACATGCAGGGACACGGAATACTCGAAGTCATCCGTAGCCACAGGCACCACAATAGGTTGGTTCATATGAAATGAAGAAACCACCTTAGGCAAAAATTGAGGACGAGTCCTCAACTCCGCCCTATCCACATGGAAAATCAAATAGGACAAGGCCGCCAATTCAGATACCCGCCTTGCAGATACCAAGGCCAACAACATGACCACCTTCCAAGTGAGAAATTTTAATTCAACCGTTTGAAGCGGATCAAACCAGTGAGACTTCAGGAACCGTAACACCACGTTAAGGTCCCACGGTGCCACTGGGGTTACAAAAGGAGGCTGGATGTGCAGCACTCCCTTTACAAAAGTCTGGACTTCCGGGAGAGAAACCAATTCCTTCTGAAAGAAAATAGACAGGGCCAAAATCTGTTCCTTAATGGAGCCTAATTTTAGGCCCATATCCACTCCTGTCTGTAGAAAGTGGATAAAACGGCCCAGATGAAAATCTTCCGTAGGAGCCTTCATGGCTTCACACCAAGATACATACTTCCTCCAGATACGGTGATAATGTTTCGTCGTCACCTCCTTCCTAGCCTTTATCAGAGTAGGGATGACCTCCTCCGGAATACCTTTTCCAGCTAGGATTCGGCGTTAAACTGCCATGCCGTCAAACGTAACCGCGGTAAGTCTTGGAACACGCAGGGCCCCTGTTGCAACAGGTCCTCCCTGAGAGGAAGAAGCCACGGATCTTCTGTGAGCATCTCCTGAAGATCTGAATACCAGGCCCTTCGAGGCCAATCTGGGACAATGAGTATTGTCTGTACTCTTTTTCGTCTTATGATTCTCAATATTTTTGAGATGAGAGGAAGAGGAGGGAACACGTAGACCGACTGAAACACCCATGGTGTTACCAGGGCGTCCACCGCTACTGCCTGCGGGTCCCTTGACCTGGCACAATACCTCTGAAGCTTTTTGTTGAGGCGTGATGCCATCATGTCTATTTGAGGAAGTCCCCAAAGACTTGTTATCTCTGCAAAGACTTCTTGATGAAGTCCCCACTCTCCTGGATGGAGATCGTGTCTGCTGAGGAAGTCTGCTTCCCAGTTGTCCACTCCCGGAATGAATACCGCTGACAGAGCGCTTACGTGATTTTCTGCCCAGCGCAGAATCCTGGTGGCTTCCGCCATTGCCACTCTGCTCCTTGTCCCGCCTTGGCGGTTTACATGAGTCACGGCTGTGATGTTGTCTGATTGAATCAGAACCGGTAGGTCGCGAAGAAGATTCTCTGCTTGTCGTAGGCTGTTGTATATGGCCCTTAATTCCAGTACGTTGATGTGTAGACAAGCCTTCTGGCTTGACCACAGTCCCTGAAAATTCCTTCCTTGTGTGACTGCTCCCCATCCTTGGAGGCTCGCGTCCGTGGTTAGCAGAACCCAGTCTTGAATGCCGAATCTGCGACCCTCTAGAAGGTGAGCACTCTGCAGCCACCACAGGAGAGACACCCTGGCCCTGGGGTACAGGCTTATCTTCTGATGTATTTGTAGATGGGACCCCGACCACTTGTCCAGAAGGTCCCACTGAAATGTCCTCGCTTGAAACCTGCCGAAGGGGATGGCCTCGTAGGCTGCCACCATTTTTCCCAGAGCTCGAGTGCATTGATGAACCGACACTCTTTTTGGTTTCAGCAGGTCTGACCATGTTCTGGAGGTCCTGGGCTTTTTCCATCAGGAGAAAAACCCTCTTCTGTTCCGTGTCCAGAATCATGCCTAGGAATGATAGCCGCGTCGTTAGAATCAACTGCGACTTTGGCAGATTTAGAATCCAACCGTGCTGTTGTAACACTCTCAGGGAGAGTGACACGCTTTTCAGCAATTGATCTCTCAATCTCGCTTTTATCAGGAGATCGTCCAAATATGGGATAATTGTGACTCCCTGCGCAGGAGCACCATCATTTCCGCCATCACCTTGGTGAAAATCCTCGGGGCCGTGGAAAGCCCAAACGGCAACGTCTAAAACTGGTAATGACAGTCCTGTACAGCGAATCTCAGGTACGCCTGATGAGGAGGATATATGGGGACATGAAGGTATGCATCCTTTATGTAGAGTGACACCATAAAATCCCCCCCTTCCAGATTGGAGATCACGGCCCTGAGCGATTCCATCTTGAATTTGAACTTTTTCAAGTACAGGTTTAGGGATTTTAGATTTAAAATGGGTCTGACCGAGCCATCCGGCTTCGGGACCACGACCAGGGTTGAATAGTACCCTTTCCCCTGTTGAACTAGGGGAACCGTGATAATCACTTGCTGTTAAAGCTACTATAACACCCTATATAACCTGGGTAACCCTTCCCAGGCCCACGACCCTCTCTCCAATATGTTAAGAGCCAGGAAATATCTAGCCGATGTGGCATTTCCTCAACTATCAAAATCTGCCCAGAAATCTTTAGAAGCACCTTTTACTTTAGCCGAGGTGGACCATGTTATCTCTATCGCTCCCCTACGTAAAAGTCCGGGCCCAGATGGCTTCACAGCCACCTACTATAAGATGTTTAAAGAAATGCTGGCTCCCAAATTACTGCAGGCCTTTAACTCCATATCCGCCGAGACCCACTTCTCTAGACAATCACTTGAGGCCCATATTACGGTGATCCCTAAACAAGGAAAGGACCCCTCAGTGTGCTCCAGCTACAGGCCAATCTCCTTGCTTAATATAGACCTCAAATTCTTCGCGAAACTAATGGCTCTTAGACTGAATGAATTTCTCCCGTCGCTCGTCCATAACGACCAAGTGGGTTTCGTACCCGGTCGGGAAGCGAAGGATAACACGACTAAACTCCTCAACCTAATCCATTTGGCCTCCAGCAGTAAGATATCTACTGTACTACTGTCCACAGATGCCGAAAAGGCCTTTGACAGGGTAAATTGGGATTTCATGAGAGCGGTGCTGGAGCACATCGGGTTGGGCCCACGAGCCCTCCACAGAATACTATCTTTGTATACACAACCATCAGCAAAGGTACGGGTTAACGGGACTCTCTCTGATAACTTTCTAATTAGTAATGGAACGAGACAGGGCTGTCCTTTATCCCCCCTGATCTTTGTCCTTTGTATTGAAGCCCTGGCCAGGGCAATTAGGGCTAATGACAAGATTAAGGGACTACAAGTAGGGGATATAGATTATAAACTTGCTCTATTTGCAGACGACCTGCTGGCGACAGTCACAGACCCCGCACACTCACTCCCCAACCTGATGAGCGAGTTAGACATTTTCAGCTCACTATCAGGTTTTAAAATCAACACATCCAAATCCTATGCTCTTCATATCTCAACTCCCCATTCGGTTTTAACAGACTTGAAAGCTACGTTTCCTTTTCAGTGGAGGGACTCCCACATTACATACCTGGGAGTACAGCTATCCAGCGACTCCGCACGTTTACTGTCCTTGAACTTCCACCCCATTCTCCAAGCCATTAGAAACGACTATTGCAGATGGCAATATCATAATCTTTCTTGGCTTGGTAGAATCAATGTTGTAAAGATGAACACGCTACCCAAACTACTTTACCTTCTTCAGACCTTACCGATTCAGATCCCCGACTCTTGGTTCCGGACCGTGAGATCTTTGATCCAGCAATTTATATGGCGTCGTAAGAGACCCAGAATCAAAAGGTCAATCCTGACTCGACCTCCCCAGAAAGGGGGCTTTCTATTACCAGACATTGAAATTTACTACCAAGCAATTATCCTGAACAGAGTCTTGGATTGGACCAGGAGTCGGGAGATTAAACAATGGGTGGTCTTAGAAGGTTCATGTGTGCAACTGTTTCCGGAAATCTTCCCATGGCTCCCGACCTTGCCCAAATTACAACATACGCACCCAACCATTTCTCCTACACTTTCTTTTTGGAAGAAGATACGACGAAGATCGTGTATCTCTTCTGTCTTTGGCCCCCTCACCTCTTTTCTGAGTAATCCGACCTTTCCACCGGGCCTCTCATTAGGATATTATCAAAACTGGGCGTTGGAGGGACTCTTTAGAGTGGGGCAGTTGGTCCACCCATCCGGGGTTAAACAGTTCTCGGAGATACGAGAGAAATGGGAGATCCCACAGAGATTTCTGGAAATTCCTACAGATCCGTCACTTCCTACATACAAATAATGCATACCGTGAGGCTTCAAGGGAGCTGACCGCGTTTGAAAAAATGTGTGTGGCCCCTATGAATCCAATACACACTGTCTCCACCCTATATAAGCTCCTATGTGCGTCTGACTCCCTGATGCCTCCTCATTTTATTCAAAAGTGGGAAAGAGATCTAAACATCTCACTCTCGGATAGGGAATGGGACTCTATCTTTCTTAAAACCCATAAGAGCTCCATCTGTATCCAAGTCAGAGAAACACAATATAAGATCCTGATGAGATGGTACAGACACCCCACTCTCTTACCTGCTGGAGATGTCGTAGGGACCTAGGCTCTCTGCTACACATCTGGTGGACCTGTCCCCTTATCAAAAATTACTGGGATGATGTAATCTCAACCTCCAACACCATTCTACATACCTCCGTCCCGTCTGACCCAGCCTTTTGGCTACTAAATCATTCCACTACCCCAATCTCTACCTACAAGTCATCGTTAATACGACACCTGGGCAATGCCGCACGAGCAGTGATCCCCACAATGTGGAAATCTGTCAACCCCCCCACAAGGAATACCTGGTTCTCCAGATTAGATTACTACATGAACATGGAAGATGTATTAATGAGTGCTGGGGACAGGCGCTCGGAATTTACTGCTATGTGGTGGCCTTGGATAGAATACAAGACATCCGAATCATATAAGACTTACATTTCCTCCACAAAATAGAGTAGAGGACGGGAACCGACTTTTGACTCAATTGGTAATAGGGTCTTAGATGAATAAGCCTAACGCTTGAATCACGGCACATGTCTTATTCTCCTTTGCTTAACATACTCGGTTCAGTCACCCCAATCTTTTGAAGTTTCTCTTCTCTTTTCTTTTTCTTCTTCTTATTACATACCTATCCATTATTATGTTTTCTTAAACCAAAATGTTAATGTGGACTATAACTGTACAGAACATGTGACTATCGATCTGTATACGCTCATGTTGTCACACCATTTTGTCATTGATTGATACCCAGTTATATTTACAACTTGTTGTAAGTCTATATTGTTACAATAAAAACAGATTATACAAAAAAAAAATCACTTGCTGTTGACACAGCTTTTGAGTTGCAGCTAACACTACTGCCCTCTCTGGGGGAGAAGCTGACAAGGCCGACTTGAAAAATCGGCGAGGGGGCACCTCTTCGAATTCCAGTTTGTAGCCTTAGGATACAATTTCCATCGCCCAAGGATCCACGTCTGACAGAACCCAGACCTGGCTGAAGAGTCGAAGACGTGCCCCCACTGGCGCGGACTCCCTCAATGGAGCCCCAGCGTCATGCAGTGGATTTAGTAGAAGCCGGGGAGGACTTCTGCTCCTGGGAACTAGCCGGATCAGGCGCTCTCTTCCCTCTACCCTTACCTCTGGCGAGGAAAGATGAGCCCCGACCTCTTCTGGACTTATGCGACCGAAAGGACTGCATCTGATATTGTGGAGTTTTCTTTTGCTGTGGGGGAACAAAAGGTAAAAAGGTAGATTTACCTGCGGTAGCTGTGGCTACCAGGTCCGCGAGACCTTCCCTAAATAAAACTTCACCTTTTGTATGGCAAAACCTCCATATGCTTCTTTGAGTCGGCATCACCCGTCCATTGGCGGGCCCACAGGGCTCACCTAGCAGAAATCGCCATGGCGTTGGCTCTCGAACCCAGCAGCCCAACGTCTCTTTGAGCGTCCCTCATATATAAGACCGCGTCTTTAATGTGACCTAAGGTCAATAAAATGGTATCCCTGTCTAGGGTATCAAGGTCAGCTGACAAGGTATCTGTCCAAGCTGCAACTGCACTACACACCCATGTCGATGCTATTGCCGTTCTGAGTAAAGCACCCGTATGCGCATAAATAGATTTTAAAGTAGTTTCCTGTCTGCGATCAGCAGGATCATTGAGAGCTTCCGTGTCCGGAGACGGTAGCGCCACCTTCTCGGACAGGCGCGTTAAAGCCTTGTCCACCCTGGGTGAGGATTCCCAACGTTCCCTGTCCTGCGCAGGGAAAGGATACACCATAAGAATCCTTTTGGGAATCTGCAGTTTTTTATCTGGAGTTTCCCAAGCTTTTTCAAATAACTCGTTAAGCTCATGAGATGGGGGAAAGGTCACCTCAGGTTTCTTTTCCTTATATATGCGCACCCTCGTGTCAGGGACCGAGGGGTCATCTGTGATATGCAAAACATCTTTTATTGCAATAATCATATAATGAATACTTTTGGCCACCCTACGGTGTAACCTCGCATTATCGTAGTCGACACTGGAGTCAGAATCCGTGTCGGTATCAGTGTCTGCAATTTGGGATAAGGGGATGTTTTTGAGACCCAGAAGGGCCCTGTGACCCAGTCAAAGCCGTGGATTGACTCTCTGCTTTTCCCCTGGACTCTGCTTTGTCCAGTTTCTTATGTAATAAGGTCACATTTGCATTTAAAACATTCCACATGTCCATCCAATCATGAGTCGGCGTTGCCGACGGAGACATCACAATCATCTGCTCCACCTCCTCCTTAGCTGAGCCTTCCGCTTCAGACCTTATAGCTGTAAGGAGACAGTTCCCTTTGGAGAGACAGAGAGAGAGAGTATGCCAACTGACACTGGAAACAATTTCCCAGATAATATAGCGCTTATATGTATATATATATATATAATTACTGTGTAATACACTCACTGCGCCTTACAAGTGCCCCCCCCCCCCCCCCTCTTTCAGCCCTGTGTCACCGTATTCAGCAGGGGAGAGACCGGGGAGCCAGCTTCTCTGCAGATCTCTGTGGAGAAAATGGCGCTGGTTAGTGCTGAGGGACCAAGCTCCGCCCCCTCCAGCGGCGGGCTTCGGTCCCGCTCAAAGTATAAAAACTGGCGGGGGATTTATACAATTACTGCCTCCGCAGCCCATAAACTTATAAATGCCAGATTTAGAGGTTTTCATTGCTGCCCAGGGCGCCCCCCCTGCGCCCTGCACCCATCAGTGCCTGCTAGTGTGTGTTGTGTGTGGGAGCAATGGCGCGCAGCGTTACCGCTGCGCGCTTACCTCAGGGAAGATCTGCCGCCTAAGAAGTCTTCTTTCTTCTCATACTCACCCGGCTTCTATCTTCCGGATCTGTGAGGAGGGCGGCGGCGCGGCTCTGGGACGAACGGTGAGGGAAGACCTGCGTTCCGACTCCCTCTAGAGCTAATGGTGTCCAGTAGCCTAAGAAGCATAGCCTATCACTTAAGTAGGTCTGCTTCTCTCTCCTCAGTCCCACGATGCAGGGAGCCTGTTGCCAGCAGTGCTCCCTGAAAATAAAAAAACCTAACAAAATTCTTTTTCAGAGAAACTCAGGAGAGCGCCCCTGTAATGCACCCAATCTCCTCTGGGCACAGGATCTAACTGAGGTCTGGAGGAGGGGCATAGAGGGAGGAGCCAGTGCAGACCCATTCTAAAATTCTTTATAGTGCCCATGTCTCCTGCGGAGCCCTTCTATACCCCATGGTCCTTACGGAGTCCCCAGCATCCTCTAGGACGTAAGAGAAATTATATTAGGACGGCTTGTTAAGAATATCACATTTATTAAATATATATACCAGAGGTTCCCAAACGCGGTCCTCAAGGCACCCCAACGGTCCAGGTTTTAAATGTATCCATGCTTGGCCACAGGTGACTTAATTAGCACCTTAGTCAATTTGATTAACCATCTGTGCCGAGCCATGGCTATACCTAAATTCTGGACTGTTGGGGTGCCGTGAGTACCGCATTTGGGAACCTCTGATAGATAGATAGATAGATATATATATATATATATATATATAGATACAATAAAATCCTATTTCGATAATCATGAAGAAGTGCTAGGCCACATATTAAACTGTGCTGGTAGATAAGTGAGCCAAATGTATAGTATTAAACCTCGTGCCACAAAATTGGCTAAGACTCGCTTTTCGATTTAGGCAAAAGATGTCACCGGGATAAACAGCAGTATCACTGGATAATATTCACCAATGTCCAGAGACTTCCAGTCGTAAGGTAGTTACCGGTTGGCCAGAACTGAAGATGCAGTCCCGATGCATAATTCCTTTAAATGCTGAGTGGGTCAGTTCTGGCAAAGAATGCAGGAGTACAAATCTCAGAGGTGCAAAAGGAGAACCAAATATCGCCAATGGTGGAGAGGAGGTCCAAGTGGCAAGGCACAGTGTATGGCTTCATGAATTCTTATGGAATAGGATTTTATTGTGTATATATATATATATATATATATATATATATATATGTGTGTGTGTGTGTGTGTGTGTGTGTATATATATATATATATATATATATATATATATATATATATATATATATATATATATATATAATGTGTGTTATTCTTAACAAGCCGTCCCAATATAATTTTTTTACTTAACAGCCAGTGCAGTACGGTATATTGCTGCTTTGATTCATTTATGTCTTCAGGTACTTTTGACCATCCCTTTGCCAGCTGCTGCTGACAGCGCACCTGATACTTTTCTATAATTACCCCAATGACTGTCTATCTTCTGTACCACACCCGACAAACTAAACTGATTTGCTGGAGTAGCTGGAAAGGTGATTTTACTAGGTGGTAGTGCAGTGTAAAATCTCACTATGTTACTCACGGAGTGCAGTTATGACAGACAGGCCCAATGCTTTTCAGGCAAATCCTATTGAACGTATACTGTATTGTAGGCCAAAATATTTTAGAGATGTTTTTTATTTGACTGGAGGGTTGGAGAAGCCACACAGCTTTTATGCCCCATGGCTATGGATATACTCTGCCAGCTGCCTGTTCCATGTTACAGCTCAACATACTGATACTGCGGTGAATTACTATTAGTGGACTGTGGCAGGTCAAGTTGGTTTAATACCCACCACATACTGTACACATGGAATAAGTGTATGTTGATGGGTAAGAAAGCTGTGGTATTGTAGCCATGGAAAAGCAAAGAGTCTTATTTGATGATGGTGGTCAGGGGGAGATTTCATCTTCTAGAGTAGACCTAACTCTTCTGCTGATACTTTGAAGCAATAAATAATCAATGTTTGCTATTCAGTGCTGGATATACTGATCCAACCCTTGTCATAGGAGTATTTCATATTAGTGATAGACCTGTAATTCTTTCTATGAATTCTGACTTTTTATCTGATTATTTTATTTCATAGGCTGTACACGAGAAGATACTAAACAACAACTTTCTTATAGTAAAAAGTAAGGAGCTGCAATGGCGGGTAAAAGATTCTCAGAATTTCTACAGTGAACATACAGGTAAGAACAGTTTTTGGGACTGTTATCTCATGAAGCAGACAATTTCTCTTACGTCCTAGAGGATGCTGGGGACTCCGTAAGGACCATGGGGTATAGACGGGCTCCGCAGGAGATAGGGCACCTAAAAAGATCTTTGACTATGGGTGTGCACTGGCTCCTCCCTCTATGCCCCTCCTCCAGACCTCAGTTAGATTCTGTGCCCAGAGGAGAAAGGGTACACTGCAGAGAGCTCTCCAGAGTTTTCTGTTTTTAAGGAATTTTGTTAGTTTTTTTATTTTCAGGGAGTCCTGTTGGCAACAGGCTCCCTGCATCGTGGGACTGAGGAGAGAGAAGCAGGGCTGGCTTTACGGTTGGGCTCTGTTTCTAGGCTACTGGACACCATTAGCTCCAGAGGGTGTCGGAACACAGGTCTCACCTGGGGTTCGTCCTGGATCCGCGCCGCCATCCTCCTCACAGATGCCGAAGATAGAAGCTGGGTGAGTATGAGAAGGCAGAAGAGATCAGGCGGCAGAAGACATCAGATCTTCATGAGGTAAGCGCGCCATTGCTCCCACTATACACACACAGCAGCACTGAAGGGTGCAGGGTGCTTGGGGGGTGCCCTGGGCAGCAATATTCCTCACTTCTGGGCATGTTTAGATGGATTAGGCTGCGGAGGCAGTAAATCCAAGAATCCCCCGCCATTTTAATAAAAAAAGCACTGGGACCGAAGCCCGCCGTCGGGTGGGTGGCTCTTGATCCTCAGCACTAACCAGCGCCATTTTCTCCACAGAAGCTGCATGCTGAACGCTGGCTCCCTGGTCTCTCCCCTGCTGAAGTTCACAGGCTGGAAAAAAAGAGGAGGGGGGCACATTAGCTACGCAGTGAGTGGGAATTGGTATATTATATATAAAAAAGCGCTATCTGGTCA